>NC_065445.1:7220000-7845000 GCF_917563875.1 Diabrotica virgifera virgifera
CCCAAACACCATTCAACAGAATAATGCTGAGAAAAATTAAAATATATTGTATCGCGGATATAATTCGAATTCGTATAGCTTATAAATTCTAAGAATAAACTCTTAAATCACGCCCATTTCGATTATTGTCTCTCTATCGATTTGTGGAATTATTTTTAATAAAATAATTTTCACCCCTGAGAAGGGGTGGTATCCACCCTCACGGTAAAAGCGCAAGGTGGCACCATGTCACTTTTATTTCTTGAGGCATCCTCTAACCACTCACCAATTTTCGTGAAAATCTATGGAGGTTCGCCGAAATCGAAGATTAATCAATTTTTACCTTCAGTGACTGCACTATACAAAACAAATTGCAATTTAATTATATAAATGCCCGTATTTTGCGAGCTCATAAATTATTAAACGATAGGCAGTCGCCAAATAATTAATTTAATTCATTTTAAGTACAACTCTCTCTTGCGAAGGGGTTGTAGCTCAATGATAGAAATGCGTGTAATTTAAGAGTATATTCTTAGAGTGTATACGCTATACTACTTATATCCTCAATACGATATATTTTAATTTTTCTCGGCATTTTTTCTAAGTTTAATCAATTAAAGGGTTGTTTGGGAGTGAAGGGGATGAGCTCAAAAATCGGAACTATGTCACTTCGAAAGCCTATAAATAGCTCGTAATTCTGCCGGAAAGATCAATTCAATATCCCTATTTTTAAGTAGTGGGGGGCTGACGCAACCCCCATTAAAATATTAAATTCCTGCATAGTGTAGCGAGCTCAAAAATTTTAATTTGCGGAATATGAAAGCTCATAAATAGCTCATAAATCAGCGCTATTTGTTTTTTAATTTTTGCAAGTGGGGGGGGGGCACTGGGCAGCTCAACAGGGGTTTAGAAATGATACATAATAAGTGTTAGCTTTTGACAGTAATATCAACGAATCTATATTCGTTGGTAATATCGTTGTGAAGGAAGGGTTGACTCCGTTTCTGTGTAATTTTTTGAGCATTCTCCTAATGACGTTATTAAATCATGTGAACGGAGAGTCGAGTTGCACTCTTGTGAGCATTTGTGTATCTCTTTTGGCGAAAAGAGAGAGGAGAGAGGATGACGACTCCCATTTAAATACGTAAATATATCTGCGTATGTCATTAGGTTGGATTTCTACCCCATTAGGTGTCTCTTTTTTGTTTTGTTGTATTTTTATTTTATATTTCGCGCTCGCTTTAAGTACCGCTGGTTTTAATTGAGCACATTTTTAACGGAAACGAACATCATTAGACGGTTATGATTATTTTGTTTTAATTGGAGCAAGAAACACTTCGGTACAATTAAAAAGTGAAGTGTTTAAGTTCAATACGGACATGTAATACACTGCTGAACCGAGAAAAAGCTTGCACATCTCCATATATTTTATGATACTTTAAAATGAACTATGAATTACTCATTAATATTGATTTGTAACATAACATCGTAAACAACTATCGTAACACATATCTTCATCTAACTGCCTCCAGAATATTGTCCCTCCAGCTTCTCCGTGGTCGTCCTCTTCTTCGTCAAGAACGAGAGGAAAATTTTATGTAAGAAATGTGCTACACAGTGACTCTGGCACTCGAATTGACACCAATATGTCTAATTAACCTATTTTGAAAAAAATCCAATTTTGTTCATTTTGTCAAAAGTTTTCAAAAAAGAAATAGTTTTCTTCGGCTTTTCGGCCTTAGTAGATACACCTGGTTCAGCTAGTCCCAAAAAGTGGTACAGTTTAGCTCTTGAAGTTAAGTTGGAGATATTATGATTTTTTTAATTTTTAGAAATTGATACATTTATGTCTTTAACGGAAGCTTTTTTCTTACGAACCGTAACTCGTAGAGAAATTCTGCGAATAGAAGAAGAACGAGAGGAAAATTTTATGTAAGAAAAGTGCTACACATTGACTCTGGCACTCGAATTGACACAAATATGTCCAATTAACCAATTTTGTAAAAAATCCAAAGGTACCCCCTTTGTTGATTTTATGTCAAAAGTTTTCAAAAAAGAAGTAGTTTTCTTCGGCTTTTCGGCGTTAGTAGATACACCTGGTTCAGCTAGCCACAAAAAGTGGTACAGTTTAACTCTTGAAGTTAAGTTGGAGATATTATGATTTTTTTAATTTTTAGAAATTGATACATTTATGTCTTTAACGGAAGCTTTTTTCTTACGAACCGTAACTCGTAGAGAAATTCTGCGAATAGCAGAAGAACGAGAGGAAAATTTTATGTAAGAAAAGTGCTACACATTGACTCTGGCACTCGAATTGACACCAATATGTCCAATTAACCAATTTTGAAAAAAATCCAAAGGTACCCCCTTTGTTGATTTTATGTCAAAAGTTTTCAAAAAAGAAATAGTTTTCTTCGGCTTTTCGGCGTTAGTAGATACACCTGGTTCAGATAGCCCCAAAAAGTGGTACAGTTTAACTCTTGAAGTTAAGTTGGAGATATTATGATTTTTTTAATTTTTAGAAATTGATACATTTATGTCTTTAACGGAAGCTTTTTTCTTACGAACCGTAACTCGTAGAGAAATTCTGCGAATAACAGAAGAATGTCTCTCCGATGGGACCCACTCTAATATTTTTCTCGACCAGCGAGCCTCATCCATTCTTTTAACGTGACCGAATCATGTCAGCTGTCTCTTTTCAATATCGTCTATTATAGTTTTTTCCACCTTCATACGTTCTCTAATTGTTTCATTTCTTACATGTTCCAAACTCGAAACCTGACAACTTCTCCTCAAAAACTCCATTTCTGTACTAAGTAGATTCTTTTTGTTTCTAGAACTTATGTCCCAAACTTCTTCACCGTAGATTGTAGCACTCTTTATTATACTTTCATATATTCTTCTATTAGTTTCCTTCCCTTCCTGATATCTTTGTTCCATAAAATTGAATTGAGAGATCTAGTGATGTTTCTACCTTTATTGATCCTGTGTTATATTTCATATTTACTATTTCCTCGCTTGTTAAATATAGCTTGTATATTTGCATTGTTTCACACCAACAATATGTTCTTTTTCCATTGGTAGGTTTTCAATGTCTTCGTTTCCCACTATGAAGTATTCTGACTTATCAATGTTTATTACTAATTCTGCCTGTTGCTAATGTTAATTTAGCTTCCGTATCATATAGCTTAACTCATCTTGATCTTGGGCTATAACTTGATCGTCCGCAAAGTATAATGTACGTAGGGAGTCGTTTCCCACTTTCAGTCCCATCGGTTTTACTGCTTTTGTCCACCTCTGTAAGGATTGGTAAAGGTATATTTTAAGTAGAGTGAGAGATAGACATCCTTGTCGGAGGCCTTTTGAAGTATTAAATGTCTCAGTGAAATTTTTGCCGTTTTTGATTTTGGTGTTATAGCCTCGTATAACATATTAGTTGCTTGAATGAGTTTTCCTATTTTGGTTCCTATTTTGAAAAATGTTAGAGATTGATTCAGAGATTTTATTTATTAGAAATTTTGATTTCTAATGGGCGGAGAGAAGTTACCCTGACCCTTTCCTGTATGGGATTAAAATCTGACCGCCGCGCCGCCCGGAGCGAACTAGTACTTATATGACCGTAATTTTTCTGTACACAGTATTATAAAGATAACAAAGATAAGCTCCTTTTGATTCCTTGGAAATTCCGGTCTTACATGTCTTACTACAACCTCCAGAAAAAATATGATAATAGACAAACTCTCAATTCCGAAAACAGAGGTGTTTCATAACCACTTTAATCATAGCAGGTAAAAAAACTGCTGCTATTGTCTTTACGGGTTACATTTTTCTTTGTTTCTACTAATTTGCATATTTCCAGAAGTTTTAAGTTCTATGAAAAATCATTACGGTAAAACCAACTTTCTATTCCTGTTGAGTTTATTTAAATAAATATTTTTTGAATTGAAAGACATATATTTTCTTAAATATTTGTTGGTTCTAATTTTAAACTTATAGGAAAAGGATATAAGATGGCAGAAAAACAAATAAAACTCCTCTGTTATGCTGACAACGCCATCTTAATCTCCGATAATAAGCATGAGAATATCAACAGCTAAGACCAAACCCCTGGTAGTGTCAACGGAACCCATAAGATGCAAAATAGTAATTAACAACGAACTAGTTGAACAAGTCTCGAGATTCGAATATCTGTGAGTCGAAATATTATGTAAGTTATGGAGATGTTAAAGAGAGCGTCCGAAAGCAAGCAAATAAAGCCAATTACGTGTCAGGATGTCTAAAGGATATCATCTGGAGAAATAAAGATATGAGGTTGGAAGGGAAAGTACGCATATACAAATCATGTGTAAGACCGATCATGACGTACGCGATGATAGAAACAAGATGTGACACAGCAGACGCAAGAGGATACTGATAACATTAGAAATGATAACGTTGAGGTCAATAACTGGGAAAACACTGAGAGACAGAATACCGAACGACAGAATAAGAGATCTCTGTAACGTACAAGACATATACGTTGGGGAAGACAGAGAAGACGAGAGTGGAATCAGCATGTGACGAGAATGGACAGCGAGAGAATAGCCCGTATAGCCAGAGAGTCAAAGCCAACAGGCAAGAGACCAATAGGAAGGCCCTTCCTTATAGGGTTGATATATTTACATATATGTCTCTATACATATTCTTATGTATAAGTAGATATACACTTATGTGTATTTTAAACACATAATCTGATTGAATCCATTGCCTTTAAACGCAAATAACTTGAAAACTACTCCCTCTATCGCATTGAGACAAAAGGATAATATTTACATAAAATTAACGAAGAATCAAAAAAATATGCTGAAATGATTATAACGACAGTGGCGTAGATTGTGAGCGGGAAAAGGGGCGAAAATAAAGCATATCCCTACAGCACGCCTCTGGTAACAGCGGATCATTTAACACTAGTTAAAGTATCTTAATCCTAACATGTGTAAACTGTGTGTCAAATTTAAACAAAAAATATTAAAAGATTCTTTAACAATTTGCTAAAATCATTTTAGAATATTTGTAATAAAACAGTCTGTATCTCGGTAAGGAAGTATATTTTATTTAAGTGTTTTGGTTTTAGACAAGGCGGAAACGGCGGGTTCGTTGGGAAAAATATTCCCATGAGATATTTTTGCATAATCACATTCGTGACACATCCCAGAATAAGGTTCAAGAAGTCGCCCACGAGAAAAGTGGGCCAATTTTTTTTTAACAATTTTTTTTTAATCAAATTGTAAAAATCAATATTTTTTTGCCCGGACTAATTTTTTTTAGGTTTTTTGGACCATTCTGGACAAAAAAGGTCTGTTATAATTTTTCTCTAAAGTTGATCTTTTTCGAGTTATAAGCAAGTTAAAATTTGAAAAACGCGAAAATGGCTATTTTTAAGACTTAATAACTCGGTCAAAAATGATTATTTTGAAAGTCAGAAAGTGACTAAATCAAAGTTTAAAGTCTCCGTTACATGATCCTGAAGAAATCAGTGTCATTAATTTACTACTAAGCTGTTATTTTTAATTAATAACAATGAGTGGTTACATCGTATTGACGCTGCTGTAAATGTGAGTGCGAGTAAGATGCACAATTGGACTGCTGGAATGGCTTCTCTCTCGCACTCAGCATTTACAGCCCCGCACACGTGCATGGTGCTTATTATTATTACTTAAAAATAACAGCTTAGTAATAAAATAATGATAAAAATTTCTTCAGGATCTTGTAGGGGGGCTTTAAACTTTAATTTAGTCATATATTGACTTTCATAATAATAAATTTTAACCGAGTTATTAAGCCTTGAAAATCGCCATTTTTCGTTTTTTTCAATTTTAAATTGCTTATAAGTCGAAAACGATCAACTTTAGAGAAAAATTATAAGAGACGTTTTTTGTCCAGAATTGTCCAAAAAATTGAAGAAAAAATTGTTCGGCCCAAAAATATTGGTTCTTGCAATTTGATTAAAAAAAAATTGTTAAAAAAAATTGGCCCACTTTTCCCGTGGGCGACTTCTTGAACCTTATTCTGGGATGTCTCACGAATGTGATTATGCAAAAAAATTTCATGGGAATATTTTTCCCTTCGAACCCGCCGTTTTCACCTTGTCTATTTGGGTTAAATCTTCGTATTTTTTGCTAAGGTTTCTCCAGTTCCGATATGGACAATTGTTAATGAAACACCCTGTATATATACATAATTCTTTTTTAAATTACGAACCATATAATGAAAAATTTGTGATGACGAAAGAATGTAAGTAATACCCCTCGTATACCATACCTAATCCTATTCCATAAAGAACGACCTCAATATAATTCTTTTTTTCATTGAATAGCAATGTCTCCTCCGTATATAAAATCTGTGCATACAACTTTGTCCTTTTTATCTTTAGAATAGCAATAGCTGCATAGTGATAATAGAACCCCAACATTTCATTATATTGTGGATAATAATAATAATAAATGTTTTGAAGCATTGTCCACGGATTGTGCACTTGATCCGAAGATACGAATAATGAAGTTAAACAGGTATAGAGGACCATTATCACATTGTGGCTCTTGGATAATGCAAGGTGCTACTATTTGGTGGCTTTCATTCAATTTTAAATTCAATAGTACTTTTTGTTGGAACGTTAAGTGTGAAAATCGTTGCTTTGTTCAATTAGATAAAAGTTATTTCTTGTGGTGACGCGTGCCTGTAGATAAAAAGAGGTAATTGTGATGGATTAAGGTAGCACCATAGTGCCACAGAATGCAACTTCCCCTTATTTACTGTTTGCCCTTATCTTAATATAAATAATATAAATTAGGGATTTGTATAATCTATAGGATATATCCCATTTTCATGGAATGTCTAAAGCGAAAAGGACTCGACAAAATGATTTAACATAGTGAGAAATCCCTATTTAAACCAACAGGCTGTGTTAACATTAGATAGAATACGACAGAAGCGCATCAGATAAGTAAAGGAGTGAGACAAGGATGTGTACTTTCACCATTACTATTTAATATATACTCCAAATAGTTATTTACATAAGCACTTGAAAACTGCAAAAAAGGGATGAAGATAAATGATGAAAATATAAACAACATCCTTTATGCCGACGATATAGTCATTATCGCTGAAAGTGAGAAAAACCTGCAGACGCTGCTACACACAATTTGTTATACTGGAGAATAGTTTGGTTTAACAATAAACACAAAGAAAACAAAAATCTTGGTTATCAGTAAGAGGGGCAAAGTCATAACAAGGTCATAACAAGGATCCAGATAAAAATGAAGATATTCAGAACAAGTGGACAAAATGAAATACCTACCTACTTAGGAGTCTGGGTTACTGAAGATCTAAGTCCCAAATCAGAAATTCGATCAAGAATACAGCAATCAAGAGCAACCTTTTTGAAGATGAGCTGAGTAACCAAAGACTCAATCTGCAAATTTGATATTGGATGGTAAATTGTTACATCCACTCTATTCTTCTTTATGGTGCCGAATCTTGGATAGATAATGTTGAATTAATGAGAAAGCTAAAAGCTTTTGAGATGCGGCTTCTCAAATTTTCTTCTTCTTCTTCTTCCTTTTTATAAGCAATTCTGCTTGTTCGTTGGCGGATTGATACCTCTATGAAAGGTTGTCAATCCATTTTTTGTGCGGTCGGCCGATACTTCTTATATCCATTGGTGATTTATCTCTTGCTATTTTGACGACACGTGTCTCCCCCATTCTGGTTATGTGGTTGTTTCATTCTTTTTTTCTATTTAGTGTCCATTCGTTTATACACTGTAGGTTACATTTTTTCTGATATCTTCACTCCTCTTTCGATCTCTCAGTGTATTTCCTGTAATTCTTCTCAGTACTCTGATCTCTGCCGTTTCCAGTAGTCATTGTGTTGTGGCTGTATCGGGTCTTGTTTCTGATGCATACACTGCCTTTATAAATTCTAGACTTCATCTCAGTGTTAATATGTCGGTTTCGTCATATAGTGTTATTAAGGCATCCTGCCAGTCTATTTGCTTTTTGTACTTGATTTCTCACTTCTTTGTCCAGGTCTCCGTAACTTGACATTGCAATTCCAATGTATTTTACTTCCAATACTTGTTCAATACTGATACCATCAATTTTAATTTTACATCTGATTGGTTCTTTACTGATTACTATTGTTTTGGTTTTCTGAGATGAAATTGTCATATTGAATTCTTTTGCTCTTAAGTTAAATCTATGGACTAATCTTTGCAGACTATCTTTATCTTGGGCTATCAATATTGCATCGTCTGCGTAGCATAGTATTTTTACTTCTGTGTTTCCCATTCTATATCCTCTTCCTTTGTTGACGATTTTGATGATTTCATCCATGATTAAATTGAATGACATAGGACTCAATGAGTCTTCCTGTCTTATTCCGCTGTCTATATCTATAGCTTGTGTAAGTTGTCCATCTATTATTCTGACTTCCATTTTGTTGTTTTGGTAGATGTTTTCAATAGTTTTTATGATATCTAGAGGGACTTCTTTCTCTATTTATTATACAGAGGATGGGTTACATATTTGAGTTTTACTTTATCAAATTCTTTCTTCAAGTCAATGAGACATAGAAATGCTGGTCTATTATACTCTAGTGATTTCTCAGTAATTTGCTTTATGACGAATATTGCATCTATACATGATCTTCCAGTACGAAAACCCTGTTGTTCATCTGCTAAATTTATCCTCTGATTCATTAGGTCTTGTAAAATTTTAGTTGTAAGTTTTAGGGTAGTATTTAACAAGTTGGTAACTCAGAAAACAAGTTTTCTGGCTGATTTTTATCTCCTTGTTAATTGTTCTGTCATTGCTGCTCCACAATATTTCTGTAATTCGTTTGATATTCCATCCTTACCTGCAGCTTTTCTGTTCTTCAGCTTTTCGAGTGTTTTTCGAACTTCCTGTGTACTTATACACATTAACATCTTCATTTGTGGTAATTTCTGGTATTTTCGGTTCCAGCATCATTTGTTCTTCCTTTGCCTAGAGCTTTTTTAGAATCCATGTATCCTTTTTCATGTGTTTTGGTTCTATTAGTTCCTTTACCTTCTTTCTTATAAAGCGCAATATTTCCTTTTGGAGACCATAAAAATCATGTTCCATTTCTTTCGAAAAACATTCCCATTGATCATTTTTTATTCTTCTTACGATTAAATGTGTTTCGTTTCTTGTAGTCTTATAATATAATTATTATTGTATGCCTCTTGCGTCTATAGTTGACATGTATTTTAGGTAAGCTTTTTTCTTCTCTTTACATTTTTCTTCACTTCTGTACAAAACCATGGAGTTCTTCGCCTTGGAAGTGATTTATTTTTATTAATGTTTCTTTCACCAAGAACTTCCTTGGCTGGGGCTAAGATATTAGATTTAATTTTTGCCCAGCTTTCTTCGATTCCGTCACTTTCTGTGATATACAATATACATGTTTTTGCTTTTTTCCGTTATTCTTTTTTGGAATAGGTATCTTGTGGAGGCGTCCTGTAAGCTTTTCAATTTTTTTTTTCAACTAGAATAGTCGTTGTCTACAGACCCCTTTTTCCTTCGATTTTACCCTTTATAATCAGCTTAATTTTGTTTTAGATAACACAGCCCAACAAAAAAAATTTTTTGTCTTGCTGCCGAAAAAAAATCAACTGATTTTAGTTAATTCATCTGTGCTGATTCCAAAAATACAAACCTTTTCTTTATATCAGCTCTAGTTTTCGAGATATAACATACTTACCAAATACTTAAATATTCTTGCATTTCTGTATATTCCACCACTATAATTGCAATATGTTTATAAACAAAATTAACAAATTCTAAGACGAATGGGCAAATGAACAAAAGGGCCTATTTTGGTGTTCATGTAGGAGATCAAGATAAATCCTGAGCTCCACCTGTAGTGTGCAAAACTTGTATTGAAAACTTGCGACAGTGGACGAAAGGACAACGAAAATGTTTAAATTTGGTTTTCCACTGGTATGGAGGGAACCAAAAAATCATTTTGACGATTGCTATTTCTGTCTTGTGAATATAAAGGGCATTAATCGTAACAATCGACATACGTGAACATGCCCTAACCTGGATTCAGCAATAAGACCAATTCCACATCAGCTTGAGCAGATACCCATTCCAATATTTAGCAGTCTACCTATGTTACCAGAGGATAATGCCGAAACGTTATTTGACGAACTGCAGACTAATAGATTTGAGGAAGACGACAGTGATTTTAAAGGGGATTCAACACGTCCTGAGCGCTTTACTCAGGAGGAGCTAAGCGATCTTATCAGAAATTTGAACCTTCCAAAGGATTCTTCCGAGTTGTTTACCTCCAGACTAAAAGAAAAGAATGTTCTTTACTCAGACACCAAAATTACATACTACCGTAATAGAGATAAAAGATCTTCTGCCTTTTTTCTCAGAAAGATGATATGGTTTTTTAGAGGACTGTTAGAAAAAATGGGTGTATCGGAGTATACACCGGATCACTGGCGTCTTTTTATCGACAGTTCCAAACGAAGTTTAAGGTGTGTCCTTTTACATAATGGCAACAAATATGGAAGTATACCAATTGGGCATTAGAGTGGAATAAATGCTCAACAATTTTAACAAACACGGTTGTCATATGAGTATTAAAATTCATTACCTCCACAGCCACTTAAACCGTTTCCCAGAAAATCTTCACCAAGATATCAAAACGATGGAAGAGGGGTATCAGGGAGATGGGCCTATCACATGATGGCGGATTACTGCTGGAGTCTTCAAAGAGACCGTCCTTTTAAAGCCTTTGCAAGAAAATCATATAAAAGGAAGTTTTTAGGTGACACCGAATAACACATTTTTGTTGCGACGCTGTCGGTTAGGTTAGATGAAAAGTTAAGTTTTTTTTGGCAGATATGTTTGATGATTTTTGTAAGTACATTATTGTACAATAAATATTTTACTTTTTATTCGTATTTGGTTTATTTCATGGGTAGCAGCACTACATATGTAGGTGGTGCTGCATTAAATTACCCTATATGTTAGAAATGTGATCTGTTGTCGTATTTTCTGAAAACGATCTGATGGAACAAATCTGGTGGCATTTTTGGATTCAGCAGACCCAAATTACCTAGAAAAAGTAAAAAAATTTCCGGCAGCAAACTGTGTGTTTACCAGTGTAATTTGACAAAATTATTTAACGCACTGCAAAAGCTTATAAAGCATTTTTCGTACACCCCTCATAGAATGATTTAGCTCCTGCCACAAAGTAATACCATTAAATAGCTACCTATGTCATAGAAAACGTTCATACATATATATTTAAAGGTAAAGTCGCGTAGGTATAAATGTTTGAGATGGCGGCAAATTTGCCTTTCTTGTTGGGGGATGAATATCCCAACGGCAGTTTATTATGCAAAAGTGCACACATCTATCATACGAGATGTGGGATTTCAGCGAATCACTTTCGTTGTTGCCGATTTTTAGACTTTTCTTGACTTTTATTTGATTCGCAAACGAACCATCGTTAACAATTCGGTAAATTTTACAATTATTTAAATTAAATGTTGAATGGGTTGCATATGCGCGTTCATTTTGAATGAAGTAAAAGACAGACGTACTCTCAATCATCTATTGTAACTTCCGACGACCGATTTCGCTATCTATAATACGCAGAGCATCTTCAGGTCAACGGTTACAAGTAAACTAAATGCTCTAAATAAAAACCATGGTTAAAACAATGTCTGGTTGAAAAAAGATGCTAAAAGATCCATAAGATCAAGCCAATATTTAACAATAGATACCGGTTGTAACAAAAATGCAAGTCATAAATTAAATCACATATTCTGGGACGAAAACTAGTTCGATTGAACACTTACCTTAGTACAAATATGCACATAAAAAAAGTCCCTTTGAAGTTACAAAATGAAAATCGATTTTTTCCAATATATTGAAAACTTATAGAAAATAATTAAAGTGAAATTTGTGCACCCCATCAAACGGAGCACACTAGTTCGCTCCCAAGGTCAAAAACCCCTCTTAATTACATACTAGTTCGCTCCGAAAACCATAACCTAGTTCGCTCCCATGGTTAAGCTGATTAAGTATTTATTTATTAAGTTCTAGGAAAATTAATATCAGCAAAATTGGTACTATGACTTTTGAATTTTATATAGAAATTATATAAAATATTGTTTGTAACATATTTATATAAATATTATGAGACAGTGGAATTAGATTATTTAGATTTAGCCGAATAAATGCCCGTTTTGGAGTGTAATTTTCCGTGTTACGACGGATTTGCTAGAAAATTTGGGTTTAGTACTTACCCTCCACTTCATAGTTGGACTTGTGCCGTTGGTTGTTTTTACTTAAGGGGGACAGACACCCTTTCTCGGAGGTGAAAAAACATACGTTTGAAATAAGAAATGAATAAGTTGACTAATTAGACTTTCACCACCCATGGTCAGTATCTCGAAAAATAAGCGTTATTTTGGTAATTTATAACGTCGATATTAAAAGTTGCACCATTTTTTTTCTATAAAACATTTTGATCTAAAATTTTTCAGAAAACTTCTTTGTACTCTATATTTTATATATTTTTACATAAACGTGATTAAAAAGCTAAATTTCAAAGTTCGTCACTCAACTTTTGCGAATAAACTTTGCAATTCGATCTTCACCGTTTACTTTAAAAAATTCATAACTTCTATTAGAATAATATAAATATATGATAATATTAATTATAGCATATGAGCTCTAACATTATAATACTTTATTGATAATATCGTTACAATTTTAATATAATTTTAAGTAAGAAATAGTTTTATATTTAGTTAAATACAAAGTTTGAGAAATATTTATTAAAAATTTTATTAATAAAATGTATCAAAGTACCTGCTGTATGAAAGTAACATTATCTATTTACGCTGACCCTCGCTATTCATTATTATTCCTTGTGTATCCAGTAAAGGCATTTGTAAACTATCTTTTCTAAGAAATATATGGCCGGAGCGAATTTACCTATGCCCCTTTTCTGTAAGGTATTAAAATCTGGCCGCCGGAGCGAACTAGTATATGCCCCCATCAAAGTTTTATGGGGGTTATGTTTCCTTAAACCCCCCCCCCCAAACTTTTGTTCCAATTTAATTATTATTGTGGTACCATTAGTTAAATATAATGATTTTTAAATTTTTTTGCCTCTTAGTACTTTTTCGATAAGTCAGTGTTTATTGAAATATTTTGAATATTTTTTGAATCCACATAATATGTATTTGTATTATATGGTTAAGTACGATTCTAAAGACCTGTTGTTAATAATCTGAAACATTTATAATTTACATTTTTAGGTAAGTACTTATATTTTAAAACTAAGGAAAATACTAAGTGACAACAAAGTTTTAAAAACACTGTTTAACTAATGGTACCACAATAATAGTTTAATTGGAACGTACACAAACATTTGGGGGGTTTAAAGGAACCAAACCCCCATAAAATTTTTATGTAAACATATTAAAAAAGAAGCCGCATCTCGATAAAAACTGGGATATCGAAAAATACTAAGAGGCAAAAAAATTTTAAAAACATTTTGTTTAACTAATAGTACCACAATAATAATTGAATTGGAACTTACACAAAAGTTTGGGGGGTTTAAGGGAACAAAACCCCGGCAAAATCTATGAGTAGAACTTTTTTACTTTAACATGTATATAAACTAACATAAAAAGTTTTAGAAAAATATAAGCCTGTTTGAATTTTTCCGAAACAATGCATATTTTCGTTCTATATTGACTCCTCTATATCCCAAAATTACGTACCTACCTACCCAGTATACAAATATTATAATTCTCTTAATTAATTATCATTTTTCATGATGTAAGTTGATTATTTTCAACACCTTCTTTCATACCTCAAACTTCGGCAACGCCGACAAAAGCAGAGCCACTTTTTACCTTTCTCAAAGGCAGAGAGCACAGAAACGTGCAACAAGTTGGTCTGTATTCAAATCATGGACTCAATGTGAAGATTGAGCAGGTTAAGAATGGACGACCCTTTTTTGAAATATTTTTGAACTGACAATCACATAAGAATGATATAATATTATATCTAAATAATATAAAATAATAATTTAAGGGAGGGTATGGTTTGAAATATTTAATTTTTTTTATAATTTCAAATAAAAGTGCATACTTTCAAGAATACTCTCTGAAAATTTCAAAATAATCGGAGTAAAATTACCAGAGATACAGCGTGTTGAATATCTCTACCTTCGACTTGCTTTGCCGCGACTTCGCGCCAGCACGCTTGAGCGTAGTGAGAAATGTTAAACAACTGTTCGCCTTTTCTTTTGTAGATTACTCCTAAATTCAAAAACATATTCCAATGTGCATCACTTTACGATTTGGCAGACAAATGAGAATATGAACATGCAGTTGTCAAAACTTCAAACGCATTTTCCTCAAAACTGCTTTTTCAAATGCGGTGGACATTGTAACTGAAAAACTACTCTGCCGATCTACCTGATATTTTGCACAGATTTTCTTGAGACATTTCATGATGTCCAACGTCGAGATATTTTTCTTTTTTTGCTTATTTTTTGTTCAACAATAATAAATCTGTTGATTTTCACAAAATTTTTACCAAAAATTTCATTTTTTTGATTTCTGAGTGATACCAAAAATTCAAAAATCATTAAAAATAAAAAAACTCGACGTTGTGGCCTCGTGAAACTCATAAGCTAAATAAATTTTCTTTGAATTGTACTTAATATGTTTATTTAATTTAAAAATACTATAGCTTCGAAAAAAATTCACAAAAATGTGCTTGATATGTTGATTTCAAACCATACCCCCCTCCTTAAATAATAATATAAAGGATGTTGAGAAAGCGAGTACAAAACTATAAACATAGAAAAGGAAAATCATTGGCAAAAAACTCACAATGTGAATGTGAATAAAAAATAAAATATACATATGTATAGAAGATGGAAAGCAAAAGCAACCCTATATGTAATAAATATGAGACGCTCAGAGCAACAGTGGCCAAGCCACAAATTGAGCATTTTTAGATTAATATATCAAAAAAAGCAGCAACATTAAATCTTCGAATAACAAGGGTCTACACAACCTAGCGCCATACTATTATACAGGGTGTCCCGAAAAGATTGGTCATAAATTATACCACACATTCTGGAGTCAAAAATAGTTCGATTGGACCTAACTTACCTTAGTACAAATGTGCTCATAAAAAAAGTTACAGCCCTTTGAAGTTACAAAATGAAAATCAATTTTTTTCAATATATCGAAAACTATTAAAGATTTTTTATTGAAAATGGACATGTATCATTCTTATGGTAGGATAATCTTAAAACAAAATTATAGTGAGATTTGTTCACCCCATAATAATAATTCACCCCATAATAATTTTATGAGGGTTTTGATCCTTTAAACCCCTCCCCCCAAACTTTTGTGTACGTTCCAATTAATTCATTATTGTGGTGCCATTAGTTAAACACAACGTTTTTAAAACTTTTTTGCCTCTCAGTATTTTTTCGATAAGCGAGTTTTTATCGAGATGCGGCTTCTTTTTATTATATTTACATAAAAGCTTTATGGGAGTTTTGTTCCTTTAAACCCCCCAAATGTTTGTGTGCGTTCAAATTAAACTATTATTGTGATACCATTAGTTAAACACAGTGTTTTTAAAACTTTTTTGCCTCTTAGTTCTTTTTTGATAAGTCACCTTTTATCGAGATGTGGCTTTTTTCAAAATATACCTAAAAATGTGAATTATAAATACATTTTCAGATTATTAACAGGTCTCTATATAATCGTACTTAACCATATACAAATATGTGGTGGATTCAATAAGTATTCAAAATATCTCGATAAACACTGGCTTATCGAACAAGTATCGAACAAGCCACGATATAAAATTGGAAATAAAAATTCGTTTACTAAAGTGCTACGTATTCTCCGTTCTTTTATATGGCGTGGAGTCATGGACCTTAACTGAAGCATCACTGAAGAGACTCGAAGCATTTGAGATGTGGTGCTATAGACGCATTTTGAGGATTTCCTGGATAGACAGAGTTACCAACGAAAAAGCTCTACATAGAATGGGTAAAGAGCGCGAACTAGTCGTAACCATAAAACGTCGCAAACTGGAATACCTGGGCCATGTAATGCGCAATGAACAACGATATGACCTACTTCGGACCATACTTCAAGGTAAAGTGCATGGGAAAAGAGGTCCAGGACGAAGAAGAATATCCTGGCTGCATAACCTGCGAAAATGGTTTAACTTAACCACTACCGGACTTTTCAGGGCAGCAGTCAACAAAGTCAGAATAGCCATGTTAGTGTCCAACATCCGTAACGGATAGGCACCATAAGAAGAAGAAGATCGAACAAGTCCTAGGAGTCAAAAATGTTTTGAAAACAGTGTGTTTAACTAATGGTGCCACACTAATAATTAAATACAAACGTACAAAAAAGTTTGGGGGAGTTTAAGGGAACAAAAGCCCCTTAAATTTTTTATGGGGTACACAAATTTCACTTTAATTTTTATTTAAGATGCTGCTGCCATAAGAATGCCACATGTCCACTTTCAATGAAAAATCTCTAAGAGTTTTCGATATTTGAAAAAAAATTGATTTTCATTTTGTAACTTCAAAGGGCTGTAACTTTTGTTGGGTGCACTATTGTATGTAGGTAAGTGAGGTTCAATCAACCTATTTTTGACCCCAGAATCTGTGGTATAATTTATGACCAATCTTTTCGGGACACCCTGTATAAGCATAATGAAAATACGAATGCAAAGATTGCATTTTTATCTCAAAATATGGTGTAGCCAGTAGCCAAGTTTAGAAAAGGGGCATGTTATCTTGGGAAAGGATCACTACAGGAGTAATGTTACCATTTGTGACAACAATGTCAGAACACTTTGTTTTTCGCAGAATCTTTTTTGTTTTTCAAATCTTTATTTTTTTTCAATGGGCACATGAGTGTTAATGATGCTTATTTTTTTATACTTTCTCTACTGTGTTGGCATAGTCAATAAATATTACATTATATAATACTTGTACATACATAAATTGATGCTCTGAAAAGACACGAACCATATACAAAGAGTTAGGTATTAAAAATGAGAGAAACACTGGCCCAATATTTTTCGTAATACACAGATGGAGATGGACCATCGGCGCATCGCAGTCTACCAAAATCTCATCACCACATTCCATTCCGCATTTTTTCGAATCGGTTTCGCACACATTCACACACACAGAGAGTCCGAATCCTAGAAAAAACCAGTTCCTAGAAAAACAATTATCATCCCCGAGAGCATTAAGGGTGGGCAGAACGGCACTGATGGCAGTTAAGCAGCTTTATAAGGGTGCGGGTGCCTACCTGGATTAACCGGGACATATATATTGAATTCCATATAATGGGGGTTAAAATACCTTCGAAATAGAAAAATGCCCTTGCACATACCACGTTTGGAAATCTGTACCTGAAGTGATATACTTTTTTTGAGTTGGTGGGAGAGAACACCCACAGGGGCGTAACACATAATCACTGTATTGGTTTTATTTGTTTTAGTGGTAATACTGATATATTATAATGTTTACATATTATGCAAAACAATAAACAGCAACTTAACTGTAATGGCTAAGTAATATATACATATACATATTACTAAAAACCCTTTTACATTTGTTTTTCTTAAATTTCCGTCTTCTATCATCATTCATTCATCAGGGCTTGAATAATAATAATAATAAGCAATTATTGAGGTTATCCTTAAAAAATACCTGGTCAAAATATACCAATAACTTAAGTTAGGTTAGGTTCTTCTTCTTTTTTAAGTACCGTCTCCTATCGGAGTTTGGCTACCATCACAGCAATCTTAACTTTGTTGGCTGCAGCTCTGAACAATTGTTTTGAACTGCACCCGTACCACTCCCTTAAATTTCGCAACCAGGAAATCCTCATACGTCCCACTTAGCAGGGAGTACTTTCCCCTCTCATTATGTGGCCTAGGTATTCCAGTTTTCTCGTTTGTATGGTTTTTATGACTTCGCACTCTTCCCCAATCTTACGCAAAACTTCTTGATTTGTTACTCTCTCTGTTCATGGTATTTTCCACATTCTCCTGTAGCACCACATCTCGAATGCCTCAATATTTTTGATGTTTATCTTTTTTAGTGTCCAAGCTTCCATGCCGTACATGAGAATGGAGAAAACATAACACCTTAACATTCTCGTTCTCAATTTCATGTTTATGTCTCGGCACCATAGGAATTTTTTCATGTTGATAAATAATTGTCTCGCTATTTCTATTCGCCTGTTAATTTAGCTGGTCTTATTAACAAACCCCTAAATATTTTTAGGACGTAACTCTTTCAACTTGCTTATTATTTATGGTTAAATTTACATTGGTATATAGCTTTTTTGTTACAATCATAAATTTAGTCTTTTTAATGTTCAGTTTTAGACCATACTAGTTGGTATGAGTGTTTATGCTTTCCAGCAAACAGCAAATACTGTAAATTAGCTAGGTTATCTGTTACCCCTTCTCTTTCCCTGCATTCTAGCATTCAGTGCTCTTTTTGGTACCCTAACCAGCTATTTTTATCATAAATAGTTTTATTAAACTTCGACAGCGAAGTTTTTGTCCATTTCCACTTTGTTTTTCAATTTTTAAATCGGGTAAAGGCCGAGCGAGTTCTTTATTTTGAAGTTTTTTTTCTAACGAAAAACCACCAAAAGAGTTTTTTAATATACTAATTTGATTCATTGTCAATAAATAAATTAAACGTAGAAAATAATCAAAATATTATTTATATACCTACGACACCCACGACCACGACGCACTAATAATTACAAATTAAAAAATATAGTAGAGAGTAGAGTATAAACACAAATATACAATACAGTAGTAGATAATAAACACAATAGCGTCAAGCGAACGCGTAAAGAAACTAAAAAAATCTTTCTCTTTTCTGGCGAGCCACTATGCCTTTCGGCACCGAGATTTTCATGATCACCATCCCTTATCCAGTCAGCTGTGGGTGGCCAGAGTCGGTGGTTAGATGTGCATTACGCTACACAGAAATAATCACAAAAAAAATTAACAGGCATTGAGATGTTTTTAAGATAAAAAATATGTTTCTGCATAGTTAGCAAGGTAGTGCCATGGCTCTATGGCACTACCTCACGGGCCGCCACTGGTACCCTATCCTCTCCCATTCTTATCACATGTCAACCAAGTCTGACAGGGGTGCTTCCTTATAAAGTTGATAAAGTTCGTTGTTGTGTCGACTACTGAAGATTCCGTTTTCCCTCACAGGTCCTAGTATTCTCCTCAGCACTTTCCTTTCGAATGTGTCGAGTTTGTTTTTGGATGTTTCTTTCAGGACCCAGGCTCCACTGTCATAGCATGTTATTGGTCGAATTAAAGTTTTATAGATTCTCATCTTTGTATTTCGGTGGACACTTTTAGACCGAAATATATGGGAGAGGGCAAAATAAGCTCTGATTGCCTGTTATATTCTCTTCCGTATTTCTCCATCTTCTGATCCGTCGGCATATATTTCTACTCCCAGGTATCTAAACTTTCCAACCGTTTCAATGTCATCTTCATGTATAATGTTTTGTGGGACTATATTTCTTCTCGTCTGTCTAGTCTGTCATTATTTTTGTTTTTTCTGTGTTAGTTTCCAGACCTAGCATTTTTGTTTGTGTTTTTAACTCTGCGTATGTTTCCTGTGCTCCTGTTGATGTTCTACTCATAATATTAATATCATCGGCATAAGCGGCCAGTTAATGTTAGGTGCTTCAGGATAATTCTTAGTTTTGCAGAAAAAATTTTTATCGTGGAGTAGACACCTACTATTTTTGGTCATACGGAAAAGGTCGCGAACGCGGTCCAAGCTTAAAATAAACAATGGTTTCAGCAGAACGGGGCAACCTGTCACACGGCCAGGGAGTTTCTTCGAACAGCTACTGCGTGATCGTTTTGAGAGATCGGCACTCACCAGTCCTAATGCAACCTGATGCGTGCATATGGGAATGCTGAAGGAGGCAGTCCGATCCACCGTCTGACATTTCGGCATTGCGGACTATAGTTCATTCGCTTTCAAGATGAGCTAAGATGCCAGTTTCAGACGGCTGATTTAGAAGGCTATATTATGTGTACCAAATTTATAAATAATCATAAACATTTCAAAATTCATTTCAGTACTCTTTATTTTGCCGCATACTGTATTAGTATAGGATCTCTCTCTCTCTTCAATCCTTACCCCCCGGAGGGAGTGTGTAGTGGTCGACGTAATGTCGTTTATTGTCCGTCTCCAAAGATCTCTGTCTCTGGTCATTTCTTTTAACTCATGCATAGGTCTTTTGCATATTCCTGTAATCTGATCGATCCATCTTGTTGGGGATCTTCCTCGTGATCTTCGGCCTTCCACCTTTCCTTGTATAATGAGTCTTTCCATGTTTTCTGTGTTGGCTCTCATAACATGTCCAAAGTATTTTAATTGTTGGAGATGGACTTTACTGGAGAGCCGTTGGCTAACTTTTAGCTCTCTTAAAATAGAATTGTTTGATCTATGGTCGGTCCAAGGAATTCGTAGCATTCGTCTCCAACAGAACATTTCAGTGGCGTCTATCTTTCTTCTTTCCGAATTTCTCAGGGTCCAAGATTCACATCCTTAAGTCAGTATTGGGAATATTAAGCAGTTGATCAACCTCATCTTTAACGCTCTTGAAATTTGACAGTCCTTTCATATTGTGGTCATTTTTGCTGTGGCGACTTTTGCTAGATCACATCTACGTTTTTTTTCTTCCTGTAGTGACCCTGTGTTTGTGATTAATGATTCCAGATATAAGTATGAGCTCACAACCTCAAACCGATCAGTTGTGGTTATATGTGGATGATTGTTATGTAGTCTATCCACTATCATGATATTTGTCTTTGATATGTTTAATTGCAGACCAAATATTTGACTTTCGTTTTCAACCAGTCGTATAAGATCAATCAGCTCTGCTTGACTATTTGCAAGAAGGGCTGTGTCATCTGCGAATCGTAGGTTGTTTATTTTATGACCATTTATTGAGATGCCTTTTTCCCATCCTTCAAGTGCTCTTCTCATAATATGCTCTCCATATATTTATATTGAATAATTGTGGAGATAGTATACATCCCTGTCTGACACCCCGTTCTGGATGAAATTCGTTTGAAAGTGTGTCAAGCACTTTAACTGATCCAGTAGTGTGTTCGTATAGTTCAGTTATAAGCGAAATTAGGTGTTGGGGTACGCCCACTTCTTTTAGTATTTGCCATAAGTGGCTCCACTTGACCCTGTCGAACGCCTTACGATAATCTATAAAGCATATGCACAGTGGAATATTGAATTCCCCAGATTTTTCGATTATCTGTCTTATTCACATTATCTGTCTTATATTTAACAGGTGTTCTCTAGTACCTATACCTTTAGTAAATCCAGTTTGCTCTTGTGGGATTTCTCTTTGAAGGAATGTTTTTAGTCTCTCGTTGATTATATGTATAATAGCATTATTTTACTGGCATGTGATATAAGAGAAATAGTTCTATAATTGTCGCATTTATGGAAGCTGCCTTTTTTATGAATTGTGGTTTTCAGTCTTCAGGCCATTGTTTTGAATGCCATATTTGGTTACAGAGTATATGAAGTAATTTTACGCCAGTTTCTTCTGTGACTTTGAGCATTTCTGCTGTTATCATATCTGGACCTGATGCTTTATTATATTTGAGCTTACTGATCGCGAGTCTTACTTCATTTTCAAGTATATCAGGTTCTTCTTCCACCTCATCAGAGATTTGGTTAACAGGTTCTTGGCGTTGATCATCTTTATATAGGTCCCTGCAATACGATCTCCATGTCTCTGCTATATCTTCTCTGTTTGTTCTCAGACTTCCAGTGTTGTCTTCAATGGCTTAAAGTCTCTTGTTAAGTAGCGTATTTTTCTAAATAGATCTCTCGGCTTATTATTCTGATAATGTCTCTCAATTTCTTTGCATATAACCTGGTAGTACTGGTTTTTGTCTGTCTTGCATCTTCGTTTTATTTCTCTATTGAGGCTTCTTAAACTAGCTTTTTCCCTTTCACTATGCACGCCACTTTGACAAAGATTTCTTCTATTCTCAATGATTTGAATAGTTTCATCTGTTATCCAGTGTTTCCGTTTCACAGGATTGTTTATCTTAGGATAGGATAATTGATCAAAAATACATTTTTTTTAATTTGTATACTCCAATTATTATCACAACACTAGAACATTGTGAATTGATACTTGGCATTGAAATAAAGACCTATATCAAACAGAAATGGAATCTTTTTTGGTACGTCACTGTAAGGGATTCATATATATATATTCTCACAATAGAGCCGTAGGGGGCCAAGCTCCTAGTTTTTACTCGGGAACTTGAATGAACAAACTCGAGCTATTTTTTTTCGACCCATTGTACTGTTGGAACAAGATATTTCGGAGCAGTTTTAAATTTCTAACATGACCGCCCCGCCCCCCTATTGCGGGCTGTCGTTCAGATCGGTTGACATTTTGCGTTTTGCCAAAAAGTAGTTGTGGCTCACAATGGGGGTTGATTTAATTTCTTTTCCAAAAGTGTTTTCATTGAC
Organism: Diabrotica virgifera virgifera; assembly: GCF_917563875.1. Taxonomy (NCBI): domain Eukaryota; kingdom Metazoa; phylum Arthropoda; class Insecta; order Coleoptera; family Chrysomelidae; genus Diabrotica; species Diabrotica virgifera. Next base: position 7,242,660 of record NC_065445.1, read on the forward strand.
TTTTGGTGGGTGATTTCCGTGAACAATGATGAGGTGCTATCAATGGGATTATTTAGGTTGAGATAGTTCATTCAGGTGTCATACGAGCTACCCTTGCGTCTAAAAAATGAATCAAATTTGACGTATAATACGAAGAATCTGTCATAGAGAATGTAAAAAGTTTGCTTTTCTTAGAGATTAACATGTTTCACTGACAGGATCAGTAAGAAAGAATTTAGTTTGGTTTAAGTGGATCAATCTTCTTCTATTAAGGTTCCATCTTCTATCGAAGGTTGGATATCAACATGGCAATTCTTATTTTACTTAAAACAGCTGTAAATAGTTGCTTATAGATTAGACTAAACTATTCCCTTAGATTTCGTAACTAGGAGGTGCGTCTACTTCCTACAACTCTTTTGCCCCTTATTTTGCCCTCTATAATTAAAAGCAGCAGACTAGAAAAATCAGTGGATCAGCGGATCATAGAAATCATCATTTTATTATCAATGCTAAATGTCGTAGAATTGTATTAAATACGTTTTATCTTCTTCTTCTTGTTCTTTTTATAGGCTATGTTTTTAACAATTCACCTAGCTAAATTTGAGGAATTAAGTCTTGCAGTCAAACCTATACGATCAACTTGATACCAAAGGAAGGCGAAACGAAGATATATAAAATAGCCAAACAGAGAGCAAAGAAAGCAAAAGATTTTAATCAGATTAGATGTAGGTATCCAAGATGAAAATAATAAAATACTAGTTCACGAAAAGGATGTCAAAAAGAGATGGAGAAAGTACTTTGACAGCTTATTAAATGAAGAATTTGACAGACAGCCTGTAGAGTCAACGGAGACAGTAGCAGCAATGGTCACCAAAATAACAAACGAGGAAGTGGCTCAAGATCTTCAAAAAATAAAGAAAGGAAAAGCAGTCGGACCAGATGATATTCCTGGGGAAGTATGGAGAGCATTAGGAGAGACAGGAACAAGGAGGCTAGCAGGTTTATTTAATAGAATTATGGAAGTTAAACAAATGCCAGACGAATGGAGAAGCAGTATACTAGTAGGTACCTGTCTACAAAATCAAGGGCTATAAAACTGCTTAGCCACACCATGAAAATATAGAAAGTATAGAAATATAGAAAATAAAGAGTAATTGATAGACGGATACGTGAAGAGACCGAAATATCCGAGAATCAATTTGGCTTTATGCAGGGCAGATCAACAACAGATGCAATTTTCATTATAAGGCAGTTGATGGAAAGATACAGGAGTAAAGAAACAAACGCTCATATGGTATTCATTGATCTTGGGAAAGCATATATGATAGAGTTCCTCGAGATATTCTGTGGTGGGCACTCAATAAGAAAGGAGTCCCTGGTGAATATGTAAAGATTGTGAGGGATATGTATAAGGGAGTAACGACTAGTGTTAGTAGGGACAGGTATGGGAGAGACTGATAAATTTCATGTGAAAGTAGGATTGCACCAAGGCTCGGTGCTTAGTCCGTATTTATTCTTATTAGTATTGGACCAGATAATAGCGAAACTACAGGAAAATTGTGAAGGAGACTTAGAACAAAAACTGGAACAGTGGAGACAAGCTCTGGATGAAAAAGGTTTAAAACTTAGTAGGACAAAGACAGAGTATTTGCAATGTTCATTTAAAGATGGAGTTACTACAAATAAAATGGTATCTTTGGATGGTGAATTGATTGTAAAAAGCAATAGTTTTAAGTACCTGGGATCTTTATTACAGAGTAATGGAGAAATAGATGGAGATGCATGCATTAGGATTAGGGCTGGATGGATGAAATGGAAGGAAGCGAGTGGTGTGCTGTGTGACAGGAAAATTCCAATGAAGTTGAAGGGAAAATTCTATAAAACAGTCATAAGACCGGTTAAGATGTACGGAACTGAATGTTGGGCAGTGAAAAAGAAAGAGGAACAACGAATGCATGTGGCGGAAATGAGAATACTTAGATGGATGAGTGGAGTGACAAAAAAGGATAAAATTAAAAATGAGTATATTAGGGGAAGTCTACGTGTGGCACCAATTGATGCCAAAATGAGAGAGCATAGGTTGAGATGCTTTGGTCATGTTCAACGTCGAGACGCTAATCACCTAATACGAAGAATGGTTGAAGTGCAGATTCCTGGAAAGAGTAGGAGAGGAAGACCAAAGAAGACGTGGGGGGAGACGATTAGGCAGGACATGTTGGTAAAGGGGATTAATATTGATATGACCCAAGATAGAATTGTATGGAGAAATGCAATTAGGGAAGCCGACCCCGCATAGGGATAAGGCAAAGAGAATGATGACTTAAGTCTTGCAGATAACCAGTATTTTCAAATGATCTGTGTTTTCTGCTTTAGTAATGTTGTCGTTTTTTCTTAAAATTTGCTCGAACTTCACTTTCTCGTCTTCTCAGGTTGGTGTCAGTGATACGATACAACAAATTTAGATATATATATTTTTCATGCTCGGGGTGAGGGATAGTCCAAGCATGCCATTATAGGGATCATTAAAGGAAGTAAGGATATCTAGCACTAAAGTAAAGATATTCTATTGTCATAAATTTGATATTATAAATGGAGATAAATTTATACAATATTTCCGTATTTTATTATTGTATGCAAACCGTTCTGAGAAAAGATTATGATGTTGTTCGGTAGACCACAAGCTTAACAGAAAAGCGACGGTAGACCGCATATTATGGCGGCACCTATTTTCCTTAGTCCTTTTCATTCCGATATTTGCACCATAATAAAATAACAAAATAATATTAGAAATCAGGAAGGCTTATAGTGCTATGGTAGGAGAGCAGTAAAAAATCTATCCTTAGAAAAACCCACAAACGTCAGATTAAGGCAAGGTTAGTTAACAACACGAAGAACAGTGTATATTTCAAAAATCTGGACGATTTGAGCGGTGTGTAAAAAATTGGGCGAGTCACAAAAACTAAAAAATACGTGTTCAATATTTTTCAAAAATCTATCGAATGATGCCAAACACGACCCCCACGGAGAGGGGTGGAGGGTAAATTTAAAATCTGAAATAGGAACATCCATTTTTTATTGCAGATTTGGATTCCTACGTAAAAATAATAACCTTTATCCGAGACATTTTTTCGAATTACGGATAGATGGCGATATAACCGAAAAAAGCTATTTTTAGAAATGGAAAATTAAATTTAGTGGGGATGTTCCATAAGAAAATATCCTGACTAAAATGAAAAACTTAAATTTTTTTTGGTTTTAGGACCTAATCTTGATAACCCAATAGGTCCCCATAATGCTTTAGTATCTGAAAATGGGGTCTCCCTTAAGGGGATGGGTACGTATGTTCGGCTGCAATGATATTCAAATGGGGATTCGTTTTTTTCGAATCCTGAGAAAACTAATAAGTATTTTTGAAAAATTTAAACGCAGAATGAAAGATTACGTTATTATATTAGCGAGGACCGAAAGTCCCTGACAACTTCTATAATGTTTATTTTAATAAGTTACAGGATAGAGTTCGAAACGATGACGTCCTTAAGAGAGCCGGCGTGAAAAGAGAACTCTTTGGATTAATTAAGAAATGCAAAATTAGTTGCAAGAGGAGAAAAATATGAAATACCACAGTTAATCCTACAAGGGAAGATCGAAGGTAGGAGAGGAGTCGGCCGCAAGCAACTATCCTGGTTAAGGTATATTAAGGAATGGACAGGAATAAACACAGGCAAGCTGTATCAGGCCGCCAAGAACAGAACTTTAGTAATGAAATAGACGCACTTTGGTGTACGGCATGTTACGAAGAAGAAGAATAGACAAAGAAGAAGAAATAAATAAATAAAGTAGATATTATAGGCAGTGGGATTCCTACGGTCTCCTCCGCATCCCACATTTCGCTCACCATCGTTTTCTATCCACCCATTCGTATTCTTCAATAGCTATCTATCTGCCACAGACTGTTCTATGCCTTTCTTACATGTTTCTGTAGGCCTTTCTCCTTTTCTTTTATTTATGGGTATGTAATTTAATGCTCTTTTTGGCCATCTTTCCTCTGACATCCTCATAACATGACCATACCATAGCAATTTCTTTGTTTCTATATGGTCAACCGTGGAATATACACTCTTTGTCCATCGTCTTATTTCCTCATTTGGTACGTGTTCTAATCTAGATACCCTGCATGCTCTACGTAAGTAATCCATCTCCGCTACTTCTATATTTTTTCTTTCCTTTCCTGTGAGTTGCCAACACTCTGCTCCATAAGTTGTAACAGGTTTCACAATTGTTCTGTAGATTGTTCATTTTGAGTCCAGATTCACCTTGTTAGACCATAGTAGACCATTTAAAATACGAGTTGCTTTCCTTCCTTGCTGTATCCTATGCTGTATGTCTCTTTTTGTAGTTCCTTCTCTTAATATCATGCTTCCTAAATATCTATATTCCTAACATTTTCTTAAACTTTTTAACTCTAGTTCCGGATCTTCGGTTTCCTCTCCTATTCTCAAATATTCTGTTTTCTCCATGTTCACAAATAGTCCCCATTTTTCATATTCGATCTGTATCTTTCTTGGCATATAATCCATATCATGTTCATCGTTGGCCAGAATTACTTGGTCATCAGCAAAAAAAAAGTTGTTAAGCAGTTTTCTTCAATCATTATTCCCATCTCAGCAACTGTTTTCCTCCATTGCTCCAGAGCTTTCTGGATGTATATTTTAAATAGTGTTGGCGATACGCAGCACCCTTGCCTTAACCCTTTAGTAACAGGGAAAAATATAAATAAAAAGTATATTAATTTCGTTTAAATCATATAATAGAAGTATAACTTCTTACGTGCGTACAAAGTACACACACATTCTTTTTTTTTATTCTAATAAGGCTTCTTTTATTTCTTTTTTAGTTATTTTTCTAACTTGTTCATTTACATTCGTCTGCATGTCTATTTCATTTAGCTCAAATTCGAGTCTAGTTTCCTTCAGTAGTATTTTGTAGTAAACTTCCCATTCTTTGGTACTTATTAAGTTTAAATTTTACTCTTTATTTTTTTTTCTTATATTTTTTATCGTTTTCCACGCTTCAGCTACTTTGGATCAGCCTATGTATCTATCCACCTCTTCACACTTTCTTTCCCATACATATATCATTTTTATTCCTTATTACTTCTCTTTTGACTTCTCTGTTCAATTGTGCGTATACTCTTGGATCTGGTAAGTCCTGTGTCTGGAGCCATTTTTTTACGCTGCCTTCTTATTGTCTACTAAACCTTTTAGTTTCTCCGACCACCATTCTGGATTTTGTTTGTCATCTTTTTCCAAATATCCTAACGTTTCCTTTGCTGCTGCGTGTATGCTTTCTTTTATTTGCTGGTACAACTTTTCGGTGTTCTCGGTGTTACTTTCTATAAATCTTAATTTTGATTTTCTATAAATAAAAAAGTAACGAGGAGAATATCAATAGAAGAGGAGTGAGAAGAAGAGAAAATATAAAGGAATTAAAATGACGAAAAGGAAAAATAAGAGAAAGGTAAAGAATAAAAAGAAGCACGGAATTTAATCATTAACACATACGTATACACATAATCATTAACTGACTGAATAGTTCATTTTGACCTGCAGGAATATGTCTATTTGTGCAAAAATAGATGTGAATGTTAATTTTCAAGTAAGTTAACAAAAGTTGTACGAAGTATTCGTCCGATAAACGATAAACGTAAAGTTGGCAGTCCAATCGGCATCCACCTATGTCCGTGTTCGCCGCCTCCGACAAGTAGAGGAACTGGTCCGAATATGGGCTATGTATTTTATATGGGCCACCACACTATCTATGAAACAAGTAGTGCTATCTGTTAGAAAATGCCCAAATATAGTAGAAGGCCCCTTTCTTGTCATATATTTACAGATTCCTCGACCAGTACATATGTTGTTGTTACACAGTGTAGACCCTTTGATTTTGACTTTTGAAAAAATTTTATTGGGTAAGTTTATATTACGTAATATTTGTGTTTATTGACATTCTTTCGGAATTGATATATTATGCTTGTGTGGCAGAAAAAGGAAGGAAAATGGTTTTAATGTAGGTTACGAACAAAAAATAATTAAAAAATCATAAACTAATATTTTTCTTGAACATACATATTTTGAAATATGGGCCCCTTGTGTGACGTAAATATAGGCTAGGGGCCCATATTCAGACCGCTCGCATAAATCTAGCAGAACTATTGGAAAAGGCATTATTGATGAAATGCCAGGCGGCAGAGATAGCAGATAGCTAAGAATGGTTTTAAAGTAACTGAAATAGGACCAATAAATATAACCATTTTTTCTGATAATCTGAGAAAACTTGTAATTTGACTGAAATTTATTTGGAAGAATTGACAAGCGACCTTGCAAAAACGATTTCTTCAGAAAATATAACAGTTCGTTCAGAAGATCAAGGACCAAGTTATTCTAAAGACCGAGATCAACCATTAAAGAACACAACGAACGCAACAACTGTGCCAGAACACCGTTGAAAACATTCATGAGTCCATTTGTTCTTTCAACTGTCCCATCAGTTACGAAGCGAGCGTCTTCAAGAGGAAGAAAAAATTCTTGTTCTCAAGTTATAATTTCATCTCCGTATAAATCAGACCTTGAATTATCAATTGAGAATATAAGAAAATCAAAAGAAAGAACGGGGAAGAGAACTGTGTTTTCAGTTGAATAAAAAGAAAATGCAAAGACCAAGGAAGGAAAGGGGAAGATAATAGTTTCTGCGCTAAAGCCAAAAGAAAATGTAAAGAAACCCAACAGAAAAATCAAAACCAAATTCAGTTTGGATGAAGAAGAGGAAGAGGAATTTTTGCCCGCTGACGAAGACCTTGACGTAGAACAGATAGTACAGTATTCTCCTGAAAGCAATGATGCCACATCTCTATTTTGTGAACAACAGTTTTCTGATGACACTAGAGGAGAAACGTGGGTTCAATGTTTAATATGCAATCTCTGGGCACATGAACAGTGTTCCGGAGCTGAAAAAGACTCTTACGTTTGCGATTTTTGCAGATAATTTTATTTTATTTTTTCACAGATATGTTTATTATTCTTTAAGCATAAATTGTTAGCTAGGTTATTTAGTATTTTTGTCGTCAAAAGAAAATTTTGTTAGTTTTTGAGTGGGGCCCATATTTCAGACAGCCTGGCCTGGTTAGAAAAATATGCCTCACGTCATATTATTATCCGTAAAATAAATAAACTTTATTATAAAAAATACATAGTTAGTAGTTGTTTTTCTAAGGTCTTATAGCATGTATAAATGATATGTAGCATTGTTATAGACACATAATAAGCAAGTTTCAATAGAAAAACAAATGGGGGGCCCATATTCAGACCAGTTCCTCTATTTTAAAGGTAATTTACGTGGTTATCTCAACTTTCCGATATATACGGACACGGAGGCCGTTGTTGCAGCCATGTCCGTCGAGTGACACTTCCGGAAATGGCGTGTGTCGTCTTGTTCCGGCCGTCACTTCCGGTGCCCGCTGAAACTCTGATAAAACGCCGCCGCCGCCATTCGGCGGAAACGCAAGCAAACTGGCCGTGCCAGAGCCGCCGCCTCCATATTAACAAACTACCTACATCGACGGCGACGACAACTTTAAAATTTCAAGATTCTGTGGAAGCAGAATGGGACGGGAAACTTGGCATTGTTTCACGGAAGATACCGCTAAGAACGTTGTTAAATGGGAAATATTATTAACAGAAATAATTATCTCAAGATTGAGTAAGTATAATATATTATGTAATTGACTATCCATCTATACCTATAGATCTGTCCATCTATCTATCCATCCGTCTATCTATCTACACTCCTGGCCAAAAAAATCATGACATAATAAAACAATACTGTGAGTTTTATTAAGATCGGTTGAATAGATTTTGCAAAATAAATTTTGCAATCCAGCTTTCGCAAAAAAAATTCATTTTTTCAAAATGATGCAGGACTGAAAATAAAGCAGACAGCAAGTTGAGTTTTTTACATATAGAAGAATACTGTACCTTTCATTTGCAATTTGCAAAATTAAAATCGGTTAACCACCACGGCGTCAGGAATTTTTTTAAATAAACAATAATTTTTGGTGCTACGCGCAGGACAGCGGGTAGTTTGGTCTGATTGGGCATTCCAATGACCGTTGATAATGATTGATAAATTTTAATTTTTAGTACATTTCGATATAAATAAATAAATTTATTTATTGCAAAATAAAAACACATACTCTGTCCTTTGAAATAACACTTTTTTTAGCAAAAACTGTATTTGTTCATATAGTTTAACTAATAGAATAAAAGTTTATTATTTTTAAACATATGCAATTGTTTAAACAATATTTTACAAACAATAATCAAATTAGTTTGATTTTTGTGGAAATAAAATATTAAAATACAGAAAAATATAGAGTAAGAAAATAATATATTTGATAAAAGTAAAATTAAAAAAAAATTTTGGTCTTGGTAAAAGGTATATTATTTTAAAAAGCCCTATAGGGCTACAAACATCGAACAAAACGTTTTCGCTCTAAAAAGAGCATCATCAGTGTTGCAAGAACATGGTGAGCCAACCAAAAAATACGAAGGTCAAAGCCTTTCAAAAATGGACTAAAAGTCACATCAAAATGCTAACATAGCAAATTCCAAAGGATGGATATAATTCCTAAGGATACGGCCCTAGGATAACATATGACTCCCACACGTGGTAAGTTGGTCAAAGGTAACAAATTAGGTCATTACAAGAGGTGACAGGCAACCACCTCTGTCACCTCTTGTAACATAATGACCTAATTTGTTACCTTTGACCCACTTACCACGTGTGGGAGTCATATGTTATCCTAGGGCCGTATCCTTAGGAATTATATCCATCCTTTGGAATTTGCTATGTTAGCATTTTGATGTGACTTTTAGTCCATTTTTGAAAGGCTTTGACCTTCGTATTTTTTGGTTGGCTCACCATGTTCTTGCAACACTGATGATGCTCTTTTTAGAGCGAAAACGTTTTATTCGATGTTTGTAGCCCTATAGGGCTTTTTAAACTAATATACCTTTTACCAGAACAAAATTTTGTATTAAATTTTACTTGTAATTTAATGGTATACAGCCAGCTACAGGAAATTCTTCCTTGTGGATATTTGATAAAGATTGGAAGAAATTTTGATGGAAACCAACTTGTGTGAATCGAACACCGCTGTCCTGCGCGTAGCACCAAAGATTAATGTTTATATAAAAAAATTCCTGGCGCCATGGTAGTTAATCGATTTTAATTTTGCAAATTGCAAATGAAAGGTACAGTATTCTTCTATATGCAAAAAAAAAGAATGTGTGTGTACTTTGTACGCACGTAAGAAGTTATACTTCTATTACATATTATGTGATTTTAACGAAATTGATATAATGTACTTTAAACAGTTTATTTATATTTTATTTAAATATTAAACTAATTTTAATACTTACTACTTTTCAAAAAATTTTATTAAGACAATACCAAAAATTTTAAAAAATAAAAGAATAAAACGCACACAAACACATTGAAAAATGCCACAAAGAAAAAATGATTTCTGAACGATAATAATTGTTGGCAAAAATTTTAAATACGCATTTTCTGAAAAAAAAAATTATATAATAAATATAGTTACAATCATAAAATGCATAAAAAAATAAAAAAATAAAAACTTGCATCGGGATTCGAACCCGCGAATTTGGGGACGCTTTGATTCGTAATCGAAGCCTAGACTCACTCATCCAATTACTCATTATTTGTCATGCGGAAAAATAGGTCAACTGAACGTTTTACTGTTTGACAGTTATTCTGAATTTAAATCAAATTATGTAGTTTGATTTTTGTGGAAGAAAATATTAAAATATAACAAAACAGTAAGAAAACAATATATTAGATGAAGATTGGTAAATAGAACTTTTGTTGGTAATCAAATTAAGCATGTACATCAAAGCATTACATACCTACTAGATAAATAAATCTACGCCAAAAAATCATAATTTAAAAATAAAAATCGGACCTAATTTCGGATTTCTCTCTAACATCCCCATTCTTGACAAAATAAATTTATTCCAACCTAATCCAAATGTATAATTACAATATGATTATAATAAAAACTACTTACCAAATTAGAATGAGTCCTTGTCCAAAATAGTCCAAAAGTCCAAAAATATGTATGAAAACTATTTAAAAAGGCAGTATAACTATTAACTAACTTTTGTTTGTTGTTTCTTTTCACACAAATTTCAAAACGCAACAACCATAAATAATCAAACCACAGCTTTGCCACAGCCGACATATTGAATAATTTTTGACATGTCATTTGAACATCCAATCAGAACAAAGTTATAATGCGCATGCGCCGGGATCGTAGGTTCTAACATATAAAAATTCACCCTCATATCGAGCGTAAAGAAGTATAACTTCAAAAATGTCAACTTGCTATCTGCTTTATTTTCAGTCCTGCAACATTTTGAAAAAATGAATTTTTTGCGAAAGCTGGATTTTCAAATTTATTTTGCAAAACATTTTCAACCGATCCTAATCAAATTTACAGTATTGTTTTACTATATCATAAAGTTTTTTAGTGTAATATATGAAGGTCCTAAGTGTAGTATAAATGGGTGAAAAACGTAAAATGCGACTACTTGTTATTTTATGGTTTTTTCGCAATTATTGCTATTTTGCAACAAGGGTGACAATTCTTAAAATTTTTAACCAATCCTATATTGTATGAAATTTAATTACGCAACTTTTGTGTCAGTGCAACTTTTCTCGAAAATGAATACTTTTAAAGTTATAATCAAAAAACGAAGAAAAACATCGAATTTTTTCTTCATTTTTTGACATTTTGATTATTTAAACAATGTTCCGGACCTTTCTGAGTGGGAGGATAATTCAATTATTATTATTATATGTGTTAATTCCAAGCAATTTTTCAAAAAAAATATGAGTCACGTCTCAACGTCCATCTCAAAACAGATGCGCCCTGGACTATTATACACAGGTGCTCTTGACTGTACGCATATCTAATAAGGAAGCTTGTTATGGACTCTGAATCATTAAAATTGATGACACAATAAAGGAAAAAATAAAGAAACTGTTAAAATATGCAAAACTATAAAAAAAGAAAAAAAAAATAAAACAACAGCACAAAAGAAAATAATCTAAAATAAAGGTTTATGATATAACAGAAAAAAGACAACTAATTATAGCTCTGTAAAATTGGAGCAGAATTATGATTGCATACCTACCTACCAAACGACAAGAAAACAAGGGGCGCTCCTTAAAAGTTTCTACATAAAAAATACAAAATAATCCCACCAAGTTAAGATGGACATTGGCTTCGAAACAAACATACACATACAAAACCGTAATAACTAATTTGACTTTAAATTCGTAAAAATCCCGCAATGTCCCCAATTGTCGAGCAACACTTTTCCATTTAGTATTTTTAGAAACTCATCCTAGTAATAAATCTCCCTCGAGAACTCCGAATCCCAACTCTCCTAATATTTTTTGCGTGTGAAAATCAGAGGTTGGCTAATAATCCGTAAGGAAAGGGCCCTCAGAACTGCTTTCGAGAGTCCTGTGGAGGGCAAGGTAGGGCCAGGGCCAGGAGGATGCAGGGATCCGTGAGGGGTGGGCCTGGGCACCCTCTCACCTGAGGCCCCGCTTCCTTTGCCGCCACCTCGTTCACACGATGCTCACGCTACTGGATTTCCAGTTAGCAGTAAAGTTATCGACCTTTTTATACTCGAGCTCACTCTTTTTCTATTTTTTATTTTTGATTGTCGGAACAAAGATTAGAAATTTTAACATTTAATAAATTAATACACAAGTTTACACAAGCATAAGTGAAAGAAAAATGCAAGGAGAAGAAAAAGCTGATATGAAATACATATCAAACAAAAAACAACAAGAGTCCGAAGATTACAAGATAGTAATAAAAAATGAAACACGCATACTTGTAAGAAGAATTAATAACGAGCACTGATTTTAATGATTTTCAAAAAGAAACACGTATACAAAAATAAGAAATTTAGAAATATTACTTTATGAAAAGTTGTGTATAATAACGATACACAACGAATAAATAAGCTGCTCATAATAATCCGGTCAACTTAGACATCAAAATGCTTGGCAAATAACAAAAATTGCCGGAGAGCCAAATTTTGGTGGAAAGCTAGCGTATACCATAACAAATAAAGTATAAAAAGTCCCCATCGATCCCATGTGTGCGTCAAAAGTTATTCGGGGTCAAAGGTCAAAATTTGAGATTTTTTGGATTTTTTTCGAAAACGGTAAGTTTTATCAAAAAAAAACCTCAAACCAAAGTTGTAGATCTTAAAATTCTCTACAAAATTTGTCCTTACAATTTTTTTCCTAAGAGTTACCATTCCAGAGATATCGCGATTTTAAAAGTTACTTTATACATTATGCACATATAAGCCACGTATATACATATGTGGCCCTTAAGACAAGTATAAATGCCTATTTGTGTCTCTTTTATATAGTATATTATACTATTCTGAAAATATTTCTTCAAAAGGTAATCAGCCCAAACTGAATTTCCTCTATCCACGTGGCCTTGAAAAACATTTGGCTATACCATTGTTGAAAAAAGAACAGATTGTCTATTATAGGCAATGGCTACAGTATTGTCCGTAGGTCTGGTTCATAATATTATCTGTTTCTTTTAATGCTAAAGGTTCAGTTCAAGTGAATATAAGTACTTATTACAAGCGTCTACCATTTAGTACCGTTACCGTTATTTGTACAATTTTATAGTTTTAAAAATGTCTCAGTTTTCCTTTATTTGCAATAAACTTTTAAGTGAAACTAAAACAGTTGTGGTTGATCGTGGAATGCCAAATTTAATCGAGGCTAGTGTCGAGAGAGGTGATAAGTTTATTGAGTATTTAAGAACTCAAAAATCCGTTACAATACACGTGAATTGCAGAAAATCATGCATTCGGAAAACTTCAATCGCTGCAGTGAAAAGACAACGTGAGGAGGAACAGGCTAGTACTTCAAAAGTAAGTCCACCTCATACTAGAACGCGAGTAAGTAAATCACATTTTTGTTTTAAAAAATACTGTTTATTTTGTGGCAGTGAAGCCAATAAAGAATCTGAGATAAAGAAAGCACAGCATCTTCGAAAAATAATTCGTAACTTGACTACACTAAAATTCAAAGAATCCCTTTTGAAATTAGCTAAAGATCGTTCTGATGATGTCTCGAAGGCTGTTCTTGAACGTATTAATTTTGAGTATGATTTAGTCGCTGCTGATGCAAAATACCATGACAGTTGTTACAAATCTTTCTTAAAACCTAATACTGGTCGTAAAATTGGCCGTCCACAAGATGAAACTGTAAACTCTTCGATGGAGAAAATGTTTCAACATAGAAACGAGTGATGATTGCCAGTTTTCGTTGGATGAATTAAGGAATGTTTGTCAAGATGTAGTTTTAGATGGCAGAACTATAAAAATACTATTGAAATTGAAGTATGGTAGTAGAATTATTATTACAGAAAAGCCTGGAAAATTAACTCAGTCACATTTGAACAATTTTTGAACATCCAGCAAGAGGAAGAGGAAGAAGATGAAATCGAAGAAGACTTGACTGTTGAAGTGGACTTTCAGGAATATGAATCTGATTAAAATATCTAAAGAAATCAAAACAATAGTTAACCTAATAATCAATAGCAATATCAATAATCAATATCAGTAATAAGGTAATATCTAGAACTTGACCGGTATTGTTTCCTTAAATTATCCTAAAATTGTCAAAACAGTTAGTGGAGTAGGCATACAGGGGAAACTACGGTAAAAAAACGCGCCGAGTACACTACAGGTGGTGTGGAAACGTGTGCTAATATCATGTATAATGTGACTCTTTGAATCGCGATATCTCAGGAATGGCAACTCTTAGGAAAAAAATAGTACGGACTATTTTTGTAGAGAATTTTAAGATCTACAACTTTGGTTTAAGGTTTTTTTTGATAAAACTTACCGTTTTCGAAAAAAATCCAAAAAATCTTAAATTTTGACCTTTGACCCCGAATAACTTTTGACGCACACATGGGATCGATGGGGACTTTTTAAACTTTATTTGTTATGGTATACCCTAGCTCTCCACCAAAATTTGGCTCTCCGGCAATTTTTGTTATTTGAAATGTCTATATAGACCGGGTTATAAACAGCAGGAGAGAAACAAGGTTGAAGTACGGGAAGATCGTGTTCCGATGCAATATCCGTCATAAAGCAGATTACAAAGGAACTATTAGAATACACTAAACCCGCAGTTCTATGTTTGATTGTTTTAAAGAAGGCATTTGACAGAGTAAAGGCGCAGTCTCTCTTATGCGATTGTCGCATGCGTTTGACGCAAGTAGCAGTCGCAAGCGATGTTCTGTGCACTCCTCAAATATAAACTTGATACGAGCGGTCTGGCTTGTGCGTCCGACGCGAGGAATCGCATGCGCCTGCTGCATCGACTGGTTATGATAGCAGTGCTTTGCAGTGACTGCATGCGTCCATTTCATAAAACAACAAAAAATTTGACATGGAATTTAAAAGTTTGTTGTTTATTGTTTATCAACTTATGATAACGAGGTTCGAGGTTTAAGAAGCTTTGTTAATTAATATTTTAATAATATGTAATTTACAGATATAAATAAGCAATGCTGTTGTTTTCATAATTGCACAGATAATAAACATTTTGTACTAACCTATGTGACACCAAGTTTTTCTTCTGGTGTTATCACTCTCTTTACCATTCTTGTAGGAGATTTTGTTGTCTTCCTTAATAGCACATAACAAGAAATGGAACTGGTTCTTCGTCACGCGAAAGAAACTATGAAACTTGGTCTCATTATCAACCATATATTTACTTATTAAATTGGTTTGGTATCCTTCCTCAACCCTATTCAGATACATTTAATCAGTTTAACTCTTTTTTGGTTTACCATCATTTTTAAAATGTTCTCCTCCAATTCTTGCTCTTTTAATATGTGAAGATAAACCTGTCTCTGTAGATGCTCCATTATTATTATCACTAAATTAATTACTACTACTACTTACTACTATTACTACTACCTACTAATTATAAATTACTAAATATTAGTACCTATTATTATAAATTACTAAATATTACTATTATTATGAATGACTAATGAATATTATTAATTACTAAGCATTAGGTACTATTATTATAAATACTATATATTCCTATTATTATTAATTACTAAGTATTACTATAATTATAAATTACTAAATATCAATATTATTATAAATTACTATGAAGCAATGTTACTGTTATCGGTGCTATTAGATAATATATAACATAACCCATTATTTTTAAAATTCCCGCTTTTCATCAGCTGTTATATCTGATGCGTCTAAACGCACAAGAGAGACCACCCCAACCACTGCGTTAATTGCTTGCGGCTGCTGCTTGCGTCGAACGCATGCGACAATCGCATAAGAGAGACTGCGCCTTAAGACTTAAAGATGTAATACGTTTCTTGTATAAAAATATCAGTACAATGGAAAATGTATATCAAATCAATAAGGTTGAAGTCAGAATATATGGACAAATTACGAATGCAGTCCATACGGATACAGACCTATAGATACAGAATAAGAAAGGGGGGAACTAAAATTCTCTGCTACGCAATTGATGCATTATTCTTCATCTTCTTGATTGGCTTTAAAACTCGGGGTCTTCGCCGCACTCGTGGTCTTAGCAGAGAATTAAAATTCTCTGCTACGCAACTGATGCAATATTCTTCTTCTTCTTGATTGGCTTTAACTCTCGGGGTCTTCGCCGCATCCCCTATAGCCCTTCGTGGACTCCAATCCTAGATAAATCAACATTATCCTTCCATTTCTTTCTGAGACGGTCAACTGATCTTCTATCGTCTGGTCTACCAAAAAACACTGTTTCTAAGACTCTGTCTTAGTGCACCTTCAGAGCGAAGCGAAGAAAGAGTGCGAGCAAAGAGCAAAGAGCAAAGCGGTGAAATCGAACTACTACTGAGAAACGGAGGTACACAGAGTGCTAGCAAAGTTCAAAGCGGCGAAACCAAACAAGTTTGATTTCTCCGCTCGCACTCTTTGTTATTTTTCCGAAAAATGAATCTCGATATCCTGATAGCTGAAGTGTTTTAAAGAAAGCTGTTATGGGATCAGAAAGATTCCCTACTCAGATGACGACGATGAGTTTTTAAATTTATAACTTAATGAAATTTTATAATTAAATAATTATTATGTAACATAATAATTAATACATATTATTAGTTCTACAGTGTGGCAAAACCAAATGGAATAAATTCATTATTTCGTAAATCGACGACTTTAAGAAAAAATCCCGAAACAGGTCGATATTTATTTTTAAATTATGATTTTTTGGCATTTACATACTAGTGACGTCATCCATCTCGACGTGATGACGTAATCGATGATTTTTTTAATGGGAATAGGAGCCGTGTGCTAGCTCATTTGAAAGGTTAATCAATTCTCTATGTAGTAATATAAGCATTAACATAAATATACAGGGTGTCCCACAAAATATTTATTGAATTAAATTAGAAGAAAAGAAGAATGTGTGTAATTTAATTCAAAATACATTTTACTGCTCTCAGAAATCAGAAAAAAAATGTTTATTTCTCAAATAAACATTGCTTTTCGTATTAATTAAATATTCAAACTGCCAAGAGGCAGGTGGGTGGCAGCTTGAACCTTGAATTTAACCGAAAAGCAATGTTAATTTTTCAAATAATCATTTTTTTTCTGTTTTCTCACAGTAGTAAAATAATGGGTATTTTGAATGAAATAAATTACATACATTCTTTTTTTTTTGTTTAAATTAATTTAATTAAAAAAAAATTTTTTGACACTATATAAATAAAATCAATGAGAAAGTCCCCGTAAAATTTTTTGACACTATATAAATAATTACGTTAATGTTTATACAGTAGACTCTCTCTATAATGAACACGGTTATTACGAGGTTTCGCTTATAACGAGGTACACTAGATGTCCCATGAAATTCGTATTGAACTGAATTTTTTATATTGTTTCATAAATAATAGAAACGTGATATTATAAAAATAATTATTTTTCAAATCAAAATGTCAATTTTAAAAACAAAAAAATTCCAACGCCAGGAATCGAACCCGGGTCGCCTGGATTAAAGCTAGGAGTTGAAGTATTCTAGGCCATTAATAGATGTAAGCCACGGAGATAAATATTTGACATATAAGTGTAGCGTTTTTCCATCAAGTTTCATATTTTACCTTTTCTTGCCTAAAATCCCCGGTTTTGGGCCAGCTGACACATCATTTTTGTTAATAAGCTTTGGAACACCTAACTAAATAAAAAGAAAACAGCCATGCTAAAATGTTCCGATCAAAGACATTATCTCCCGGCCCTTTAGTTCTTATTGCATATTCTAAAACCAAATTATATAGCACTGACATGACGATAAGTGGTCTCCTTGTCTAAGTCAAAAGGCATCGATATTCTGTTTCCTATCTTTACTTGCGCACATTAGTTTGTCACGTACATTTGAGTTGGCACGATTATTTTTCTTGATTTTCAAATTTCTAGCATTGCTACCCATAGTCTGCTTCTTTTAATCGAATTATATTAATGCTTGCTGGAAATTTTCGAAAATTTGGACTACATCTCGGTTGAATTCCCAGTTTTTTCTAATATTTATCGAATCGTAAATATTTCATCTATTGTTGACGTTCTAGCACGAAAGACGCATTGGTAGTCGCCTAGAATATCTTCCGAATACGGAATGAGCCTCTTTAACAAGATAATTGATATAACTTTAAAAATGCTGTGTTAATAAGAGATGTGCCTCTATAATTTCAAAATTGTTCTTTATATTCCTTCTTATGTATGGGTATTATAACGCTTCCATTCCATTCCCTAGACATTTTCTGTTGTTCCATACTCTCAGAATAATGTCATACAATTTTTTATTTAAAACGTTTCCATCTTTTATCAATTCTCCATTTATACCTCATTGCCTGACGCTTTGTGATCTTCAAGACATACTATCGCATTATTTACTTCTTGAAGTGTTTGTGCTGGTATTTTCACATCTGCAGAATGAAATGTAATATCAATATCTGTTTCCTTCACCTCACTAGTTCACCTGCTTCTAGAACTGTTGTCACTGTGAAACTATTCGATGAGCTGGTTCAATCAATCAAGCAATTAGATTATTACAGTGTACATCTTTATAATAAATAAAATCCTCTGGATTTCATAGGTCGATTCCGTTGGAGCATTTGTGGTGTGCAAACGTACAGAAGTTAGTAATCATCGTGTAACGTTTGGCCATTAACCGACCTCGGGTTATACTCAAACAACGTCCCCGTTCCACCCCCGCGTTCGGGGGGCCCACGCCGGAGCGCCCGCCGCTTTAAAACTATGTCAACACGGCAAATTGTGCATGTGCCCTCATTGTTGGAGGGCTCATCAAAGTTGCATGGGCCCCAGGGCTTCGCTAGATTACTGCTACTCGCTCCGCTGTGTTTGATTTTAATACATTTTCAATGAGCGCGTCAAAGAATTTTTTTGCACGTTGTACGAGCGAGCTGTACGTGGCGCGGTGCTAGTAGGATCTTCAAACTACGGTTTTTCAATTGGCCGGGCTCTCGTGGAAATAGAAAATGGGATATCGAGCAGTGTGAGAAAATATTAATGGAAGTTTGCTGGTCAGAAGCTCGACAAATATCCCCCTGGTTTGGAAAATAATTCAGAATTATACATTGCTTCGTAGAAATACGAGAGAGGTAGTATGTAGCACGTTTTTAAAGTAAAGCATAACTATATGCGTAACTATAAATTAAATCAATAATAAGCGTATCAAAGAACCCGTTTTAAATAGTTATTATTTATGGTAGGGGAGCAAAGTATGCTGAATGTGTGGTACTATCTCCCATTATTCTTCTGATTCATTTTCTTCATTCCAATTCTATTCTATGGAACATAGTTTGAGAAGATCAATAAGGTGTAGATACTAATCTACTACAAACCAGATCTTTTTCCCATAAGACATAGAGGATTATTGAATATAAAGTCAATGATATGGTCAAGATAAAAGTAGGTATTTTTGGAGGCGTTGTGGGAACTTGACGCACCAAATATACTAATGAGGTTGATAAGAATGACACTATTTAGCAGAGACAAAAATAGTTGTGACAGTATATAGGAACCATTCAAATTAAGATTGGAATGAGACAGATATGACTCCTGTCAGTCACACTTTTCAGCATTGCCCTCAAAAATATAATTTATTGTATAAAATTGGAATGAAGAAGGTGGTAAACATTATGTAACAGTTTAATCCAATACCTTATGTATGCTGCTGACTTAGTCACTGACTAAGTCCAGATATCTGGACGATGTGCAGGAAGATTTAAGGAAGATTGGAGTAGGAGGATGGAGAAGCCAGACCCTCGAAACGGAAGAATGTTTTTTGAGGCAGGGCAAGGCTCACCAAGGGCTGTAGCGGCAACTGATGATAAACTGAAAACGAAACTGAAACGACTGAAGATAAACAGACCAAATAAACCTAAACTAATATTGATACTACTATGTTCCACGTCTCTGACAATAATACTTTCAGGCGCACAATAATACTTCTTGCTGCTGACAAGATTATAATATAATGAACAATGATGGTACCGACATGGTTTCAATCCGGAGTAATGAAATTCGTCCGGTTTATTTTATGACACCATGAAATTGGTCCGGATTTATTTTAGCCCTCAAAAATAACCATGAAACTCGTCCGATGCCACCATGAAATTCGTCCGATTTTAATTTTGTTCAATTTAACCCAATATCTATTATAGGTATTTTTTTTCTCTGATTCTGGCCTTGGTTTAGAACTAGAACCTTTAGCCACGTAATTGTATAACTTATCACTGACTCAGGTGCTCAGGTGTAATGTGTAGTGTGTGTGTTGAGTAAGTGTCTTGTTACTTTGCAAAGTCGACGTCAATATTTTTGCAAAGAGACGCTAATTGTATCCGAACGTCTGTGGTCCCTTCGGTGAGTACCGATCCCACAAGGACAGAAACTATTTTCATTTATTAATTTATAATAAATGAAAAAATTTCTGACCCTGGTGAGATTCGAACTCACTACCATTCGGAACTTTCGCTCCAAAGGTTAGGCGCTCTTACCACTGAGCCACAGAGGGGGTTATTATAGGTATTTATATTATAATATATTATCATGTCATAGAGATGAATGCATACAAAAACCATTAGAAAAACCGAGGTTTTGTTTAAATTTTATTGTTTACTTTGGCCAGGTAAAATTAATCTTCATTGTTCTTTGTTTGTAATTTTCATTTTTTTGGAATCCATCGTTTGGAATTTTCCTAAGAGAAAGTTAGTAGCAAAGTGTTTTCTAAGATTACAACAGCCAAAAAGCATTAAAAATGTAGCGTCTAGAAAAAATAACTAGTGAACGTGGTACATACAGTGATGTTTTTATTGAATATTTTATACTATTTTATATTATTTCGGACGAATTTCATTACAACCGGACCAGAAATGAGTCTGGTAACAGAGTATAATAAAGTGCAACAGAGTCACATAAACTCGCCAAGTCGCCAATATTTTCGTGTCTACAGTTGGCTATTTACTGAGTTAGGTACTATTACCACATAATATAATTATATATTTCTATTGGTAAAAATATTGGTAAATAGAATTATTCATCGTCATAAAAATAGAATTATTCATCGTCATAAAATATTTTTTTGCTAGATTTTTAACTGTTACCAATGGTAACAGTGGTTACATGGACGCTTCGCCAGGGGACCAATTTCATTGCTCTCTTTCAATCGATAGCGACTAAAAACTTAACAAGAAAAGGCATATTTCGCTCTTCTTCTAACCTTTACCAATCCACCGACCTTAGTAGGCAACAACTTAATTCTCATAATTATTACACAACCAACAGAACGAAATCTAGATAAAAACAAACACGATGGAAGCAAAACGATCCCATTTCATAATCTTCGAACTGTCACATCGAATTTATCAAACGCCGATCTACCGAGTAACTCGAGAGTACCTACTACTACCTTCCAAGTACCTACAAAGAAAAACAAAAAATAAGCGGCTATGAAAAAAAATTTCTCTCCCGCACAATTCCCACGGCCTACTTCTGCCATATTTCCCGCAGTGGTGTCGAGGAAGGAGCTCTTGGGGATTTTTCTTGTGGCATGTCTAAGTTAAATGTTATTATGTTTATATGGGATTGGGACGCAGTAGATTGTAATAAAAATTATTTTAGGTAACTGCTTTTTGAGTTTTGATTATCACTCCGAAAATAGTTTTCAAAAAGATTATTTTGAGAACGTGAATTATGATAACCAAAACTTCCTTACAGTTATATTTTTCAAACTGACATCTCTTCTTGACATCTTGGTATAGTGGTTTCGATAAGACAGAGTTCTATCCAAACGTACGCCAAACTATTTTGGCGTTTCGTCGTGTTCCAGCTATCAGCATTGGGATTGAGTTTCAGATGGTTTTCCTCATAGTATGGTCTCTTATCGCAAATGTCAGTTTTATTTCGACTTCATTGAAGGTTCTTCCCTGAGCTGTCACAGCTGTATCATCAGCGAAAATAAATTGTCTTGTTTGTTGTTTATGGGTTGGTCGCTGGTGTAAATGTTGTATAGAATAGGCACGAGGTTACTTCCCTGTGGGAGTCAAATTTTTTGTCCCTTCACTTGGAACGTTACGTAGAAGCGTCTATTCTGGAAGAGACATTTCACTAATACAAAGGAGACATCTTGTCTTGTAAGTCGGAAACTCTTTGTAGTTTAGTAGAGTTTTGCCAGCAGCCGTTGATGGTTAACTGTGTACTGTGTAATAGGCGGCAGTTAGGTATATGAAAGCTACTCCTGTTATTTCTATTCCTTCAAATCCATCTTCAATATGTTGGGTGAGGGATTAAGGACTTGACTGGAGCAGCACTTTCCGGAACCTTGCTTTCTCTTGAATAATTTTAGTCTCCACAGATTCAGTGATTCGGTTTAACATCATTCTTTGGAACGCCTTGAAAAGGCGAAAACACAAGAGATACAGATCTAGAAATCTCTGTATCCACCAAATCCTTCTCTGGTTTTAGAAGGGGCCACCACTTCAACTTTCCTCCAGATTTTTTGGATTTGTAATTCATCATTTTGCAGTTCATCATTTTTACGAGTCCTTCTAAGGTTTTTAATCCAAAATTCTTAATTTTTTCTGTTCGTGTATCGTCCAGTCCAGCCACTGTATTATTAATTTCTTTCGTCAACTTTTCGTTATACTCTCACCTTGTTCTTCCTTGATGTTATCTTACCGTTCGTCAGAAGACGATGAGATATGTGATCTGGTATGACTTCTGCCGGGTTGGGTGCCGGTGCAACTGGATCCTTGCTTAGATTACGAATGAGCTTTCAGACGCGTCTGCTGTTTGGTTTCAAGTCCAGACTCGCGACCAGCTTGCACCACCTGTCCATTCTGTTGGCGGATATCGCATGTAGCACTTCATCCCCACCCCCAGTCTGTATTGTTGCGTCTTTATATAGCTGTTCATATTTTTTAAGCAGTGGTTTAAAAATTTATCATACTGATTGTGTGGTATAAGTATAAGCTTCATACCCCGAAACCTTGATCTGCAACTTGCAGTAGCTCGATGAATTTGTTGAACCAGTAGTGCATTGACACCGTGTTCTCTATACATAGTATTAGACAATAGATCTTCTTTATCTGCTGATAGTTTTCCATTATCAATAAAATAGTCATCAGAAAAGACTTGATAAATACCGTTTTGGTTGCGTTTGTATCTATGTTGGTGTACCGAGGTTGAAAGGATTAGCCAATATTAGTGGTAAGGCCTATGTTGGTGTATGGTGATAAAGTGTCTCCTGTAAAGGGGGTTCAGGAAAAGAATATGACTGAAATGAAAATGTTACGTTGGATATTGGGTGAAACTCGAAGGGATAAAATCAGGAACGATGTGTTTGTGGAAAGAGCCCTCGATCAAAAACAAACACTGTAATGGTTTGATCACGTCAGATGTAGAAATGGGAACTATGTGGGTCGAAGGATAGAGCTCCTAGAAGTTGAGGAAAAGAGAGGTAGAGAAATCCCGAGGAGAAGATGGAAAGACTGTGTAGAAGAGGACTCGAGAGAGAAAGGTCTAAGTGAAGAAGACATGATGGAGACAAATCAGTGGCGAAAAGAGAAAAGCTGAATAGCAAGAAGAAGAAAGGAAGAGCAAAACAATTATATAAATGATTATTTTCTAGCAAACTTTTATCTAGCATACCTAATGCATATCTATACTTTATTTCACGATAAGAATAGAACGTTATGCTTATGGAGATCAGGTTGACAAACCTCTCGGGCACGGGTGGCTACTTGACTGCCGATATACGATTCATTTTAGTCAGTACGGCGTGGCATCGGTGCGCTTCTATCGTTCATAAGAAATGCATGGGGCTATCTTCGCAATGTTCTATTCTTAACGTGAAATAAAGTACATATAGCAAATTTATTTTGAATGGACAATGAATGAAAATATCCTTGAACCTGTAACAAAACGTTCCTCCTACGTCTCTGTCCCTATCCAGGTACACCGACACAACATACCCATCCAACTACTCCACTTCTTATTTCTCTTCAAGTATTCTGAGAGAACAAAGTCGGACCTGAGGGCATACATCGCCTCGTTTGTAATTTTGGAAGGGATCGCGAATTCGACATTTGTAAACTAACAACGTTACATGTCGTTTCTCTTACCTGCAACCTGGCATTAGCGATGTCTTACATCCAAAGGAAAATATATAGTTATTATTGTTATTATACGTATTATGAGGCATTTCAAATGAAGAGAAAATGTTGATGAAGTTGGTGTTAAGTTGGTTGAAAGGTGTTTATTAAGTAATATGTTGTGTTTTGTAATATCGTTTCCAATCGTTTCTGGTAATAGTACTAACACGTAGTAACATAGTACGAGTACTAAATGATTCGGCATTTAGAATATTAAATTTATTAAAAAATTCAAATTCAAAATAATTGATGACAACTGACAAATATGCGACGGGGGATTTTTCTTACCAATTTTATCTGACTACCTATAATTTTTCCTGACTCCCTACATTTTGTTGTGTCTCCTTATAATTTTTCCCAACTCCCTCCTACTTCATCCTGTCTCTCTATATTTTTTCCAGACTCCCTCCTGTTTTATCGTGTCTCCCTCTAATTTTTCCCAACTTCCTCATATTTTATCGGGTTTCCCTCTAATTTTTCCCAACTCCTATATTATCGAGTCTCCCTATAATTTTTCCTGACACCCTCTTCTTTTATCGTGTCCCCATCTAATTTTTATTGACTCCTATTTTATCGTGTATCTCTCTCTCTCTCTCTCTATCTTTCTCTAATTTTGTTGACTACTATTTTTTCGAAATATGGATAGATGGCGCTATAATCGGAAAAAACGATTGTTGGAAATGGAAAATTAAATTAAAAATGGAAATCCCCCACTTTATGGAAAACTTAACTTTTTTTGAATTTTGGACCTACTCTTCACAACCCAAGTTTCCATAACGCTCGAGTAACTTCAAATTTAGCATACTTTCCTTCCCAATTATAACAAAAGTAGCGGGACGATTCATTGACATACATACATCGAAGTCAAAGTGTCGTATCTTAGAAATATGTATGTACATATAACAATTATTGTATCATTGTTTTTTGTTTAAATTTGAATAAAACAGCTTTAGGATACGCGAAAAAACATCTAGTCCTGTCGCCAGGGGGGGTACAACCAACGGCCTCGTTAATTCAGATGGACTTACCCAAGTTTTTTTTATGTATTTTGACCTGTAGAACACGAATTTTTTGGGTAACAGTTGATCCGGATGTCGATAAGATTGTTATAGACCAAGAACTTGAGGAATCAAACAACAGCGATTTTTGGCAAAACAAAACAATATTTTGTATTTTTTGGGTCATTTTAAGCAAAAAATATTTCTACAAGTTTTTTAGTAGGATGCACAGTTTTCGAGATAAACGCGGTTGAACTTTCAAAAAATCGAAAAACTGCAATTTTTAAACCCGAATAACTTTTGATTAAAAAATAAAATAGCAATTCTGCTTAGCGCCTTTGAAAGTTCAAGTAAAATTATGTCGGTTTTGATTATTTGCATTGCTAAAAATTTATTGTGTTATTGTTAAACAAAGCTACAAACAACTAGTGCGTGAGTGATGTTTCTATGATTTCTCATTTAAAATCGAACGAGTAGGTAGAATAGGTACTAGTGCAATCAAGACTATTTCTACGTTACATGCGTTAAAACGCATGTAAAAGCACGGGAAACCCTACGTGTTTATAGCTTTGTTAAACAATAAAAAAATAAATTTTTACCAATGCAAATAATTAAAACCGATATAATTTGACTTAAACTTTCAAATGCGGTAAGCAGACTTGCTATTTTATTTTTTAATCAAAAGTTATTCGGGTTCAAAAATTGCAATTTTTCGATTTTTTTAAAGTTCAACCGCGTTTATCTCGAAAACTGTGCATCCTACGAAAACACTTGTAGAAATATTTTTTACTTAAAATGGCCCAAAAAATACAAAATATTGTTTTGTTTTGCCAAAAATCGCTGTTATTTGATTCCTCAAGTTCTTGGTCTATAACAATCTTACCGACATCCGGATCAACTGTTACCCAAAAAATTCGTGTTCTACGGGTCAAAATACATAAAAAAAACTTGAGTAAGTCCATCTGAATTAACGAGGCCGTTGTACCCCCCCTGGCGACAGGACTAATCTTCAATTTCTTAAATTCAGTTTCGATATGTGAAAAATCAGTCGCCCGAATTTAAAATAAAATCTCTCAGTAATATAGCAATGAACATAATCATTTTGAAACCGATGGAATTGGAAGGAAGATATAAATATTTATGACCGTTTTATGGACCCAAGATGTTTATTATATTACCCTCGTAATAAAATACCTACTTGAGTTTTATTGTTATTGTGCTACCTGTTGACAATTTTAGAAAGTTACTTAATGACTTTCGAGGATTTGAATGTTTCTTTACCTCGAAATGGAAATACCCGGTAGTAAAGTTATTCGTGTTCATATTTTGTAATTTTTCGCTAAAGTGAAAATATTAATTATTCTTGTATCTTGGTCAGGTTTATACTTATTATAAGCTAAAGTTTTATTATCTATTGTAAACGTCATCTTGGTACTTTTGAGATTTTTAGATTTTTTTGGTAATACCTAGGTAACCTTAAGCTTTCCGCTATTGCATCAAAATTAAAATACCTACTATTTTAAAAGTACAATAATTCAAAACCTTCATTTTTAAACGCTTTTCTTTACTTCAATAGTTTGCATCAAATCTTTAGACGTTAATTTGACTGCCTTTTCTTCAATGCAAATAACTAAAAATTTGCAGATATATGCATTCGCGGGAACAATACACGAATAGTCAATAAATTTTTTTTATGTTTATTAATTGTTTAAATAAAAAAACGATTTTAATGCCAAATGCTTAAATTCTCTTGTTTTTTACAATGTACAAGCTTGAAACTTTTACGGATTGTAGCTAATGATTATGAACTATACATAATTTCAGTTTTTACGTTAATTGTTTACGTTATGCTTCATAAATAATCGATAAAGTTTCAAATTTTGAACGCTTATATATTTGTTTATATATATAAATCGGCGTTATTCGTGTCAAATTTCAATACGATACGAAACAAAACTTCAATCAAAACTCGAATTCAAAAAATTCGTGTTTTTATCGTAGTCTTAGAAAAACCACTGGTAGAGACGTTTTGTGCTACAATTAACATTAGAATTCGTTTTGTCGTATTAATTAATTAAACGCTTTTCTTTAGTTCATTCGTTTGTGTCAAATCTTTGGACGTTAATTTGACTGCCTTTTCTTCAATGCAAAAATGACTAAAAATTTGCAGACATATGCATTCGCGGGAACAATACACGAATAGTCAATAAAATTTTTTTGTTTAATAATTGTTTAAATACAAAAACGAAGCCGAAAATGCTTAAATTCTCTTGTTTTTTACAATGAACAAACTTGAAACTTTTACATATTGTAGCTAATTATATGAACTATACATAATTTCACTTTTTACGTTAATTGTTTACGTTATGCTTCATAAATAAACAATAAAGTTTCAAATTTTTTGCCGATTCCGACTACTTTTCATGTTAGTATATCATATGTTTTATACATATCTATTTTAATAAACATGACGATATATTTTAATGTTTGAAAAGTGTAAGACTAAAAAGTAAAAAATAAAAAAATATGAAAAAAATATTTTTAAGAAACGCTGTTCTTTAGTTTCGAGTGACTAAAATTTAACATATTATTAAAAAATTAACTAAAAAGCAAGAAATATAAATTTTTTTTAAAATCTAACACATTCGTTAAAGAAAAGCGTGGTGCGAAAACCGTTTATTCGATGAAGACGCGCCACGCTTTTCTTTGACGAATGTGTTGGATTTTTTCAATTTTTTTTATTTTTTGCTTTTTAGTTAATTTTTTTATAATATGTTAAATTTTAGTCACTCGTAACTAAAGAAAAGCGTTTCTTAAAAATATTTTTTTCATATTTTTTTATTGTTTCATAAAAAAGTTTCTAGGTTAGTTTGATCCAAGGGTCTAAAAAGAAGAAGTATTAATCAAAGAGTACAAATTGTAATAGATAACGAGCCAAGTACAGAAATTGAAATCAGGAGAGGAGTTAGGCAGGGATGTATTCTGTCTCCATTACTATTCAATGTACCTATATAGTGAACTCATTTTTGAAGAAGGATTACTAGTTGAAATGTAAGGAATAATTATTAATTATTAACAACATAAGGTACAACATTATTAACAACATAAGACCTAGCAGTTTCTGTGAAAAATATGAACTAAAAATTAATATAAAAAATACTAAACATATGATAATACGAAAGAAAGCAAATATACAAATAAACATACATTTCAGAGACGTGCAGATAGAATGGGTTGATAAATACAAATACCTGGAAACATGGATTTCAAAAAATAATGATCAAACAAGAGAAATAAGGGCCAGGGTAGAAATAGCGAAGAAATTGTATTTGTAATTTTTTTTTGTAAGCATTTATTAACAATCAGAATTATTATTTTATGAGTTAATTTGATAACAAGTACAATAACTTATATCAACTATAGTAATTGTACACTAAAATGGCGTTATGAGGTACATTACCCAGCGGTTTCACCTCAGTTTCAGCAAAGATCTATGGGCCATAATCTTCGCAATTATCTGTTGTTTAGTGGCTGCAGTAGTGGTAATAATTGGTTGGGGTGGCCTTCCAATTTCTCGTGGTGTGTGTTGGCTCTTTCTTGAATTATACTGTGCTGACTAACGGGATGTTTAGGTCTCTATGAAGGGTTTGGTTGGAAATGTACCACGGGGCATTTGCGATGGTGCGTAGAATTTTTGATTGAGTTCTTTTGATAATTTGTGTATTTGATTTGCTGGCACAACTCCATAGTTCTATACCGTACGTCCATATATGTTTGATGACCATATAGGTTTCCAGTTTAATTTAGAATCAAGATGAAGCCCCAGGTATTTGACGATATTCTGTTGTGGTATGTTGACTTGATTAAGGTTAATATTTGGTCATTGGTCTTTCCTTAGTGTGAAAGTTATATGTATTGACTTAGTTTCATTAGCTTTTATCTTCCATTTCTTTAACCACTGTCCAATTTGGTCTAGGTGTTCTTGAAGTTTTAATACTGCAGCTGTTGGATCCTCTTGAGTTGCAAATATTGCTGTGTCATCAGCGAATGTTCCAATGGTGGTTTGTGGAGAGGTTGGTAAATCGGATGTGTACAGTACATAAAGAAGTGGACCCAGTATACTACCTTGAGGGACTCCTGATTGAATTTTGTTACGTTTTGATAGTTCATCCTCCACTTTAGTTTCAAATTCTCTGTGATTTAGATATGATTTTAATAATAAGATTAAATAAGTCATTTTAGTAAGTATTTGTTGGGTAGAGATTTTTTGATTTTGTAAAGTAATCCTGGGTGCCATACCTTATCAAATGCTTTGCTGATGTCCAGAAAGGCTACTGTGCAATACTATTGTCCAAAGATCTATTAATTACATTTGATATGCGATGGCATTGTTGCACTGTAGAATGAGCTTGTCGGAATCCAAATTGGTGTTCTGGGATCCAGTTTTGGAATTCTAGGTCGCTCATAATTATTTTATGTAACAGCTTTTCATATTATTTGTAAATATATTATTATATTTATAAATATATTTGTAAAAATAAAAACAATTATCATCTATAATAAAGACCTTAAATTAGGACTAAGTGCAATAGCTCTGATATGTTATGTGTTTTCGATACCACAATAATTTGTAGTATGGACTTGAAAGTTGGCACTGAAGCAAGAACACATAAATAAGCTACAGTAATTTGAAATGTGATTGTTCAGAAGGATGCTTAACATAACATGGACTGGACACGGAAGAAAACGAACATGGAAGTATTGCGAGAAGCAGACAAAGAGTATAAAATAGTAAATACAAGAAAAATAAAAGAGTTACAATATCTGGGACACTTAATGAGGGATAGCGATACGAAATGCTAAGATTGATAATACAGGGAAAGATAAGAGGCGGAAGGAGTATAGGAAGAAGGAGAGTGTCATGGTTAAAGAATTTAAGGGACTGGTTTAAATGTAGTTCAATAGAACTCTTCAGTTAGTCAATAATTAAACGAATTGCATGACGCTGCTATATCTTGATGAAGGAGAAACTATATATAAGAGGAGGAATCTTAACATAAGAAAGGAATGTTGTTCTGAAGCTATTTTCTTGTGGCATTTTTGCAATTAACTAGTTTTGATGGGAAATAAGCCACAATTTTACTAAAAAACATGATTTTATTAACGTTTCGACGCCCAAATCGGGTGTCGCTGTCAAAATACAAAAAATATTAATGAATTAAACAAAAATGTTGTTGCTTAGTAAAAAATTTTTCTAATAATTTATTTAATCTGACTCATTTATATCGGCAATTCAGACATACATTATACATTTTAAAGTAGAAAACTTTAAAATGATATTGCCAATATTTATGAGTTCCTGGGACGACTTTATTGAAAGATAGTTCATTCGATTACATGAAATCAACCCCAATTCAACAATATACGTCACAAAAAATCATAACATGTGATCTGTCTTTAAAAAGACAACCACATGCAATGGTGATAGTAAAATTCTTGCGCTATAGAGATTCCATAGTAAATCACGAGGGAAAATCAGGAAAAAATCCCGACATCGTAAGTATTAGGTCTTACTTTAGTTTATTCTCAAAACTAATACCAAATTCTGACTTTAATAGGTACATATATTATTTTAAATTATAAATAATATTAATAATACATAGATATATAAACAATACTAAAATATAAAATATGTACTAACTCGATATGTTATTGACTTACTAATCCTTGTATTTTCTTTCTATTGACTTACTCTTTTAGTATGGGTAATCACATCCTACTGCATTCTACCGAGGAATTTGCAACACAATTGGTTTCATTTAGCATAATTAAAGCCGCTTCTTTGATTTTTCTCTTTTTACTATCTGTTTCTCTCAGGACTATACTTGAATCTCTCCACTGAACTCTATGTTCATTATCCCATGCGTGTTGATATAATATTTGAGATCTATCAAATTCTCTATTTTTAATATAAGACTGATGTTCACTTATTCTAACGTTTAATGGTCTTGATGTTTCACCTAAATAAAATTGTTCTTATTCACAAGGTATTTTATAAATACAATTATTTGTTCTTTCTTGTTCACTGTTAGGTTTAGTTTTAGA
Organism: Diabrotica virgifera virgifera; assembly: GCF_917563875.1. NCBI lineage: Eukaryota > Metazoa > Arthropoda > Insecta > Coleoptera > Chrysomelidae > Diabrotica > Diabrotica virgifera. The sequence continues at coordinate 7,273,632 of NC_065445.1, forward strand.
TAGAATAGATCTCAACGTGTTTGTTGTTTTGAATGTTGTTGAAATGTTGAATTTATTTCCTATTGTTTTAAGTTTCTCGGATAGTTCTTTTATAATATGGTATTGATATTTTTCTCGTATTATTTCTTGTGAATGCTATAGGATCCCGTTCTAAGTTGTTCTGTTCCATTCGATCCAATCTTGACAATTCTTTATTTATAAACGATAAAGGATAATCATTTTTTAATAAAACAGATGTTAACAATTGTTTTTCTTCTAAGAATGAATTTTCGTTAGAACAAGTAATTTTGTTAGTAAAGTCGTCCCAGGAACGCAACTCATAAATATTGGCAATATCATTTTAAAGTCTTCTACTTTAAAATGTATAATATATTATGTCTGAATTGCCGATATAAATAAGTCAAGTTATATTAGAAAAAAATTTTTTTACTAAGCAACAACATTTTTGTTTAATTCATTAACATTTTTTGTATTTTGACAACGACACCCGATTTGGGCGTCGAAACGTTAATAAAATCATTTTTTTAGTAAAATTGTGGCTTATTTCCCATCAAAATTAGTAGTTAATAAGAAAGGAAATAGTGAAAATCAAATCAGGGCAAGAATAAACTAAAAGTAGAGCAATGATAAACTCCTTTTTCTGGCAAAAAACAAACAGAAGAGAAACATAATTATTATTTCAAAAAATTTTATAATAAGTATATGATAAACACAGGGATTATATCTTTTTATAAGTTAGTGGTTTTTTTAGTACGTGTTATATCAGGTATAACACGATATTTACGATTGTGTGACCTATTAACTCTAGCCACCTGGTCCATTTTCTCGCTCATGGCTCAACTCATATGCCTCCTCTACACATCGGAAGACGTGTCCGCGGACGGCATCTGCGTATGCATCCGCAGATGTGTAGATGGGGTAATTTGATCGTCTGTTGTTTACATCGGACTTCTACGACGCATTAGTTTTCGCAGTGAATTCAAAGTAGATATTGCGTTACCTGAGAATTAACACAGACCGAACGATTTACAGATGTGTACCTACAGATGTGTGGTCAGCGCGTGATGATACATCGGCAGATGCATCCGCAAACGCGTCTGCCGATGTGTAGAGGAGGCAATAGACACAACAAAGGTATTTTCGAGAAACCGATCGTTTGCATAAGGCCGATGCCACATTATGCGTTTTGACCGGATGCGGTGAAAACGCATCCGTTTCCAACGCAACCGGACCGACCTGTCACACTATGCGTTTAGTCTGGTGCGGTTTGTAAGCGCGTACCGATGACTCAAAACGCATCCGTTTCCAACGCAACCGGATCGATCTGTCACAGTATGCGTTTTCACCGGATGCGGCGGAAACGCATCCGGTCAAAACGCATAATGTGGCATCGGCCTAAGTGACTGTTGAAATTTCGTTGGAATTCAACATTTAACGATTAGAGAAATAGACGTAAAAACGTCTAATACCAAAATAAAGAAGATTTACGATCGAATTTTAAAACCGTCGAGTTCGGACGGAACCAATCGGCGGTGTTGAGGAACCATAACACGGTCTAAGTTCCTGGAAAGGTACTCAGCATGATAAAAACGTCCCGGTGGTGCTTGGGTACCTTGAGTACTCTGTTCGATTATTCTCGACGCGACTGGCGTCTTGTCTTGCTTAAATTGAAGCTGTAAATTATCCGACTTTAAGCCAAAACGTTGCCAATAAAAATAAAACCAATATTAGAGGATTATTTGAAGGTAAATGCCCCGTAGAGTACCTGAATATTTATGTTTTTAATATTATACTGCATTTGAAAATTATTGATAGCATAGTTTTTAAGACTGCTAATAATAATCTCCAACATAAACCATCGACAGAAATATCAAAATTGTCTGAAATTTTGTTCTGATCGGAACTTGAGAACACAGAAAATTGATATCTGACGGAAACGAAGAAAAAAAAAGGTAAAGGTAGCGGTAACCTCAAACCGCTCAATTCTCAATTCTAGTTATGTGTGGATGATTGTCACTATCATGATCTTTGTCTTTGATATGTTTAAAACTGCAGACCAAATATTTGACTTTCGTTGTCAACCAGTCGTCTGAGATCAGTTAACTCTTCTTCACTATTTGCAAAAAGGGTTGTTTTACCTACAAAACGTAGGTTGTTTATTTTTCGGCCATTTATTGAAATACCCTTTTCCCATCCTCCAAGCGCTCTTCTCATAACATGCTCCCCATGTATGTTAAGTACTTGTGGAGACATTATACATTCTTGTCAGACACCTTGTTCTGAATGAAACCTGAGTGTCGAGCACTTTAACTTTTCCATTAGTGTACTCGTATAGTTCAGTTATAAGCGAAATTAAGTGTTGCTTAGGCAGGGGAGGTGGTCTACCTTTAGACCACAGGGCCTCCCAGGTCGTAACCCAGCGAAACCCCTGTGACAGATCTGGAAAAGTGTCTCTAAGAACAGTAGAGTTGATTATTAAAGTATGTACCTGGAATGTGAAGACAATGTATCAGGCTGGAAAAATTCATAATACCATTCAAGAAATGACCAGACTCGGAATCGGTATAATGGGCATAAGTCAAATAGTGGTGCTTGTATTGTTGACAACCATATGGTATACCACTAAGGAAATGACGATGGTCAACATATATAAATGGGGTTGGAATAATCGTGTCTCCCCAATTACGTCAATATGTTACAAATGTTAAACCTATTTCTGAAAGATTAATAATAATCCAACTGAATACTAACCCCGTCAAATTAAATATATTACAAGTGTATGCCCCCACGAGCGATAAACCAGAAGCAGATCTAGAGCAATTCTATGAGTTGTTGATAAAGTCACTTAAACGACTTAAAAAAGAAGATATAACTATTATTATGGGTGACTTCAATGCGAAAATTGGTAAAAGGAGAAGCGGTGAATTCATAGGTGATTTTGGTCTAGGACAGAGAAATGAAAGGGGAGACAGATTAAAACTGTTTGTAGAAGAAGAAGAATTTGCAATACTAAACACATTCTTCAAACTACCACCAAGACGCTTGTACACCTTAGTCTCCCCTCAAGATCCACCAGGAAACGTAATACGGAATCAAATTGACTACATAATGGTGAATAAGAGATTCTGTAATGGATGCCCATCGGTTAAGGGTTACCCCGGTGCTGACGTATCATCAGATCATTTTCCTGTTGTTGGTAAATTTAGGTTTAGATTAAAGAAGGTTGCAAAAAAGAACAGCAACAAAAAGTGCGATATGAGAATACTAAAAGGTAAGAAAACAAAAGAGACAGTCGCACAGATTTTTTCAGAGAAGCTAATTAATATGGAGCAAACATATAATGCCGAAGAATCACTCCAAAATATATGTGAAACCTTTAACAGCATCAGAGAGAACATCTAATAGAAAAGAAAGAGATGAGAAAAAGTTGGATGAACGACAATATACTACAACTTATGGAAGAAAGAAGAAAATCAAAAAACAACCAAATAATGTACAACACGATTCAGAGACAAATAAGAACTGAAATAAGAAAGGCCAAAGAAAATTGGTTAAAATCACAGTGTGAAGAGAGAGAGTCGCTAGAGCAAAAACATGATACGTTTAACATGCATAAAAAGGTAAAACAAGCAGCTGGTCTTCAGAAATCCAACACAGCTAGCAAATTGCGAGACCAACAGGGGAATATCATCACAGACAGAAATCAAGAAATCTGCATATGGACAAAATACATACAGGAACTCTTTGATGATACTAGATCCGAACAACCTCCATCCTACATATGTGATGACCACTTACCAATCACATCAGATGAAGTGGAAAGAGCAATATCACAACTAAAAGATGGCAAATCTCCTGGACCTGACAATGCATATGCTGAACTCATAAAACTATTTAACTCCGACGGTACTCAACGCCTAACCAAGATATTTAACGACATATATTTAAGCGGAGTAATACCAAAAACATGGTTGAAGTCGACGTTTGTTGCTTTACCAAAGAAAACAAAGTCCGTATCCTGCAGTGATTTCCGAACCATCATCTTAATGAGCCATATTTTAAAACTATTTCTAAAAATTATACACCAAAGGATATATAGACTGTGCGAAGAAAAAATCAGCCCAACACAGTTTGATTTTCGAAATGCAGTGGGTACAAGAGAGGCTCTATTTAATTAGTATACAAGTGCTATTTCAACGATGTAGAGATGTAAATTGCGATATTTATGCATGTTTCGTTTGATTACCATAAAGCGTTCGATACAGTAAAGCACGACAAGCTGATGGAGATATTAACCAATATTGGAATTAACACCTGTGATTTACGGATTATCAGCAATCTGTACTGGAATCAAACATCCTCTATCCGGACACAGGCAGGAGAATCCGATGTCAAATCGTTCGACGTATATCGAAATCAAACGTGGGGTCCGTCAGGGATGTATACTATCCCCACTGCTGTTTAACATCTACTCTGAGGAAATCTTTAAGAAGCAGTGGATGATGTTGAAGCCGAAATTCGAATTAACGGAGAATGTATCAATAACATAAGATACGCAGACGGCACTGTGGTATTCGCTGACAGTTCTGAAGCCCTACAGGAGTTAATGAACAGAATCGCAGAAGTTAGTCAGAGATACGGACTTTCACTAAACACTAAGAAAACAAAATGTATGAACAAACAATAATTTGGACGAATCAGTGTGAATGGTCAACAAATAGAAAGAGTAAAAACATATACCTACCTTGGTACGAACGTCAATGAAAATTGGGTCCATTCTATAGAAATCAAATGTAGGATAGAGAAAGCAAGATCTGCATTTCAAAAAATGGCAAAGTTGTTCAAACGTCATGATTTGTCGATACCCATAAAAGTCAGATTACTACGATGTTATATCTTTCCCATACTGTTGTACGGAGTTGAGTCGTGGAGTCTCACAGACGCCACCTGCAAGACAATTTAGGCTTTTGAGATGTGGCTTTATCGTCGAATCCTGAAGATATCTTATACCGACCACATTACTAATGAGGGTGTTTTGCTGAAAATGCAAAAAGAAAAAGAGCTGTTAATCAAAATAAAAACAGCCAAAATCGAATACCTCGGTCACATCATGAGGAACAGTGAAAGATATGGACTGCTGCAACTGGTCTTACAGGGAAAAGTAGAGGGAAAGCGAAGACCAGGAAGGCGAAGGATTTCGTGGCTGAAAAATCTACGTACGTGGTTCAACACAACCACTACAAATCTTTTCAGAGCAGCAGTGTGCAAAGTACAGATTGCCATGATGGTCGCCAACATCCGAAACGGATAGGCACTACAAGAAGAAGAATAAGTGTTGTGGTATGTCTACTTGTTTTAGTATTTGCAATAAGTGTTGCCATTTGACCCTCTAGAATCTAGAATGCTTTGCGATAATCTATAAAACAAATGCATAGTGAGATATTGAATTCCCTAGATTTTTTTATTATTTGTCGTATGTTCAGAAGGTGTTCTCGAGTATATACCTCTACATTTAGAAAATCCAGTATTTCTCTTAGTACGAAAGCTTTCAATTTCTCATTGGTGCGTAGCATTATTATACTGCCATGTGGTTTTATACTTGTCGCGTTTCTGGAAGCTATTTTATCTATCTTTTTTATCTACTATAACAATTAAAATTCGACAAAATCGAAAGTATTTTATAAATCGATAGACATTAAAATATGCTAAATAGTGACACAGAACTTGTCATCTGTACAAATAAATCTAAACCAGTCATTATTTTGGATGCAAGAGCTTTAACCAAATTTCGCGTTCCATATCCGGAACGAGAGAGAGACGTCCGTAGCCCGCTATAACCTCATTAGAGTCAGCCCAAATGCCAATTACGGCAATTGTAGACTATTCTAACGGCGCAAAAGTAAAATTCTAGTTTATTTTCTTGAAGAGTAGGCCGGGTAAATGCGGAAAGGCGGTGTTGCGAATCGGTGAGTGCACATGAGCTTGCTGCTCGCAAGTGACAAGTCGACAAGTGGTAAGATAATGACCTACACGTGGCCAACCATCGTGAAAAAATCAACTGCTCTTCACTTTAAATCCAACAGACGACACCGTGTTAACATCCGTACGTTTTTTACGTCGACACACAAGTGCGTTCGCGTTATGCTTTTTTGAACAAATGTATGCAAGGAACGGAATGAGTGGATCGTTGTCACTAGTCGACCGCAAACTATGTGTTTGTCTTAAAATGATAACATGTACCTATAATATATCGTTTTCTTACCATAGATATCTAAAATGCGAATTTTACATTCGTCTTTTTCTAAACCAATCACGAGTCATTAAGCATATTTACAATAATCTCTTCTTCTTCAGCCTGTTTTTATCCACTCCTGGACAAAGACCTCCCCATGAGTTCTCCACTCTTCTCTGTTTTGTGTTTTGTGATATTTGGTGCCAGTTTCACTCCACTTTTGTGTGATGTGGTCTATTAGCCATCGTTTTTGTGGTCATCGTCTTCCTCTACTACGACTGTGTTCGCGTGGTCTCTTCTTCTTCTTAAGGGGCCGAGACAGCTTGTCGATCGTTGGTTCTCATGTTGCTCAGCATATTAACAATCATTGTCTTATTTACAGCCGCATGAAATAGTTCAGTGCTAGTTTTCCCAAACCATTGGCGTAGGTTTTTACACACTTCTTTTTCCCATTATTTTACCTTGCATGAAAAGGTGAAGTATGTCATATTTTTCTGGGTGACGCATTATAGTTTCATAAGTTATGCATCACCTCCCGTATTCACGATGTTTACGCTTTTATAAATCCGTATCTTTATCACATATTTAATGGACCTTTTTTATAAAAAATATACCTTTTTTGGTTTTTTATTTTATTTGAATACCCATTTAATTGACCCGGTTTTGCCAAGGTGTAAACATTTGAAAAATTTATTCTGGTGAAATTTTTGAAAACGTGATTAAAAATGAATCGTAGTTTAATTTCTGAGTTGGACAGTATAAGAATTATCGATTTAGTTGAAGAAGGCCATCAGCGGATTAGTGAAACTAATCCGCTGATTTATGGAGTACCGACAATTTGGGTGTTTTAAAATATTTTTTCTCTCTCTAACTTATGCACGTACCCATTTGATTTCAGATTTATTTATATCAATTTCTGCTCTTATTATTGAAAATATAGAGTTGGCGCAATGATAAGATTTGACCGTTAATTTAAAACGAATCTATTCGTATAAATTTTATTGAATTTGAGTGACATTATATTTTCCATAAGATGTGTGCGATGGTTTTTTAATAAAAAATTAAGTAATCGTATGGAGAAAAAAATAAATACGCAATTTTAATTGCCTATTTGTCTAATTTGTAAAATTCATATTAGAGTTTTCAGAAAAAGTATACAGGGTGAAATTTTTTCTAAGACCAAAACGAACTAATTTTTTAAATCCGGGCCTGATTTTTTTCTAGTTTGTATAAATCAGTTAATTGGGTGGTAACATAAGTTAAATATTTGTTAAAAAAAAATTAATTTTTGTAATAAAAGTTAATTTTTTAAAATCTATGCTTCACTTTACCAAACTTTTAATTATTCAGTGTCAAATTTGATTTTTTTATAAAAAATTAAGTAATCGTGTGGGGAAAAAAATAAGTATGTCATTTTAATTGCCTATTTGTCTAATTTGTAAAATTCATATTATAGTTTTCAAAAAGCGTATACAGGGTGAAATTTTTTCTAAGACCCAAACGAACTAATTTTTTTGAAGCCGGACCTGATTTTTTTCTAGTTTGAATAAATCACTTGATTAGGTGGTAATAGTGTAACGATTGACCAAAATAAGAGACACATCGATCCGACCGTTCAAAAATTATGACGAATACAAATTTCTGTCAAAATGCGAAACTCGCCCTGTACATTATTAAACAATGGAAGCAGACACTTTTTAATGGTCATTTGTTATTCCCCATAGGAGCCCCTACACGAGGTAGGAGTATGTACAGTTCCTCATGACTCACCCTGTATCACAATTTCCATCCGTAGAAATTCTTCTATGTCTGTACCAGCCCTCCTAAGAGAATTCAGGCATCCTACAGGAGTCAGAGTATCGTTGTCTACAATAAGAAGAAGAATTTTAGACTCAGGTTTGAGGAGTCGTCGACCAATAAGAGTTCCTCAGCTACAACCTAGACATGTTTTGGACCGCCTCCAGTGGGCTTAAGAACACATACGGCTCCCCCAACAGTTTTGGAATTTTGTGCTTTTTTCAGACGAGACTAGAATCTGTTTAAATAGTGATAACCGGCGAATTCGTGTGTGGCGAGAGCCAACAAGAGCTGCACAACTAGTCACACACGAATTCGCCGGTTATCACAGATTCTAGTCTCGTCTGAAAAAAGCACAAAATTCCAAAACTGTTGGGGGAGCTGTATATGTTCTTAAGCCCACTGGAGGCGGTCCAAAACATGTCTAGGTTGTAGCTGAGGAACTCTTATTGGTCGACGACTGCTCAAACCTGAGTCTAAAATTCTTCTTCTTATTGTAGCCAACGAAACTCTGACTCCTGTAGCATGCCTGAATTCTCTTTGGAGGGCTGATACAGACATAGAAGAATTTCTACGGATGGAAATTCTGATATATCTATTCTATATATTGGTAACTCGGGGTCTACCAGACCGAGCTCTATTCCGTATTGAGTTTGTCTCCAGGAACCTATTCCATATCCGTGAGACATCACTCTGAGAAACACCCACTCTTTCCGCCACGAACCGCTGTGAATGGCCTTCTTCAACTAAATCGATAATTCTTATACGGTCCAACTCAGAAATTAAAGTTCGATTCATTTTTAATCACGTTTTCAAAAATTTCACCAGAATAAATTTTTCAAATATTTACACCTTTCAGTGTTTTATTGTTAAATTTACACCTTGGTAAAACCAGGTCAATTAAATGGGTAATCAAATTAAATAAAAAACCAAAAATGGTATATTTTTTATAAAAAAAGCCCATTAAATATGTGATAAACATACGGATTTATAAAAGCGTAAACATTGTGACTACGAGTGGTGATGCATAACTTTTGAAACTATGTGTATGACAAAAGTATTCCAAATTAGGCCTTTTAACCGTGTTTACTACTTCACAACTTTTATTCAAACTTTGCAAAACCCTTTCGTTTGTGACTCTTTCTACCCAACTGATCTTCAGAATACGGCGTAGATCCACATCTCAAATGCTTCTAGGTTCTTCAAAAGCCAATTTGCCAGGGTCCATGCTTCAACTCCGTAAAGTAGTGGTCCGCGTGGTCTCCACGTGGACAATAATCTATTGATTTTAAATTGAACTTTCAATTAAATATAGTTTTTCTTTTTCTTCTTCCTCTTTATGAGCAATTTTGCTTGTTCATTGATGGATTGTTCGTTCATAAGGTACTTTAAGCTGAGGGCATGATTGCTCCGAACAAATTCAGAGGGTCTCTAATCCCTAGGTATGATTGCGCCACCTCCCATGGTGTTGTAATATCGTAATGCCCTCCTTTTACCCTACTGTGGGGGGGCATTAATACCTCTATGGAAGATTGTCTCTCCATCTTGGCACGGTCGGCCGATACTTCTTCTACCGTTTGGTGATTCATCTTTTGCTATTTTGGTCACACGTGTCTCATCTATTCTGCTTATGTAGTTATTCCTTTCTTTTTTTCCATTTATTGTCCACTCGTTTATACACTGTAGGTTACACTGGCGAAGCGTCCATGTAACCATTGTTACCATTGGTAACAGTTAAAATTTGCAAATAAATATTTTATGACTACTATTAAATAATTCCATTTATATTTTTTAAAAATAGAAATGTTTGTTAATAGTATCTACCTAATTCAGTAAAATAGCCAACTAGAAGCACGAAAATATCAGCAAGTTTATGTAAAATCGGATGCACGTTATTATAACACGCCCTTACCACAGTATATAGAGGTTCCCTCTTTATACTGTGCCCTTACTTACCGTGCGCCGCGCCGTTATTTACCACTTCTGTGAGTGGCAACGATTGTAGGATCTTTGTATCGGTCAGAGGACTAGAGGACTGGATCGTCTCTGAAAATTTTGCGGGCACCATGGCTCTTAAGCCGCTGTGGATTATTATTCGTGTTACCAAATTTTAATTTGGTGACACGGCTAGGTAAGGGCCGGTAGGTACTTTATGTCTCGGTTAGCTAATCGGGACAGAAAATACTGACCGTAAGAATATCAGACTTAATAAATGCAATTTTAATTATTATTATAATTATAGGTAATAATTATAATTCCATTTATGAAGTCTGTTATTCTTAGGGCCGGTATTTTCTCGATTAAACTCCGGTTAGTTAACCGTAAAGGCCCTTTGGATTCGATTATTGCATAATATGCATTATTAATTATTAGTTTATAACTTGTAACTGTACTTGCTTACTATACAGATAACATATCTATACCTTTTTATCCTATATAAATCATATTAATCGATTTTAATTACTTGTCGAAATATATTAATTAACAACAACATTATTATATGATATATAATAATATTGATTATACAGTACATTGTAGTGTATAATCAATAAAATAAAAATTATTTAATATTTTAGGCTAAAAATGACAAATGAATGTACTGATTAGTATATTAATTATACAATTTGGATTTTTTAATAAAGTATAAAGGTGATATAATACATATTTTACCTAAAAACAACAAATATGTTTTTAGTTTGTAGATACTTTATATAGTTTCTTAAATTTTTAACTTTTTAATTTTATTTCTGTATTTCGTCTATTTTTATAATAGACCTGGATCGCGCGTACCAAAAAAAGTTGATTAATAGCAAGCTGAAAATTCACGGTGTCTAGTCGGACAAACTTTGATGTATGGGAACACTGTATATATAAAAATATTTATAAAATACTTCTGGTTTTGGTAACACTTTAGAAAAAGTCACGCGTCGCCACTGGTAGGTTATATTTTCTTCTAATGTCTTCACTCCTCTTTCGATCCCTTAGCCTACCTTCTGAAATTCTTCTCAGTACCTACTCTCCTTTCTGCCGTTTCTTTAGTAGTCTTTGTGTTGTTGGCTGTATCTGGTCTTGTTTCTGATGCCTATATCATTAATGGTGTCACACTATGTTATAAATTCTCGACTTCATCTCAGTGTTAATACAGTATGTCCCTGTAAGTTGTATCCATATGGAAAACTTTTTTATTATTAATTTTACGAAAAAAAGTTATTCTTTATAAAAAGCTCTGCATGGTCCAAAACCTAAGATTTAACCATCAAATATCAAATTTTTTGAATATTATACGAGGTATGTCAAAAAGTTTGAATTTCACTCAAGAGTAAAGTAGCTTTATTTTTCGTAATATTGGAAATTGCTATTATGAAAAGTTGTTTGGAATTAAAAACTATATTCTAATATTATTCCTGTCGCCAGGGGGGTACAACGGCCTCCTGTATTCAGATGGACTTACCCAAGTTTTTTTTATGTATTTTGACCTGTAGAACACGAATTTTTTGGGTAACAGTTGATCCGCATGTCGATAAGATTGTTATAAACCAAGAAGTTGAGGAATCACATAACAGTGATTTCTGGCAAAACAAAACATTTTTTTGTATTTTTTGGGCCATTCTAACCAAAAAATGTTCCTACAAATTTTTTCGTAGGATGCATAGTTTTCGAGATAAACGCGGTTGAACTTTCAAAAAATCGAAAAATTGCAATTTTTGAACCCGAGTAACTTTTGATTAAAAAATAAAATAGCAATTCTGCTTACCGCATTTGAAAGTTCAAGTCAAATTATATCGGTTTTAATTATTTGTATTGCTAAAAATTTATTATTTTATTGTTAAAAAAAGCTATAAACACCTAGTGCTTGAGTGATGTTTCCAATGATTTCTCATTTAAAATCGAACGAGTAGGTAGAAGAGGTAAAAGTGCAAGCGGGGCTATTTCTACGTAGCATGCATTAAAACGCATGTATTAGGCACGAGAAACACTATGTGTTTATAGCTTTTTTTTTAAATCAAAAAATAAATTTTTAGCAATGCAAATATTCAAAACAGATATAATTTGACTCAAACTTTTAAAGGCGGTAAGCAGAATTGCTATTATATTTTTTATTCAAAGGTTTTTCGGGTTCAAAAATTGCAATTTTTCGATTTTTTGAAAGTTTAACCGCGTTTATCTCAAAAACTATCCATCCTACGAAAAAACTTGTATTAACATTTTTTGCTTAGAATGACCCAAAAAATACAAAAAAATGTTTTGTTTTGCGAGAAATCGCTGTTATGTAATTCCTCAACTTCCTTGTTTATAACAATCTTATCGACATCCGGATCAACTGTTACCCAAAAAATTCGTGTTCTACGGGCCAAAATACATAAAAAAAAACTTGGGTAAGTCCATCTGAATTAAGAAGGCCGTTGTAACCCCCCTGGCGACAGGACTATATGCAATTACATCCTTCTAATTGAAAAAAAATTTTTTTGAAAAATTATGGATAACTCATTATTTTTTCAGTTATTTCAATTCTGATAACTCTTTTATTATTAATTTTACGAAAAAAAGTGATTTTTAATAAAAAGTTCTGGATGGTCTAAAACTTAAAATACAACCATCTTATATCAAATTTTATCAATTTTATACGAGGTATATCAAAAAAGATAAATTTAGATCAAAAGTAAAGTAGGTACCTTTATAGTTCAGAATATTTCAATTAGAAGGATGTAATTACATACTGAAACATAGTTTTTAATTCTAAATAACTTTTCATAATAACAATTTTCGATATTGTGAAAAATAAACGTATTTTAAAAAGATAAAAAACATCAAGGCAGGTTTTGTTTATATTTGATTCAGAGTTGGACCACCATCTCCATATAGCTATTTTAGCATCATTATGCATCATCAGTGAAGTTTATGCAGTCACAACTCTGAAGGAAATATAAACATTCTGCCTATTTTAAGGCAAACCATCGCAATGCAATGAACCCACCTTTTGAGACGCAATTTAGCGACATCTCTCGTATTACGAGGAAAACAACGAAAAGCCCCAGATACAAAGTTTACTCTTTTAAACAATTAGGATAATTGAAATAAAAATATAATAAACAATATTTTAAATCTAAGACTTTTCGTTAATAAACTGCTTTCTGGCTGCATCCCGTATCTCCGGATTTTACAATATACAATATAATCACAGAGACGACGAAAATAGGAGAAAGCAAATAGAGGACACTTAGGCCACGCATTTACTTTCTTTTCGTCTGTATGCGTCTGTAAACGTATTTTACTCTTGAGCGAAATTCATATTTTTTGACATACCTCGTATAAAATTGATAAAATTTGACATAAGATGGTTGTATTTTAGATTTTAGACCATGCATAACTTTTTATTAAGAATCACTTTTTTTCGTAAAGTTAATAATAAAAGAGTTATCTGAATTAAAATAACTGTAACTAATGTTAGTTATCCATAATTTTTCAAAAAAAAATTCAATTAGAAGGATGTAATTGCATACTAGAATACAGTTTTTAATTCCAAACAACTTTTCATAACAGCAAATATTGTGAAAAATAAAGCTACTTTACTCTTGAGTGAAATTCAAACTTTTTGACATACCTCGTATAATACTCAAAAAATTTTATATTTGATGGTTAAATCTTAGGTTTTGAACTATGCAGAGGTTTTTATAAAGAATAACTTTTTTTCGTAAAATTAATAATAAAAAAGTTTTCCATATGGATACAACTTACAGGGACATACTGTATATCGGTTTCGCCGTATAGTGTTATTAAGGCATACTGCCAGTCTATTTGCTTTTTGTAATTCGTCGCCTTAGTACTATAACTTGATAACTCCAAAATTGGCGTTTTTGACATTTAAAGCTAGTTCACAAGATGTATTTTATTTGCCTCCATATTGTGTAAAAACTTGATAACTCTCTCCAAACGGGTTAAGTATTTATTTATGATTGACGAAAGTTGATAAAACTCAAATGTCCCCAATATTTAGTGCTAAAACTTGACAAGATGAGTTATCAATTTATTGTTTAATCGAAATAATCGTGAATGCGACATACACTGAATGCTACAACTAGCTAACTTTAGTTATCTAGTTGTAGCACGTGTTTTTCTGAAACCATTGAGCCTACCACGTAATTGCTATCTGTTGATTCGGTTCATGTTAATGCAAAAGTTCGAGAATTGTTAGCAGATCTGGCAACCTCCATGGCGGAGGGCTAATTTTCACCAAACTAATGCTTATAAATTTATTAGTTTTTTTTTTAATTCACTTAGATGCAACTTGGCACTATATGCGACATTACCAACAATGTTAACATTATGGTAGTACTAAAAGTTGATAGCTTTACTTTTTCATGCTATTTTCCATATTGGAAAACAAATTTTCATCGTATTCCTAAATAGTCAGTAGCCAAAAAGTTAAGGAACAGTATTTTAGAGCTGCAAAGTGAATTCCTTATTTACCAACATAAAGGTAGCAGCACAAATATCTTAAAAATCTTTAAACCCGTTTATCTCATTACTACTAATTTAGAGTTATCAAGTTGTAGTATTAAGGCGACGAATTGATTTCTCACTTCTTTGTCCAGGTCTCCCTAGCTATACTACATTCACAATCAAGATGCAGTAAAAGTAAACAAATCGAGACACGTTAACTGTTACAAGGAGCAATCCTGAATCATGATTTACAATGTATTTACATTGTACCTCCCAAATGATGATTTACAAATTTTATACATTGTAAATCATGATTCAAGAGCGCTCCTTGTAACAGTTAACGTGTCTCGGTTTGTTTACTTTTACTGCATCTTATTTCTGATTTTAGTATAGAGTATAGACAGTGTAATTCGAAGGTATTTTATTTCCATTATTTGTGCAATACTGATGCCATTAATTTCTATTTTACATCTGATTGGTTCTTTACAGATTAATATTGTTTTAGTTTTCTGAGATGAAATTGTCATATTGAATTCTTTTGTTTGTCTGTTAAAACTGTGCACTAATCTTTGCGCCGAACATCTTTATCTTGGGCTATCAGTATTGCTTCGTCTGCGTACAGAGTATTTTTATATACTTCCTTGTTTCCTATTCTGTATCCTCTTCCTCTGTTGACGCTTCTGATGATTTCATCCATGATTAAATTGGAGAGCATAGGGCTCAGTGAGCCTTATTCCAATATTCAATTGATTCAATAGTTTCATAAAAACTATTAATAACCATTATCTATTATACTATTTAATGCGATAAAACTTACTATAATTTTATGGCCCTGGCACAATAATCACTCTCCAGGCTTGTATTGGGAACACTGCGGTCATTCTAGTTTATCAATTAAGATTTTTTTTTGAATAACCACGTTCGCTTTTACGTGGATGCATATATTTCCTTTCATTGGCGCTTTAAGATTGCTCGTTAAAACGGCAATTTTTCACTGATTCTCTTTTCGTGCGACCAGCAACCCCTTGAAAACAATCTCCTCTCACCTGCCCGTCGAAAACACCACGAAACTCGTACTAGGAATATCGTATCGCACGCTGTATACCGGCCAAAAGAGGGCCATTGTATTTTTTATCAGGCCAGTAAAGTGCCGGTAGCGTCGCCAGCCAGGACTATTTCCTGACTTTGACAGTTCGACCCCGGATATGACGTTATCTTGGGGGTCCATTGTCCCCACTGCTTGTGACCTTATACGCTGCTGCCAACTGTACACACATAAAAATGAACTGGTCGGATAGAACTAGTCTGGAGTAACAATGGTGGAAAGGTGAGTTAGTTGGAGTTACTTTTTCTTGTGATATTACACCTGGAAGTACGGACGCGTAGTTGGGGAATGGGGCTGTATAAAAGAACTGGCCCGGTAACACGTACGCGTCTGATAAGAGCTTTGTTTTGTTTTATTTACTGTATAATCGTAAATCATATTTATGATTTAGGGTAGCTAGAAAAGCGTATAATATATAAAACCAAATGACACTAGAATGATATCAAAAGTAAAGAGTACCTATTAGGCTATTGATTATATTCAAAATACGATAGCTAAAAGGAACTACAACGTTAACGGGGTTTTATTATTTCATATGGTCAATGGACATCTATATACGAGAAAACCGCGGAGTGCTACCATTTAAAAAAGTGCGTTTTTGAGAAATGGGTGAATTAGTCCCTGGGCACAGGTTACATTAGGGTGAGTTCTATGCACTTTTGGTACAAACATACCTACGTAAAAATTATTCCTGGTTAAATTTCCTATCTAAATATCACTTTTTAGAGTCAATGATACTTTTTTTTACAAAAATATATTCAAAAGAAAAGGCACAAAGAAACCCAAAAGAAAGAAATTTTGGTTTTTGTCCCATACCTTTAGTCCACGAGGATATAGGTATAGACATTACTTTACAGAAAAAAAACCTACATATTTCGTCTTTAAAATGTTGTTTAGAAGAGGTAATGAGGATTTATAGTTTTCGAAATATGATTTTTCAAAATTTGCCACTCACAGCAATTTTGGGCAATTTTCCTTGTTATTTCGCAAATATTGTTCTGTAACTTTTTTCTACGTAACTTTAGGTATATGCAATGGTACACATAATATAAATAGAAATCAATTACCTTTAAAGTGGTCTACTGTATAAGGTTGTACGACTTTTTTTTTAAAGAGATTATGGTTTTTAAACGTTTTATACTTTTAACGATTTTTTTAATCTAATATACAAATAAAATATTATTATATAATATATTATATATATTATAATATTATATTATATATAGTATATAGTATATATAACATAATATTCTATTATATATTATATAATACCTAATATAAAAAAATATTATTTTACATTTTTTACGATTATTTTTGAAATTTCTCATTATAATTTTTTTTCTTCTACATTTAGGTATATATTATATTATATAATAAAAAAGCTTTTTTTGTTTACTTTAAAATGGTGTATTACAAAAAATTATAGGATTATTTTTGAATAAGATAATATTTTTCAAAATGTAATATATACTTGCAACAATTTTTGATTGTAGGATTATTTTTTAAATTTCTCAATATAATTTTTTTTCTTGTACATGAATATGCTATATATTGCTCAATAAAGAGGGTTTACTTTCTGTTATTTAAAATGGTGTAAAATCTATTTTTAAATAATGGAAACCGAGTGATTCTTTGATATTTTTTTACCTGTATTATTTAAAATTATTTCTTTTACAAAAATTACATAAACTTTAGTCCTAGAAAACATCACTTTAGTTAAAATTACTTAAACGTTGACATTTAAAAAATTTTCAAAATCAAAGTCCATCTATTCGTTAGCATTAGCTTCAATATCTTCCTCTGACACTTCAGTTGTCTTAGAGATCCCACAATTAGTACCCATGCACATACACCCTTTGCAGAATATTGAACAACTAATTCCTATCTTCCTACAACCGCAGTTTTTTGTACGTCCTTTGGTACATTTACATGCTATTTTTTCAAGCAAATCTTGTGGTGCAGGAGCTTTGACAGTAAATATTGGAATTAATCCATATTTTGAAGTTTGCCCGGCCGAGTCAAGTGGATCCAAAGTATTAGGTACCTATAAAAAATAAGATTCAATCATAACACACAATCACATAAAAAAGTTATAATGAGAAATTTAAAAAATAATCCTAAAATCAAAAATCGTTGCAAGTACTTATTACATTTTGAAAAAGCATATCTTATTCAAAAATAATCCTAGAATTTTTTATAATACAACATTTTAAAGTAAACAGAAGAACCTTTCTTTTTTATTATACCTAAATGTAAAAAAAAGTTATAATGGGAAATTTAAAAAATAATCGTAAAAAATACAAAAACTCGTTAAAAGTATAAAATCTTGAAAAAGATAACCTCTTTAAAAGAAGTCGTACAACATTATACAGTAGAACATTTTAAAGATAATTGATTTCTATTGCTCTTACATGCACCATTCCATATGCCTAAAGTTACGTAGAAAAAAGTTACAGAACAATATTTGCGAAATAACAAGGAAAATTGCCCAAAATTACTGTGAGTGGCGAACTTTGAAAAATCATATTTCGAAAACTGTAAATGCTAATGACCTCTACTACACATCATTTTAAAGAAAAAATATGTAATCTTTTTTTCCGTGAAGCTGTGTCTATACCTATATCCCCGAGGACAAAAGTTATGGGACAAAAAACAAAACTTATTTCTTTTGGGTTTCTTTGTGCTTCTTCTTTTGAATATATTTTTGTAAAAAAAAGTATCTTGGACTTTAAAAAGTTATATTTAGATATGAAATTTAACCAGGAACAATTTTTATGTAGACGTGTTTGTACCAAAAGTGCATAGAACTCACCCTAATGTAACCTGTGCCCAGGGACTAATTCACCCATTTCTTAAAAACGCACCCCTTTAAATGGTAGCACTCCGCGGTTTTTTCATATATAGAGATTCATTGACCATATGAAATAATAAAACCCCGTTAACGTTGTAGTTCCTTTCTATAGTACATAATCAATAGCCTATATAATAGTAATCAATTTTTGATATGAACAATAATTAGAGAATATAGCAGATGAAAAGGATAATTTAATGAATATAATAATTATTAAAATAAATTATAAAAGATATACACCTGCAATTAATGGTGTGAATTAGTTAGGTACACATGCAATTAATGGTTAGGTGGAAAATAAACGTGGAAAATACTCACAACAGAATAAGAAGAAGAACTGAAGGAAAATACCGATCCAGAACGAATAGAGGAAAGACTGTCTAATGAAAAAGTAATAAAGAAACTAAAGAAAAACAAGAGCCCAGGAAAGGATGAAGTAACATGTTTCTGCCTTCTATGGTTTTAGCAAGATGTTTATGGCCGGATGCTCTTCTTGATGCAAACCCTCCTCCTTTAACCGGGCTTGTGTATGGTACTGATAGTTACTCAAACCACCCAGCAACTACCGGAGGTGAAGATCTGCTAGGAGAATTTTAATATATTGGATTTGGAGAATTTAAATACCTTGGCCCCTACATAACGAAAAATGGGACACTAGATCGAGAAATTGCCCACAGGATAAAGGCTGGTTGGAGGTTAACTGGAAGGGAATGAGCTGGGTACTCTGTAATCGAAAAATTAGGGAGAAATCTGAAAAGAAAGGCATACAAGAATGTTGTGAGACCTGCGTTGGTATAGGGCGGTGAAGTAAGTGTAGCCTATAAACAAGATTTAAGAAAAGAACATGGAGGTACTTGAAATGATAATGTTACGGAGAATGCTGGGTAAGACTACAAGGGACAGAATGAAGAACGACTTGATAAGGGAAAGATCCGGGGTGACTGCAGTCGTAAAAAAGATTCAAGAACAAATAATACAATAGTTTGGTTACGTTAGACGTAGAAATGAAAACTATGTATGAGCAAGGACAGAGCTTTATACAAAATCTCCTATATGTACTGACAGATACTAAGATATCATAAAAAATAGATAATGACAGAATAATATCAACGTGGATTCAGAAGAGGACATAGGGTAGATCAAGTTGTCCTGCTGCGTGAAATACTATCAAAATGTTACGGAAATCTACAGTGGTCCTATTCTTCAATTTTAAACAAGCTTTTTACAGAGTGAAACTGAAAGAAATATACAAGGCACGACATGAAATGAGGATTAGAGAAAAATTTGTAGAATCATAAAATTGACACTCAAACTTTCATCCTTTTTGTTCAAAATCCTTTTAGAAATTATCACAGAAGCCAAAATCAACAGAACAGGACTTACAAACGAAAACACCAATGGCTAGCATTTATGATGACATAGTACTGATAGCCAGAAGAAAATAAGAATTAAAAGATATACTCAAAAGACTAGAAGCGAAAGCGAGAAATAAATGGATGTACACAAACGAGGAAAGACGAAATATACGAATAGGACAAAGTGAGAATACATACATACAAGGACAATACCTGACAATAATCACAAAACCAACAGTGGGATATCATCACAGACAAAAACCAAGAAATCTGCATATGGACAAAATACATACAAGAATTCTTTGATGATACTAGATCCGAACAACCTCCATCCTACATATGTGATGACCACTTACCAATCACATCCGATGAAGTGGAAAAAGCAATATCACAACTAAAAGACGGCAAAGCTCCTGGACCTGACAATGCATATGCGGAACTCATAAAACTCTTTAATACCGATGGTACTCAACGCCTAACAAAAATATTTAATGACATATATTTGAGCGGAGTAATACCAAGTACATGGTTGAAGTCGACGTTTATTGCTTTACCAAAGAAAACAAAATCCGTATCCTGCAGTGATTTCCGAACCATCAGCTTAATGAGCCATATTTTAAAATTATTTCTAAAAATTATACATCAAAGGATATATAGACTGTGCGAAGAAAAAATCAGCCGTACACAGTTTGGTTTTCTTTTCGGAATGCATTGGGTACGAGAGAGGCTCTCTTTAGTATACAAGTGCTATTTCAACGATGTAGAGACGTAAATTGCGATATTTATGTATGCTTCATTGATTACCATAAAGCGTTCGATACAGTAAAGCACGACAAGCTGATGGAGATACTAACCAATATTGGAATAAACACTTGTGATTTAAGAATTATCAGCAATCTGTATTGGAATCAAACATCAACTATCCGGACACCGGACAGAGGCAGGAGAATCAGACGATATCAAAATCAAACGTGGGGTCCGTCAGGGATGTATATTATCACCACTGCTGTTTAACATCTACTCTGAGCAAATCTTTCAAGAAGCAGTGGATGATGTTGAAGCCGGAATTAGAATTAACGAAGAATGTATCAATAACATAAGATACGCAGACGACACGGTGGTATTCGCTGACGTTTTGAAGCCCTTCAGGAGTTAATGAACAGAATCACAGAAGTCATCCAGAGATACGGACTTTCACTAAACACTAAGAAAACAAAATGTATGATGATTTTTAAGAAGGAACAGCAATTTGGGCGAATCAGTGTGAACGGTCAACAAATAGAAAGAGTAAAAACATACAACTACCTTGGTACGAACGTCAATGAAAACTGGGACCATTCCATAGAAATTAAATGTAGGATAGAGAAAGCAAGATCTGCATTTCAAAAAATGGCTAAGTTATTAAAATGTCACGATTTATCATTGCCCATAAAAGTCAGGTTACTGCAATGTTATATCTTTCCTATACTGTTATACGGAGTTGAGTCGTGGACTCTCACAGACGCCACCTGCAAGAAAATTGAGGCTTTTGAGATGTGGCTTTATCGTCGAATCCTGAAGGTATCTTATACCGACCAAGTTACTAATGAAGGTGTTTTGCTGAGAATGTAAAAAGAAAAAGAGCTGTTAACCACAATAAAAGCAGCCAAAATCGAATACCTCGGTCACATCATGAGAGACAGCGAAATATATGGACTACTGCAACTAATCTTGCAAGGAAAAGTGGAGGGAAAACGAGGACCAGGAAGGCGAAGGATTTCCTGGCTGAAGAATCTACGCACATGGTTCAACACAACAACCACAAATCTTTTTAGAGCAGCAGTGTGCAAAGTACAGATTGTCATGATGGTCGCCAACATCCGAAACGGATAGGCACTACAAGAAGAAGAAGAATAATCACAAAAGGAAAAATATATAAATTTCTACTAAAGTAGAAATATTCCAGTTAAGTACCCAGGAGTGACATTCATCAGGAGACCAAATATGATGAAAGGAATTTGATCGAGGATTATAGCTGGTAAGCGTTGTATCTTTGCCCTAAACAAGTTATTAAAAAGGAAAAACATAACTTAGATATCTAAGAATGACGAAGATAAGAATAATAGAGACAGTAAAAAGACCTTACAAGTGTAAAAAAGAAAAGTCACAAGGAAAATATTTGGAGGATATCTATGGAATAAAATAGAAAGTGGATAAAAAGACCAATAATAGAAATCGAGAAGACATA
The DNA here is from genome assembly GCF_917563875.1 of Diabrotica virgifera virgifera. Taxonomy (NCBI): domain Eukaryota; kingdom Metazoa; phylum Arthropoda; class Insecta; order Coleoptera; family Chrysomelidae; genus Diabrotica; species Diabrotica virgifera. The sequence continues at coordinate 7,295,640 of NC_065445.1, forward strand.
TGGAGAACCGAATATTGTTGGGGGATCATATCTAACGGAAGGAATAGAAAAAATGGAGAAGAAAAGTAGAGCGAATACCAGATGGAAGAAGGATTAAAAAAACATAATGTAACAGAAGAATTTAAAAACTCCAATTGGAAAAATAAATTATCAAACAAGAAAAAATGGAAAAGAATAGTAAACCAAGCTCCATGGGCATTGTATGCCTAGAAATCTAAATTATATTATACATGACCATAATAGTAATAGAAGAATGCCTCAAAAATGGCAGCGAGACCCTGATTCTCAAAATACAAGAACTTTCCTATGTAGCAGAATAAGGCTTTAACAATTCTTCTACACAAAAAGTATTGTACAATTTAAATTCTGCTACTATATAATTTGTTTAAACACAGTAACCTCCGTTATAAACAAATTTTCAAGAATCCATTTTTCTGCGTGTACTCGTTTCCTTTTACGTTTATTGTGATATTTTTTATATAACCTCGAAGCAGCTCCGTTAGATATCCTGTATGTATTTTAGCCATTTTGGAAAGTGTCACGTCATCAGAAAGGCTTTAAGGATGAAGAAGAGAAATAGGATATCCTGGCCGAGATTGAAGGAGCCGAGCGCTCGCTCGGTTCAAAATTGAAAATGGAGAATCGCTTGTTTTAGACGGAATCATGATGGAGTTTGTGGTCGAGAAATGAAGCAAATATTTACTTTTCAATAGTATTTGGAATATTTTTCTTAAAAACGTAGAAATAAAACAAACAACGAAACGGTGATGTTGATGGTGACTGTAGAAATACATAAAATTGCGTGCATAGAAATCGGCCCACTTAAAATTTTGGTCATTTTTGATGTCTTGAATTTCCTAAGCCTGTTGTCCGATTTAAGTGATTTTTTTAATATGTTATAGCGTAATTCTTTAACAATACCGCTGTAATAATATTGTTGCTAAACAGGTAAATTTTCATTGTATACAGGGTGTACGATTCAAACTGTGTTTTTTCTCAAAGTTCACATCACCCTGTGGAATATTCTAGCATTTCTAAAATACTGAAATTAAAACCCAACTATAGCATCGTGATTTCTCAACATTGTGTTTTTTTATTCATTCGCTTATGTTGAATGATAAAAAAGTTAGGTACTTTAACAACTAGTTATGGTGTTCATCATTACAGGGTGTTTCTAAATAAGTGCGACAAACTTTAAGGGTTAATTCTGCATGATCACAAATGCTTCGTTTCCTAGATAGGTGGTGTTAAAATTTTTCTTACAAACTGACGATTTATTTATTGCTTTAAAACCGGTTGAGATGTGCAAATGATATTTGATGAGTTTTAAGACGTATGGATTGCACATTTTTGACATACCATTAAGAATTTAATATTCACCATTGGCGCGCATACGGGTAATATGACCGATCATATTACCCGTATGCACACCAATGGTAAATACAAAATTCTTACTTGTATATCAAAAAATGTGCAATAACTAGATACCTCTTAAAATCCACCAAATATCATTTGCATATCTCCACCGGTTTTAAAGCAATGAATAAATCGTCAGTTTGTAAGAAAAAATTCAACACCCCGTATCTCGGAAACGAAGCATTTGCGGACATACGTTTATAGAGCAAACTGTCCTTATTTTTTCATGTAGAATTACCCCTTAAAGGAGAGTTGGCTTGAGCACCGAATTTTTTTGTATGGTTTGTAAAAGAAAAGTTACATTTTCCTACTATTCTTTATACCTATATTTTTTATATGCCCTGGGAGGGATTTTAACCCCCTAAACCCCCCCTGGGTGCCCCACTGAATAGATAACGAATCCAATTCAGAAATTACTACCTCCTTACTGTCTTCATTACTATTTTTGAAGAAGCCTTACTATCTGACAGTAAAGTGAAGGAATAATAATTAATGGAAGAACTATTAACAACATAAGATATGTAGCAAAAAAGATAAGTACTACAAGAAACAGAATAAGAAAGACAGAACGCCAGAATTAGATGATGATGATGATCAAACTGTTTTACCAATGATACAAAGCTATAGTTAGAATGATACATATAGTTATTGAAAGCGGTGTTAAACAAGGTTGTATCTTGTCTCCTACGTTACTCCTAATCTTGGTAGTCTGGATTATGAGGAAAGTAACAGATGATCGGACAGGCATTATTGGATGTAACCTCTTTAATCAGCTTGAAGATCTTGAATTTGTTGACGACGCGACGTCTCTGCGTTTCCAGATAAATGCAGAGATGACAAAAATATTAAAAAACGATAATCCGCAAATTAATAAAATAAAAATAAAAAGGTACAGAAATTGAAGAAGTAGAGAAAGTCACTTATTTTAGATCAATCATGGAAAGAAAAGGAGGATGCACAAAAGACATACAAGCAAGAATAACGAAGCTATTTATACAATTCCCCTTCAATGCTTTAAATATAGTCTGGCAAACAAGTGAAATATCAAAAGCAACAAAAATAAATGTTTGCAATAAAAAAAACTTTATCTTTCAATTGCCAGATGACGCTAGTCACCTAATCCATTCACCTCAGTTGCAGTGTGGGAAATATAATATGTGTCGAAAAATTTACTGGATTAGAGAAAAGCAACCTATGCATTTTCTGAAGAGCCTCTAACAAGAGGTGAAATCGTCGATAAGAGTGCTGGTTGCGCTCTCTAATCTAAGTGAAAATTAAGACATTTTTGGCCTCGCATTGCAACTGAATAAAAATGGTATACATTTTTATTTTATTACTCCGTGGAGTAACTAGGTGCATTCTCCGTTGGAACTTTACCAAGTTGCAGACGGGGGTTGTGAATGGCATAGTGTAGAATTCCTTCCCTTTTGTCTTCACTGCAGCATTCATTTGGCTTGCAAATTGTAGAAGCCGTAGAGGTTTCACCAGGGAAATGTACCAATAAGTTTTCAATTTAAAAATCTTTTATCTACGACTGATACATAATATATGTATTATACTTGTGGTGTTTGCAATATAATGCCATATAATAATCCCTTAGGGATTAATAATGCGGGATTAATAGCTATTAATCCCTCTGGCACAACAATCACAAAATTCACCACGGAAACAAAATAATCAACCTCAAAAAGTGTCACTGTCAAACGAATAGTATATTTGACAGTTTGTGTTGAGATGGACGAAAATGAAGAATATTTTAATTGTACACCACCAGAAATTGTAGAACTAGCTGCAGCAACAGCATCTACCTTAATACCTGAAACATCGAAATCCATTTATAATAAAACGTACGCAATGTAATATACAGAGTGGGCCAAATAAAAGGAGCCACCCCGATATTTGGCAGTATTTATTAGATTTTAAGAAAATAAGAAAACAGGTCAATTTTTGATCTAGGGGGGACACATTTTTATGGTACATGCATCTGTCATTTGTCAACTCCCTCCCTTCCACTTCCCCCACCCCTTATTTTTAAATAGGGAATAGGGGTCGTGTGCTAGCTCATTTGAAAGGTTATTCAATTCTCTATTCAGTAATATCAACATCGACTTAAAAATGTATACAGGGTGTCCAAGAAAAATTATTTTGAATTAAATTAATTGACACAAAAAGAAGAATGTATGTAATTTATTTAACTCAGAACACATTCTACTGCTGACAGAAAACAGAAAAAAATGTTTTTCCATAAATAGACACTGCTTTTTGCTTAATTTTAATGTTCAAGCTTCCACCCATCTGCCTCTTGGTTAGTGTTGCCCAAATGCAAGACCAAGACGAGACTTAGATAGTCTTGGTCTTGGTCTTGCGCCAGTACACCTGGTCTTGGTCTTGGTCTTGGTATTGCGCTCCCGGTCTTGGTCTTGGTCTTGATCTTGCAGCAAGAGTCTTGCAAGTCTCGCAGTTGCCCATTAGCATATTGCATATCTTAGAACAACGTAACAGAGTAGGTACATTTTAAGATTGAATATCATACCCATAGGAAAAATCAACCAAATTAATAAGTATCTGACACCGGGTGGGGTTTGAACTCTCGGTGTAAGTGATCCGTGCCCATATTCTAACTAACTAAAGTTTATTAGAAACATGCATTTTTTAGTGTATTTGCTATTCACTATCTGTGATTTGAAAAGCATTCAATTCGGTGACAGATCTGCACAGTATGTTAATGCCAGTTCTAATTTTTATCCACTACGTTGGGTTGGACAGACCAGTATGGGTTTCAGATTTTATGGCACGTCAACTGCTTCACAACCAAAGTGAAACTTACTCTTCAATATCTCACTTGTTAGAGCCGTATTCTTTAACAATATCGCTGGAAAAATATTGTTGCTAGACAGGTAAAGTGTCATTGTATACCGGATACCGGGTATATTGTTCAAGCAATCTATATAGTGTAATGGGTAAGATTATTGTAGCTTTGGGTTGTTCTTCTTTAATATTAGGCCGGCTGCTGGTGTTTTCTGGTAATTAAATATGTAGTTAAAAATATTTATTTATACTTAGGTAAATACCGTTAAAGCAGGACATAATATTGTGTTAAAATTAATTTTATCAATTTTTTAATAACATTTAACCTCACCCTCTTACCGCATGCTTGCATTAATAACTGATGTAGAATAGCTTTTATAATTAATCTTGTTATTGTTAGAATTACTGATACTAAAAGAACTTTTTTGCACGATTGATCATTTTTGACTGTTTACCGTGACATATTTTACGTCAGTAGGTGACATTTACTAGCAACTCGACGGTAAGTAATTCACTTACCGTCGAGTTAAAAAATCTCTTAATTTTAATTTATTTTTTGAAAGAATAAAGAAAACTAACGAATTATTTATTAATATTGAAACTTATGGTACAATTTGTTAAATTATTTAATGAAATCCCACTTGTTTGGGCTGTGGTTTCACTTCTAACAGAAACTCCTGCAGAATCGCATACATTAGTAGTATCCAACATTTTTTCTCTTCAAATACGCGATCAAAGTTGAAAACTTGGAAATATCAATGCCATCATAAAGAAAAACGGTGGATTTAATCATTGAATATTCTGCCCAGAGGCTTCCACGAGCTTTCAACTGCATATGTCTTTGAACGAAATATGCCAATAGTCTTTTCTTCGATTCTTAAATTCTTGCCTTCGCACCATTTTTTAAAACTTTGGTAGGTATTTTGATAACGGATTTTGGATTTTTCGGGAATAATTGCGGAACACCCTTCTTCCCAAGCCCGTTCAATTTCTTCAAATTCACTTTCGCTCATATTTTATTTATAATAATCAAAGTTGTACTTAAAATTATTGACAACTAAATAAAAACTCCATTCTCCATTGTTGTTATGCACCCTAGTTACTACCTAACAACCAAAGTATCTATGTATGTAGTAATGAAACTAGTCAATATGACGAAAATGTTTAATTTTATAATTTATAATGGTATCAATCGTTCAAAAAACGTTATAAGCATGTCGAACGTTAAGGGTAGCCGATCTCATACAATAATTGGAGTCGTCGCTCCGCTCCTCCTCCAAACAATTGTCTTCGATCGGTATAAAACCCTTACCGTTCTCCATACTTAATATATTATATAAAAACACAGTTAGATCTAAAATTACTTTAGGTATACAGTTCAAAACTTTTAAAATTCAGCACAAAATGCCATGTCCCCGCTCTTTTTTTATTAAAAATACAAAATCTAAAAATATTTTTTTAACCGAGTCTTTTCATTAGTACACTTATGCTTGGAAAATGAATTGCACAACACAACAATTAAAATACTGATACACTTAACTCATTTTCTCCTTCTTCCGTATTTTCTTCGTCACTATCATCGCCCAATTCAATATAAATTTATTTCCACCATTAATGTGGAACTGCCCAATCTTCTTATAATATTCTTCTACTTTGATCACTTTGGCGATTCTTTTCTGCCAGTCTACTTTGGTAATATTGGCTACTTCTTTTTTAATTATCTCAATTACCTTTTTGTCAAATTTAGGAAATGTATTTGAACGCCTTATACTTGGTTTTAATTGTCCCCAAATTAACTCAATAGAATTGAAAACACAAAAGTAGGGGGGAAGTCTCAATATAGTGTGTCCATGCTTTTCAGCAATACTCTCTAGAGCGTATAATTTTCTAAACTGCTTCGTGTGTAGAACTTCAATAAGTTGTTTTTTTGTGTAAAAATCTTCGAAATACAAATAATTTTCCATTAAAAAATTTTGCAGGTCAGCTTTGAAGATGTATTTGGTATTTTAGTGAGCTGTCGGGAATGATAGGAACCGTTGTCAAGCACTATTACGCTGTTTTTCTCCAAGTTTGGGATCAGCAAGTTTTCAAAGCAATCTTCAAAAATGTCAGCTTCCATATTCTTGTGGTAGTCAACGTTACAATCTTCCATTTTCTTCCCACATAATTTTAAAGCATTCGGAACCCATCCCTCACTTCCTCCGCAATGTACAATAATTAGCCGCGAGCCTTTATTTGCAGGCATTTCTGGTATGCACATGCTTGAACCATCTGTCCATCCTTTCTTTACTGTATCGTGGGTATCATACCAAGTTTCATCTAAATAATAAATTCTCCTATTTTCTTGCCTATATTTAGTAATTTCTTCTAGGTACATATTACGTCTGTTGACTATTCTTTGGCTTTCCATAATTGCTTGACGTTTATTTATTTTTTTTTTAACTTAAAGCCCATTTTTTTTATCCAATTTTGAAGAGTTTTCTCACAGCAGTTCATATTTCGACCGGTTGTTTCCAATTTCTTTCTTATTATTTCTATTGTAGGTATTTCATTGCTTTTGTAGCAGTCGTATATTGTGGTTTTGAATAGTTTCACGAGTGAAGGATTTAAAGGTCTTGAAAATTTGTTGTCACATCGTTTCTTGCGATGATAGGGTTCATTTTTAACTATTTTATATACATTAGAAAGTGGAATTTCTGTTAAATCAGAGGTGGCTTGTGCCAATAGTGTTTCATCGAAGCCGAATTTCGTACGTAGATTTTTGTATACATTCAAACATACTTGCTGTGTTTCTGCATTTAAATGCATTCGAATCTTCTTTACGAGCTCTTTTTTTTTAGTAATTACATTCACACTAGCACTGGCAATTTCTACAATATCAGCGTTATCGTACGCGATATTTACATTATCCCACGGGCGCCACATCACTATTCACATTAATTAAATTACAATAATTAACACTTGACACTCTCCAAACGAAATACTAAACCAATATTCAAAATAATTACAGCAACAAAACACTCTTATCACTTAACACACGTACACTCCAGTACTAACACACTGCTAGCTATCGAACTAAAACTAAGATTTTGCACGAAACTTGTGAATAGATATGCGGGAGGTCTGACCGTAAAAACACAGATGATCTCAAAGGGCCGCTTCTTAAACGTTTGACCTAATATCTATATTTGAAGAATATCATATTTCACCGGCTTAAAGCTATTCCACAGTATTTTTTACTTGGACAATACCAATCAAACTGTGTTTTTTCTCAAAGTTCGCATCATTTTGTGGAATATTCTAGCATATAAAATACTGAAATTAAAACCCAACTATAATCTAATGTTTTCTTAACATTCTGTTTTTGATTCATTCGCTTATGTTGTATAACAAAAAAGTTAGGTATTTTATCAACTAGCCATGTTTTTCATTATTACAGGGTGTTTTTAAATAAGTATGGCAAACTTTAAGGGGTAATTCTAAACAAACGAGTCATGTTACGTATGCATGCCAATGGTGAATATTAAATTCTTAATTGTATGTGAAAAATGCGCAATAACTACCTCATAAAACTCACCAAATTTCATTTGCATATCTCAACCGGTTTTAGAGCAATAAATAAATCCTCAGTTTGTAAGAAAAATTTTAATACCCCTATTTCGGAAACGAAGCATTTGCGGACATACCCTCCTATTAGAGGTGAAACTCACGAAGTGCACTTTTTTGAGATTTTGACATTTTCATCAACTTGAACTCAATACGGTACTGTCCAGCTCTGAAGAAATCAACTGGGGCTCTATTCTAATTGCTGAGATAATTTGTGCATGATTGTGAATTTCGGTTTCAAGGTAAAACTCATTAAAACTTATTATTGCCCTTAGTGAATTTTTCCTTACAATCTGGAGTGCCGAATCGGTAATACATATTATTTAGTGATCTTTCAAACAATACATTATTAAACATAACTGTTTATTATTTTTGTGTTCATTATCTATTCGGCGACTGATTAAAGAAATGAGCTTATTATATTATTTCTTTGTAGCAAATATTTAACATAATCTATTTTGCGATCAAGCAGGCGACTTGTGTGTTATATTGTATTGTTGAAACTGTATATCATTCGTGTGCATTATCTGTTGGGCGATTGATTAAAAAATATGGGTTTAAATTTCTTTGTAACAGATAGCCTATGCTTACATAATGGGTAACATTATCTATTTTATGGTTAAGCAGGCGACTTTTGTGGCTGTCGCCGAAAATGGCTTTTATTTTCAAACAACGAAACTTATTGTTAATTTTTTAAGGAATAGACTGTTATTTTTGGTAGATCGTTAGTAGTTGTAAGTCAGCAAAATTTTGTATAGGTACCTTTGTATGTATAAAATGGATGTTGATATTTTAACAGTAACATTACTTCTGTTTCTATCACATGTGATTTTCTATAGAGGCAACTGTTTTGTATAAACTTATTTATGTACTTAATAATTATTTATTAACATTATATTCATTACCTATTTCATTTTGAATCCCAACGTCATGATACTTTATGGAGATAAATTCATTAACTTCTCAATATCCAATAATTGTGTTCATGGAAAAACTCATTAAGTACAAAGTGTAGCTATTGAATTTTACCTCTAATAGGACATACCTATGTTTATAAATCAAAATCAAACTGTCATTATTTTTCGTGCTGAGCGTGTAAGGTTACCATACTTATTTAAAACACATTGCATTGATGAAAAACATGGCTAGCTAAAAATTACCTAAGTTTTTTATTATCCAACATAAACGAATGAATTAAAAAACAGAATGTTAAGAAAATATGTATTTAAAAACACAGTTTGATTGGTACACTCGTACCAAAAACCTGGACAATTAAGTTCAGAGCAAAGAAATCGTCTGCTGTTAAAGATGTGCAAAATATTTTATTCTCCTATATACTCCCTAAAACGACCTTCAGTTCTAACCGCAAAACGCAAGAGTCTCGCAGGCTTAGTCTTGTTCTTGCTTAAGTCTTGCATGCTAAGTCTTGGTCTTGGTCTTGCTAAAATTAGGCGGTCTTGGTCTTGATCTTGGTCTTGCGAAAACGCAAGAACAAGACCAAGACTGCAAGACCAAGACCGATTTTGGGCAACACTACTCTTGGTAGGTTGAATATTGAATTTAAGCAACAAACAGTGTTTATTTATCAAATAAACATTTTTTTCTGTTTTTTATCAGCAGTAGAATGTATTCTGAGTTAAATAAATTACATACATTCTTCTTTTTGTGTCAATTAATTTAATTTAAAATAATTTTTCTTGGACACCCTGTATAAATTTTTTAGTCAATGTTGAGATTACTGAATAGAGAATTGAATAACCTTTCAAATGAGCTAGCACACGACCCCTATTCCCTATTTAAAAATAAGGGGTGGGGGAATTGGAAGGGAGGGAGTTGACAAATGACAGATGTTTGTACCGTAAAAATGCGTCCCCCTTAGATCAAAAATTGACCTGTTTTTTTATTTTCTTAAAATCGAATAAATACTGCCAAATATCGGGGTGGCTCCTTTTATTTGGCCCACTCTGTATAATACGTCATGGGGGCTGGAAGTCAACACAGGTAGCTGAAGGATACATTGATCAGTCTATGAGAAACAAGGCAACCACAGCAGATACTATCGCTAAAGAGATAAACAGTAATGTACCATCTTCTTGTTCTACAGCAATCGAGATCCCAAATATTTGTATTAAAAACTCTACTAAAGTTAATGATGATTCTCAACCAATTCAGTTTATTAATTGTACTATTACTAATTTTAATGTTTTTAACAAATAAAGTTGTTCATTAAAAATCTTAAATTAATTAATTTGTCGTAGATAAAGTAGAGTATACTACTCGCAATAATGGCTCTCATTCCCTCGAAATGTTACTCTCTCGCCGCTAACGCGGCTCGGTTCGTAAACATTCCTCGGGAATAATAGCCATCATTATTGACTCGTGATATAATCAACTATTAGTAATATTTTTAATATTTTTCAATATTATTAATGTTGCTATTAGGATTGAAAAACTTTATCTTTCAATTGCCAGATGACGCTAGTCACCTAATCCATTCACCTCAGTTGCAGTGTGGGACTAATATGTGTCGAAAAATTTACTGGATTAGAGAAAAGCAACCTATGCATTCTCTGAAGAGCCTCTAACAAGAGGTGAACTCGTCGATAAGAGTGCTGGTTGCGCTCTCTAATCTAAGTGAAAATTAAGACATTTTTGGCCTCGCATTGGAACTAAATAAAAATGGTATACATTTTTATTTTTATATTATAAAAATAAATGTATTCAATATCTAGCTGTGTCAAAAGCATATTACTCTACGTAGCAGAAAAGCACAACAAAGAGGCTACAAACTTTTACAAATAGGTCCTTTCTTAAGGATCCTAAAAATTTACTGGCCTAATAAAATAACGAATGTAGAACTATGGAAAAGAAGAAAATAAACAAGTACCTATAATAACAACAATTAAGCCGAAGAAATGGAAATGGATGTTGTTTAGGCGTTCTCCATTTAGGAGTATTCCATGTTCGCAATTATTTTCCAAGGCTTTACTAAATATTATATAGATAACGAATAGATAAAGGATTCGTTAAGTATAACATATAAGGAGATGATAAAAGATTCGTTAAGGAAAGATTCTAATAACATCACAAAACAATCACTCAAATATCAACCTGAGGTACAAGAAAGAGAGGAGGACCCGATAATACCTGGACGCAAACAGTAACCAGAGAACACAACAGACTTAGTCCAGAAAGCCACTGCGCATCCGCTAGGAAAAATATTCGGATTCGGATTTTTTGCACCATCTAACTCAAAAAGCACCCCTTTTAACAAATTTGCATGTTGCCAAGACCAAAAGTGGGTCAAAAATGTTTTAAACGTTTTTTTTTTTGTTTTTTTCCTAAAAATTTTTTTTTGCATGGAACAAAGTTTTTTTAGGTTTTTTGGATCATTCCAAACTGAAAAGGTTGTCTTTAGTGACTTTTCTCTAAAGTTGATAGTTTTTGACATATAAGCGATTAAAAATTGAAAAATTGCGAAGTCGGCCATTTTTAACCCTCAAAAACTATGTGAAAAACTGAAAATTTGAATGTTGCCGGCGTAGGTAGATATTCTTTAAACATCGATTGATGAAATCCGGAAGAGTTTTTTGCAATACAATATTCAAAACTCCTTTGTTTTATAATTGCTAATCAAGCGTGCGCGACACTATTTTCCACCGTGGCATGTGTATACAGTATGGTGCAAATGAAAGGAATAAATTCGTTATTTCGTAAACCGGCGACTTTAAGGAAAAATCCCGAAACAGGTCGATTTTTATTTTTAAGTTATGATATTGTGGCATATATGGTATACTAGTGACGTCATCCATCTGGGCGTGAGGACGTAAACGATGATGTTTTTAAAATGATAATAGGGGCCGTGTGCTAGCTCATTTGAAAGGTTCTTCAATTCTCTATTCAGTAATATAAACATTTACATAATTATTTATACAGGGTGTCCAAAAAAAGTTTTTAATTGAATTATTTGAAAAAAAAAAGAAGAATTTATGTAATTTATTTAATTCAAAATAAATTTTACCGTTACCCGAAAACTAAAAAATGTTTATTTCACAAATAAACATTGCTTTTCGATTAAATTCAATGTTCAAGCCAGCTCCCGCCAGCCACCTGCCTCTTGGAAGATTGAACATTTAATTTAAGCGAAAGCAATGTTTATTTGTAAAATAAACTTTGTTTTCTGATTTGTGAAAGCAGTAAAATGTAATTTGAATTATATGACTTACATACATTCTTCTTTTTTGTCAAATAATTTATTTAATAAAAAATTTTTGGACACCCTGTATAAATAATTATGTAAATGTTTATATTACTGAATAGAGAATTGAAGAACCTTTCAAATGAGCTAGCATACGACCCCTATTCTCATTTAAAAAAATCATCGATTACGTCATCACGCCCAGATGGATGACGTCACTAGTATACCATATATGCCACAATATCATAACTTAAAAATAAAAATCGACCTGTTTCGGGATTTTTCCTTAAAGTCGCCGGTTTACGAAATAACGAATTTATTCCTTTCATTTGCACCATACTGTATACACATGCCACGGTGGAAAATAGTGTCGCGCACGCTTGATTAGCAATTATAAAACAAAGGAGTTTTGAATATTGTATTGCAAAAAACTCTTCGGGATTTCATCAATCGATGTTTAAAGAATATCTACCTACGCCGGCAACATTCAAATTTTCAGTTTTTCACATAGTTTTTGAGGGTTAAAAATGGCCGACTTCGCAATTTTTCAATTTTTAATCGCTTATATGTCAAAAACTATCAACTTTAAGAAAAGTCACTAAAGACAACCTTTTCAGTTTGGAATGATCCAAAAAACCTAAAAAAAACTTTGTTCCATGCAAAAAAAAAAAATTTTTAGGAAAAAAACAAAAAAAAAACGTTTAAAACATTTTTGACCCACTTTTGGTCCTGGCAACATGCACATTTGTTAAAAGGGGCCCTTTTTGAGTAAGACTGTGCAAAAAATCCGAATCGGAATATTTTTCCTAGCAGATGCGCAGTGGCTTTCTGGACTAACTCGGCTTAAGATAGGGGGAAGTGAAAAACAAAGCAAGAAACAGAGGAGAATGGAAGCAGAAGCAACTCATACGCAGATTAACCAGAGAATAAACACAAAAAAGATGCGCTGAGTTGACCACCATCCGCCACGAACCAATTGGACCAATGTCCATAAATATGCGCATATTTACTTTGTTTTCGATTTAACATATTCCGGTCTTTAATCATGACTATATTTGATAGTTATTGTACTAAAAAGCGTAATATTAAAGCAAATATGAGTAGTTTGTTTCGATTTTTACCAAACTAAATTGAATGAAGTATAATAAAATTTCGTTAGGCAATTTCTCGACTAGCAAATCTCCTTATAGTGGGCAGGATAGCGTGAACAAATCAGAGCTTAGGTGGATCACTCTCACGAGTAGAACACACACGTAAGAGAGTCTATTTGGTCTCCCTCGGGAGAAAGTAATCAAGTGGCATTAAGACCGATTATCTGCCGACATTATCCTGCCCAGTCAGGGCGAGGATTGCACGCCGCAATTCATTTAAAATCCTTCCTTATTTCCCACTGAGATAAAACCATTGGGAACGTGTGTTCAGATATCTGGCAAGAGAAAAACCACATGGCCAACGGGAACAACTTAAATCCAGACAATATGTTTCCGGAAGTGAGGAAACTATCGTGTGGAATTTGGCCAATCTCTCATAATTGAAGTGAATAAAATTTCAATTAAAATAATAAAAGTTACCCAATACATTTATATAGAGTGTCCCAAAGGTAGTGGAACGGTCGAATATTTCGCGAACTAAACATCGGATCGAAAAACTGAAAAATACGTGTTCAATCATTTTCAAAAATCTATCTAATGACACCAAACACCAATCCCCACTACACCCCCTGGAGGTGGGGTGGGGGTTAACTTTAAAATCTCAAATGGAAACCCCCAGTTTTTCTTGCAAATTTCGATTCGTTACGTAAAAGTAGGCAACTTTTATTTAAGACGTTTTTTCGAACTGTGGATAGATGGCGCTATAATTGGGAAAAACGATTTATCCCGATACCATAGGTAAATTATAGAAACGGTCTAATATCTCACGAAATAAACTTCCAAATGAGAAACCAAAAAACAGATTTTTAATCTTTTTTGAAAACCTATCGAATAACACCAAACGTGACCCTCCATTCCACCCCCTGGATGTGGGGTGGGGGTAACTTTAAAATCTTAAATAGCAACCCCCACTTTTTATTGCAGATTCGGATTCGTCATAAAAAATTAAGCAACATTTATTCGAAACATTTTTTAAAATTTCTGATAGATGGCGCTAATAAATCGAATTTTTCCAATTAAGGCGCCATCTATTAACAATTCTAAAAAATGTTTGGAATAAATGTTACTTAATTTTTCATGACGGATCCGTATCTCTAATAAAAAGTGGGGGTTGCTATTTAAGATTTTAAAGTTACCCCCCACCCCACATTCAGGGGGTGGGTTGGAGGGTCATGTTTGGTGTTATTCGATATGTTTTCGAAATATATTAAAAATCTGTTTTTTTAGTTTCTCATTTGGAAGTGTATTTCGTGGGATATTAGACCATTTCTATAATTTACCTATGGTATCAGGATAAATCGTTTTTCCCAATTATAGCGCCATCTATCCACAGTTCGAAAAAATATCTTGAATAAAAGTTGCTTACTTTTATGTAACAAATAAAAATCTGCAAGAAAAACTGGGGGTTTCCATTTGCGATTTTAAAGTTACCCCCCACCCCACCTACAGGGGGTGTACTGGGGATTGGTGTTTGGTGTCATTGGATAGATTTTTGAAAATGATTGACCACGTATTTTTCAGTTTTTCGATCCGATGTTTAGTTCGCGAAATATTCGACCGTTCCACTACTTTTGGGACACCCTGTATATTATTTATAGATACAAAAATAAAGAATGTGTGTAGGTACTTTGTACGCATGTAAGAAGTTATACTTCTATTATATGATTTCAACGAAATCAATATACTTTAAACAGTTTATTTATATTTTATTTAAATATTAAACTAATTTTAATACTTACTATTTTACAAAAATTTTTATTAAAACAATACCAAAAATTAAAAAAATTAAAGAATAAAACACCCACAAACACATTGAAAAATGCCACAAAGAAATGATTTCTGAACAATAATTGTTGGCAAAAATTTTAACTAAATACGTATTTTCTGAAAAAAATTATATAATAAATATACTTACAATCATAAAATGTATAAAAAAAATAAAAATTTGCATTGGGGATCGAACCCACGTATATTAGGGTTATCAGATTTGAATTCAAAGCACTTTAGAAATTAACCACTTAGACACACCAGTCATGTGGGAAGATACACCAACTGAACGTTTTAAACTTTTTGACAGTTGCTTACTCTCTGAATTTAATCAAATTAGTTTGATTTTTGTGGAATTAAGATATTAAAACACAACAAAACATAGAGTAAGAAAACAATATATTAGATGAAGATTGGCAGAAATTTTGTTAGTAATCAAATTATGTTAATCAAAGCATTACCTACTGGGTAGGTACATTTTACATTTTCCAAATAGGTATGTAATTTTTTATTACAATACTGAAACATTTACAGTTACGTACCTGTTGCTTTTAAAAACTATTTAAAAAGTCACTACAATTATAAATTTGCTTTTGTCTTTGTCCTCACAACAATAAAAACTAATATACACAACAATTGTTTACCCATAACCGCCATATTGAACAATTATTGACAGGTCATTGTAATACCCAATCAGAGCACGTATAACGTTTCAGCTGCGCCCAGCACCAAGACATTTAATGAATTCGCGCATATTATATACATTTACTCCCAAGCGCGCCTAAAGAAGTATAACCTCAAAAAAAAAACATCATTGTTACCAAAAGACTAAACATAATAAAATTGATAAAAGAAACATTGAATAAACGCTGTAGTGTTAGTAGATTTTAAATCAAAAGAAAATTGTTATGAAAACTGTAAAATGTAAAAAATATCTAGATCGAAAAAACATTATTACTTACTTTGTCGGATGTTGCAGAAAGCACCTGAAAATATAGATAAAAAGTAAATATACGTAAAATATTTGCACAGACTTTAACAGTTTTATAATTTTTTGTATAACTACTAACATATATCTAAGCAATACTTTTAATTTTCGACCATTTTTAAAGGGGGGTGGTCCACGGATTCTTATTAAATTTTAGTATATTATTCTACGTTAAAAAATAGCCTACAGCTTTTTCTAGCTCTCTAAGTAACGCTGGGCCTGAGATATGCCCCTCTAAAGGGTCAACAATTAATTATATCAGTAGTAATTACACGTAAAATTATCGATTTGTATCCAGAGTGACACTTTGACAGTTTTAATTTTGTCATTAGAAATTAAGTCGAAATGATGTCAAACTGTCACGAGGGCAAAACAAATCGATAATTTTTAAGAGCTCGAGAGTAATTCGGTAAGATTATTTCATGAATAAAACTGTCTTTTTAAACCATTTTAACTAATATTGTATTGATATCTTCGCCTGAATATTTGCTAAACCTGTTTATGGCGTTCTCTTTGACAAGGTTGTCAAACATTAATTGTCATTAATGTCACTGAATGTTCATTTTTGCGAAGCAACGAAGGGCATCTGACGTCATTGTTGAAGACGGGAAATTTACGAAAAAAATTATCACTGTAATTTTTATTTTTGTAGCTTCCTATTGGTCACAATCTCTATGAATGAAAGAATCTTCGAAATATAACCAAAATTTCAAATTTTCCTTTTCCTACTGTTACGTCTACGTGCCCCAATAGATTTTACATTACAACTAGCCCCAAGCGCGGGGTAAATTGTAACAATGCACTTGTTTTGGTAAAATGCTAGTTGATTAATAAATAAATACCAATCTTTTTAATTTTTCTTCAGTTCAATTTTATTCGTAAAGAGTTAAACTGGTGATTAGTGTTTAATTAGTGATAATTGGGAAACTCACTGTCAAGATATATTTGATTTTATGAAAATTGTTACAACTAGCCTCCGGCTCGGCTCCCCTATTCCAAGACGGTTACAAGCAGTGATCAAAGTTTGAGGACGGAATACTCACTATTATTTTTTTTTAACAAAACTTTAAAATGTGACCTATTAAGTAATACTTAGTTTCAAGCCATTTTTTGTTTTTGTTTTTGTTTTTTCCAAAAATGTCAATGTATCTAATATATATTTTTTATTACTCACTTAAAATGTGTTTAATTTTTTAATGATTTACTTAACACGTGTTAAGTAAAGTTTTCTTAGAAATAAGTGTTTTGGTAACATGAACAAATAATCATATTGAAAATATTTACGATAATTTCAAAAAGTTGCATATTTTTGTCCATGAGTGTATAAATATTTTATGCAATCTTTAATATCCTATGAAAATTAAATACAACCTTCATTTTGTATTAGATAAATACATATAAATAATTCAAGACAAATCCCTCTTACACCCCAAACACCTTTTTAGGGGACCACACCTCCCCCGCTCCCATCCATAATAATTCATCTCCGAATCTCGAGTAATCATCACATTGTTAAAAGAAGAAGAGCGCAGCCGGAATAAGAGAAAGAGAGACAGATAACTATCGGGACAGAAGGGTTTCGGCCAATTACAGTAACAATTACTTGAGATTCTATCTGCTGATCCATAAATATGAGAAAACAATGGATGGTGTTCGAGGCCCGCGGCCTCTTTCTGATCAGGTAGCCAACTACTTTCTGTTTGTTCTTCTTCATTCACAATGCGAGTGTGTATTATTGTATCTTTTTTTGTGTTTTTGGTGTCGGTGGTCGAGCTTCTACGGCACAAAGGGAATTAAATTTGAATAAAAGTGGGTATCAATGAAGGTGGTAGTCAATGGGACGATTCAAAAGCTTGTTGTTGTGTTGTTGTTGTTGTGTTTGTATTTAGTATTCATAATTTTAAAAGCGCTCATTATTGTGGATAATATTTAAACGTTTTACGGACGTTTAAACGATGGTTTATTTTGGTTATAAAGTTTATTGTCTGTCTGTAAACTTTTATAAAGAGTGTCATTAAATCATTTATGTTATAGAGCAAAAAATACGTATTTTAAAGAAACATATTTTTTTTTGGAGGAAAATTTATTTACGTCTATTTTAGTAAAAAATATTACTATCGTTTTAAAAATCACGCCTTTGCAAAATAGAGAAATAGAAAAACACAATAATAAAGAAGAGCCTGCAATATGTACTTACCAGATATCATTGGAGGAAAGTAACATTATCATGTATCAAGTAAAAAAGGTTTCGAGAGATGAGATGAGAGACGAGATATGATGGGAGTCACGCATACAAAAATTGATGACAACTAATATGGTAAGACCATGTACAGAGAATGCCAGATGACAGGGTCGGAGATCCATCTTTCTTTTGCCTCTCGAATTTTGTTTCTGGGGTTTCTCTGAATTTTTTTGCCACATTCATTCCTCTTCTCGAGAACATATCGCTCCACATAATTCTTCACATCTCCAGCCCACTTTAGCGTTTAAATCGCCCATTATAAAATATATATTATCATTAAAAATAGAAAATCTATGGTTTCGTTTTGATTCGACATTAATTTAATATATTATCATGTCATTTTGGTTAGTTTTAAGACATTGCTTTGTTCATAGAAGGTCTCAATGGTGTCTTCAAAGAAGAAACAAGCTAGGAAGAGATGAAAAAAAAAACAGGAATTGGCAAAACGATATAAAAAGCAAATGGAAACAATAGAAGTAAATATCTAATAAAGACAGAAACACAAAATTAACGAAGCCAAGAGTAATACCTACTATTTTTTTTTATATTACACGATGTCGGATGGAAGTTAAAATTTCTTACTTAACAAAAAACAGTTGTTTAACAAGAAACAATTTTTTCTTGTACATTGACCAAATAAATTGTACCTATTCTGCCTGTATTTAAGGTGATACAGTAGCGATCAACAGGTAGCAAAAACGCGTTCCAAGATTGCGGCTGTAATTTTGAATATTTTTTCGAGATATTTGGCACACGTATTCGTAATATACTAAAGAATGGCGGTACAGAGCCCAATTTGAAAAATATATTAATATGTGGAAATTACTCTGTAATTAAATACAATATTAAAAAAACGAGCCTGTACCGCCATTAAGAAGAACAAAAAAATACACTTTCTTCAAATAAACTTTTTTATCCGATGCCTAGATTTTGTGTCATTTTGGAAGTACTAAATTTTTTTATTTCATTAGTAGTTCCAAAATGACACAAAATCTAGGCATCGGATAAAAAAGTTTATTTGAAGAAAGTGTATTTTTTGTTCTTCTTAATGGCGGTACAGGCTCGTTTTTTTAATATTGTATTTAATTACAGAGTAATTTCCACATATTAATATATTTTTCAAATTGGGCTCTGTACCGCCATTCTTTATTATATTACGAATACGTGTGCCAAATATCTCGAAAAAATATTCAAAATTACAGCCGCAATCTTGGAACGCGTTTTCGCTACCTGTTGATCGCTACTGTTTCCTCTTAAGGCCTTCTCAAAACTGCATTAAGAAAATATCACTTCTTGAAATATGTAAACGTAATTTTGGCTCTACAGCATAAATTAACCTGTCCAAATACTTTTTAAAAATTCTTGGTAAAACTCATTATCTAGTCGGTAGATACTGTGGAACTGTGGAATTTCCACAAATTTATTCAAAAAAGTCTATTCCAATAAATAAACTTATATTTTTTGACTCATTTTCCACAACTGAGTACTAATTTTAGTACAGTACAACATAATATAATGATACCTATACCTTAAGTAGATACTTATAGCAAGATGGACAGTGAAAATACAACATAAGCTGAAAGAAGTTCGAATAGAAGACCTTATCAAACACAACATCCGAAGATATACAAATCCGAAGAGGAGTACGACAGGGTTGCGTCTTATGACCGCTATTATTTAATCTGTATTCGGAGTTCGGAGTATATATTCAGAGAAGCATTAGACGAGGTCCAAGGTGGAATCAAGATTAACGGAACCACGGAACCAGTATAGACAACATCAGATAGGTACACCGATGATACGGTCCTACTAGTAAAGAACGCACAAGAACTACAGAATATAATAAATGCGGTAGTTCGTCACAGAAAAATGTTTGGTTCACACTTAAACGTTTCCAAAACTAAAATTTTAGTAGGTACCTAGTACCTACCTATTCTCAAAGACACCAATTAACGTAGGTACATATGTATGCCAAAGCAGATCATTTGTATGTAGACAGTGGCGTAACAAACTCCGTCGGGGCCCTCCCGCAGAATTTGAAATGGGCCCCTTTTAACCCGGGAGCAGTCGCATCGTTAGAAAAAATCCAACTTTTTATCATTTTCCGTGATAACTTAATGAAAAATTTTGCAACATAACTTTCCACTTGTAAGTGCCTCAAAGAAGATTGTAGTAATGCGTAGGATTTTTTTTTAATTTTTTTAATTTCATTTTTATTTTTTTTGTGGAATTTATGGCTTTGGTGGGAACCAATTAGTTTTAAAATTGTTAGAAATAGATATTTTTAACATAACAAGCAAACAAAAATATTATAAAATTAAAATTTGTTTTAAATTCGTATTGTTAGATTTTGTTCTACGCGCGACTGCTTACGTGACAGAAGTGAGCGCGACTGCTCTTGCGTTAAACAATTACTAAATACGACTTATTTAACAAAACTTTTTATAATTTCATTAAGAAACGTACTATAATTAATAAACAGCATATCAAAAAGTTCTACTCCAAAAGTGGATGCTTAATATTTTATTAAACAAATTAACTGCGAAATTAGTTTTGTTTTAATATACACGAAAATATAAATTTTATAAAAAACTGACTCGACCATTGAAAATTCAGAAAATGTTACATAACAAAAAAATTAAAAGTTTTTCTAAAATTACATCTACAGCTTCTATATTTTTTTATTTATAACGCTCGAGTCACCCTTCCCACAAACATTGGCAGTGGCGCACTGTATGTCAGCGTTCGTCGTAGCGAGCAGTTGAGTTAATTTAAGATTAGTTTTTAAAATTAGAAAATCTACGGCTTCGTTTTGATTTAAATCTGTCTCCTGCCGAATCGAGTCGACATTCATTTCATTACTTTTTAACTAATTAATCAAATTAAATTTTACAAATTGGCAATGAAAGAAGAACGTTAACGATATCTTATAGTTATATCACAAAGAAAAAAAATTATGTGCATAAGTACCGTGTGGGTGTAAAATGTGGTACTAATATAATTTTAACTATATAAATCTGAAACTTACACAAATTATTTTTTAAACATCGTACTAAACCGTGTTTTATTAAAAAAATATATCAAAACTTTTATTCAAATAATACAACGTCCCAAAAAATGTAATTTTTGAAAACTTCGTAGTTTTACAGAATAACTACCAGTTTTAACTGGATGTTACTTAAATGTAAACGCCTATATTACAATTGTATTGGTGTTTTTTAAAGCCTAGGTGTAATCTTTAAAATGTAATTATTTTACTTTGAAAATTAAATAAACAACTTCTCTTGTTGTTTTCTGTACAACTTACCTACAATACATTTAATAACCAGCTTTAAAAATAGTAAATGTTAAAACAATTCTTTCTTGATTTCATTGTGTTTTCGTAGCTTGGAACCTATGGGAAACTTTTTTATTACATATCTATATTACGAAAAAAAGTTATTCTTCATGAAATGCTCTGCATGGTATAAAACCTAAGTTGCAATAATCAGATATTAAATTTTATTGATTTTATACGAGGTATATCAAGAAATATTATTTTCGCTCAATAGTACCTATACTACCTTTATATTTTACAATATTGAAAAATTTTATTATAAAAAGTTGTTCGCAATTAAAAACTATGTTTAAATATGCAATTATACCATTCCAGTTGAAATATTGTGAACTATAAAGGTACTTAACTCTTAAGAGAGAAATTCATATTTTTCGGCACACCTCGTATAAAGTTGGTAAAATGTGATATACATATTACGATTGAATCTTCGTTTTGAGATAATGTACAGCTTTTTATAAAGAATCTGATAAGAATTTTATAAAGAATTTTTTCGTAAAATTAAAAAATTAATAATAAAATAGTTTGTGATCTGTCTTTAAAAAGACAACCAAATGCAACGATGACAGTAAAATTCTCGCGTTAGATTTCATGTAATAAAATAGTTATTATAATTGTAATAAAATGATGTTGGTTATCGGTAATTTGAGAAATATTTGGAAAAATTATTTTTTTATTTACAAGAATGTAATTAAATATTAAAATTAAAATCGTATATTGTTAAATATAAAAGTACTTTATCCTTGAGTTAAATTCCTATTTTTTGACTTACCTCGTATAAAATTGATAAGATTTGATATCTGATGGTTTATCTGGCTTATTTTGTATCTCAGCTTTAAGACCATTCAGAGCATTTCATGAAGAATAACTTTTTTCGTAAAATTGATAATAAAAATGTTTCCCATATGGTTCGAAGCCACGCAGATATACTGTATGAGTGCTCAAAAAATTTATTTTGAATTTTCAAATTGTAATGTCTGACAGGGCCGTAACTACCATTGGGGCAACCGGGGCAGTGCCTCGGGGCCCCCGGCGAAGGGGGCACCGCGATTGTAATCGCGTTATATGTACTGCCTATAGGCAATATAACGCGATTAAAAACCTACATTATAGCCGAAGAATGTAAGGAACATTATACATATGTAGTATATTTTTTATGAAAACAGAAAAGATGCTATATATTGATGGTAAATATTTAGCTTAAAATAATGTGATTTCAAATTTTTTTTTGTGTTGGTCAACTAAAATAGCAATATGTAGGTAGGTACAGGAAACTTCAGTCATGGAGTACATTAAAATGCGTTTTCAAGTGGTTAAATATCAATTTTCCCGGACTCCTTCTGCTTGGTGATTAACCCCAGACCCCCCGGTAGAGGGCCCCCAGATCACGTTTGCCCCGAGGCCCTCAGCGTCGTACTTATGGCCCTGATTTAATGACATATTCGAATTCAGCATAATCAAAAAGCAAATAGAAACATTTTTGAACAAAGTAAAATGATGAATTCACCGATATCTTTTAAAATTATTTAATATAAAACAGTTTTATTGTTTAAAGAATTAATAAACAATTAGAGGCATCTGTGAGTAGAACGTTTCACTTTAAGATAAGACATATCAACTAACAAAAAATGTTTTAGAAAAATATAAGCTTGTTTGATTTTTTCCGAAACCGAAACAATGCAAGTTTTTCTACATTGACTCCCCTAAAGCGTAAGTGTTATAATTTCCTTATCTTACCGTTTATCTGTTGAGAGATTATCCAATGATTACACAAGAAAAGTCGTCAATAAATGCGTACCAAACTGATGCAACTATAACCGTAAAACAACACAAACATAAATAACATTTAATGCAAACAACCAATATGAAATTACTGGCGATAATATTGTATCGAAATACTAAAAGTAGGTAAAGAACAGAGAGAAAGAAAACCCATTTTTAGATTTAAAAATATTGTTCTTAAATTCGGCAAATTGCAATTCTAATATCTTTCAATAGTCACGTACAAAGCATTATATAGTTTATTGTCGCTGCCATAAAATTTCGGTAGGCCGGAAGGGATTAAGTTTCTAGATATTATGAGATGATTCACTTGGCAAATACGTCTAGTTAGAAATTTTTACGTTTTTAAATTTAAACAGACAACGTAAAAATAATACAACAATAACAGATTTTTAAATAATATCAGATGACAAGATGGGGCCCTTTAGCATTGGGGCCCCCCCGCAAGCTTCATGCTGCGGGGCCCTCTGTTGCGCCCCTGTATGTAGATCATTTGTATGCCAAAGCAGTACATTTGTATGCAGGGCAGATCAACAACAGATGCAATTTTCATTATAAGACAGTTGATGGAAAAATACAGGAGTAAAGAAACAAACGCTCATATGGTATTCATTGATCTTGAGAAAGCATATGATAGAGTTCCTCGAGAGATTCTGTGGTGGGCACTCAATAAAAAAGGAGTCCCTGGTGAATATGTAAAGATTGTGAGGGATATGTATGAGGGAGTAACGACTAGTGTTAGGACAGGTGTGGGAGAGACTGATAAATTTCATGTGAAAGTAGGATTGCACCAAGGCTCGGTGCTTAGTCTTTATCGATTCTCATTAGTTTTGGACCAGATAACAGCGAAACTGCAGGGTAACATTCCACGGTGCTTAATGTATGCTGATGATGTCGTGTTAGTAGGAAATAGTGAAAGAGACTTAGAAGAAAAACTGGAACAGTGGAGGCAAGCTCTGGAGGAAAAAGGTTTAAAACTTAGTAGGACAAAAACAGAGTATTTGGAATGTTCATTTAAAGATGGAGTTACTACAAATAAAATGGTATCTTTGGATGGTCAACTGATTGTAAAAAGCAATAGTTTTAAGTACCTGGGATCGGTATTACAGAGTAATGGAGAAATAGATGGAGATGCATGCAGTAGAATTAGGGCTGGATGGATGAAGTGGAAAGAAGCGAGTGGTGTGTTGTGTGACAGAAAAGTTCCAATGAAGCTGAAGGGAAAATTCTATAAGACAGCCATAAGACCGGCTATGATGTACGGAACTGAATGTTGGGCAGTGAAGAAGAAAGAGGAACAACGAATGCATTTGGCGGAAATGAGAATACTTAGATGGATGAGTGGAGTGACAAAGAAGGATAAAATTGGAAATGAGTATATTAGGGGAAGTCTATGTGTGGCACCAATTGATGTCAAAATGAGAGAGCATAGGTTAAGATGGTTTGGTCATGTTCAACGTCGAGACGTTAATCACCCAATACGAAGAATAGCTGAAGTGCAGATTCCTGGAAGGAGTAGGAGAGGAAGACCAAAGAAGACCTGGGAGGAGACGATAAGGCAGGACATGTTGGTAGAGGGGATTGACATTGATATGACCCAAGATAGAATTGTGTGGAGAAATGCAATTAGGGAAGCCGACCCCGCATAGGGATAAGGCAAAGATAAATGATGATGATGGCATTTGTATGCCAAAGGACAGAAATAACGTCCATAAAACATTTGGGAGTAATGTCAATAGGCTTTTCATTCACAGTCATTTGTTTCGAGCTTCTGTCATATGTCGTATAATCCGTGTACTTATATTAATATTATACACAGATTATACAACATATGACAGAAGCTCGAAACAAATGACAATAGATGAAAAACCCTATAGCCAGTGTAACCCAAAAAAAGAAATTCTATCAAGAATCGAACAAGCGAGGAACACACGCACGAACATAAAAACATTTTTTACAAGACTACAAGACTAGACCTTAGTCTGGAGCTGAGAATCTGAATGATCAGATGTTATGTGTTTTCTGTCTTGCTATATGGCTGTAAAAGTTGGACAATGGATTCTGAAACAGAAAAGAGAATAGATGCCTTTGATATGTACCTATGTAATACAGTACAGACGGATGCTGTGAATAGTGTAAATTCCATGGGTACAAAAACTTTCTAACAATGAGGTACTTCGGCGCATGAAGAAACAAACAGAATTACTTAAGTACCTACTAAGAATAATCAAGGAAAGAAAAATACGATACTTGAGAAAGGAAATATATGAACTGCTTCAAATTAGACCTATTGGAACAATTGGAAGGTAAAGTTCAAGGCAAAAGCTCAGTAGAAAAACGCCAGAACTCCTGACTGAAAGACCTGAGAGGATGGTTTGATCGCTCATCCGCAGAAATTTTTCGTGCAACAGTTTCCAAAGCTACAATTGCCACTTGGATCGCCAACAATTAAAACAGTAAACCTTCTCAGAATTTGCATAAACTGTAAGTAGGTAGATACCTATAACAAACCGTTTTCAGAGAATTCGTAAAAAGTTTTTATTTTTCAAAACTGCTATGTAAATCTAAATGTCTCAAAAACTTTTTCTAAAATAAAAATATCTACCTAGGGATTGATGCGATTAAAAAAATCAATAAATATAGTATCTAATAAAAACAAGACACCACGAAACAAGAACAGAATCTGAACATTCAAAAGCATTTTAGAACATCAAAATAGCAATAATTGTTTATTACGAACTATTAAAGAAAAGATACAAAAAAAATCACGTCGAATAAACCATAGCCAACAAAAATTGTGTACCTACTTTATTTGAAAAATAAATAAGCTCCTCTATAATTTGTATCAATATAATATTAATAGAGTCAATTATCGTTTTTTAGAAGTAACAATTCGTCGGTTCGCACGCTTGAGTTGCTCAAGAAGTAAACAAAGCGAAAAAATTGTAGAAACCTTTCGCATTTTTCATCAATTAGCCTGAACTCTTAACCTCAACGACGACGGCGTGAAAAAACCCTTTCATTCACATCTAGTGGGCCATTGTCAAAATATTTACATGCCCCAATTACACTAAAGCTCTCTTTTCCTCCGCCGTTCCCCATCTCCATCGCAAAATTAATAAAATAAAAAAAGAAGAAGCAGAGTAGCAGCAATTCCTTTTGCTAAATCCCAGTACCTTCATTAATTAGAGATTTTTGAACACGAAATGATGCGCCCCGTATTAATTAATTATTATTGCTCCGTACAGTAAAAATACCCTCTAGGTATAATTAGCAATCGCGAGTAATTAGTTGACGACTTGCGCGCAGCGGTGTTGCAGAGTGGGGGCCCCTAGGAGGCGTAGCCCGCATGCGGACTTGCGCACCATTGGCCCACGCAAAACATGGCAGGCGGTTCTGTCAATCAAACCGGTTGGTGGGGACGCGAGCACGCACCAGCACATTGGTTAGTCATAATAGAGTGTGCCGCTGTTCAGTGCGGAGTGCCCGTGAGTTTTTGTGTGTTACAAGTGTGTTGTGAAAACCAGCAAACTGTTTGCTCCAACGGAAGACATGTTGACAATGGAAACGGACCTCAAAGGAGGTAATTTACATGGGAACATTCCCCCGCACCATTCTTTACAAAATTACGGTTCTCTCAGTGCTTTAAGTCAAGCTCCGATGCACGGATTAACGCAACATCCACACCAAATCCACCATCAGCCCCAAGGACCACAAATACACCACCAGCATCAGCACCAATCGCAAAACCACCACCAACAACCCAGCCATCAGCCTCAACAACAAAATAATAACAACAATAATTCGTCGAAAGCGCAGAATATGGAACGGGTAAAGCGACCGATGAATGCCTTTATGGTGTGGTCCAGGGGGCAACGGAGGAAAATGGCTCAAGAAAACCCCAAAATGCATAATTCGGAAATATCGAAACGACTAGGCGCTGAATGGAAACTACTAAGCGAATCAGAAAAAAGGCCTTTCATAGACGAAGCTAAACGACTACGAGCTGTACATATGAAGGAACACCCCGACTACAAATACCGGCCTAGACGTAAGACAAAAACGTTGTTAAAGAAAGATAAGTATCCTTTAGGAGGCTCAACATTGCTCCCGAGTTCGGATCCTACACGATCCGCTCCTCCTTCAGTACAACAAGTAGCCGCAGCTAGAGAAATGTACCAAATGCCTAACGGATACATGCCCAATGGGTACATGATGCACGATCCCAGCGCCTACCAGCAACAATACGGTACCGCAAACTACCCCAGATACGACATGGGCCAGATGCAGCACAACTACATGAACGGAGGCTATGGTTCCTACACGACAACGGTACCGAACAGTGCGGGATCTCCTTACGGCATGCACCAGGCCGGCTCGTCGCACAGTCCTTCTGGTTCTAGTATAAAATCGGAACCCGTGAGTCCAAGTTCTGGCCTCCACACGCCGACCCCTGGAGGAATCAAGCGAGAATACGTGGGGCAACCGCAGCAGGGCGATCTGCGCCAGATGATTTCCATGTACCTGCCAACCGACGGAGGAGTGCAACATATGCAGCATCAGTACAGCAGCTCCCCCGACCCCATGGCTCAAGGGCCCTTGGCCCCCCTGACGCATATGTGAGAGCCGCTCTTTGTGGCACAGGACATTGATGTGCCGCAACTGTGAAAATTTTTTATGTGTACATAAGACTCAATGTCTCGGTTTTGTTTCTTGACGAGCATCAGGTATGGCTTTGAAGTCCTTTTAACTTTTCATTTGTTTATCATGCACCGAAATTTGGCCTTCTTTAAAACAAGGGAAACCCTTTTAGTAAGTTACATCAATTATTTAACTAAATAATCTCACTCATACACAGATATTATATGATCTTATCTTAAGGTTTATATCGAATTTTGAACTTTTAATATACAAAACACTTTTAACGTTTAGTTAGAAGAATCTAATTTGACGAATATTCCATAATTTCATACATATTTATTTATTTTGATTCAAAATTTCTGCTCATCGGCAGTATTTTAC
The DNA here is from genome assembly GCF_917563875.1 of Diabrotica virgifera virgifera. Lineage (NCBI taxonomy): Eukaryota > Metazoa > Arthropoda > Insecta > Coleoptera > Chrysomelidae > Diabrotica > Diabrotica virgifera. Next base: position 7,323,954 of record NC_065445.1, read on the forward strand.
AAAAAACCAATACATTACTTTGCTTTTGATGACTAAACCAAGTATTTGTTTGTTAATATAATTCACAACATTTCTAATACAGTTTTAAACAATTAAAAAGTGATTTATTTTTAAATATTTTGAAAACTTGTTCTTATAAATAACTTTTTTTATATTGGTAATTAATATCTTTTGTTATTGCCTATCAAGTACTATAAATATTTGTAGATGACATTAATTAACTAATACGTTTAACCGGATTACGATCTGTGATGTTTTTATTATTTTGATAATTTGTTCTGCTATGATCTTATTGATTTTGGTTAATTTTTGTTAACAGGGCATTGTTTTTAATCATTTTGCATATTTTCCTTTGCTGTTATTTTATTGACAGTATATAGGTATTTTTGTCTTAAGGGAAACGGAGCCAAATAAAAAATTTTGACACATGTCAAAATTTTAAATGTATTTATTTTTTTTGAATCCTGAAAAAACTAATAAGTATTTTTGAAAAATTTAAACGCAAAATTGCCGCTACTTTTAAACGCTACTTTATTGCCGAGAGCCGAAAGTTCCTTAGAATAAATAAAAAATTTCTTTTGAATGAAATATTTGCAATTAAAAATAATACTAAAGTTTTTCTTTTATTTTCACCCCTGCAAGTTTTCAGGGACTTTCGGCCCTCGGAATAATGTAATCTTTCATTCTGGATTTAAATTTTTCAAACATATTTATTAGTTTTCTCGGGATTCGAAAAACATGAATACATTTAAAACACATTGAAAATTTGGACATGCGTCAAAATTTTGCATTTTGCTCCGATTCCCTATAATTACACCAGCTATTAGCTGGGGAAAATAATATTCTCTCGTGACATGTGACAAATCCTCTTATCTGAATTTTTTGCAGATATTTCGGCATATTTTTTAATCCTTAACAATTTAGGGTAAAAAATTTCTTTTTTTCGATTTACAGTATTTTGAAGGGTAGGTATTAACATTTTCTAACGGTTGAATTATTAGTTCCCCTTCAGTTGGTCCAGTTTTAGTGCTATTCATCTTCATTTCGCCTGAATTTTCATTTCAGCCTCATTTTTAACATTCACAGACAAGGGTTATGTCAAGTTAACTATTTTTTGTTATAAAAATGATTTTTTTTTCTCGATCTTCTTTGATACATATTGATAGTTTAACTTTAAAAACTTTCATTTGGTATACGTAGAATTGTCGTGTCTTTGTTATTTTCTCGGTATACATATTGTGATTGCGCGCAGCGGTCAAATACCTCCTGGGGTACTCTACACTCTAATACCCGAAAGTTAGGCTTGGACCGAAGGGTTAGGTCTTCCTCCTTTGAAAATTGTACTGTATAATATATAATATATTAATTTTTTAATTAATTAATTTTTTAAAATCAGCAAAATTTCCGTTCAAAACGAATAAGAAGTAAATAAAACTTAGACACCCTGTTGAGAACCCTGACCGCTGCGCGCAATTGCAATCTGCCCTATTTTCTGACTAATGTTCTTGCAAAAAAGTCTCTGGGATAAACAAATAGAATAACTTTTAAACTAATTGATGGATCAATCTGAACTTTTGAATTACATGATACTCAACTTTGATCAACTTAAAAATCGCCATGTTAAAGCATTTTTTTGTTTTAAAAGATAGTTTTGTAATTTTACTTCAAGTGGTAAGCAAAAAATCAAAAAAATGACATTTTCTACACTAAATTGTTATTAATTAAAAAAGACGCCAAAATCTCTGCAGAAAACCTGTAAATTTTCTTTATATAAGTCTAACTAAAATAAAAAAATCAGATGCCTGGATTTGTATCAGTTCAGAGATCAATTTTATTTCACCGAGCTATATGTGATAATTTTCTCAAAATACGCTTTTATCTTGATATTCCTGGATCTTTTTTTCATTTCCAAATGCTACTCATTTATGCCAGCATGCTGGATATCTTGATACATGAAGGGCTTATTCTTTTCCAAAATGGCATCTTCCCTTTCATGAATCTCATATTTGACTATCAAATGTAGAAGCAACAGAAGCTATGCAATTAATGAGTAACTATTGCTAGGTATATAGATTTTATTTCCAGGTTGTTGTTTCAATTGTTCTCTGACTGGTTTCTTTCTCTTGATTAGTCTTATACAGTTTTACGACTGATTTAACCTCTTCTTTGCCTTCATAAAATGTCATTTCATTGTTTTGATAATATGGATTTGGTGTGCTGTAGACAGTGTTTTTCTTTTAGGCCTTTCAAATGTTTTGTTTTTAAAATATTTTCTTCTATGTACCTATATTTAATATCATCTTCAATGTTTTCCTATTTGCACCGTCTTCTATGTTTATTACAACCATCTGTATCTTCGCCCTTTTCGTCTTCTTTTCTTCTAGCCTTAGAAGCAAGGCAAGGTGTCTCTTGGGTCATATTGTAGCATAGCGCATCAGTTTTCTCAACTCTGAATACATTATAAACATCAGTATTGTGTCTAGACCTTGCGTGGTCAACATTTTGTAATACTTAGTAGTTTCTTTCCGCGTTGTTAAATCGTGATCAGGAATTCTTTCTTCCTGACGTTTTATCTGCATTGTGGCCTTTGATAATGTCTCTCACAGTTGCAGCCGAAACGTAAAAAAAAAAATAACTGATAATAATGTACCATTACATCATTACTGTGTCTTTATGTATCATTTTATTACCTTTTATCAATGTTCAGTCAAGCAGACATCATTGCAAATATCCTAATACATATAGATACTGAAATTTTGTGTTTGTTCTATGTCTGAATTAGGTTTTTTTTATGGTTATAGAGGTAGGTACTATATCGCTCTAGCCAGTTTAAGTAAAAACCTCTTTTTTATTCTTTTCTGTTTGACCAATACAGAGATGTTTGGTTTTTGTGGTTCCTGACACTTTTCTACTTAAATTCGTTTTCCTCAAAGCTTTTTTTGTTCTATACTTATCCGATTTACAGCGAAAAATGCCGCCTTTAAATTCTTAGTTTCCCTAGTTTTCTATCCTTGCAGTTGTCCTTTCTTGGGTGTTTGCACCTCTTTCTTACTACATAATATTACTTTTTAGTTTATTATGCATTTTGGTGTTTAGTCTTCACACATTATGTTTACTGATCCATACCATGTGTTAGGCGTTTTTTCAAGCGGGATTTTGAAACCTTATCACATTTTGAGGTATGTGGGTTTTTTTTCTAAGTTACATATTATAATATTTTGTCCTGCTAGAATATCTGCTTCATGTAGTATCTCCTCTATGAAGGTTGACCATTATAATGGAAATCTGATCCTGGAGGAGGCTGCTGTTCGGAACAAATGAATAAAACTACAAGCGAATCATTCCCTAAGGTTTCTCAACCAAGACATTATCTTTCCTATGCTGCGATTACCTCCAATTTTCCTCACATAATCTCTAAGCTACTTTACTCTTGGAGGAACAACTATGTTGGTACTAGCATTGTTCGGGTGGATATTTTCCTACCATCCAATGATGGATATTTTCCTTCTCTGATTTTCATCTTTGTACCTATTTATGATCTGAACTCGAATGCCTATTTATGAACCTGTCTGAACCTATTTATGATCTGAAAGCTTTTGATACTGCCCGGTTTGTCAGATTGCATTTCTTTATTGCATGGTTTTTTGTTGTTTCTTCCCTGTGTTTAAGTTTACAGTTTGTTAAAGCAATTTTTTGCAAAAAAGCCTAAAAGGATTTCGTGGAGCAGTCATTCTACCGTTCTTTGTGTTGAGCTTTTTATATTTTTGCTCAACGTTAATCTTCTCCCTAATGTTTATGCCCGAATATCATTCAATCAGATCACTCATTTGATGGATCTAGTCATCATATCCATGTATTTGGTTGCACTGTATACCTACTTTCGATTTTATATATTATGTTCTTATTTTATTGTTTCTATTGTCCGCATGAGTACATGTTGTCCTTGTGAATAAATAGATGTTTGATGAGTCCCTAGAAGTACCTAATGGCTTCCTGTTTTGGGGCGTTCTTAAAGTATATTCAATACAAATTCATTTGTTTCTTAAGAATTGTTTATATTTTTTTCTAAGTATTTACATATTGGTCATCACACATATTTGTAAAGTTAATTGAAATCTTAAAACGCAGCTTTAGTGGTATTTTAACAGCTTAAGGGTCTATTTACACTACTGCTCTGTTTTCATTCCGATATATTCTCTTGCTGTGTTCACATATACGTGCTGGTTCCGACCAATTCTCTTTTCTTTAATCGAAGAGATAGAAATATGGTTCAATATAATTACATTACATTTAAAATTCTTAAGATCTCAGACTTTGATAGATGGTGTAAAAGTTTTCAAAGCATATCATTTTTATCAGACTTTTTGTTTCTAATTTAATAGATAGGCAAAATAAAATATTTTAGACTTTCCAAAAATTTCCTCAGAAATACAAATAGAACAATACAGAGTGGAGCTACTCAATTTTTTTCAAAAATTTATATTGTAGACACAACTTGAACCTCCCTTGGATAAGATACTTGGAAAGTCGATATCGAAGTGGTGTGAGAATGAGAACGTTAATGTGAATATGCTCATATATAGCCAAAATTTCTCGAGAGCAGACCAATATACCGATATAGTGTGAATAGACCCTTTATAAATCGTAATTTAATTTGAATCCATTTAACTAAAAATCTGAATATTTGAAAATAAAAAGAAATTGCAAAACAGTCATCATCGTTGAAAAAACAGATGTCATAAAGACAGGTTATAGTACAATATTCTTCTAAATAAAGTAAATAATAAACAAAAGGTTTTATTTTCCACAAGAAACATAATTTACTGAATAATAACAGAGCCGACTCTCTTTTAATTATATAAAAAGCTAAATTGTTGTAGAACACAAAAACCATTTGTAATATGAAACCTGAAGATAAGATTAATACCTATTTTAACATTCATTGATGAAATTGTCATACAGGTGGTTCCTTGTTTTAAATTTGCTCATTTTTGTTTGGAATTTTGCGCCTACTCTGTGTTTTTATTTATTCGTTATTAAAACTGTGAGTTGTTTGTATTGCTAAATACTTACTTGTGAATTACCAAATGAAAGACATCATTATTATACAAAACTTTTACAATACTATTTATGTATTGTTGTTATTTCAGTACAAATAATGTGTTTAATTCTGGATTCATATATTTCATAAGAAATTCCTACTATTTAAAGATATCTTTAAAAGACATTTAAAAGTAAACAATAATTAGATGGCAACTTTTTAACTTTTTTATTTACAATGCTACAGCCATATTGATTTTTCACAATAATATCAGTATCCAAAAGATCTAGGTTCCAGGTATTCCTGACGATGATAAACCTTATAATGTTCACTGCCGTGTTTGCTCTGTATCATGTACAGAGATGATATACGCCAAAGCATTATCTAGTTAGAAGACATAATATGCCTCCTGATTGTGTTCGGTTTGCTTATCTAGTTTCTTTATATAGCAAGCAGAAGATATTAGTAACAATTTTCCTTGCGTTTGAACATGTTTTTTTGCTCCTTCATCAAAAATTGCAACTTCAATTTGCTCCTTCTTGCTTATTTATTAAGTTGTAAGTTAGTGTTTACTGTGTTATCACTGTTTGTTGTGTATAATATTTCCAGATTCTTATTAGAAAATCAATTTAAATTATTTTATTTGTTATATAGACCACCAATTTTATAATTCTCTCAAAAAGTTGAGACAAGATAATATTATCCACATTTTTCTTTAACTAGTCATAATTTTAACATTTTGCATTCATTCTAACGTGGAAATACTTCGTTCTAGGCACTGAAGATGATCTGATCTAGATCGAAAACGTTTTGCGAATCCTATTGGATGACTTTTTAATAGTTTTTCAATAAACTTCTTATACCATTGTACAAACGAAGTTTTTACTTGTTCTCTATGAAACTATTACCACTTCTACCCCGGCTCCTAAAACCCCCCTAAAAGGGGGGCCGAAACGAAACATTGATTTACCAAGAATCTATATGCCGTAGAAAAAAATGTTTCAATCAAGAAATGTAGCTGAGATAATTTTAACTAAAAATGTTTATTAGCACTTTTAAGTGTAGAAGGAACCTCTCAGAAATACGCTTGAAGCGACTGGTCGGTGACACAGAAGCCCGCTTCTGAAGCTAACTTCATTTCCTGCCAAAATGAAAAAAATGTAAACGAAAGCTGCATTATTTACATTTAAAACGCATTTTGAATTTTTTCGCTGTTACACTCTAATCAAAAGATATCGAATGTTTACCGTCGCGTTGATATAAATATTTCGATTGCATACCTGTCATTCAAAATCGCCGGTCGCTTCAAGAATTGTTTCTGAGAGAACGGTTCATTTTACACAAAAAGAGCTACGAAATATTTTTGTTCAAAATTATCTTAGCTACATTTCTTGTTTGAAACATTTTTTTATGCGGAGTACAGATTTTTGGTAAATCGATGTAGTCCGTTTTCACCCCCTAGGAGGGGGATTTTTGGGGGAAGTCGGGGGTGGGGGTAGGAGATTTTTGCAGCTTTTTTGGGGTCCCAAAGTTCAACCTGTTCGTGTCGTTTTTAGAGATCAAGTCTGACGACTGGAATCTACTTATACGCCTAAATGTCACCTAAAAATCACTTATATCTAGATAGCTGGAGGTGTCACAATAATGTCAAACAAGTCAAAAATTTGTTTAGTAGTGGCTAACTTTCCGAGTCACGGAAATCTATTGAATTGCGACGGATAAAAAACAGATTAGTATAAGAAATATTATAAAGTGTTCCCGAAGTAGCAATAAAAGTAACCAAAAAAATAACGAATAGGTACTCTAAAAGCAGCGCTCAGAGCAAAATTTCAAACTTTTTTTGACAACTAAACGGATTTCTGCTACAATTTCTATGTGATATAGGTACCAACCTGGTGTTTAAAAAAGAACTGCTGAATTTATAAGTATTCGTTAAGATTTTAGACTCTACTCTGTTTTTTGACCAGAGATTTATGTTTATAACGTTTTATTTTTCATTCAACTACTTTGTTTTTGGACTTTGATGTTATTCCCACTAGAATATTTTACTTCCAAAAAAATCACTAAGTGTCAAATCGGTACAATAATAGGATATTACATTACATCTTTTTTTGCATTTTAATGAAGGCACTTCATTGTTTGTCATAATTAACGAACCGCCTAATGAAAAACGTGTGTGAGTAAACAAAAAAAGGTCCAAAAACTTTGTTCTAATGGAAAACGAATCTTGCCCGTATGATTAATTCTTTTCAGTGTTTTGTTTGTTTTTTATTTGTTTTGTGTATCCTTTCGTTGCTTAGGGCCACAAAACTCACCACATATTTGGGAGCGTTACGAAATTTAACTAATCTGTGAAGGTTGTTTTTGCCGACGGGTAATTGGAAATGAGTTTCGGTAGCAGCTAATCACTTTTTTGTGTGTTTATAAAAAAATAACTACAGCCAACAGTTTAGAGGTTGATTTATATAGGTAGTCCAGGCTGTGCGCTCGCCCCGTTAGGTAAATTATTCAGATTCGTTTTTTCTGCACAAACTTACTCAAAAAGAGGTTCCTATTAGTCCATGTGGTGAGACCGCTCCCGTCTGAAAAACATTTCTAATTCGGTTTCTCTGCGGATTCATATTAAAAAATGTCCCCCTTAAACAAATCTGAAGGGTGCCGGACGGAATTTTTGGGCAGAAATTGTTTTTTTTTTAAACAAATACATAAGATCACCTTTTATTGCTCCAAAAAATATGTTTTTATAGTTTTTGGGTCATTCTAAACAAGAAAAGTATCTTGTGATTTTTATCAAAAATTGACAGTTTTCGAGTTATAGGCGAATTAAAGTCTAAAAAGTGCGAAAATACGTATTTTCGAGGCTTACAAACTCATATTTAAATTAGTATTTTTAAGGGTGCCAATAACTTGGATTAAAGTTTAAACATTCCTTTTCAAGATTCCGAAGAGTGATCGGGTCTAACTTCAATTTAGACCGTAGTTTTTTAATTGTTAATTATGCGTGTCCATCCGGTTTTTTGCCGGTGCAGCGCGCACTATTTTCAAAAATCTTCTATTTTTTTCCGAAAAATATTTTTTCTAGATTCTTTGGGATATTCTAAATAAAATAAGTTTTTTGACATTTTTCTCAGTTTTAAAGTTATAGTTTTAGACAAGTTCTAGACAAATTAATAGTTTTAAAGTTATAAGCGATTTAAAATCCGAAAAAATGACAAAAAAACAGATTTTCGCATTTTAAATCGCTTATAACTTTAAAACTAGTAACTTTGAGGAAAATGTCAAGAAACCTATTTTATTTAGAATGTCTCAAAGAATCTAGAAAAAATATTTTTCGGAGGAAAATAGGAGACTTTTGAAAATAGTGGGCGCCACACCGGCAAAAAACCGGATGAACACGCATAATTAACAATTAAAAAACTACGGTCTAAATTGAAGAAAGACCCGATCACTCTTCGGAATCTTGAAAAGAAATGTTTAAACTTTAAGCCAAGTTATTGGCACCCTTAAAAATACTTATTTAAATATGAGTTTTTAAGCCTCGAAAATGCGTATTTTCGCATTTTTTAGATTTTAAATCGCCTATAACTCGAAAACTGTCAATTTTTGAGAAAAATCACAGGATACCTTTCTTGTTTAGAATGTCCCAAAAGACCTAAAATATATATTTTGGAGCAATAAAAGGTGATCTTATGCATTTGTTTAAAAAAATTATTTAAACAATTTCTGCCCAAAAATTCCGTCCGGCACCCTTCAGATTTGTTTAAAGGGGATATTTTTGAATATGAATCCGCAGAGAAACCGAATTAGAAATGTTTTTCAGACGGGAGCGGTCTCACCACATGGACTATATGTATAACAAATCCACAGGGTGCCAAGCGGTACCAAGGTCGGAAAATTGTTTATACAATTTTTTGAATTTGTTAATTGATTAATTAATTTTCAATTCGAATATTTTTTTTTTATATTCTTTGGGTCATTCTGAGTTAAAAAGTTCTCTTGTAATTTTTCTCTAAAATTGATTGTTGTCGAGTTAAAATTTAGGCGATTTAAAATTTCAAAAACTCGAATATGGCCATACTAAAAACTTAATAACTCAGTTAATAATTTAATAATTATTATGCAAGTCAGAAAGTGACCACGAAATCAAAGTTTTAAGTCTCCCCTACAAGGTCCTGAAGAAATTTTAGTCATTATTTTGTTACAAAGGTGTTATTTTTAATTATTAACAATGCGCGCTAAGCGCACATTGAGGCGGTCGTACAATGGTGCATCATGACAATAATTGTTCTGATTCATAGAATAATATCATTTTCGCGATTGATTCTATATAAAATATTAGGCTTTTAACTTGACGATAGTTGATGAAAAAGCGAAGAGCATTAGAAATAACATTAGAAAAAAATAAATAAACTATATACTTGCCATGAACAACATCGAGTGCTAGAAAGTAATTGATCAGGTAAAGTAAAAAATTTGTCATACACGCGTGAGTGCTAATAGAGAGATGCATCATTGTACGGCCGCCTCAATACGCGCTCAGCGCTCATTGTTAATAATCAAAAATAACAGCTTTGTAACCAAATAATGACAAACATTTCTTCAGGATCTTGTGGGGCAGGCTTTAAACTTTGATCTTACTTTTTGAGTTTAATAATAATAATTTTTAACCGAGATGTAAGGCCTTGAAAATGGCCATTTCCGCGTTTTTAAAATTTTAAATCTCGTATAACCCGACAATAATCAATTTTAAAGAAAATCTCAGGAGACCTTTTTTACTCAGAATGACCAAAAGAATCTAAGAAAATTTGTCCAAAGTAAAAAAAATTATTTTTTGAATTTGTTTAAAACAATTTTCTCTGGCATCCCGTGGATTTGTTATAAGGACCTGTTTTTGAGTAAGTGTGTGCAAAAAAAAACGAATTGGAATAATTTACGGGAGCGAGCCTACAGCCTGGGCCAATATGATTATTAGGTCATTGTTAGTACAAAAATGTTTGAAATTTTTATATAAAGCTACAAGAATTACTTTTTTAAATGTTAGGTTAGTGTGATACAGAGAGGTTCTAATTCTAATAACTCGCACTCTTTAAAAGCATAAGCTTATTTAGTTTCCGTCAAACACTCTATATCTTGTTTGGAACACGTTATTCAGTTAGACTAAGAATTTTTCCAGGGATTTTTCCATTAAATACCAACTGGAAGCAAAATATTGAACCTTCCTACAATTTTTTTGGCCTTTACTCAATTTTAAAACAAAATTTGCCAGCCAAACCTTCCATCTTCATCTGGCAGGTATCGCAACTTTCCATATCTACTAAAAATTTTTCAAAAATTTTCTTGACTTTACTTTTCTTGATTTTTCATCGAAATTAATGACTTTAATTCATCAAGCCCAGAACAGAGAGAAATTTGCCATACCTATCTACACTAAGCCTCAAAATTAACGCACCACCTTAAAAATCCACCTACAGTGGAACTTGGTTATAACGTCACTGAAGGGTCCAGTAAAAAAATGACGCTATATCAGAGTGACATTATAAAAGAGGTAGAAAAAAATAAAATTTTAACCAGGCAAAATTTTATTACAGCATTATTCGCACTATTTGATTGCAGCAGAAAAGTTGACTCTTGACAAATAATAAGAAATCATAAACTGCCAGGGTCACATAACTGTACACAAAAGGATAATGGACCTTTTTCACATTCTTGGAAGGAGCAATGTCGCAAAGCTGGAAACGCATTGCACTTTATTCTTCATAAAATGAAAAAACAACAACCTACTGTAAAATTTCATGACGCTATAGACGAGGTTACTTTATTTTTACCGCTAAAACCGGGTTTTTAATAATGTTATCGAATAGTTTTTGTCCGGACCTATTAAAAATTGACGTTACAACCGAGGTGACGTAACTACCGAGGCCGTAATATCCATGTTCCACTGTATTTGATGTCTCAGTATTTCCTACATTTGTTGTCCGATTTTAGTGATTTTTTTGATATGTTATAGCTTTATTCTTCAAGAATATCAATGTAATAATATTGTTGCTAAACATATTAGCGTCATTATATACCTTGTGTAACAACGATAGTGTGTTTTTCCTCTAAGTTTGGAACACCCTGTGGAATATTCTAGCGTAAATAAAATATTGAAATGAAAACTCAATATAGCCTTAGGCTTTCTTAACATTTTGCTTTTTGATTCATTCGCTTATGTTAAATAATAAAAAAAATTAGGTACTTTAACAACTAGCAACGTTCTTCATCAATACGGGGTATTTCTAAATAAGTGCGACAAACTTTAAGGGGTAATTCTGCATAAAAAAATAATGACCGTTTGCGTTAAAAACATATTAGGAAATGGTTGAATGCTCGAATAAATGAATTTTAAAGTCAAAAGGCAGATATCGAGCACTGAATTTAATTAAATCTTGCCCAAGTATACTTTCACTCACAAGAGCATCTGAAATAAGTAAAGAAAACGCCATTGTAGAAGAGGAAAAAAGTTACAGACTTCGACAAAAAATCGAAGGTGATATGATAAAAAGTACAAAAACGTTTCTAGACTTACGTCGTCAATAAAAAGAAGGTATCCTCGAATGTCATTTTATTAATAAATAATTTTGGTGGCAAACTTAAATTAACATCTAACTAAACACTGAACAAGGGACAAAACAGATAAATTAAATTGCCAGTAGGTTCTACATTTTACAATATGGAGGCAGAATGAAGAATGAAGTATTACTTTTTCTTGACGTAAATGATCAAGTGATGGCTGACAGATGACAACTTGGTGAGACTATGACTGTGTAATATGTACAGTCACTACACATTTGGGCTGTACATTCAAAAAACTGTAAACTATCAAAGGCCTCAAGCAAGACAAAACAGTATCAGTAGCAAACGGTGAAATGAGAGGTTATTAGAATGTTTATTTAGAAATGGTTATTAGAATGTCAGCCATCACTTGATCATTTACGTCAAGAAAAAGTAATACTTCATTCTTCATTCTGCCTCCATATTGTAAAATGTAGAACCTACTGGCAATTTAATTTATCTGTTTTGTCCCTTGTTCAGTGTTTAGTTAGATGTTAATTTAAGTTTGCCACCAAAATTATTTATTAATAAAATGACATTCGAGGATACCTTCTTTTTATTGACGAAGTAAGTCTAGAAACGTTTTTGTACTTTTTATCATATCACCTTCGATTTTTTGTCGAAGTCTGTAACTTTTTTCCTCTTCTACAATGGCGTTTTCTTTACTTATTTCAGATGCCCCTGAGGATGCTCTTGTGAGCGAAAGTATACTTGGGCAAGATTTAATTAAATTCAGTGCTCTATATCTGCCTTTTGACTTTAAAATTAAAAACATATGTCCGCAAATGCTTCGTTCCCGAGATACGGAATGTTGAATTTTTTCTAACAAACTGACGATTTATTTATTGCTCTAAAACCGGTTGGTATATGCAAATGAAATTTGGTTGGTTTTAACAGGTAATTATTGCGCATTTTTGGCATGCAATTAAGAATTATATGTTCACCATTGGCGTGCAAACGGGTAATATGAACAGGTAATATGGTATATGCCAATGCACGCCAATGGTGAATATAAAATTCTTAATTGTATGTCAAAAAATGCGCCATAACTACCTCTTAAAACCTAAAAATTTTATTTTCATACCTCAACCGGTTTTAAAACAATAAATAAATCGTCAGTTTGTAAGAAAAAATTGAACATTCCGTATCTCGAAAACGAAGCATTTGCGGAGATATGTTTATAAAGCAAACGGTCATTTTTTTTTCATGCAGAATTATCGCTTAAAGTTTGTCGCACTTATTTAGAAACACCGTATATTGATGAAGAACATATTTATGTCTAGTTGTTAAAGTACCTACCTAACATTTTTATTATTGAACATACACGAACGAATCAAAAAACAGAATGTTAAGAAAACCTGAGGCTGTAGTTGGGTTGTAATTTCAGTATTTTATAAATGCTAGAATAAACCACAGGGTGATGCGAACTTTGAGAAAAAACACAGTTTGATTGGTACACCCGGTATACAATGAAAATTTACCTTTTTAGCAATAATATTATTACAGTGGTATTGTTAAAGAATTGGGCTATAGCATGTTCAAAAACTCACTTAAATCGGCCAACAGGTTTAGGAAATACGAGACATCAAAAATGACCAAATTTTTAAGTGGGCCGATTTCTATGCACGTTAGTTTATGTTTGCAAGCCTTCTGTATTGTATTTTTTCAAAGCCCTTCTCCAAGTTAACTAGACATATGAATACGTCACAATTAACATCTCAACACATTATGTGAGTTTTGGCATAGTAAATAATGTATCTCTAGTGCCAAGGCCCTTTTCCAAATCCTAGTTGGTTTCTGATATTGTATTCTTTGGTAGACAGTTACATAGAAATACGAAACTGAAAACTACGACTGAATCAAAGAACTCTTCAATGGGATTGATTAATATTTTTATTCTCTTTTTGCCTTTTGTGTTTTTCACAATTTCTTAGGAAAATACAATTCTTTGATACATTTTTATTCTTTTTAGCATGAAAAATATTTCCATACTCATCTCAACCTTCACACCTTACTTAACTGTCAAATATTGCCAATATGTCAACGACAGCTCACATCTCTTGGTCGAAACCCAAATAAAAACTTTACGTCTCACTGACAGTGAAAAATTTTCGAGTGTCACGGTAGTTATCATTTTCGAGTCACCTGAAAGAATGTCGAGTGCTACTGAAAGTGAGGCTTAAGTACTTGCAGGTACTCCAAACCTGCACCTAGACACCTACATCCGAATCAATTCGACACTTCTTAAAACACAAGATGAAAATTGTCAGTTTAGTGGTCAAGGTTCCGAATTCTCTGCCATATGTTCCATCAAGAAATTTTTTATTATGATAGGTACAGTTTTTGTTACTACGAATAATTATAATACTTACTACGATTTTGCCTTAGCAGCTTGTTTTTTATCCCATAATAATTTGCAGATAACTTTGAAAAAACCACTTTTTTTTGATTAAATTGTTGTCTTTTTAGAAAATTTTGTATAACAGGTTTTTCAATTTCTTTCTATGAAAATTTATCGATCCTTATTTGGTTTTATCATCATCAATGGTGCTACAGCCCTATAAAAGAGTCTCGACCTTCACAAGTCTATAACGCCAGACAGTTTTATCCATTGCCATTTGTTGCCAGTTTGCTGTGCCTATTTTTCTACTATCCTCATCCACACCATCCTTCCATCTGATTTTTTGCCTACCCCTATTTCTACTTCCCACAGGTTGTGACATAACGATTCTTCTAGGAGGGTTGTTATGCTGTGATCGTGCTAGATGTCCTACCCATCTTAGTCTTCCTATTCTTATAAGAGATACTACTTCTTTACCACCAAATATATGTTTATATCTGTGGTATACCTCGTAGTTGTACCACCTCCTCCAAATACCATTTTCACAGATGCCACCGAAGATTCCTCTCAGGATCCTTCGTTCAAATATAAGCAGAAGGATTTTATCTTCCTTGGAGGAGGTCCATGTCTCCGATCCATATGTCAACACTGGTTCTAAGGGTTTTGCATATGGTTATTTTTGTTTTTTGGCCATCTTAGTTTTCTCCTCATTTACTTGCAGCCTTATATTTTTTTAGCCATTAGAGAAGATGGGCATCTTTGGGGTCATATTCGGGCATCTCTGACCGCCTTTTACAGAGCTATGTTGAAAAGGAGGCACGCCAGCGCATTTCCCTGTCACAGCCCAACATGCATTTCAAACACCTGTGATTGTTCGACCTGCAATTCGACTGCAAACAACTTTACGCATTGTAGCCTTAACCAATCTTATCAGTTTATCGGAATGTGGAATTTATCCATGGCTTCATACAATTTATTTCTTATGACATCCTTATTTGGTTTGGTTTTGTTTATTTGACACATCTAAATTAAGCTTATAGTCTGCTGTAATAAGATTTTTCTCTTATCTACTATATTTAGATTTTCTGTATATGTCTAATAATTCTTTAACTATAGGTACGACATATTTCAAGAAATACCTATAGTCCGTCCGCTATAACTTTTCCCATGCGGTACGATTCATTTTCAATCAAATTAAGTCAAAGCAGAAAGTGAAACGTACGACGATGTGTGTAGTATATAGTTATGCAGTATACAAAATGTATATACACATCGACGTTCGTTTCAATTTATGTTTTGACTTAATTTAATTGAAAATGAATCGTACCGCATGGGAACAGTTATAGCGGACGGACTATACTAATGTAATACATACTTCAAAAACATTTTTAAAAGTAATTCTTAGAGCCAATGTCAAAAATGATCCTTAAGCTCAGCTTTTTTTGCAAGTTTTATTTATATCTTTAAAGCCTTGATTAACCGGTTCAAAATAAAATTTTCTAAAAATAGATTAAATATCTCAAATATTTTATTTAGAACCACTGCCGATAATATTGATAAAGAATTGAGTTTTACCATAATAAAAAATTTCAACTACCTGTCAGCAAAAGTTTTGTACAAAATTTCTGTGTATATTGCACTGTTTTTCAGTCCGATAAAAAAGCAACTTGACACTAGGCAAACGATACCAAGTCTGGAAGATAAACTGGCCAGATTTTACTAACTGTTGTTTTTCTATCGGACTTTAACACTCTCATTAATACTATCGTATACCGGTTTTACGTTTTGTATCACCTTGAGAAGTTGGGTCAAATTTTTTCAAAAATAATGCTACCTGATAAAAAAACGGTTGTACCAAATAAATTTTTGTAAATATGTATATAGAAACATAAAAGGTTGACTGTCGTCGATTGAGCTGTCTTTTTTAATTTTTTTTATACGGATGAACTGAACATCCTACCCAGTGCTTTTTGTACATTCCATGTGAATATTTTAAATATATATTTATTATTCATTTTTAACCATTTTCGTTGATAAGAAAAGGACAAAAAGACTTTTTAAATTTAAAACATATTAAACGATAATCTAATTAAATCAAAAGTTTCAATTTTTTTAGCAGATACTGTACAGGGTTCGTCGAAAACATACAACACCATACAAACTTAATAGTTATTAGGTTTGTTCCAACACGACGAGAAACCGTCCATGTAACGATAACCGTCCTGCGTAGTAAGCAAAATACCCCATGGAACGCACGATATACAGACACAGAACGCATGGAACGTATTATTTTATAGTAACTTGATCGTTACATGACGGTTCTCGATGTGTTGGAACAAACCTTTTATATTTTCTAGCCAAAAAAACTAACTGTTTATATTCATTGTTACCATGATAAACTGCAATTGTGACACCATTTCTCAGCCTGCATTGTGATAGATGCAGATGAGGAAGTATTCACTTATCCATTTAAATAATAAGAGATATAGATTTAGGCACATTGGAAACTAGATTGCAAAGAATTTTGTTTTTACTATTTCTTTATTTCTAATTTCGTCAGTTTAAAATTTATAACCAGCTTCACTAATGAAGACTGTTTTAAGCGTCAGAAACAAATTTTACTTATACTTTAACAGATTAAACAGATTTTATTTATCTTTTATTCCTCGTAAGACTGATTTTCATAGTTTCTGGTCCATTCAGTTGCTCCCTCCTCCTCAGAACTCTTTCAGTTTTGGCTATTACTTTTTTTTATTTCTCCCCGTTCGTTTTCATCTTGCTTCCTAGTTTTGTCTGTCATGCTAGTCGATTCATCTCAAATACCAGCTGGTTTAGCAGCTTATCTGTTTTTTCCTGACATCAATACAGTTCTTATTCTTATGATCATTCTTCAGGTGCCTTCATTTCTATTTATTTCTAGTTAGCTAAATGAACTTTTAACATCATCATTATGAATGGCGTTACAACTTTTCGTCAGTCTTCGTCGTATTATGTCTTAGATGCCTTCCATGTTTGTCGATCCTATGCCACTATTTCCCATTGTGACTCACATTTTCCCCAGATCCTCTCTCAGTATATCTTTCCATTATTTTGTAGGCTTCTTCTTCTTTTTGTATAGACATGACTCTGTTTTTTCTGTCTGTTTTTTCAACCACCTCTGAATCGAAAGGAAACATAAACTACTTTCTTTCACTTTCAATTAACATTTTTGTTTGACTAGAACACAATGTTTTGATTTTTTGATACAGCAGGGACTGAGATGACACAAAATCTCATTTCAAGGTGTTGAATAAGTTTTCGAATGGCCCTGTACACCGATCGTTTTTCAAACAAATCTCGATTTTATAAGATATCGAAAATTATCTTGTTAATTTGTTGTTGTTTTTTTATGACTTCTAAAATTCTGATTTGTTTCAAAATCCGATGAAACTGTGATGGAAGGAGAACAAAAATAAGAAAATATCACTGCTTTGTAAATATAATTTTACGTTTTTTCGAATGTACAGTGTGTTAAAAAGTTATTAGTCAGTGGATCGAAAATTGTGAATATATAAATTGACAAGTTTTATATTTTGTTTTATTTCTTTATATAGTCTTCCCCGATAAAAACTACTGAGGATGAAAAAAAACCCACAAGGAAGAACTTCCTGTAACTGGCTGTATACCATTAATTACCAAAAAATTTTCCTTATAAAAGGTATATTTATTTGAAATCAATATACCTTTTATAAAGAAAATATTTCATCAAATTTTTTGAAAAAAAGAACGTGTAGATGAAAACATAATAAGTATTTTGTTTATGGGATTGAACCACAGATGTTGGTGTAATGAAAATTACATTTCTTTAAAATTAACTATTGTCTGACGTTTCGATTTCCACCCCGGAAATTGTCCTCAGAAATTAAAAAAGAAAATTAAGTCTGAAAATTCTGCGAAAATCCTCAGAACCTGGCCCTGGATTCCGTGCACTGTAGATATCTACATGTCGCTTTCTATTGGTGTCAATTTTCGTAAAAATATTTGAATTTTAGCTTTAATTGAATTATTTTCTAGTTTTGCTAGGTTATACTCTAATTGATGCTGAAGTGAGACTTAGTAAAACAAGAAAATATTTGAATTAAAACTAAAAATTCAAATATATTGACATTAATAGAAAGCGATATGCGCAGTGTCAATATATTTTAATTTTTAGTTTTAATTCAAATATTTTCTTGTTTTACTAAGTCTCACTTCAGCATCAATTAGAGTATAACCTAGCAAAACTAGAAAATAATTCAATTAAAGCTAAAATTCAAATATTTTTACGAAAATTGACATCGATAGAAAGCGACATGTAGATATCTACAGTGCACGGAATCCAGGCCCTGATCTTTTTAGGGTAGGGTGTATCTTCGTTGCAAATGAAATTTTGGCCTCGATCTAGTAATCTGTGGTTGAAAAATCACCTTTCATTCATTTGCAAGGAAGATACGCATAACCTAAAAATATCAGGTTGTGAGGTTTTCGCAGAATTTTCAGTCCTAATTTTCTTTAAAATTTAGTCCTAATTTTCTTTAAAATAGTTCAATTAAAGAAATGCAATTTTCATTATACCAACAATTGTGGCTCAATCCCATAAACAAAATACTAAAAACATGCCACAAGAAAACTGTTTCAGTAGATGAAAAACGTCGAAGAAATATTGATGTATGAATAAAAAGTTTTCAACTGCAAGACTCTTAAAATTTTTTGCGTTAATGAGACACCGAAATATACCTATGCAACAGAAAACAGCAAACATGCGCATAAATATGCACACAATTTGAGCAAATATGCAACAAAATTTAAAGAATATGCATTATGCAGATGTTAATTATCGTTTTGTTCATAAATTTTGCATTTAAAAACCAATTGATATAATAATAATCTAAAATCTAAAGTGCTAGAATTTAAAAAGTTGCATTTTTTATATAGATTAAAACTGCGGTAAGATTGAAATACAATTTTGACATTTATTTATTTTAATATACAGGGTGTCCAGAAACTCTACCGACAAACGAAGACAGGAGATTCTTCAAATAATTTTAAGATAATTTAATCCAATTCACTTAGTCCGAAAATGCTTCCTAAGGGAGCTAGAGCTCTTTGAAGATGGCGTCTTGTAATTAGTTTTTCTTAAATACCTCCAGAACGCTTCTATTTAGAAAAACAAAAATTGGTACGCGTACTTATCTTCAAGAAATAAATCTAATCCATCCATTGCAAATTTCTAGTACCGATCATAGGCGTCCGTTTTGGGTAGGGCAACGGTTATTTTATCGCATAACTTTTTTATCTTTAACTTTTATGCATTTCTGACACTGGATTATTAAATTGTAAAGTATTCTAGTACTAAAAGGTACTCTTGTTTTAAATCGGTAAGACACACCTTTTTCTAGAAAAATCAATTTGAAAATTTTTCGCTATTTGAATTAAAAAAAATTTTTTCAAAAAAAAAACGGTTTTGAAAGACGAAAACTGGTACATTTATTTATATTCCAGAGATAAATCGATTTCATTAATTGGGAATTTCTAGTACTCGTCATAGGCGTCCGTTTTGGGTAGGTAAACAGTTATTTTATAGCATAACTTTTTTGTCTTGAATTTTTAAGATTGATTGTTAAATTATGAGGTATTCGAGTACTAAAAGTTACTTTTACTTTATGTTGGTAAAATACTTCGTTTTTTGTTGAAAAGTTCTTTCAATCTATTTTCAAATTCCAAAAACGAAAAATCTTTCAAATCGATTTTTCTAGAAAACGGAGTGTCCTACCGACTTAAAGCAAGAGTACCTTTTAGTACTAGAAAACCTCACAATTTAATAATCCAAAGACAAAAATGCATAAAAGTTAAGGACAAAAAAGTTATGCGATAAAATACCCGTTGCTCTACCCAAAACGGACGCCTATGACCGATTATCTCTGAAAAGTAAATATGCATACCAATTTTCGTTTTTCTAAATAGAAGCGTTCTGGAGGTATTTAAGAAAAACTAATTACAAGACGCCATCTTCAAAGAACTCTAGCTCCCTTAAGAAGCATTTTCGGACTAGGTGAATTAGGTTAAATTGTCTTAAAATTATCTCAGGAATCTCCTGTCTTCGTTTGTCGGTAGAGTTTCTGGACACCCTGTATAGAGAATAACAATATTTTAAGAAATACAGTAACCAATACATGCTTATAGTAGAGAGGCAATTTCATAAACTAGTGTTATCGTTATCAAAACAATTGACAATAATTTGTTTTTCAAAATTTGGAATTAAAATATGCTTTCTATCTGTGTATAAATTTTATTAACGTTTATAAATTGAAAAAGTTCTGTCAACATCAACAGAAGTTATTGCTGCAATTTGAAACTTGTTTATGTTGGAAGGCAATAGTTTAAGATCTAGTATAGGATCACCTTGATGAACTTCAGCAACTCAGCAACAATAGAAAATCCTTTTTTCATTCGAGCAAGTTTTTGATTAAAACTGCAATTTATTTCCTACAGATATTGCTTATAGTGAGGGATCCCAGGCCTATTTTCACCATTTACTACTAACAAGCTAATTTTTCGTGAGTAGCTTCATTTTAACGAGACGCCCAACTTTTTTCCTTACAACAATTTCAGTATGAGTATGTGGTAGATAACAAAGATAGTAGGGATACTACAGTCGGGTTAGACGAATAACAGGCTTAACCTTGCATGCCGAGCTGTCCCAAATTTTATTTTTCTTATCCTTAGGGAGGGTCAATAGTAGTGTAAATCTAAAATCTCGACTGAATTCCGCCGTTGCGTTAGCCCCACTCAAAAAAATTTAGTTCGTAATATTGATTAACAGTGATTATTGAATGGTATTTCGTTGTCACAACAATTTAATTTGTTGTTTCAACGAACTTTTAGACATTGACGAATGTACTTGGTTATTGTGATAATGATTGAATAATAATTGTGAGAATAACTAGAGTACATTAATCAATAACACTCAATTTATTCAGCCAATAACTTAGTTTCGTATATTTAATAAATACTGTTAATTGTGGCAGCAACTCACGTTCTTGATTTCGTAGATGACAAGCAATTACCTTGGTTTATCGTGACAACGTACAGATTTCATTAAAACAATGTACAAAAGTTGTTAATATAGAGTAATATATGATTATTGAATAGATGTACACTGATTGTTGTGCCAACGAATGCATTAATCAATCTACTACTGCCTTTAATTCCCACAATCAATGCGTTAATTGTGACAATAATCGTGGTTGTTGAGACAATAAATGTTTTGCTTGACCATTTGAAATGTAACGGCTTTTCCTTATCGTGATACCCCTAGCTTCTCTGTGTTACCATTGTTTAAAAAAGAGTTCTTTGTTAAACAATGCTGTTACCTCTACCGAAGTGCCGAATAATAATTTTGCATTTTGTTTCCAAGTGTAGTCCGTAGTAGAAGGAAGATAAGGATAAGATATTAGTTATTTTTTATATTTGAATAAAAGTAAGTTTTTTCTGATAAGGTAAATACGGGAGAACATTCTAATTAAAAATAAACTTGTCAGTGTCTTATGTTTGTAAGTGTTTACTTTTAATATTGTCTTGTGATGTTATTTATAAGATGAACTGAAAATGAATTTTCGAATCCTGAATGAAAAAAATAATTAGTATTTTTGAAAATTTAAACGCAGAATAAAATATTACAGTATTAGCGAGGGTCTGACGTCCCTGAGAACTTCTATAATGATTATTTTAATAAGTCACAGGGGTGAAAAAGAGAAAATTTAGTATGACTTTTTTATTTCAAATATACTATTCAAAAGAAACTTTTTGTTTATTCTAAGGGACTTTCAGCCCTCAGTAATAATGTAGTCTTTTATTCTGCGGTTAAATTTTTCAAAAATACTTATTAGTTTTCTCAGGATTCCAAAAAAATGAATGCGTTTAAAAATAATTCGATCGAAATTTTGCCCCTGCGCTCTCAAAAATGATTAAAGTGTTATACATTTTTGAAATCACCATTTCAAACACTTTTAAATGAGCTGTCACATGATGTACTTTCCCATTAAAAAAAATCAAAGTTACGCCTGTCACCTGAAGAGGGATCGTGTAAAGTTCGAAAAATTGATGTTATAATATACTTTGATAATTTTAAAAATCGACTTGTCTGAGCGTTTTGCTTATGTGCTAAAAATAAATAAGTTAATAAAGGGGGGGGGAGTGTAACACTTACTCCAGTGCACTGTATAAGCGATATAATAATTATGAGAAATCACACAGTGTAAAGGGGGGGGGGGGGGAGTGTAACACTTATTCCAGTGCACTGTATAAGCGATATAATAGTTATGAGAAATCACACAGTGTAAAGTCCTAAAGGTTAAGGACAAAAAAGGGGATTTAAAAAATTATTATTAATGTAAGAATAACCGTATTTATTGTATCAATGAACGGAATTATTTGTAACAATAAACGGAAATAATTGTAGAAATAAACGAAATACGTTAGGAGAAATGTTACAGGAGAAAAAACACTGTTATTGGCACAACGAATGGTCTTCGTCGGTCAATTAACGACGTTGTTGTTTCAATAAATAGTGTTCGTTGACTCAATGAACAGAGTTCGTAATATCAATAAAGTGAGATTATGGTATACATAATGAAAGTTCATTGTTTCAATAAATAGTGTTCGTTGACTCAATGAACTGAGTTCGTAATATCAATAAAGTAATATTATGGTATACATAATGAATGTTCGTCCATTCAATAAACGTAATACATTGGCTCAACTAACGAAAATAATGAATTGATGAACATCGCTTTGTTGTGCCAATAAAACCAAGAATTGGACAAATTTTAAGAATTGCGTTTGTTGTCTGAATTAACATTTTTATTGATATTACGTACCTTTTTCGTTGAGTGCCTCATTTAGATTTTAAACGGGAACCGTTTTTGCGCAACATCTCCGCCATTTTCAACTCTCAACAAAAAGTATAGGAACTAAAATTGTTGAAAATGTAATTTTCTATAATTTCTTTCATTTTAATTTTTTTCGTGCGGTCGATTTTTTCAGAGTTATGGGGGAAAATAATGACTGTTATTATTTTCCCTGTATTTATTTTATAGAAAAGAAATATGTGTGTGTACTTTGTACCCACGTTAAAAGTTATACTTCTATTAAAATTGTGTAGAAAATCTGACGTTTTTCAGATTTTCTACGATTCCTCAAGGGAAAAGCAATTGCTGGGATGCTCCAGTTCGTCAAAAAAATTACGGATTAACATTTATTTTTCGAGAATTTACCATTTTTAATGATTTTTAAATTTGACAAAAATACAGCAGAAAATCGAAAGGCTAGTCTAGACATGGCCCATGAAAAAATTATAGTATGTATACATTTTTTTGTCGAAAAACAACGATTTTTAGAGTTTATACGATTCCTCACGCACGAGTAAAGCAATTGCGGGGACGCTCCAGTTCATAAAAAATGACGTTATTTTTAATTTTTGGTATTATTTTAAGTATTAAAATTAGTTTACTATTTAAATAAAAATACAATTAAAATGATTAAAATATATTTGTTTCGTTGAAATCATAAAAATAGAAGTATAACTTCTTACGTGCGTACAAAGTACACACACTGTTTTTTTTACTTACGACCATTTTTGCCATCTTGATTTTACTTCGTATTTGTTGTTGTCGGTCCCGGCGCTAGGGTATAAGGTTCCCGTCTGCAAAACTAGCATAGGCTCCCTTCGTTTTTTTTAATTAGTATTTTGTATAACACCAACAGACAAAAGCTTATTTTGGCACCCGCCTGCAGTACATCCCTTGCAGGCCGATTATTACCGGCACTGGTTGTTGTTTTTACATTTATCTTTTAAAATTCCTCTTTTATCCATAAGAGGTCTTAAAGTTTTTAAAGAAAGCTGGAATTTTGCCAAATCTGTCAACAAACACCACATTAAATTTAGTTGTTGATAAAAGTTGGACGTCCAGTATAACTCAACCCTCGGAATCGATCAGGCAAGCCGTGCCAACGAGTAAATTTTTGCGTGAGTATATGATTTTCTTTCGGATGAAAAAACACGGCGTAATAATGCGATGATGTAGCCTGCAGCAGGCTCGCATCGTAGCCTTGGGGTCGGGAGCCTTAAACGATGGGGCAAGCCGTGCGACCGCAACTTGCGATGTTTTTCAAACAATAGTTTTGAGCTTTGGCTTATATATTTGATGATATTTCCAAGCTCATTCGTCCGTGTGACCATCAAGTCACATCACGAATGAGAAATGGTGAATAAGGAAATCAATATTTATGTCTACGTTATTTTTTCGAGCGATTTTTCTTTTTTAGTGGTGGCCCTTCGAACAAGGCTATCCACAAATACACTTAAAATAAATAAAAAATATTTGAGTGTGAATATTTCTGAAATAGTAGTATGATAAGATTGATCCAAAAGATGGCATAACCCAGACATCCAAAGTGAAAGTTCTCCTCCAACACCAAATTGCTCTATGTGGTCCACATAATGTTCAGAAAAAAGTCACACCATTTTGAGCGTCGGGTTTGGGGGGATGAGGGGGAAGAAATCGGTAAATTCGTAGTTTTTTGCGTTTTTCGTCAATTTTTCTAAAACTATGCGGTTTAGCATGAACAACCTTCTATACAAAAATTTTCTACATTAAATTTGAAATAAAAAATGTCCAATGCATAATCCTTCTAAAATGAACGGTTCCAAAGTTACAGAGGTACTAGAGGTAGTGTATAATTGGTCCAAAAAAAAAAGGCCTTACCCAGACATCAAAAATAAAAGTTTTCCTCGCAACACCAAATTGTTATATATGGTCCACATATGGTTCAGTAAAAAGTTACACCATTTTGAGCGTCCGGTTTTGGGGGGAGATGGGGGAGAAATCGGTAAATTAGTAGATTTTTTACGTTTTTCGTCAATATTTCTAAAATTATGCTTTAGCGTAAACAATATTCTGTACAAAAAAGTTCTACATAAAATGTAAAACAAAGAAGGTCCTATACATAATTGTTATAAAATCAACGGTTCCAGAGTTACGGAGAGTGAAAAGTAGAGGTTTTCGATACTTTTTATATTTTTTGGGAAATTGATGATGATTTTGGGTGGTGAGGTTGACGTTAATTCAAGAGCTTATGACTAACATACTATCGGCCACTAAAATAGCAAATTTTATTTATAAAACCCAATCAGGTTAAAGAAAATCAGTAGGAAATTGCCCAAAAAATATAAAAAGTATCGAAAACCTCCACTTTTCACCGTCCGTAACTCTGGAACCGTTGATTTTATAACAATTATGTATAGGATCTTTTTTGTTTTAAATTTTGTACCGATAGAAAGGGTTGATAAATACAATCAACTAGGAACCTGGATGTCAGATAATAATAATCAAAAAACAGAAATAAGGGCTAGGATAGAAATAGCAAAAAAAATGCGTTTGTAAAAATGAAAACAATTCTCTGCAACAAAGACCTTAGATTAGAACTGAGAGTAAGAGCTTTGAGATGCTTGCGTGTTTTCAATACTGCAATATGGACTTAAAAGATGGACATCGAAGCAAGAACACATAATAAGCTACAGTCCTTTGAAATGTGGTGTTAAAGGAGGATGCTTAGAATAGCATGGACACAGAAAAAAA
This sequence comes from Diabrotica virgifera virgifera, assembly GCF_917563875.1. Lineage (NCBI taxonomy): Eukaryota > Metazoa > Arthropoda > Insecta > Coleoptera > Chrysomelidae > Diabrotica > Diabrotica virgifera. The sequence goes on from NC_065445.1 coordinate 7,349,587, forward strand.
CTAACACTGACAAAGAATACGAAATTATAAACACAATAAAAATAAGAAAGTTACAATATCTGGGATAGTTAATGAGGGGACAGTGATATGAACTGCTATGACTGATCATACAGGGAAAGATAAGAGGAGGAGGGAGTATAGAAAGAAGGAGAGTGTCATGGTTGAATAATTTAAGGGACTGGTTTAAATGCAGTTCTATAGAACTCTTAAGAGCAGCGGTAAATAGAGTAAAGATAGTGATGATGATATCCAACCTCCGATTGCGAGACGGTACTGAAAGAAGAAGAAGATGTATACAATTGTCTTAACGTAGAGAGCAAATACCGGAGTAACTACATAGTAACTACTCCGTAAGTATACTGTAAATAACAAATAAGTAAGTAAAATCATGTAATAGAAAAAATAAAACCGATCAGGAGAATGTAGCAGGCTCTATTTCTATAGTTACCAATACTAAAAGAAGTCAACAACAAGCATATACAACATTAACGTATTAATAGAAAGTTGGGGACAAATCATCTACAATAAAACATATTACATATACAACATACAGTAGATAAACACACACATAGTTTCAAAAGTTATGAATCGCCTAAAAGTATTTTCGTAGTTGATTTTTTCGTGAACTAACGAATTCGGCTAATTTTTTTTATTATTTTCGATTTTTCTTTGGTATTTACATAGTTGGGCACGTGTTTATGCACACTTTACTATTTGTAGTTTCTATTATGTACTTGCAAACCAAGCGAATGATGTATAAATAAGACAAGGGGAGGTCTAAAAATTGCACCTTACTATTTACCTGCCTATTCATCATGGCCAAATTCCAACGAAAACTTGGTCCCGATACTCAAGAGTAAATCTAAGGAGGGGTCATGCCCCCCCCCCCCAAACGAAAATAAATATCAATTCAATAATTCTAAAAAGAAAAACCGAGCTGTAAAACAGAAAAAAATTAGGCCCATCCAAAAAATAATTGAAAACCCACTTATCCTAGGGGTGGTAACACTAAGTGAACTTGCATCAGAGAAAAGTAATTAAATCACCCTTAAGATACATGAGCCCCCCCAAAAAAAATCTGGATCCGCCACTGTCAGAGAGCGCTATAAACGCTCTTGCGTACGTTTCTCTCTCATTAGAGATCTTTAGAGCTAGTATCACAGATTAACATAACACAGATACGAAAGCTATGCGATGAGGACTACAGAAATTGGTAACCTTGAAACTAAGAAGCACCGTTTTTATGCCGGTGTTTGCACCAGTACAATGGATAACTTACAAAATAGTTTATTTGGTCTATAATACTTACTTTTACACATGATTTGATATTTTTACTATATTTACCTACACTAAAAATTACAACAAACAAAACTTAACAAAATAGTAGTTATTTAATAAATTTCTGTATTAAACGAAAAAGTATAAAAGGTAGCTTTGAAGTGAACAGGAAATAAATATATGTAATTTGGGAATTCTAGGTACCTCTAGGTCCTTAGCAAAATAACAGTAACTGTTATAAAAGTGACAGTCGTTAAAAATTTCTGTGTAAATTGAAAAAGTATAAAACGGTAGCTTTGAAGTGAACAAAAAATAAGTGTAATAGGTAATTTGGGAATTCCAGGTATGGCCTTAACAAAACAAGAGAAAGTAGTTATTATAACAATTTGGAAGTTCCAGGTATATCCTTAATAAAACAAGGGAAAGTAGTAAAATGGCTGTTAAAATAAAAACAATTTTAGCTTTGTAATGCACAACAAATTATTTTATATGAGATTTTATAACTAACTGTAGATATAAGAACATGCCAAAATTGGTGTGTTTTTAACAAGAAATTTTTATTCACATCAGTTTCTCAGCAAGACACTTTTTTAAGACGTTGGATTAACCTTGCACGTGTGTCACTCGAAAATTGGCAAACAGCCGTAGGTCTCTATTGGTACATTTCAACGAAAAAAATTTTTAGTCTGATAAATAGTTTAACAATGTACGATATTGGAAAGTTAAGATATGGATGGTCAAAAAATATTTTTGAACATCTCTTTAAATAAAGTTTTGGAAACTCCACTTTTGCAAGAAAAATGATCAAAATGGATAACATACAGGGTGCGCCAAACCTCTGGTTTTCTTTGATTACGGCTAAATAAACAAAGGGATATACACAAAAAAGTTTTATAACAAAACTAATGTGTATCAATGACATCTATAATTTAAATGTGTTTTTAACGAAACACCCTATATAATAAGTCGTTTTTGAATATATTTTTTTTAAATGTGAAGAGTATTAGGTTTTATAGGTATAAAGTTAATAATTTTCGAAATATTTACACTATTATTGAGAAAAATGGTAATATTTATAGGGTTGTGGATTGGGTTTCCAAGATAACAAAAATTTAAATGACATGCCAAAGTTTTTCCACTATAGTGTTATTTTTAAATAATTTAATATCTTTGACATGTAGCCATATTAATTAATATACAGTGTGATCACTATTTGCCAATCTGAAATTTTCTCAGAATTTATAAAGCCAGTGTAAGACCAATAATGACATATGCATCAGAAACAAAACCCGATACAGTCACAACACAAAGACTACTGGAAACGGCAAAGATGAGAGTACTGAGAAGAATTACAGGAAATACGCTGAGCGATCGAAAGAGGAGTGAAGACATTACAAGACAATGTAACGTACATTGTATAATGGGGAGACACGTATGATCAAAATAGCAACAGATAAATCACCAATCGGTAGAAGAAGTATCGGCTGACCGCGCAAAATATGGAGTGATAACCTTTCATAGAGGTATCAATCCGCCAATGAAAAAGCAGAATTGCTTATCAAGAGAAGAAGAAGAAAATTTTCTCAATTTTTTAACGGAACATCCTGTATACTAGTATTGCATTTTGTAGTAAATAATATTACAAGCTTTCTTTTGGTATAAGGTTATATGTACCAAGATTTTTTTCACATTTATCAAAATATTACTTAGAAAAAATACTATAGCAACTATTTCTAACACACTGAGCTTGAATTACCATTTAATATGAAGTTCAAACGGTTATATAATTAATATTATATAATTATTATACAAGTAATATACCGCTTAATCAGTATTTGGAAATTAAATCAATTTATTAATGATAATACAAATGTACGTTACCTTAGGCAATCTAAACAACGATATTACTTGACCCGTCTTAGATAAACACCCTTCACAAATATACTTCTATCCAGCGGCGGCTCGTGGGTCAATCTTCAGGGGGGTCATTTTGGTTTGAAAACTTCAAACTGTTGATTTTTTAAAGTATTTAAAAGATCTTTTAGCATTTATATTTTAGATAAAAAATACAGACTTAGATAAAACTCAATACTATTTACCCTAGTTTTCCGAAAATTAAATTTGTCTTTTTTTAGAGTAAATCTTTTAAAAAATATAGGAAAAATGGTATGAACAGGTTATTGACTGATATATAGATAGGAATATTTATAGTATAATAAATTGTAAATTTATTAAAACGAAACTTACTTTAAATATTTTTATATTTTAAGTCAATTCTTCTATCCTTTAGTTCTGCAAAATAGTCTATGACCTTCTCATTGAAATTTGGAATGCTCTTGACAAGCGTTTTCTCGATGCTCAGCATAGACAAGGCACTAAGTCTAGGTTGTCCCATCGTATTACGCAGGAATGTTTTTACTCTTTTTAAAGTAGAAAAACATCTCTCACTTTCCACGGTTGTCATAGGGAGTGTGCACAAAATATTTAATAACTTCACTGCTTCAGAAAATGTTTCAGACAAATTCATGTTAATAAAAAGCTGAAGTATGGCTACTGCACCAGCACTATTGCGAAAATCCTCACGACAATATAAGACTTCAAGTTCCGATTTTAGTTTGGAAATATTCACTGTGGGATAATTAGCCGTCACCATTTTTAAAATATTTTGCGGAAAGTTGGTAGTGTATGCTTCAAATTTCTCTATGTAGAATAACTGTGAAATCATGAGATGATCATTGAAACTAAACCTGTGATTTATTTCAGATATAATAATATCACAAATTTCAAGTGCAGTTCGTCGCTTTGGATCCTCTGCAGTAGTTTTTCTTTTTTTTGCTGTTGATGTGCTTGGTACTTCTGATTCCAAAATAGTATTTCTAATTATTTGGATATTGTTGTTAAAAGACAGGATACAATTTTTGACAGATATAACATCAATGTCTCGCATTTGCAATTGTTTAAACAATATATCAACATGGGGCATTATTTTATGGAAAAAATTTAACCAAAATAAAAAATGCTCATCTTCCAAATGTCTTTTTAAACCAGTTGCTTGATTTATATTGTTACCATCTTGCTCCTCATCAATAATTTCCTCTAAGCAAGATTTTAAATCATCTTTATAAGTGTATACAATTTCAACACATTTTGTATTGAAAGCCCATCGAGTAGGCGCAGCTTTAGGTAGCCTTACTTTAACCACTCTATCCAGAACCATCGTACGTTTTGGAGATCGGCCGAAAAAGGACGAAAATCCGTGTAAATTTGCAAAAAATATTTTTATCGGTTTGTGTTGACTCGCCGCTTTTTGGAGGATAAGATTAAATTGATGGGCATAGCAGTGAATGAAGTGTGCATTTGGGTATATTTCTTTAATTTTTGTTTGTACTCCTCCCAGTTTACCGCTCATGACTGATGCACCATCGTAACTTTGGGCAATCAATTTTTCAGGTGCTTCATTAATTTTTAATAATTGAAGTTCTTCCAATATTACATTAGTTAAATGTTGTGCTGTAGTACCTAGGGGGTTAACAAATTTCCAAAATCTTTCATGTACAATACCAGTTAATACATATCGCAATATGATAATCATCTGCGTTTTATTGGAGCTGTCTGTGGTCTCATCTACTTGAATGGCCACAAAATTTGTCTGGCCAATCTCCTTCATGATATGAGTATGCACAATGGCTAACATTGATTCTAAAATATCGTTCTGAATTGTTTTCGATGTTCCTTTAAATACTGTACTTTTTTCAATGTGTTCTTTAAACATTAAATCCAGTTCAGAAACAAAATCGATAAGGCCCAGAAAAATTCCACGATTATTGGAGCTGTCACTTTCGTCATGACCGCGCAATGCAATTTCGAAAACTCCACAAAATTTTACACAGTCGATTAGTTTGTTTAAAATATACCTATTTTTAGATACCAATTCATTAAAGTCATGCACAGATTTACGATATACACTATCAAGTTGCTGTCTTATGTTAACACGTCCTAAACTTGCGTAACTCATTGATGAATTTATATGAGTAGTTGAAGAGGCATGTTTTGTAATTTTCACTTTTAAATGCTTAATGTCAGTTACTCCATTTTTCGCCCATACAGCGTCATTCGAAAACAGTAAACACGGATAGCAAAAAAATGCATTTCTCACACTGCAGCCACAAATCCAATCACACAAATTGTACATTGATTCTTTAAAATATCTTTGAATGTCCTTACCCCTATCCTTTGTTGTTTGTTTTAAATTCATGTTTGGTTTTGGTCGACCACTTTCTTTTTTCTCAAGCCGCCGTTCATAATTTAGTGTTCCAGCAGATTTTAAGGCAATTATTTCGTCAACAACACTCATCTTGTTTTTGTTACAATCACAAAAAAATCCAACAAAACAAAATAAATTACGCAAATACGCCGCGATCGATATAGACCTGCCGTGAAGTGCGGTCAGCAGACGGTAACTAACTAAACGTGAGGCCGTCGACTCTACTAGAGGTATACGACGGAAAGGTCACTCCCACTCTCGCCCACGAAATTGCTATCTGCCGTCTCTTTTCTATTTTACATGCATTTGTCCATAAGCCATAAGAACTGTATATAGACAATTTAAAATACGGCCCAGCCACGGGCTTGTGTATAGCGCGAGGCGCGACGTTATTATATCTATTATATTTGTTTTGCCAATGCAGACTGCTGAGAGAGAATTTTATATTTCAGAGTGAAGTTTTAGATAAAAGATATTTTTAATAAAATTGGTATTTTTATGAGATTATTTTAGGGGGGTCATTGACCAATTGACCCTAAGGAGGAGCCGCGCTTGCTTCTATCCTATAAGTATAGCAATACTATTTAAAAAAAAGTCAGTACAAGAATGATCGTCGGTGTTTCGCATCTCTAGTATATTATATATACACCCTGGAGCAAAATTTTGTTGGATTTTTACCTAGATACGTAGACAGGTGTAGAATGCTTATTGTAGATTCTCCCATGTCTCCGATTTATCGGTCTGTATGCCTTGCAAAAAGTAGAAGGCTCAGATTAAGGGTTGTTACCAAAAAATTGTTTTCTGATCTATAGAGATCTATAGTAAGTATACACTTCTGTCCTTTAGATTTCTCTTTGTTTGAAAAATTTTTAATTCTTCTTAAAGCATGTATTTAGTTTCTATTCTCTTTTGATTGTTATGCACTCAGTGTGTCTTAATTTAAATATATTTTAGAGAAGCTTCTTCTTTTTTTCTATTATTTGAGCAAAATAATTGAGAAAACCCAAGTGAAACAAATGAAAAACGCCATGAAAAAATGAAACGAAGTATGATCCGGAATTGGCGACAAATATCTCAACCCTGGAATAAAGAAGATATTTAACCAGGTGAAGATCATGTAGGAAAAGAAAACAGAAACTAACTATCTTAACATAGTTCTTCTTCTCTTAATATTCTGTATAAACTGATAATGAATAGTGCACAAGAGGAAAATTCGATTGATGAAAAACAAAACTGAATATTATATCATAGAAAAAAACATTTTGTATCATGAATTGTGAGTTTTATACCTAAAATATTCGCTTTTTTCACTCGGTTACCTGTTTACATCGAGAGAACAGCGTTCCACAAGTAGAAAATAATTACTCATTTGAGTAAACATTGAGAAGAGTGCTCGGCACTCTCTTGATTTGGGCAGTGGGCCTTCAAAATCCAGTAGCCCGTTATCGAGTGTTGAAAGTGTGCACTTCACTCGTGGGCAGCTAGATAAATATTTTCTTTGGTGGATTCCACAAGTTTCAAAATTATTTTTATTTGCGGATTTTTAGCTTCGTGGACGTGGAGTGCATTTCGAGAGCTTTGTGTAATACGGGTTAGCGGGTAGCTCAGGTAGAGGTAGAGGATTAGTCTTGAAACAGGAACTGTCTAGATTTGAAGGATTTTACAGTTCTTAGAAGTCTTTCAAGAGTAATGCCTGTTTCAATTAACTTATATCTATAGTATATTTCACGAATTTGTGACTATTTTCGATTAGGGATGAAAGACTGTCGACACTGTCGAAGACAAGTAAAAATATGGTTTTAACTTTAAATGTATATTTTTTACTGTCATACTTTGATATATCAAGTACAATTTTAAAACATGTATCATAATGGGCTTCATGATACAGATGAATGAATGAAATGAAGCCATTACGATACCGATTTTCATTACGACACAAATTTTTAACAAACAGAATCTTGAGATAACGTTCTGTATCAGCGGTGGCACATGCGCAATAAGCAAAGTTATGTCAAATGCATCGACAGTTCACAATACTTAAACAAACTGACAAATTTCAAGATTAAATATTTTTAAGAAAATGTGAAAGACGATAGATATAGTAAAAATTTAACCTCAAATTCATTGTAATAATTCAAAATAAATAAATTTGAATAATATGTTTTTTTGCTTTGAATTATCATAGAAAAAGTCATGTAAATGACTACACGCATTTAATTGCTATTATGATGCTCGTATTCTATAAGACATTTGCCGCTACGCGGCTCATGTCATATGCCTCATACTTGTATCATAATGAAATCATTAAAAAAATGCTCGTTGCATAATATACTATTACATACATTTATTTAGAGAAATATACAATCATTAGTGCAAAAATAGGAGAAAAGACCTTTACTTCACTGTTTACACTTTTTCTGTTTTTCAGAACTGGCTTGGACTTGTCAGTCAATGTCACTTTGATAATGGTATAACAATCAAGTAGGTATAGTCTAATGAACAATTCGATTAATATCCACGCTGATGTTAATCTCTCAGAGATCACTGATTAGAACCACATTAGATTCTAATTTTAAGTAGGTAATAACTAATCTGATTTTAACAAAAATAGTTTACAGATAAGTATAAAATAAAAATATGTTTCAAATTCTAAATCTATTTAAAACGTTGTTAATACGGAACTGTCTTTAATGTTGAACAAAAAAAGTAAAACAGCTAGGCAAGAGAAAAATTTTAAACAAACAGTTAACTTTCATGGACAACTCATACGAAAAAACGAAGCAGTGCTGTACATAATTGGAAATGCCTCAGAAACTATTAACGAAATTAAAAGAAGAAGAGTTGTCGATATTTTAAATGGTTAACTTACCCAGTTGATATGATACACCCAAATTTAAATTCAAGAGAAAAACTGAAAGATATAAAATGTTCAGGTTTTACCTAAACCATTAGGAAATGGATAGAATTGCAAGTTTTTTAGGAGAGAATTTCCCTAGTGATAAACTGAAGAGGATAAAGAAGGATGTGTTTTAGCACCAATACCTCTCAATAAATATATAGATTGTACAATGGTACAAACGACCAACCCACGCCGACTGAAACTAAGCAATTTCTGTATGCTGATGTTCTAGCAATGTGTGCTCAAGAAAAAAATTTAGAAGAAGTAGAAGAGAAACTGCAATCTGTCTTAAAAACAATGAGTGTGTGCTACCTGCAAGATTCTTTGAGACCTAATCCTTCTAAAACCCAATTCTGTGCCTTCCACCTTAGCGTGGAATGGTAATAGAACAAATAGACCAACCTATACAGGGTGAGGCAAATAAAGGGCCTATTAGAAATATCTCGAGAACTAAAGGCAACAGAATCATGAAAATTGGAATAAAGGGGTTTTGAAGGATGATCTATTAAATGAAAATATTTTCATCTCTTTGCAACTTCCGGTTATACCGGAAGTTGCTAATAACTTCGTTCTTTTAAATGGGACACCCTGTATATTTTTACATTTTTGGATTCTCTTCGATGTCTTCTTTCTTAAAATATGAGGTTTTGTAATATTATACAGGGTATTTTAAAAGATAATTACGTTTTTTTAATTAATTTCGTAGCAAAATTAACACCCTGTAGAATTGTAGTAGTTTGACATCTAAAACTCTACTATTGTTAAGAATCATTAGTATAGCTAAATTTTTAATTTTAGTATACAGGGTTGGTCGAAACTCGGAATGAGTATTTTGTGAGTTTTTTTAAATGGAACACCCTGTATTTTAGTATTGTAATGAAATGATATTTTATGGTACTTTTTTAGTTCTTAAGCATTCCCTATACCTAACTGCTTTAATTTGTGCTTAATTGTTAATCGCACCAACAATCTTAACTAAGTAGGTATTTCGATAGTTAAACCATTATTGGTAATTTTAAGGACCAGTCTGGATTAATATGTATTTATTTCTGAAAAATTATTTGGGATTGAGTATTTTCACGGCCAACCTAATAAAATTTTACGTATTTTTTGTTGCAATTAATGTTTAGCTTGGATCACCAATAACTCACAAATTAAAGCAGTTAGGTATAGGGAATGCTTAAGAAATAAAAAAGTACTATAAAATATCATTTCACTACAATACAAAAATACAGGGTGTTCCATTTAAGAAAACTCAGAAAATACTCATTTCGAGTTTCGACCAACCCTGTATACTAAAATTAAAAATTTAACTATACTAATGATTCTTAACAATAGTAGAGTATATTAAAAATCATTTGAACGTAAGTAGAGTTTTAGATGTCAAACTACTACAATTCTACAGGGTGTGAATGTTGCTACGAAATTAATAAAAAACGTAATTATCTTTTAAAATACCCTGTATAATATTACAAAACCTTATATTTTAAGAAAGAAGACATCGAAGAGAATCCAAAAATGTAAAAATATATAGGGTGTCCCATTTAAAAAACGAAGTTATAAGCAACTTCCGGTATAACCGGAAGTTGCAAAGAGATGAAAATATTTTCATTTAATAGATCATCCTTCAAAACCCCTTTATTCCAATTTTCATGATTCTGTTGCCTTTAGTTCTCGAGATATTTCTAATAGGCCAGTTATCTGCCTCACCCTATATATCTTGGAGTAACTCTGGAGCGGTTTCTCACTTACAGACAACATTGCATAAAAACGAGAGGGAAAATAACAACTAGGAAAAGGATACTCAGAAAGCTAACGGGAAGTAACTGGGGTGCATGCCCTGGCGTCTTAAGAACAACGGCACAGGCACTGTGTTTTTCAACTGCCGAATATGCGTGACTAGTTTGGGGCAGATCTATCCACATCAAACAAGTTGATAATGCAGTAAATGAGACATACAGGATAGTAACGGGATGCATGAAACTGATACCACTCTCAAATCTATATAAAGCAGCGGGTTTTGCAAATCCCAACACGCAGAAATATATGTAGCCGAGCACATAGAGAAAATTAAGCCAATCGCGGACGAGTTGCATGCCGTAGCTCGAACACCACGAAAGAGACTAAAATCCACGAAAGGCCTTCCTTGGATCAGTGCAGGATGAACCACCCGAATATTTTCCTCTTCCCCAGGTTCAATGGATCGGCCAATCTCTAGACTTAAAAACGTGGAAAACTATGAATAGATAAGAACGGAGGAAAACATGAGAGCCAAAGATCGACAAGCGGTCTCAGCACCTTAAGAAGAAGGAGGAGGTCGTTCCAGTAGAATCGAACATAAAATGGAGGAATATAGACCCAGATGACCTACATAAAAGGTGACTGTGGAGAAACACAAAATGTGGAACATCTTCTTACATGTAGAAACTGTCCTTCCTCATCGATGTACCTTCGAATATTTGTGGCTTGCTAACAAAGATAGAACCACCGTAGTCTGACTTAGCTGAAATTATATGAATGACATATCCGGACACAATAATGTAGAAAGTAAGTAGTGAAGAAGATTGGTGTGATTGACCGTATTGTACATGGTTAAAAGTTAAAATCACCAAGAGCTAATTTTATTAAAAAAAGAGTCCGTATGTTTTATCGCAGTGCTTCATTGCTAGTTTCGCGAACCGATCTGTTTAGCAAACTCGAAAAAGGTAATAAAATAAAATAAAATGATTTTGTTCATGGTTGGTGTATTTCGGAGCGTAAGCGCGGAGTGTGTGACAATTCAAGGTTCGTTGATTACCAGAAATACGAGCACTCGCCCAACATAGGTATATACATATACATACTAACACCAGCCACACCGTCACACAAAAAATTATTGTTTTCGTATGTAATTTCCTCCTCGCAACATCCTATCGTTCAGATTTACCATCATTCCGTTTATTTAAAGAGTGATTTTCATGGATTTTTACATAAAATAAGATAAAGTGTCCAAAATTACTAGATGTATTTGTTTTTTATAAAAATTGCTGAGAAAGTTTTAATTATAAGAGCGCCTATCTTTGGATCGAAAGGTCCGAATGGTCGTGAGTTCGAATCTCACCAAGGTCAGAAATTTTTTCCTTTATTATAAATTAGTAAATGAAAATAGTTTCTGTCCTTGTGGGATCGATATTTACTCACCGGAGGGACCGCAGACGTTCGGATACAATTAGCGTATCTTTGCAAAGACAATGACGTCGACTTTGCAAATTAACAAGACACTTACTCAACACACACACTACACATATGACACTAGGTACCTAATTGCAAAAATTCACCGTACCTACCATGCCAATGGCCATTAGTTGTCGAGGCATTAGCTAAATAAAAAAAAAAGAAAGTTTTAATTATTTTTTCTATGAGAGCTGTCATTTTCAAATCATCGCTTTCACACCGATGGTGTCAACTGCTGAACGTAGGCGTCTGTCGTGCTCTAAATCTTGTTCCATGTAGATCCTGTCTGTTGTAACCCTCTTTATATTACACATCTACCGTATCGAAAATCTACCTTTACTTCTATGTAGTATGTGTCTGTCATTAATGAGCGAGTTTTTTGTACGAAGAAAGGAGGCGAGGGAATAAGATTGTCCAACACTAGAATTGGAATGTCCCCATTGAACAAGCTGGCTTCCGCCCTCATCGAAGCTGTACGGACCAAGTGCTATCATTAACAAATTTTATAGAAGCTAGTTTTCAAAAGAAACAAAAGACAGTATTTATAGATCTAACAGCAGCATATGATACTGTTTGGAGACAGGGATTAATATATAAACTGGCCCTTATTATCCCCTACAGAAAGATAATTAACCTCATTGACAACATGCTGACAAACAGAGCCTTCCAGGTTATAGTGGGAAAGGAGACTAGTAGACAGATGAAACTTAACAATGGCCTTCCACAGGGTTCTGTCCTTGCCCCTTTACTTTTCAGCCTCTATATTGCTGGCATGCCTGAAACCGAATCTTGAAAGTTTGGATATGCTGACGACTGGACCCTTGCAATAAGCCACCAATCTTTAGAAACTACAGAAATCACTCTAACGAATGGCATCCATTCTCATCGAATACCTTAAGAAATGGAGACTACAAATAAGTACTACAAAAACTAAAGTATCAGCTTTTCATCTCAACAACCAGCTGGCAAACAGAGAATTGCGAGTGTATTTTAATAACAAGCTGTTGAAACACAATAAATACCCGAAATACCTTGGGGTTACTCTAGACAGAACGCTCACATTCAGAGAACACTCAACGAAAACAGCAGTAAAATTGAAAACACGTAATAATATAATACAGAAACTCTGCGGCACTACATGGGGGTCCACAGCATCAACTTTAAGATCCTCTGCTCTTGGCCTGATATATCCGGTGGCAGAATACTGTGCATCAGTGTGGCTAAATAGCAGACACACCCACCTGGTCGACAGCCAACTAAACCGTGCTATGCGTATGATAACAGGCACAATTAAGCCCACCCCTACAATGTGGCTACTTACCCTTAGTAATATAGCACCACACAACCTACGCCGCGAACATGCATTGGTTAAAGAATATAACAAAATAATGGACAGTCGCCAGCTTCTAGTCCACAACGACATCCCCAATATTCTTGGAAACCGTCTCCGATCCAGGTTACCCCCTCTACAATCTGCTCAAGCGCTGCAGCAATCAAACTTTTACTTAAATACCCGATGGAGAGAAGATTGGGAAAGTAAGACAAATCCGCATTACCATAGTCTACCGGACATCATAGAAATCCTCCTCCATGATTGGGTCCTTGGGTAGAGTATCACCATGTTCCCAGAGGTTATATCCATAAAGATCGGCGTTTAGCCTTTACAATATTATTATAACACAATGTAGATTGATTTAACCATTGTTTGGTTCTGGGGCTATTTTGCAAGTATTCAAATTCACTGATGATGGACCGATAGGTTCAAAAACGTTCTGATGAACACATTTTATTCAATCCATTGGGATTCTTAAAAATTTTAGTAAATATACCTTTTACATAGAAGTGGTTTTACTTCATGTTTCAGTTTGTTTAACTATAAGGTATACAGCCAACCCAGGGAACTACCCCTCTTAGTTTAAATACTAATAACTTTCCTAAGGAGAAAAGAGGAATGGATGAATAAATAGATACTCAATGTGATGGAACAACGGAGACAATGTAAGAACAAAGATAACAATAAAAACAGGGAGATTAACCACGAGATCACGAATATGATAAAGTAGGAAAGAGAAAAACACTTTGAAATTAGAATGAACTGAAATGAGTATTACGAGTATTAGATACTTCCCTCATTATCATTATATAGTCAAAATATAATTTGTTGTATCATAATGTTGGTAGTATGCAGCCCCGTCTAGTTCTATTTTTTTGTTTTGAATGCATTTGAATATATTCCGAGTTGTTTTTATACCGATTTCTAAATATTTCCCATTATACTCCAAAGAGGATCCCATTTTACTGAATCGAAAGCCTTTGTGTAATCTAAGAAACAGAGCAGCATGGGTGTATTTTATGCACCAAGTATTTTACTGCACAAGCAGTAATGGGGAAAATATCAATAATTAGCCATCATACATCCTATGTAAAATGTTAGATTTAGTTACTTTTTCTTCTTAGACAAGCCGCACACCAAAGAAATATGAAACGAAAAACATGAAACATGAAACGAAAAACATGTTTCATGAAACTAAAACACTGCTAAATAAATCTCAAAGTCCGCCTACCAATGAAACTAGTGTGATTCATGCTCATGACACATTTTTATTTTCGGAGAGTTTCATAAATGGCCGGACGTATATTTGTTTAGCAGTGGTTTATTTCCATGAAACGTAATTTACGTTTCATGTTTCTTTGATGTGCGGCCGGGCTAAAACTGCCCTCGCCTCAATCGAGGTTGGCTACTACAATTGCAAACTCTTCTCTGTCTTAAGCAGTTCTTATTAGCTGTTCAAAATTTAGCCCTGTCCATTGTCGGATGTTTCTTAGCCACGATAGTCTTTTCCTTCCTAGTCCTCGATTTTTCCTTTCACTATAAGTTACTTGTCATTTCTCAGTATGTGGCCTAGGTATGATGTTTTTTCTAACTTTCACTATGTTGAAAAGTTCTCTTCCCTTGCATATTCTATACAGCACTTCTTCGTTTGAGGTATGCGATGTCAATGAAATTCTGAGGTTTCTCCGGTAGATCCATATTTCAAAGGCCTCCAATTTATTTACGGTTGATGTTTTAAGAGTCCATGCTTCATTGAGCTTCTTTCCAATTTTAAGAGTCCATGTCTCAATTGAACAGAGGAGAGTCGACTAAACATGGCATTTTGATAAACGTAGTCGAATTTCGAGTTTTACTCGAGAATCACAAAGCAGTTTTTTTATTTTTTCAAAAAGATTTTCATGCCTATTCTATTCTCGATTTTATTTCTAGATCAGGATTTAGGCTGCTATCAATCCGACATCCCAGGTACTTAAATCTATTGACCTGCTCTAAAAAGTGCCCAAATCTCGACAGAATAAATATCTGGTTACAAACATGGCGAATTAAAGTAAACGAAAGCAAGTCAGTACATATAACGTTCACTAATCGAAAAGATACGTGCCCAACCGTCTCATTAAATAATCAAGTACTACAACAGGATGATGTAAAATACCTAGGTATGCACTTGGACCGCAGATTAACGTGGAAGAAACACATATTCACTAAAAGAAAACAGTTGGGTCTAAAACTCAATAAAATGTACTGGCTGATAGGAAAAAGGTCACAACTGAGTTTGTACAATAAACTTTTAGTATACAAGGCAGTGATTAAGCCAATATGGAGCTATGGTATCCAACTGTGGGGATCTGCGTCGAGATCCAATATCGACATCCTGGAGAGATTTCAATCGAAAACCTTGCGCATTATCACAAATGCACCGTGGTACATGCCCAATGAACATATCAATCGTGATCTCCAAATGAAGACAGTCAAAGAAGAAATTGCCAGTTACGCCCAAAAATACGACATCCGACTACAAAACCACCCCAACAGGCTAGAGAAGAACCTCATGAGACCCAGGCAAACAGAAGGCTAAAGCGCCACACTCCAAGCGATCTACGAACAAGATTTTAAATTTTCAAAAATATTTTATTTATTAGAGTTTTATTTATAGGGTTTTCTTTATTAGTCACAATAGTACATTGTTTACCGGGTAGGAAAAGCTTAACATTCCTGGACGACTGTGAAGATTGCTAAAAGATGCGGAAAAATTATTTTCCGCAAATCGCCAGGAAATTTTGACATTCCTGTCAAAATTTCTTGAAGAAAAAGTCAGGACTTCCTTACTGTAAGGAAATGTCATTTCCTTACTGTAAGGAAATGATATTTCCGTACAGTTGTTAGTGTTCTACATAAATGATAAAAAGTTTGACAATTCAACCTCAATACGTTTCCATAGTAACCCAAGTAATTTTATTAGGAATTTCAAAGCACCATTTATTTGGGAATAAAATTATCGCGTTTTTTTTAAATCAATCAATATCTGTCGAATTTTAAACGATTTGCGGAAAAATAGTATGTTTACCTCGTAGGAAAAGCCACATTCCTGGACTCTGTGTTGCTAAGTCTCGGCTTGCGCCTCGACTTAGCAATCTTCACAGTCGTCCAGGAATGTTAAGCTTTTCCTACCCGGTAAACAATGTACTATTGTTAAGTACTAAAATTATGATTTCATAGGTTATTGTCACTGGACAGTCTCCTGCAAGTCTCTTTTAATTGTGAAACAATTTACTCATTGTAATCATTATTACAGATTGTAAATAAATGGGATGTTAAAAAAAAATTGTGCAAGGTTGAGGTAGGTTTTGTTTTTTTTTGGATTGACATCACTTTGCTTTTCTTTAAGTTTATTTTCATACCAAATTGTTCACAGGTCGAGTTGGTCTTGTCTATGAGTTGTTGTAGACGCATCATCGGCGTATCGGATGCGGATGCTATTGATTTTTACGCCATTCACCTTGACTCTATCCTTGGAATCCTCCAGTGCGTCTTAAAATAGATAGTCGGAGTAAAGATTAAACAGCTGGCGTGACAGAACACATCCTTGTCTAACTCCCCTCCTGATCTCTACTTCTGCGGATGTGGAACCTTCGAACCTAACTCTGGCGTTTTGGTTCCAGTGCAAGTATTTTAGTAATTTCATGTCTTTTCCGTCTAAATTGACTTCTTGCAAACGTCCTAATAGTAGGTTGTGTCTTATTCTATCAAATGCTTTTTCTAAGTCTTTTAATCATATAAATATATCTTTCTGTTGGTGGTGAGATTTATGGGCGAAAACTAGTAAACTTAAGAGGGCTTCTTTCATTCTCATCTCGTTTTAATTACCAATACGTTGAATTATAGCGCGAAGAGAGAGAGAGAGAGAGAGAGAGAGAGAGAGAGAGAGAGAGAGAGAGAGAGAGAGAGAGAGAGAGAGAGAGAGAGATAGAGAGAGAGATAAAGAGAGAGAGAGAGAGAAATAATATTAATAAGTAAATTATCGATTGACTTTACTGCTAAATTTGTTATAATAAAGGGACTATAAACTATAAAAATATTTTGCATATCATTATAAATGACATAAATTCATAAAATATCCATTATTTTCTATACACGATAACCCACCTATTTGACTAAAACATTAAAAAACGAATTTCGACATTATACGATATAGGATCTACCTCAATTCCCAGATATATGTTATTGATTGTTCAGTAAGACAAGACGTAGATAGCAAGCAGCATCCTTAACCCTAGCGGTTTATCGGCATCGACCATCTGTGACCAGCAAACTGTTTGTGTATGCGTTCAAAGACGTCGATGGAGTCCTCAAACGAACACTTCAAGATCATTTACCGTTCTGCATAATTCATTTTTTTTTTCATTCTGACAGGAAAACATTTGAAATTCAAACAGACCAACGTTCCATTTCCTACTTTCGGAGTCTAAACGATCATTAAATCGTTCAATTTCAGTTAAACGTCTCTGAAAACGACGATATATACAGGGTGCGATATTAGTTCGAGGAAGTCTAATAAGTAACTCATTTGTCGTGTGACATACGAAAAAAATTGTTCAGGTAAAAGTTGGGGAATAGATAGTAGGTCTGGATCCCGGGTATGAAAAAAAAGTTGATTAATAGCAAGCTGAAAATTTGTTAATAGCTTAAGGGTGTCTAGTCGGATAAACTTTGATAAATGGAAACACTGGAACAGGGACAGTTTTAATTGTGGAACAGGTTAAAAATTTGGAACGGTCAAACCTCGAAAACAGCACATTTATTTTCAGATCATCGAACAATCTCCTTGATGAGTCACCTGCTTAAAATATTTCTTAGAGTCATCCACAACCGAATCTATCAAAAACTAGACATCGATATTAACGATACACAGATGGGATTCAGAAAAGGATTAGGTACAAGGGATGCTCTCTTTGCCTTGAACGTTCTAACACAGAGATGCCTAGATGTTAACCAAGAGGTACACGCCTGCTTTATAGACTTTGAAAAGGCCTTTGACATTGACAAAGTACGCCACAGTAAACTCAAAGAAATCCTGGAGAGTAAGAACATTGACACCAGAGACATACAAATAATATTAAATCTGTACTGGAATCAGCGAGCTAATATAAAAATAGAAGACCAAACATCGGACGAAATAGAAATACGTAGAGGGGTACGACAGGGTTGTATATTGTCACCGCTCTTGTTTAATATCTACAGCGAACATATATGCCAAGAAGCTCTCTCATATGCAAACGAAGAGATAATAGTCAATGGAGAAGTTATCAATAACATTCGATATGCTGACGATACTGTGATAATGGCAAAAACAGCGGAAGATCTGCAACATCTAGTTGAAAGTATGAATGAGATATGTAATAACTACGGCAAAAGGATGAACGTCAAAAAAACCAAATATATGACCTTCAGTAAGAATCCAATAAATGACACTAGTGTCACAATAAACGGTACCCAACTTGAAAAAGTAAACGAATACAAATACTTGGGAACCCTTATCAATGAAACAGGTGACCAAAATCACGAGATAAAAAGGCGTATTGAAATTGCCAGGTCTACTTTTATAAAAATGAAAAAATTATTTTGTAATCGTGATATTAGTATTCATCTACGAACTAGAATGTTAACATGCTATGTATTCAGTACTTTGCTCTACGGTGTTGAGTCATGGACTCTAAACAGAGGAATATTAAAAATCTTGAAAGCTTTGAGATGTGGTGCTACCGCCGTATACTAAGAATAAGTTGGGTGGATAAAATTACAAATGAAGAAGTAATACGCAGAATAAATAAACGAGCCAGAAGTTCTACTGAATATAAAAAAAAGAAAACTTGAATACTTGCCACCTGATGAGGGGACAAAAGTACACATTCCTACAAAATATATTGCAAGGAAAAATCCAAGGACGAAGAAATCCAGGCCGTAGAAGAATGTCCTGGATGAGAAATTTGAGAGAGTGGTTTGGCTGTACCACTAACGAATTGTTCAAAACAGCAGTAAATAAAATTAGAATCGCCCTAATGACATCCAATCTCCGATAGGAGAGGTACTCAAAGAAGAAGAATACCTCTTCAGTCATCAGTCAACTGTGGGTGAAGTCCACGTGCAGTGTAAAAAAGAGTATTGTACTTTTATTATCAGGCAACACGGTGCGGTACACCGCATGTGAGTATTTGTGCACAATTTTTTTATTTAAATCAGACGTCGATAGTTTTTACAAACTGGAACATGAAGTAAAAACCACTTCTATGTAAAAGGTATATTTACTAAAAAATTTTAGAATCCCAATGGATTCAATAAAATGAGTTCATCAGAACGTTTTCAAACCTATCGGTCCATCATCAGTGAATTTGAATACTTGCAAAATAGCCCCAGAACCAAACAATGGTTGTGATTATAAATAGATCTACATTATGTTAAAATAAATTTAAAATGGCTAAACGCCGATGTTCAGGGATTAAACCTCTGGGAACATGGTGAAACATGGTCATCGGTCAACGATGACTACTAAGTAGTAGTCATCGTTGACCGAAGATGGTTGATTGGGTCCTCGGGTAGAGTTTCACCATGTTCTTAGTAGTCATCGTTGACCGAAGATGGTTGATTGGGTCCTCGGGTAGAGTTTCACCATGTTCCCAGAGGTTTAATCCCTGAACATCGGCGTTTAGCCATTTTAAATTTATTTTAACATAATGTAGATCTATTTATAATCACAACCATTGTTTGGTTCTGGGGCTATTTTGCAAGTATTCAAATTCACTGATGATGGACCGATAGGTTTGAAAACGTTCTGATGAACTCTTTTTATTGAATCCATTGGGATTCTAAAAATTTTTAGTAAATATACCTTTTACATAGAAGTGGTTTTTACTTCATGTTCCAGTTTGTTTACCTATAAGGTATACAGCCAACCCAGGGAACTACCCCTTTTTAGTCGACAGTTTTTATTAGTAAGGTAATTTAAGATCTTTCTCTTATTTTCAATGTTTATATATTTGTTTATTTATATTTAGATATGAATTAAGAGAAGGAGAAGCAAAGATTATTAAAATTATTTGAGGAAGTATCTATCGACTGACGAGGAAACGTATGAAGATGATGATGAACAAAGTTACTTTTTATTAAAGTAATATAATGTTAACACAAACGCATATCTACAAAATTATATGATCATATATTCATTAAATAATATAATTGTAAACAATTTTACAAAAAATTTTTTTTTAAATATTGCTGACCCATATTTCTGGACCCGGTCTTCTGCACCGTGAGCGAGTATTCGATCACAAAAAATTGGCGCGAGTAACGGAAGGTTAAACATGCATATTTTTACGAAAAAAATAAAATCTTCGATCTGTAATAACTCAAAAAGTATTGATTTATATTAATAACTTTATAAAACAAATTTTGCTTAAAATTTGTTCCTCTAGGACAAATGGTATTATTTTTAATAAAATACTTTTCACCCCCGAGAAGTGGTGGCATCCACCCCCAAAAAGCGCAAGTTGGCATAATGTTACCTTTGTTCCTTGAGGGTATCCTCTAACTACTCACCAATTTTCATGAAAATCGATGAAGGTTCAACAAAATCAGAGGTGAAAACCTTCAATGACTGCACTATTAAAGTTACATCATTAAAAAGTATATAGTATATAGTCTGTTAACCAGATAATAATCATATTATATTCTCTACTGCAAGAGTCACTCTTGAGAAATAATATTTCGTAAATTTTTCGTTATTTTATCTGTAAAGTGTCACAACTCAAAAAAATAATTTTTTTTGTAATACTTTTAGCAGAATTAATGTACTATTTTGTGGAGTTTTAAAAACCTTTGTAAATGACTAAAATAGTTATTATAGACCTGGATACCGCGTACCAAAAAAAGTTGATTAATAACAAACTGAAAATTTGTTAATAGCTTGACGGTGTCTAGTCGGACAAACTTTGATATATGGGAACACTGGAACAGGGGAAGTTTTAATTGTGGAACAGGTTAAAAATTTGGAACGTCAGACTACGAAAACGTTCCACGTATTTTGTCGGACATAATTTCCAATTGATTTGTTACCATTTCATTAAACTCTCATGCAAAAATCAGACTGGTGTTTATCACCAACTGGGCATTTTAATGAGTGGAACATGAAGAACATGTCGAATGACAGGAATCATGTTGGTTAGTAATGGCAGTCTGATTTTTGCATGAGAGTTTAATGAAAGGGTAACAAATCAATTGGATGTTCTGTGCGACAAAATACATGGGACGTTTTCATATTCTGTCGTTCCAAATTCTTAAACTGTTCCACAATTAAAACGTCCCCTGTTCCAGTGTTCCCGTACATCAAAGTTTGTCCGACTAGACACCGTTAAGCTATTAAAAAATTTTCAGCTTGCTATTAATCAACTTTTTATTGGTACGCGGGATCCAGGCCCTAATTTTAACAATTTTTGAATTAAACCCGAAAAAGTTCTAGCACAAATTTTAAACGTCGTTGTCTCGATACTTTGCTTTTTTTGACTTATGACACTGTTTGCGATAATATATTAAATACATCTCAGCACTTTTCTCAATTACGTTCTTCAGGAATTTCGGTGTGAGTTTTGCTGGTTAATATCTCTGAGCAAAATTAGAAACTTCGGACGTTACTTCGGCACTAAAAAAGATAAATTACCGTCTTCTTCTTGAAAACCATTACCTGAAATGCGAAAATTCCAAGAACTAACCAACTAATACACGTACCTTCCTATACTCCTAATCGTCGAATCCAACAAGGACGACAAATCAAACCATCCTTCCCCCGAGTTCAATTCATTGTCCTTTGAATTTAGGGGTGCGAAAGGAACAAGACTGTCGCACCTGGGCTTGCTGCTTACTATCCGCATAAGCACAGCTGCACTTTCTGATCTCGCTCCTCTCCCTCCGGGCACCGCGCTGGACCAAAATCAAGGTAAAAGCGCCCTTAAGGCGACGCGACAAAAGGGAGCGGGGTCATACGTTCATAAATCACGGCGTGTATGATGATGATCGCTTTTTACAAAACACGTTACGGCATAGGGCGTACAAATTCATTTTTTTAAGGGTGGTGGTCTAATTGATGCTCATAGGTGTAGATTTGTTTATTTGTTTAACAAAAAAAATTTTTGTTTTTTATCAAATCTTACACAATAATAACCTTCTTCTTCTTGATGTGCCTATCCGTGGCGAATGTTGGCGATCATCATGGCAATCTTCACCTTATCTGCAGCAACGCGGAAAAGCTGCACAGATGTTGTGTTGAACCAGATTCTGAGGTTCTTTAACCAGGATGTTCTTCTTCTTCCTGGACCTCGCTTTCCAAATATTTTTCCTTGCAGGATGGCTTGTAGGAGGGCATATCTGGATTCATTTCGCATAATGTGTCCAAAGTATTCCTACTTTCGAGATTTGATGGTGGTTAGTACCTCTCAGTTCTTACCCATTCTTCTAAGGACCTACCCCTTTTGTGACCCGATCAGTTCATGGGATTCTAAGATTTCTCCGATATAGCCACATCTCAAATGCTTCCAATTTTCGGCACATATCTTCGTCCAAGGTCCATGATTCAACAACATAAAAAAGGACAGAGAAGACGTAGCATCTCAGCATTCTTACTTTTATAACAAGAGAAAGGTTGTGGCTCTTGAAAAAGGCCCCCATACGGTTGAAGGTTGATCTCGCTTTTCCGATGCGCGCTTTTATCTCTTGGTTGTTGGTCCATTCTTCATTTATTATCGTGCCGAGGTAGTTGTACTGCCTCACTCTTTCTACAGGGGTCTGGTAGCCCCAATAATAATAACCTTAACCCGGGAGCAGTCGCGCTCACTTCTGTCACGTAAGCAGTCGCGCGTAGAGAAAAATTCTCACAATAAGAATTTAAATACGAATTTAAAACAAATTTCTATTTTATAATATTTTTTATTTACTTGTTATGTTAAAAATAACTATTTCTGACAATTTTAAAGCTAATTGGTTCTCACCAAAGCCATAAATTCCACAAAAAAAATAAAAAAGTAAAAAAAAATTAAAAAGAAATTAAAAAAAATTCCCACGCATTACTACAATCTTCCTTACGGAAAGGCACTAACGAGTGGAAAGTTATGTTGCAAAATTTTTCATCAAGTTATTACGGAAAAGGATGAAATGTTAGATTTTTTGTAATAGCGCGACTGCTCCCGGGTTAATTTGCATTAAATAAACTGCTCGTCAAAAGTTAGGGATATAGAAAATTCTGCTGAATTTTTATAGTAGATTTTTTCGTGAACAGATTAACGGATTCCGCTAATTTTTTTTTATTATTTTAGACTTTTCTTTAATATTTACACAGTTATGCAAAGGTTTACTCAAACTTTTTTTGTACTTATACTTTTTTTGTACTTAAGAAAAGAAATGTTTTTCTTATATTAAGTTTGAGACACCCTGTAGGGAGGACGAGGTACAAATGGGAGTATATATCGAAATCGTATTGTAGTCATATGTTTTGTGAACATTTTGTTTTTTGATTGTCCCTGATATCTTTAGAAATAAAAAAAATAGACGGTTTTGTAATTTAACATGTGTTTTAACCGAAACAAAAGTTTGAGACACCTTGTAGGGAGAAAAAAGCACAAAGGTGTGTATACCTCGATATTTTGTTGTAGTCTCATATTTTGTGAATATTTTATTTTTTTAATTTCTCTGATATCTTTAATAACAAAGAAACTAGACGATATTACTCTTTAATATGTGTTTTAACTGACGACATGCGTCACATCACACATGTGAAACATAGAAAAACATATTAAAGAATAATACCGTCTAGTTTCTTTGTTATTAAAGATATCAGAGAAATTAAAAAAATAAAATATTCAAAAAATATGAGACTACAACATAATATCGGGGTATACTCACCTTTATGCCTTTTTCTCCCTAGAAGGTGTCTCAATCTTTTGTTTCGGTTAAAACACATGTTAAATTACAAAACAGTCTATTTTTTTTTGTTTCTAAAGATATCAGGGACATTCAAACAACAGCATGTTCACAAAACATAAGATTACAATATTATTCTGATGTATACTCACATTTGTACCTAATTCTCCCTACAGGGTGTCTCAAACTTAACTCAAGAAAAACATATTTTTTTCTTCCACCCGATATAAGTACAAAGAATAAGTTTGAGTAAACCTTTGCACAACTGTGTAAATACTAAAGAAAAGGGTAAAATAAAAAAAATAGCGGAATCCGTCTGTTCGCGAAAAAATCAACTATGAAAATCAGCAGAATTTTCTATATCCCTAACTTTTGACTAGCAGTTTATTTGGAAAACGTGAAGAGTGTCAGGCGATAGCAAAGGACAAGAAGAAGATCAGACAACAACTATTAACAGATAATAGTAATTGTAAAAAATAAGAATATAGAATAATTCGAGAGAAACTTATAAAGCTTTGTGTAGAAAGAAAAGGAGATACCATAATGAGTTGAAATTAAAAGAGATAGAAGGGAAGTTCAAAAACAAAGAGGTAATGTCGTTTAATCAAGAAGTTAAGAAGATTTGTAAAAAGTTACCGAAGTCACTGAAGTAATAAGTAAGGCAAAGATGAAAATTTAATTAGTGATCTGGTAGAAATAATGAGTGGAAAAAAATAGACAACTGGCAGTTGGAGAAGATGAGATAGTTGAAAGGCAGCCTACAGAAGAGAAGGTGGTGGCAGCAATACAAGATGTGAAAATTAACAGAGGTCCTGGGAAAAATGACATATGCATAGAAATGATCAAATTTGGTGCAGATAAACTACAGAGAAGGATATACCAACTAATAGAACAAGTGTGGGAAAAATTAAATAATGTCAAGTGTGACAATTATAAAGGTATAGCCTTACTAGACACTGTATACAAAATATTGGCAATACTATTGAGATATAGACGAAATTGCTATACGGAAAGAATTATTCTACATGACTACCAGGTCAACATCAGATCTTCTATAGACCAAATCTTCTCCTTAAAGAATATAGGTACAGGCAACTTGTTATGAATACAAAGTTCCTCTGCATGTATTGTTTGTATATTTTAGATAAGAATATGATAGAGTCGATAAAGTCAAAATGTAGGTTTCGAGCAATGGAATAATTGGGTGTACCAAAAAATTGATCGGACTAGTAAAAATGGCACTAAATAACTCT
This sequence comes from Diabrotica virgifera virgifera, assembly GCF_917563875.1. Classification (NCBI taxonomy): domain Eukaryota; kingdom Metazoa; phylum Arthropoda; class Insecta; order Coleoptera; family Chrysomelidae; genus Diabrotica; species Diabrotica virgifera. The sequence continues at coordinate 7,374,786 of NC_065445.1, forward strand.
ACCTGTGAAATTGCTTGGCATGGTCACATTTCAGATTAACTTACGGTTACAAAAGGCTTGAGACAGGGAGATCCTTTATCCACTACATTATCCAACTTAGTGTTAGAAACTGTAATCATAGCATGAAAGTGGAAGAAACAATCATGAAACATGAGCAGCAGTAAGTACATAGCATTTGCTGATGCTCTAACCTAACGATCTTAGCAAGATCAGTGAAACAATTAAGCAGGGAGGTGAAGAAAATTATTGAAAAAACACAGAAATTCGGATTGGAGTTAAATGACGACAAAACTAAATATAGGATCATGGGAGGGACAGAAGAAAAGAAAGAAGAAGACTTTAGTGTGAGGCCTGTAAGTGCCGATTGGAAATGAGAAATGGCAGCTCGATGCCAGAATAGTAAAAGGGAATAAAAAATTAGGCAGTTAAGAGGCCTAATGAAATCAGTAGGTATACGTTTCTAGATAAGACAAACTCCGAATATACAGTAATTAGAATAACATATGCTTGCAGGGCATGGGCATTAAATAAGAAGGAAGAATACTCTGGAAAGACGGGAAAGGAAAATATTGAGAAGCTTATTAGGAGGAAGGAAGACAGAAGATGGGTGGGAGAAAAGACCCAAGAACGAAATAATGGCTTTCTAGAAAGAACGTACCATTACCAGGTTCGTCAAGTAACAAAGGATCAGACGGTTTGGGCATGTAGAAAGAATGGCAGCGAACAGAAGGCCTAAACTAGATATGAGTAGAAAACTAATCGATCCCAAAAGAAGAGGTGGACCCAGAATGACATTTGTGATGATAGGGGAAGGGGAGGGGGTGACTAGCTAAAATTGTACTGGGCCTTATTTTTTAACCACTCTTCTTCTTCTTCAGCCTTCAGTAATCCAACTTTGGACATAGGCCTCCCCCAATTCAATCCAGTGTTGTGTCTATTTAATTTGCGCCACCTGTTTCCAGTTGTGTCCTCCAATCTTCTTTATGTCATCGGCCCATCTCATTTTTGTGGCCTTCCTCTACTTCTTCTACCTAACCACGGTCTCCATTGCTGTGATTCCATCTTTTATCCTTCAGTCGGGCATTGTGTCCTGCGAAGCTCCATTTTAATTTGGCAGGATGTTCTCCTGCGTCTTTTACTTTGGTTTTGCTTCTAATCCATGTATTTGTTTTTTGTCTATGAGCCTCACCCCGAACATTGATCTTTCCATCGCTCTCTGTGCCTTTACTATTTTATCCATATTGACCTTGGTGAGTGTCCACGTCTGTGAACCATACGTAAGTATTTTAGTGTTTTTCAAGATCCAACTTATTTTTCCAAATCCTGCCCACGCTAACCTTATTCTTCTAGTAATTTCGGCAGTTTGATTTTCTTTGTTAACTTTCATTATCTGTCCCAGGTAGATGTATTCGCTTACTGTTTCTAAATCTATGTCATTCAACGTTATTTTTGTAATGTTCGGTGTATTCATTTCTTTTGTTTTTTCCAATATTAAGACCTACTTTTTCCGAAGCTTGAAATAGTTGCGTCATCATGATCTGTAATTCTTCGAAACTTGTACCGAATATTACAATGTCGTCAGCATATCTTAAATGACTCAGTTTTCTTCCATTAACATTTATTCCTTTATCTACCCAGTTAATGTCTTTGAACACGTCTTCAAGTCCCAGTGTGAACAGCTTTCGTGAAATAACGTCTCCCTGGCGAACTCCTCTGTTGATTGGTATAGCTTTGGTTTTCTCATCTATTTGTATTTTCATTGTAGCTTTCTTATAAATATTATGTATGAGCATTCTGTATCGAGAATCTATCCTGCAGTTGTTCATAGCTCTCTCTATTGCCCAAAGTTCTATGGAGTCGAATGCATTTTCATAATCAACGAAGCCAATGTATAAGTTCAAGTGATATTCATTGGCTTTCTTTATTAGCGTTCTGGCTGTAAGAAGATGATCCGCTGTACTGTAACCCTTTCCGAATCCTGCCTGCTCTACCGGTTGATAGCTATCAAGCTTCGACGATAGCCTATTAGTTATTACTCTCATAAACAGTTTGTACATTTGGGACAACAGGGAAATTGGCCTATAGTTCTTCAGATCTCCCCTGTCTCTTTTTTTTGAAGAGAATTATTGTCAAGCTTTCTTGAAAGAATATTTCTTGAAATTATTGTCAAAGAAAGCTTAACAAAGAAAGAAAGATTTTTAACCATATAGGACGTAAAAAATGAAAATTTAGTTAGCACACCAATTTTTACATCTGAATGCATACCTAGTACTGAAAATACAACTTAATATAAGGTACGAACATCTGCGTTTTATTTTTAAATCAATTACATTTCCCGTGATTGTATATATTTATGTACTAATTAACAGAATAAAAGAGAATATTACTTATAGCTATAAGTACCCTACGCGGAACCACCTGTACACCTTCAAACCCTCATTGTCGAAAACATTGAACCGTAGCACCCAAGGTACCCTTCTACATTAGTGTGTGCGAAATCAAAACAAACGACAATCAAGCCCGACCACAAACTCGACTTCGCTAGATTAATTTGTCGACTCGAAAGCAGCAATTAGATCGAAGCAGGCCAGGCCACAGGGTTCTTCGCACCATCGAGCAAGCGTAGTTCCACGCGTGAGCAGTGGCTGGGGTCAGCTGCCCGGAAACGGAAGCCGGGCCTGGGATTCTCGAATTCATAATATATTATAGGTGTCTACGCGAAACCATGGGAATCTTTAAATTTGCGCTATCGTAAACAAATTATAAAATAGATTAGGTACCGTAAAACTTTCTCTTTCAGTACCCTGTCCGATTATCGAACGTTGGTGATCACATTGGCAATAATAACTTTGTTTATGGCAGCTCTAAATAGATTAACGGTAGTCTCTTGATACCACTACCTGAGATTTCGGAGCCGTGATGTTCTTCTTCGGCCTGGGCCCCTTCTTCCGGCGATCTTGCCCTGTATTATGAGGTGTAGAAAGTTATACCTCTCTGGATATCTCATTACATGGATCAAAATATTGTCACTTTCAAATTTGTATCGTTTTTGTTATTTCTCTTTTTTTTTTTGTTATTACTCTTTTTCATTAGTGTCTCTACCGTAAAACGGTACTACGTAAAGGTCTTTTATAGAGAGAGAGGTCTTTTATAATCTATAACAGGGGTGGGCAAAGTGCGGCCCTCGGGCCGCATGCGGCCCTTTACATATTTTTTTGCGGCCCGCGGAAAAGAAGTGATCTATTATCATTTAAAGATTTTTTTTTTAATTATTGCTAATATTAATAAATAAATATAGATAATGAAGCTATTAATTAACACTTTCGCAGCGGTTGATTTTTCCGCAAATTTTCAACATAATGGAAACGATATTTTTTTGAAGTAGTCTGGTACTGTTTGGAAAATTTTAAATTAACGCTATAACCACCTAGTAAGTGTAACAACTGACGGAGCAAATTTCACAGGAGCAAATATTGTAATGTTGAGAAAACTTAAAGATTACGTCCATGAACAATTTTCAGAACATCAGATATTTACACATATATTTAAGGGTAATACCATGCTTAATTAAGTGCGAATGCTGTTTAGGAAAGAGGGGTACGGTTTAAAAAAAATGAAATTTTTGATTTTTTTTATTATTTTAAATGAAAGTACATAAATATATTTATTTCAAACTTTATTTTAAATGAAAGTACATAAATAAATAAACTTCAAGAATACTCTCTAAAATTTTCAACTTGACCGAAGTAAAATTACCAGAAGTAAAGCATGTTTTATATCCCTACCTTCGACTCGCTTTGCAGTAGCTTGAGCGTAGTGAGATACGTTCAACAGCTGTTCCCGTCTCTTTTGTAAATTACTCTGCGATTCAAAACCATATTCCGGCGTGCATCACTTTACGATTTGACACACAAAAAACAAATTGAAATAAAAGTTGTCAAACGAAACGCGTTTTTGTCAAAACTGCTATTTTCAAAGGCGGTGGACATTGTAACTCAAAAACTACCTACTTGACACATCCACCTAAAATTTTTCATAGATTTTCTTTAGACATTTCGTGAGGTAACTCTGTCGAGATATGTTTTGGTTAACAATAATAAATATGTTGATTTTCACCCTTTTTTACAAAAATTTCGTTATTTTGACTTGTATTTTGAGTAATATCAAAAACTCAAAAATCTTCTTCTTCTTCTTCTTCGCGCGACTAGGATTACTCCTGTTTGTCTGCCTCTTATTCCGTTTCAGTTGTTGTTGACTGCACATTGTCTTTCCACCTTTTCGGCGGCCTTCCAACGGGTCTTCTGCTATACGGCTTGTTGTTTTTACAGATGTTCGCTAGTCTATCTGGTTCCATTCGATTTACATGTTCGTTCCAGTTTTTCTTTCTTGTTTTCATCCACCTGTTAATATTTTGAATTTTGCAACGTTCTCGTATACTTCTGTTGCTTTGTCTGTCTCTTAATGATATGCCCGCTATTGATCTTAATACTTTCATTTCGATATTGTTGATTTGTCATATTCGATATTGTCTCAAAAATCGTTAAAACTAAAAAAAACTCAACAGCGTTACCTCGATAAACTTATAAACTAATAAAATATTTTTCAATTTTGTGTTTCATATGATCCATTGACGAGTTCTACTGCAAAATCCATTTTTTTGGAGCTGCCTGTAGAAAATTGCCACCGTTGGCTTATTTTTCAATATTTGGTCTTGGATTTTTCTTTGAATAAACTTTGAATTGTACTGAATATGTTTATTTAATTTAAAAATAAAATAATTCTACCATAATTTTAAACAAAATTTGAGAAAAGGTGCTTGAAATGTTGATTTCAAACCATGCCCCCCCCCCCCCCATTAAACAAAATTAGTAAAAAGTTCAAAATTCGAACATGCTAAGGTAACAAATATTGCGGCCCTTGGTAATAGACCAAAAATATTTTGTGGCCCTTACTAAAAGAAGTTTGCCCACCCCTGATCTATAACATAAATTATTTCCAGATTAATTGTGAGAATATTTGCTGAAAGTATTGAAGTAAACTGATTATTAAACTTTTGTTATTTACATCATAATTTAACAAATAGGTATAGTCTTCTGGAAGAATAAGGCAGTTATTGCTACCTTTTATTCGTTAAGAAAAACAAGCACTTTAAAGTACTATCACTTCAGGGAGTCGTAACTTAAGTTATAGTTACAATAAGACAACCTAAATCCAGCTGAAATATCAAATATAATAGGAAAATTAAAAGGAAATAGAGCACAAGAATAGAAGACATCCACAATATTGCAGTAAAGGAACTATACAGAAGACAATGATAGTTTAGCTATTCTACATATAAATAGATTCTGGCTAGAATAAGCATACCTATTTTCCGAACAACTGGAAACATGCAAAGATTATTCCTCTACAAAAATACCAATATCATTTCTGGAAGCACTTCCAAAAATATTGGAAAGGATCATCTACACAAAAATTCTACAGGATATAATCCTATATATGTTACAGTTCAAGTTGATTATCCAGTTGGAGTTGACTCCAACTAGTTGGAGTCAACTCTAACGGCTGGTTTCAGTAAAAGTTGATTATAAATATAAAATGAAGATTTATATTCAACATTTACTAGTAAAAGTAGACTCCAACTAGGAAAAGTATACTCTTCCCAATGCCATTTAGTAAAAGTTGATTCTGATTCACACAAACAGCCGATTCTAGAAATTAAATGTTACTGAATATGTTCAAATTAGTCTAGGCTGTATCGTCGCCCCCGTTAGGTAAATTACTCCGATTCGAATTTTTTGCACAAACTTACTCAAAAAGAGGTCCTTATAACAAATCTACTGGGTGCCAGGCAGTACCTTAATCGATAAATTGTTTAAACAATTTTTTTTAGACAAATTCACAAAAATAATTTTTTCACTTCGAACAATTTTTTTTTAGATCATTTGGGTTATTCTGAGCAAAAAAAGGTATTTTGTGATTTTTCTCTAAAATTGATTGTTGTCGAGTTATACGCGATTTAAAATTTGAAAAATGCGAAAATAGCCATTTTCAAGGCTTAATTACTCGGTTAAAATCCATTATTATGAAAGTCAGAAAGTGACCAAATCAAAGTTTATAGCCCCCTCTACAAGATCCAGCAGAAATTTTTGTCACTATTTTATTAATAAGCTTTATCTTTAATTATTAACAATGAGCGCTAAGTGCGTATTAGGCGGTCGTCAATGGTGAGTGCTAAAGAGATGCACCATTCCAGCCGTCCAATGGTGAATCTCACTCGTACTCACATTGACGGCCGCCTCAATACACGGTTAGTGCTCATTGTTGATAATTAAAAATAATATCTTATTAATGAAATAATGACAAAAATTTCTTCAGGATCTTATAGAGGTAGTTTTAATCTTTGATTTTTTTTAGTTTCTGACTTTCATAATATATAATATCTTATGGCATTTTTGCCTTTCGGACAGTTCCGGCGCCAATTACACCTTTAACCCTGTTTCAAGTAACTAGTGTCGATGTACACTAGCCCAGGGGGACCGACTGCTTAACGTGCTCTCAGAGGCACGGTGAGACACCTCGTGTCATTATTGAAAATGAAAATGGTTTGTCTTTAGCAGGGCTCGAACCCACGTGCACTGGCGTATGAGGCCAGCGATTATGCCGTTACTCCACGGCCGCTCGCTCGACTTTTATAATAATTATCTTTAACCGAGTTATTAAACATTGAAAAAGGTTATTTTGGCGTTTTTCAAATTTTAAGTCGCTAATAACTCGACAACAGTCAATTTTAGAGAAAAAAGGCCCAACGGATTTAAAAAAAAATTGTACGAAGTGAAAAAATTATGTATTTTTGCGAATTTGTTTAAAATCATTGTTTATCGCCAAACTTCACTAAAATCATTCATCAAATCATCAAAATTATTGTACTTATTTGCCCTCATTTTCGGCAGTAAAATAACACTTTGTTGTATTGAAAGAAGAATGTTACTTTACCTGCCGCGATAATTAATCAAATTAACCGAGATTGAATGTAAGTGATCAATGGCAGCAATCGATTATTTATTTGAGTGAAATTAAAATTTATTTACTTTAATTATTAAAAATATTGTACAAAATTTATCTTATTATTAATAAAATTTGTCAAAAAGTAAAATTCTGTAGTGTTTCGCAATTATATTCATACAAAATAAATCAAATTTTTACAGATTTAGTAATTAGGTAGGTATACAATACTGATAACTACTATCGATTAAACATCAAAACCGGCCATCACGCAAAAGTCATCTGTCATTACTGTCATACGAATTTTTTATTTCGTCTAAAATTAAAAAAAATTTCCTCAAAGTTGTAAGTAAATGTTAATGTTTTTTATGATTGACGATACAATTTTGTACGCACCACCTCAATATTCTTTATCGAACGCGTCTGTTCCTCTGCTCGTAATATCAGACTCGTTCGATAAAGAGTCACTTTACTGACTGACTTTACTGAAATTGGTTAAACAATTTTTCGACCGCGGTACCGCGTGACACCCTGTGTATTTGTTATAAGGATTGTTATACGGATGTATTTCTTTGAGTAAGTTTGTGCAAAAAATCGAATCAGAATAATTTACCTAACGGGGGCGACGTTACAGACTATACTAATAAGTAGTTGAAACGGTCAAAACAAAGAAACGCACACTCATCAAAAATGCACTTGAGATTCTCGTATAATCAACATTTACTGAATCGATCCAGGAAGAGTCAACTCCAACTAGTAAAAGTTGATTTAAATTTTTAAAATCAACTTTTACTGCTCGTTTCAGTTGGAGTTGACTCCAACTAGTTGGAGTCAACTCATCATCATCATTCTCTTTGCCTTATCCCTATGCGGGGTTGGCTTCCCTAATTGCATTTCTCCACACAATTCTATCTTGGGCCATATCAATGTTAATCCCCTTTACCAACATGTCCTGCCTTATCGTCTCCCCCCAGCTCTTCTTTGGTCTTCCTCTCCTACTCCTTCCAGGAATCTGCACTTCAGCTATTCTTCGTATTGGGTGGTTAACGTCTCGACGTTGAACATGACCAAACCATCTTAACCTATGCTCTCTCATTTTGGCATCAATTGGTGCCACACCTAGACTTCCCCTAATATACTCATTTCTAATTTTATCCTTCTTTGTCACTCCACTCATCCATCTAAGCATTCTCATTTCCGCCACATGCATTCGCTGTTCCTCTTTCTTTTTCACTGCCCAACATTCAGTTCCGTACATCATAGCTGGTCTTATGGCTGTTTTATAGAATTTTCCCTTCAGCTTCATTGGAATTTTTCTGTCACACAACACACCACTCGCTTCTTTCCACTTCATCCATCCAGCCCTAATTCTACTGCATCCATTTTAACCGTTTCATCATCTTTATACAGCAGACAACCAACCAGAGAAGAATTAACGATAGAGGAAATAGAATCCAGTTAAAAGAGGTTAAAATTCACAATACACATCCAGGAAGGCAAGAAAAAGCATTAGTGGCGAAGAGATTGATTCAACTCTACATACATATACAGGACCAATCTCCTATCACAGGCAAATAAAGTTCAATTATACTAGGCCTACGTTAGATCGGTGATGTTATAAGCAGTCCCTGTATGGAGTTCAACAGCAGGCAGAGACCAATTGGAAGAAGCTTGTAAGAACAGAAACGGTATACTAAGGGTTAGTAGATGGATCGTCATGGCTAGACAGAGTTTCTTACGCAACCATCAAAGAATTGCTCCAGTACACAAAACTGAGGGAGGTATCTGTGAACAGGAGCAGAAAAGGTTTCCAACAAGACACAAGAAGACTCTTTAAGACAGAGATATCCTCATCAGAAACAAAGTGCTGAGGATAATGCTGAAACGCATAAACTGATTGATCATCTAATCAAGGTGAGGCTAGTAGCTTTGTCGAAGACTGCCAAGCAGGTAAGTAAGTACGGCACCAAAAATAGTACCTACAGAATCAGACGTCCAGGTGCCTAACAATATAGATAATCAGATACCAGTGGAGAAGCAAAACGTTGGCAGAAGAAGAAAGAAAACGGTGATATATTGTAAATGGTGTTTAACATTAGGGCAATAAAACTTTTTATTTTATTTTTATACCTATACTCAGAAAGAAATGGATTCTCAGTTTTTATTACATACATATTTATCTTCTTCTTCTCTCCTTACTTTCTACCCATACTTCTATAGAAAACTCCACTATTCAAGCCAACCTCACGTTTTTAAAGCTTTTAATTGCTTCTTCAATTTATATCTCTTCTTTATCGCATAAGGAAGAAGACAAATATATAATAATCAATGTCAAAAAGCAATATTTCTTATTTCTTAAATACTTATTCATGTTTTAGCGATCACTCATATAGAAAAGAACAAATAATGACCCTCTTATTTGCGAAAGGACCCTTTATTAAATATCCCAATAAAAAGACGGAAATACAAATAAGTAAAGAGTAGACTTTATTATCGTATTATGGTGATTTGCTTCCCTTGCAGGAATATAAATTTTTTCGCGATTTTACTGCTTTTCCCAATCGGAAAAGCGGGTTTTTCCGCGAAAGGAAAAACGGTCCGTTCGGGGCTCACTTTCATTCTCTGGCTATACAGGACGGATCAAGTTAGAATCATAGGATATTTTAGTTTTTGGGTTTAAAGAACTAAACATTGCAGAAGCAGAAGTAAATGAAGCATTAAGGAAATTAAAAAATAGAAAATCTCCAGAAACGGACAGAATATCGAATAAACTCCTAAAGTACGGACGACAAGATCTGACCAAACAACTATTAAAACTAATTCAAAATATAATGAAACAAAACAGAATACCAAAAGAAAGGAGATCAAGCATTCTAATACCTCTCTTCAAAAAGGGAGACAAATCGGACCCGGAGAATTACAAAGGAATTAATGTATTAAACATAACATTAAAATTAATAACAAAAGTGATAACTGATAACAAACAAACCGAATGAAATTGTAACAGCAGAAGAACAACAAGTCATTGGAATACAACACACCGGCATATTTATTTTTCATGGATCTTAAGAAGACATTTGACAGGGTCAAACTAATGGATATTATCCATTTATTGTACGCAAGAGAGGTACCTCTAGGAATAATTAAACCGATCGAAACCCCAATAGGAACACGATTAGTGGAAAGACCACGAAAACGATGAAATGACAACTTACTGGAGGCTCAGAAAACAGATAGAGTCATGCCTACACAAATAGAAAAAAAAAAAAAATAATGTGTGTGTACTTTGTACGCACTTAAGAAGTTATACTTCTATTATATGATTTCTTAAAAATAAATATACTTTAAACAGTTTGTTTTAATATTTTTTAAACACCAAACTAATTTTGTGCTTACCGCTTTCAAAAAAATAAAAAAAAGTGTAGGACTGCACTGGAATCGCACTCAAGACCTCTCGATCTCTGGCCGAACCAAATAAGCTACGAGGACTGTGTCTGTATCGGTTCGGACGTACCTAATGACAATTCACGGTAACAAACAGACAAGGTGAAGTATAATAAATATACAATAAAATGTTTTAATAATACTTATCTTACTCCTGAGGAAGACAAATCCAAAGACACAAAAATTATAATAAATATATTTACTAAAACCACTAATATATTCTGTTCACACCTTTTCTTGCACTCAGGGCCACCGTAACCGAGCGTGCAACGCGTGCGGCGCACGCGAGCGTAACCCCAAAGAGGCGCCAAACCGAAGGTTTGGTAAATAAGAAATATTTATTTTAAATGAGATAATCATTTTTTATATACAATTTTAATTATTTCATGAGCAGCTAGAGAGATCTGAAAAATCAAATATTGTGTTATTACTAAAAAAATAATTATTCCCGTCCTGAAATGTTGAACTTACTCCGTCAAAAATATATTACATTTTGTTGTTCCTTCCTAATGTCTTTCTTTGAAGTAGATTAAATTACGCTTGGCATACCATCCAATCGATTTTATGTTGTAAACTAAAGCGACACCCAGAATCAAAATAGTGAAATAAACATCAAATCACACTCCTTGATGAGTAGAAACATAAATTAACACCCATAAAACGCAACTTAGCAGTTTTACTCCAACAAAAACATAACTTGCTGGATCAAGCAGGGTGAATATTTTACTCGAATTTATTATAATTACCCTTAGTAAACAAATACTCTATGAATTATGATTATGTATTTGACTTGAGTATATTTTCCTTTCTCGTCTATGCGTTTATTAGGAACAAACATTATTTACTGTTATTACTGGTGAACGGGTGGTTTCCTGCAGTCAAAGGTTTAAAATTTTATTTTATATTGGTGTTAACTACGACTAATATTGCAATATCCGTTGGGTTTTTTCTGCCCCGATTTTAAACTTTTGTTTTCGTGTAAAAATAATGAACCATCTTTTTTATTTGTTGTTATTTTAAGTTGTGTGGAAATTAAATTAATTATGAAAATGGTAAGTGTCATAATCATTGCATAGAATAATAATAATTCATTTTAAATAGTTATAATCGGGTTTTCACTAATAAAATCCACAATTTACAATTTATTTTGAAAAAAAAAAGAAAATAATTAAGACACTGTGTCTGAGTAACTTGGAACCATATGGGAAACTTTTTTATTATTAATTTTACGGAAAAAATTTATTCTTCATAAAATGCTTTGCATAGTCTAAAAACTAAAACGCAACCAAATATAAAATTGTGTCAATCTTGAGTCAATTGTGTCAATGAGTATCAAAAATATGAATTTCGATCAAGAGTACCTTATATTTCGAAAGAGAGATAATATCGACAATTGTTATTAGGAAAAGTTGTTTGGAATTAATTAAAAACTATGTAATGTTTTAATATGGAATTACATCCTTTTAATTGATGTTTTTCTCAAATTACAGATACCCAACGCCCTTTTCATTTATTACGAATAATGCGATAACTCTTTTATTGTTATTGATTAATTAATTAATAATAAAAGAGTTATCACATTATTTGTAATAACTCAAAAGGGCTCATTATTAATAATAAAAGACTTATCACATTATTTCTAATAAATGAAAAGAGCGTTGTTGAAAAGTACAATTAATGTACGATAAAAAGTTCTTTCTAAAAAGCTTTGCATGGTCTAAAATCTAAGATGCAACCATCAAATCCTATTAATTTTTTTCAATTTTATATGAGATAAATGTAAAAAATATGAGTTTCGATCAAAATTAAAGTGCCTTTCTAGATCACAATATATTTCAATTAGAAGGATGTAATTGCATATAGAAACACAACTTTTCATAATAACTTTGCAATATTGTGAAAACTAAACGTACTTTGCTCTAGACCGAAATTCATATTTTTTGACATACCTCGTATAAGATTAATAAAATTTGATATTTATTAGTTGCATTCTGAGTTCTAGCTAGACAATGCAGAACTTTTTATGAAGAATAACTTTTTCTCGTAAAATTAATAATAAAACAGTTTCCCATATGATTCCTAGTTATGTAGACACCCTGTATAAAATTTGTTTGAAAACTTTGAACTACTGTACTATTTTTGAACTGAAAAAATGTACTATTTTTTTGTTTCAAAATTTTTAGACTATTATGTCTTAAAACCCACCAAATTTCATTTGCACACCTCAACCGGTTTTAGAGCAATAAATAAATCGTCAGTTTGTAAGAAAGATTTTAACACCCCGTATATCGGAAACAACTGAAAATCAAATTACAACATATCGCACCCTCAGTAATATAGAGGCACAATTCAAAAAAGTAGATTTTTGGGAAATCGCGTTTAAAGATTCTGGTTTCCAAAATTACAGATATTTTTTCAAATAACATGCTTATTATTTAAGTTATAAATGCGAAATTTGGCAGATTTGTTATTTGATAATTGCACTATAAATAGCGATCAGAAAAAAAGTTAATATAAATAAATTCTATTAATTACATGTAGTTGAAAAAAATACTTTCCAGTTAGTCCCTTCTTCTTCTTAAAGTTCCCTCTCCTATTGGAGGTTGGATATCATAATGACTATGGTCACGTTGTTGGCTGCTGCTCTGAACAGTTGTAATGAACTACAGTTAAACCATTCTCTAAGGTTCCTCAGCCAGAAGATGCGTCTTCTTCCTATGCTTCTTCTTCCTTGGATCCTTCCTTGCATAATAATTCTCAGCAACTCGTATTTTTCTAAGTTAGTCCCATATAGTACAAAAAACATAACAGAAATAAGGAACTGTTTAAGTTTCATCCCTTATAGCATTAATGCCCTTTCACTGCTTATGCAAAATAACGATCTATTATGAATTAGACCCATTTGTTTATTATATTTTGCATAACATAACGGCTCAACTAAAAACTATTCTATATAATACAAAATGTTAAAATTTAAACTAACCAGGATTTTCGTCATAGAAAAACATGTTACTGATTGCTCCCTTGTAGCAGTAAAAACCAGAGGTGGCCGGGGAGAGTGAGAGAGAGGCATAAATATATTTACCAAACCATTTATGTTCTTTTTCTCCCTCTGTCAACGCTAACCGGTAGAGAATTTCAGTTTGTGCCCATATCATTCAAAATCACAGTTATCACAAATTTTGAGTTGAGCCCTTATATTACTGAGGGTGCGATATATGAGTTATGTTTGATTATTTTTACGTATATTATACAGTCTTAACTGGGCGCGCGGCTTTTCCCCAACACGACTCTACCTTATCGGCGGAGTCTACGAGAAGTGTACGGTAAATGGAAGCTGTAACTACAAAGAAACAAATATGTATGTCTTTGTGGATTTCAATGCATATTTTTTTTTATAATTCTAAAACAAAATCAATGGGAAAGTCCCCGTAGCTGGCTGTATACCATAGTTAAAAAACCATACTGAAGTAAAAACTTCTTTTGTATATTGGTATAAAAAGTTTTATTAAAAAACATAAAAGTCCTCCAAAAGGATTTGCAAAACGTTTTCAATCTGAATCAGATCATCCTCAGTGCCTAGAACGAAGTATTTCCACGTTAAAATGAATACAAAAGGTTTAAAATTGTGACTAGGTTAAAGAAAAATGTGGCAATACTTACGTTCTGCTTCACAAAAGAAACTAGCAACTTATTTAGAAAGGTTACATCGATATAAATGGTTTACATAACAATTAAGTGATATTTGTAGCGACTCCAAGTCGATGTTACAAGATGAAATGTGCTAGGAGTGCTCAAAGGGCAACATGGTTCCCTGCTCGTTAAGAACTCGTGGTTCTTACCAGTTCAATGGACACAGACCAACTAAAGTGAAGGAGATGACAATCCAATTATCAGACCGAAGCGACATGACAAGACAGGTAGTCAATTTTTGGTTATGAATTTCAAATTATTATTGTTGTTTAAAAAATTTTTGGATTATATATTAGTAACTGTATAAAATTGAAATTTAAATTATAATAATTAGATTTTATTGTAAAAGTATATGAGCCAACTCTCTACTCTCTGTTACAGAAAGAACTGTTGTTAGTGTTAGGTAGATAAAATGCAAGTCAGTGACGTCATCGGTGATTAAATTTGAGAAAGAAGGCAAACAGTTTTATTTAGTTTGAAAGAAAAGGAAAATTTTCCTTTTCTTTCAAACTAAATAAAACTGTTTGCCTTCTTTCTCAAATTTAATCACCGATGACGTCACTGACTTGCATTTTATCTACCTAAAGAGGAAAACTGACAGAGCGTGTTGCGACATTATGAGTGAAATAAAAAAATGTAACAGAAAAAGATAAAAACTGAAGACGGAATTCAACCCAACGTGAAAAAGATTAAACGTAAGAAGAGATAGAGAAATTTCTGTCAAAATTTGGTATTTATCACCCTTAAAATAACACCAAATGCTAAAATTTATTAGCCTGTAGATAGTGTGGATGTCTCGTCAGCCGAGGGTATGATCAGTGGCGTGGTAATTTTATGGTCAAACTACGTTTTGTTCTAATTTTTATCATTGTGAGAATTAAAAAAACCAACTAATATTTTTATCTCCACCACTGAGAGCGGTCAACTTTTTGGTTGCCTGTATTCTTCGGGACATATTCGGGACATTTTATCACAAAGTGTAAATATTACTAATTTTACCGTCTTGTAGGGTATCTGCGTTCTCTTTCTTTTCCACTATTATATATATTATATCTCTCTTTGCCGACGTTTAAATTAGGACCCACTTGAATCTCGCTTCAACACGCGCCTCGACCTCGTCGTGAGAATTCTCCATTACACTAACAACAGTTCTTTCTGTAACAGAGAGTAGAGAGTTGGCTCATATACTTTTACAATAAAATCTAATTATTATAATTTAAATTTCAATTTTATACAGTTACTAATATATAATCCAAAAATTTTTTAAACAACAATAATAATTTGAAATTCATAACCAAAAATTGACTACCTGTCTTGTCATGTCGCTTCGGTCTGATAATTGGATTGTCATCTCCTTCACTTTAGTTGGTCTGTGTCCATTGAACTGGCAAGAACCACGAGTTCTTAACGAGCAGGGAACCATGTTGCCCTTTGAGCACTCCTAGCACATTTCATCTTGTAACATCGACTTGGAGTCGCTACAAATATCACTTAATTGTTATGTAAACCATTTATATCGATGTAACCTTTCTAAATAAGTTGCTAGTTTCTTTTGTGAAGCAGAACGTAAGTATTGCCACATTTTTCTTTAACCTAGTCACAATTTTAAACCTTTTGTATTCATTTTAACGTGGAAATACTTCGTTCTAGGCACTGAGGATGATCTGATTCAGATTGAAAACGTTTTGCAAATCCTTTTGGAGGACTTTTATGTTTTTTAATAAAACTTTTTATACCAATATACAAAAGAAGTTTTTACTTCAGTATGGTTTTATAATTCTCGTATCAAAGTTACGCGTGAAGTTAGTCGTATTGATGACAGTTGGGGAACCGTCCGCGACTCAAAGTTTGGTGCGTTCCTCCCCATTCACCCTGTATAGTAAATTTAAAGGGCGCTAGAATATGTCCCGCACGCGGGCGCCAATCAGCCTTGCGGGGCCCCTGCTTGCACTGATAAATTTATACATAACTAGAAAATTTAGCAACTAAACGCCATACTGTCTGTGTGCGCATGCGCGCAGTATTATGAAATTTTACTCTCAATCGCGCCTAAAGAAGTATAACTTCAAAAAAAAATAAGAAGAAGACGAAGAAAAAGAAGAGAGTTTAAAACTTGGGTTTGTATTGAGTATTTTCTGTTTTTGTTATATGCTAACTTATCATTGTATGTTAGTTGTTATACTGATTACATAATAGGGAACTTGCATAAATTTTTAAATATTAAAATGATATTAAAAAACATAAGGTAACATGATCTTAAAACGCTTACATGCGAAAAAAGCAAATATTTTTAACCCGTACGCTAATTACGACGCTTTGAAAATGCTAGAAAATTCAAATATCTTAGGAGGCTCTTGAACGTCCTTCTATTGGTTCGACGTCACGGGCCACGGTCAACCGGGCTAGCTAGTCGGAAACAACGCGATTAGGGTAGGTATCACGGGTATATTACATTTTAATCGTCTTTAATGAAAAATTCCTAGGTATTATTTATGTTCATCTTATATATTGTAATAAGTAGTTGAGTGCTACTTTGTAAAGAGTTTAAAACGCATAATATGACGGACGAGGGTTTTTCAAAAGGTCAATCTGACTAACTTACCTACCGTTGATGTCTTCATCGTGGCAACTTTTATAAAAAGTAGTGAAAGCTATTCTATTGGAGAAATGCGAGGTGACAAGGCAAATAATAAGTAAGAGTTATTAATAAGCATGTTTAAACCGTTTATAACAATAGTTTGGTACCATTATATTATAGTATACGGTTTACCCCGAGGGTTTGATCTACCTACCTTTAATCGAAGGATTTCGTATATTCTGGAATAGATTACGGTGTAATTTGCATTATAATAAAGATTATATTTTATTGTAATGTTTATTGGTACCTACTGGAGCCTTTCATTATTGTGTTCAAAGCCTTCTGAGAAAAGATTATGGTGATTAGCAGACGTACCGATAGAACGTGTACATAGCCAACAAAATCCTTCTTTACAAAGTTAATAATACGCATAAATAAGAAGAATCATTATTGTAATTTTACAAGTTTTCTCATCTTTATCATCTCAGCTTATACTTACACCGCATCCTTCGGTAGACTGCAAGCTATAGTAGAAACCCGACTGTAGCACCAATACTTTTTAGTTACTCTTACTTTTATTACTAAAAGTTTTGTTTATTTTTAAGTTACTTGTTTCTTCTTTGTTCTTCAACACAAGAAACGACAAAAGTAATTTCATAAAAAAGAACTTTTTGATACATGTCAACAGAGATAAAATGTTAATATTTTGCCTGTCACAGAAAAAATCATTTTTGCCACAGAGTAAAACAAGATATT
The DNA here is from genome assembly GCF_917563875.1 of Diabrotica virgifera virgifera. Lineage (NCBI taxonomy): Eukaryota > Metazoa > Arthropoda > Insecta > Coleoptera > Chrysomelidae > Diabrotica > Diabrotica virgifera. The sequence goes on from NC_065445.1 coordinate 7,392,259, forward strand.
TCAACTATATTATTTATCTATGGGCAAACTGCATTAAATGCAATAGCCCGCCCCGAACGGACAAACGATACGAGTGGCCTGTGACGTCAGACCCAGGTCTCGCTTTTGAAGTTGTTTAAAACGGAAATTTTAGGCGCGGAACTTTGATTAGATGTTGTACGTACACTATTATTCATTGTTAAGACGTAATATTTTGAATATAACATTTTAAAACATAAATTAACAATTTTATGCAAAAAAAAAAATTTAGTGCAAGTTCCCTATTTTTTTTTAATTTTACTCTGTTGAAAAGTTTTCGTTCTTTGTCTACTCTATGCAGCACTTCTTCGTTTGAGGTATGCGTTCGTCCACGTAATCTTGAGGATTCTCCAGCAGATCCACATTGCAAAGGCTTCGAATTCATTTACGGTTGATGTTTTAAGGGTCCATGTCTCAACTGAATAGAGGTGAGAGTTGAAAGAGTTGACCAGATGTAGAGCATTTTGATAAACGCAGTCGAATTTCAAGTTTTATTCGAGAATCACACAGCAGTATTTTGGTTTTTTCGAATGGAACCCATGTATTAATTTTAATCGCGACTGCTTTTTAATTTATTAAATAAAAAAGCTTACAGATTCTTAACGTATTTTTGTTCAACAATTAGTGTTAATATCGTCCAGTTTTTGAAGATATTCTTCTTTAGCGGCGATTCGATTGAGGGTAAAATTGTACATAAATGAGTATTTTACACAACATCGATACAGCTAGACGCCAAAAATGGATAAAGACTGTCGAAAACCTTGACTTCAAAAAATCAAGACGGCAGGCATGGTCCTTGTTGCGGAAAATTGGAGGAGTTAACCAGCTGGAATCCAGAGAGTCTAAAATGTCTCCTAACAAGGTTGCCTCCCATATAGTATCTCTATCCAGAGCTCCACGAGATCGAATACATACTACCAACGTGAAAAGAGACTTAAGGGCATTAAAACAAATGAACAGAACGAACTCCGAATATTCAGCAAGAATACTTATTTCTGAAATCACACATGCGCTGAAAGAAATGAAATCAGGTAAAGCACCTGGCTTTGATGGTATCCATCCAGAGTTCTTGATACACAGTGGTGCATACACGAAACAGTGGCTTGCAATGTTCTTTAATGATATACTTCAGTCAGGTAACATTCCTTTCTCACTTAAGCGAACAAAGATAATTGCAATTCCGAAACCGGGCAAATCAAACGATAAGCCAGAAAACTACCGCCCCATAGCCCTACTCAGCATGGTATATAAACTATTAGAAAAGCTTCTCCTCAACAGAATTAGTCACAGGATACTAGAAAATGTCCCCATTGAACAAGCTGGCTTCCGCCCTCATCGAAGCTGTACGGACCAAGTGCTGTCATTAACAACTTTTATAGAAGCTAGTTTTCAAAAGAAACAAAAGACAGCAACAGTATTTATAGATCTAACAGCAGCATATGATACTGTTTGGAGACAGGGATTAATATATAAACTGGCCCGCATTATCCCCTGCAGAAAAATAATTAACCTCATTGACAACATGCTGACCAACAGAGCCTTCCAGGTTATAATGGGAAAGGAGACGAGTAGACAGATGAAACTTAACAATGGTCTTCCACAGGGTTCTGTCCTTGCCCCTTTACTTTTCAGCCTCTATATTGCTGACATGCCTGAAACCGAATCTCGGAAGTTTGGATATGCTGACGACTGGACCCTTGCAACAAGCCACCAATCTTTAGAAACTACAGAAATCACTCTCACGAATGACTTATCCATCCTCAGCGAATACCTTAAGAAATGGAGACTACAGCCAAGTACTACAAAAACTGAAGTATCAGCTTTTCATCTAAACAACAAGTTGGCAAACAGAGAATTGCGAGTGTATTTTAATAACAAGCTGTTAAAACACAATAAATACCCGAAATACCTTGGGGTTACTCTAGACAGAACGCTCACATTCAGAGAACACCTGACGAAAACAGCAGCAAAATTGAAAACACGCAACAGTATAATACAGAAACTCTGCGGCACTACATGGGGGTCCACAGCATCAACATTAAGATCCTCTGCTCTTGGCCTGATATATCCGGTGGCAGAATACTGTGCTCCAGTGTGGCTAAATAGCAGGCATACCCACCTGGTCGACACCCAACTAAACCGTACTATGCGTATGATAACAGGCACAATTAAGCCCACCCCTACAATGTGGCTACCTACCCTTAGTAATATAGCACCACCCAACCTACGCCGCGAACATGCATTGGTTAAAGAATATAACAAAATAATGGACAGTCGCCAGTTTCTAGTCCACAACGACATCCCCGATATTCTTGGAAACCGTCTCCGATCCAGGTTACCCCCTCTACAATCTGCTCAAGCGCTGCAGCAATCCAACTTTGACTTAAATACCCGATGGAGCGAAGATTGGGAAAGTAGGACAGATCCGCATTACCATAGTCTACCGGACATCATAGGGAAACCTGGCGAATTTGAACGTCCCCGTAAGATTTGGGCAGCCCTTAATCGAATTCGAACAAACTGTGGAAGATGCGCCGACTCCCTCCACAGATGGGGTAAACTCCCCTCGCCTTCTTGCGACTGCGGCGCTGCAAGACAGACGATCAGTCACATTGTTCAGGACTGCCCACGCAGAGCATACACAGGCGACCCTATAGACTTTGTAATGGCAACCGAAGGGACAATCGAATATATAAAAAAATTGGACATCTGTTTGTGATGCATTGTATAATGCATAAATCTAAATATATTCTGTGATATACTTAAGCCATACGCTAAATAAATAAATGTACATAAATCTGCGCGCCTGCGCACACAGACAGTATCTAGTTCCTTGCTAATCTTTCAAGATAGGTATCTGTAACCGTGCAGGTAAGTCATTAAAAGAATATATTAGTGTTTTTAGTAAATGTATTATTTATTATAATTCTTGTGTTTTTGGATTTGTGTTTCTCTGTAGTAAAATAATAAAATATTATGTAGGCATAACATTTTTACACGCCGTGTTGTGTAATTATTTTCGAAACTTACATGTCAATTGCAATGACCTCGCTAGAGTAGTTGGTAGGGCGTTAGGTCCGAGATTGGGACGACGCGGGTTCGAATCCTGGGCGATTCATATTTTTCTTTTATTTTTCGTTGTTTTAATAAAAAATTTTTGAAAGTGGTAGATAAGAAAGTTTGTTTAATTTTTAAATAAAATAAAAAAACCTGTTAAGTATATTTACTTCGTTGAAATTACCTATATAATAGAAGAATATCTTCTTACGTGCGTACAAAGTACACACACATTCTTTTTTTTTTTGGATTACCGGATATACTGAGTAAGGAAAATCCAGGAAAAGGGTCCACCTTGTATATAAAATGCAGATAGCAAATTCAAAAATAAGTAAAACCCAGCTACAGCTACAGAGCGGGAGCTGTAGCGCTGAAAGCGAGAAATCCATTCCTAGATTCCTCGTCGGTTGTTGATTTTGAAGGCATTAGTGCAATTGCGTGTGGAGCGAAAGACATTAAATTTTCAGGATGATGAGATGAGGGAAATGGCGTGTGCCGCAGATTGCCTAAATTCACTTTTCCCGTTCCCCAACGCTACGCACCGACCTAATGAAACAATCATTCGCCTTTGCTAATGGTCTTATTTATCGTTTCTGCGTGACATAATGGCTCGTGTTCTGAGTGCTCTGATTTTCAACACTTTTGTCACACGTACTTCACTAAACCAATAATTGCAATAAGAATGCGCAATAATATAATCCTGTCTATTGTCGATTGTTAACCAGCTATCAGTTATGTTGTGTCTAATTATTTTCTTATTCTTTGTATTTCCTTTTAGAATTATGCGATAAAAAATCTACTATGTAGTTGGTTAAATACAGAGTGGGCCATGAAAACAATCCAATCAATATTAGGTAGTATTTATTAGATTTTAAGGAAATGAAGAAACAGGTCGATTGTTGATATAATAAAGGGGACACATTTTTACGGTACATACAACTGCCATTATTTGTCAACCTCCTCTCTTCCATTCCCCCACCCCTTATTTTAAAATAGGGAATAGGGGTCGTGTGCTACCTCATTTGAAAGGTTATTCAATTCTCTATTCAGTAATATTAACATTGACATAATTATTTATACAGGGTGTCCAAAAAAAAATTATTTTGAATTAAATTAATTGACACAAAAAGAAGAATGTATGAAATTTATTTAACTCAAAATATATTCTACTACTGACAGAAAACAGAAAAAATGTTTATTTGACAAATAAATATTGTTTTTCGCTTAAATTCAATATTTAACTTACCAAGAGGCAAATGGGTGGCAGCTTGAACATTGAAATTAAGCGAAAAGCAGTGTTTATTTATTAAAAAACATTTTTTTCTGTTTTGTGACAGCAGTAGAATGTAATTTGAATTAAATAAATTACATACATTCTTCTTTTTGTGTCAATTAATTTAATTAAAATATTTTTTTCTTGGACACCCTGTACAAAAAATTATGTTAGTGTTTTTTACTACTGAATAGAGAATTGAATAACCTTTTAGTGGAAGGTAGGGGTTTGTCAAATGACAAATGTATATACCGTAAAAATGTGTCCCACTTGACGTATTTCGTTAATTTCGTAATTTCCTTAAAATCTAATAAATACTGCCAAATATCGAGGTGGACTGTTTTCTTTGGCCCACTCTGTATAAAGTTTGTTGAAGGATTAGATATTTAGATATTTTCCACTCAGCCAGCCACATTTTTGCTTTAGTTTTTGAATTGTTTCAATATTTGAAATTACAATTCCTGCTTAACCTCACTTTGTGTACATTGACATTTTATTATATTAGACCAGGGCGCATCTGTAAAAAAATTAGTACATTTGGACGTTGAGAGGTGACTCAAATTTTTTTGCAGAAATTGCTTGAAAATAAATCAAATAATAATATTTGAGTTATCCTCCCTCTCAAAAAGGTCCGGAACATTGTTTAAATAATCAAAATGTCAAAAAATTAAGGAAAAATTCGATTTTTTTCATGGTTTTTTGATTATAACTTCAAAAGTGTTCATTTCCGAAAAAAGTTGTACTCACATAAAAGTTGCGTAATTAAATTTGCTACAACATAGAATTGATTAAAAATTTAAAAAATAGTCACCCTTGTTGCAAAATAGCAATAATTGCGAAGAAACCATACAAAAACAAGTATTCGCATTTTACGTTTTTCAACCATTAATGCTACACTTAGGACATTCATATTTTACCCAGAAAAAGTTTATGATAAAATAAAAAGTAAATTTCATTGAGATCGGTTTAACAGATTTTGCAAAATAAATTTTGCAATCCAGCTTTCGCAAAAAAAATTCTTTTTTTCAAAATGTTACAGGACTGAAAATAAAGCAGATAGCAAGTTGAAATTTTTTTTGCGCATTGAAGTGCACTGTACCTTTCATCTACAATTTTGCAAAATTAAAATCGATTAACACCACGGCGTCAGGAACTATTTTAAATAAACATTAATTATTGGTGCTACGCGCAGGACAGCGGATAGTTTTCTCTGATTGGGCATTCCAATGACCTTTGATAATAATTGATACATTTTAATTTTTATTACATTTCGATATAAATAAATAAATTTGTTTATTGTAAAATAAAAACACATACTCTATCCTTTGAAATAACACTTTTATTAGCAAAAACTTTTTTGTTCATATATTTTAACTTAGAGAATAAAAGTTTATTATTTTTAAACATATGCAATTGTTTAAACAATATTTCACAAACAATAATAAAATTAGTTTGATATTTGTGGAATTAAAATATTAAAATACAACAAAATATAGAGTAAGAAAATAATATATTAGATAAAGATTGGAAGAAATTTTGGTGGAAATCAACTTATGTGAATCGAACACCGCTGTCCTGCGCGTAGCACCAAAAATTAATGTTTATTTAAAAAATTTCCTGACGCCGTGGTAATTAATCGACTTCAATTTTGCAAATTGCAAATGAAAGATACAGTACACTTCTATAAGCAAAAAAAAATTCAACTTGCTATCTGCTTTATTTTCAGTCCTGTAACATTTTGAAAAAATTAATTTTTTTTTCGAAAGCTGGATTGCAAAATTTATTTTGCAAAATGTATTGAATCGGTCTTAATGAAATTTACATTATTGTTTTACTGTATCATAAAGTATTTTTGGGTGAAATATGATGGTCCTAAGTGTAGCATAAATGTTTAAAAAACGTAAAATGCGAACACGTGTTTTTGAATGGTTTTTTCGCAATTATTGCTATTTTGCAACTAGGGTGACTATTTTATAAATTTGTTGCTAATTCTATATTGTAGGAAATTTAATTACGCAACTTTTATGTCAGTACAACTTTTCTTAGAAATGAATAGTTTTAAAGTTATAATCAAAAAACCAATAAAAAAATCGAATTTTTCCTTCATATTTTGACATTTTGATTATTTAAACAATGTTCCGGACCATTTTGAGTGCGAGGATAACTCAAATATTATTATTTGAGGTATTTTCAAGCAATTTCTGAAAAAAAAATTGAGTCACCTCTCAACGTCCATCTCAAAACAGATGGGCCCTGGACTATATTTACTTTCATTCATAAAAACAAAGAGGAATATATTTATAACAGCATGACAAGAAGTATTCTGACTTGAGTGTGAAAATTGGATAATAAATAAGAAAACAAAAGCAACAGAGATGAAATTCCTAAGAAGAAGCTGCAAAGTAACAAGGAGAGATATAATAACTAACATAGAGATTAAAAAAAGAATGAAAATAAACTCAGAGTTTACTCAGATATAACAGATTACATAGAACAGTATCTACAGATTAATCTGGTACGGACATATGAGAAGAGCAGGCAAAGCACGTTCGATAAACAGCATAACAGCGTAGAGCCCGATGGGAAGAAGGAAGGAAGCCAGATCCCGAAGATCTTTCAGGTGAAGTGAACGAAGCAAGTGAAGAAATCTGCAGGAAGGGGACTGGCAAAACAGAAAAAACTAGAGAAAACGATTGAGTGAATGAATATGGTGAAAACTGTGGAAATCCTTAGTAAATTATATCCTGTCATTGCATTAGTTTAACAACAATAACTTCTGTTACAACTAATTTTTTTAGAGAAAAGTGAGAAGTCCCTGATCTAAACAATAAATCTGAAATTCTCGTGGAATCAATTTCTGCTAACATCCTTAATCTCTGCCTTTTACAATAATTTATAAGGCAAGGATACGACGAATAAAGGAAATGAAAGGGACTCTACAATATGCAGTCATATTCGAAGAGGTCTTGAGAGACCGAAACGGACGAATGGGGATGGTGAATCATCTTTGAACCGAATTGACACAAGCTGTTTCTAAATTTTTTTACTCTGTAGAGCAATTTTGCAATGTTTCATAACTTGCGAAATAATTCCTTTAAGAGATATGGTAGGGGAGCAAACTATGCTAAATATGCAGCTCCTCGAGCGCTTTGGGGACCTATTGGGTTGTGAAGAGTAGGTCCTAAAACCAAAAAAAGTTAAGTAAAGTTTTCCATTTTAGTGGGGACTTGTCCATTTTTAATTTAATTTTACATTTCCAACAATCGTTTTTTTAGATTATAGTGCCATCTATCCACAATTCGAAAAAATGTCTCGAATAAAGTTACTTATTTTTACGTAAGGAATCCAAATCTGCAATAAAAAAATGGAGGCTTCCATTTAAGATTTTAAAGTAACCCCACACCCCACCTCCGTGGGTGGTCGTGTTTGATGCCATTCGATAGATTTTTCAAAAATATTGAATAAGTGTATTTTTCAGTTTTTCGATGTGATGTTCATTTCGCGGGATTCGTATTTAAAATATTAAATGTACCCCCACCCCTCTCCGTGGGAAGTCGTGTTTGGTATCGTTCGATGGATTTTTGCTTTTTTCTTGTGAAACTTTGAGACTCGCCCATTTCCTTACGTCCCGCTCAAATTGTCAGATTTTTTAAATATACAGTAAAACCTCGATATAACGGACTAATTGGAGGGACAGAGTGTCCGTTAAAGCCGAAAGTCCGTTATATAAAAATAGATTTAAAATAAATCAGACTATTTAGAAATGTGTGCTCATTATGCTATAATAAAAAGTTTATTGAAATTCCTTGTAAAATGTAGCGTTTGGGATCCACGGGGACCCCGTTGTTATTCAATGTATCTTGGTATGGGTAGTGTTAAGTATGTATAATATTAACAGGGCGTTTTTAATTTTTTTACATTGGACCGGATTTTTTGTCCGTTATATCCGAAGTCCCTTAAATAGAGGTCCGCTACATCGAGGTTTTACTGTACACTGTTTTGCATGTATGTACTTAACTTACCTTATCTTAATCTGACGATTTTGAGTTTTTCTAAGGATAGATTTTTTTTTTCGGCGCCCCCTTAACGAATTCCCTTGCATTAAGAGCCAATATATGGTAGAGGTACATTTTCAGGGTACAAGGATTTTCCCCATGTAATAATCTGACGCGCTCGAGTAACTGCAAAAATTTCCACTTTGGCTCCCATACCAATATAAATGTCCTAAAATTTTAACTCAGCACCAAAATATTTTAAACCACAAACTTATTGCAGTCCAATCATCATGAAAAATTCGCAAGAAAGAATAATGTCTTCTGTATGGGATGATTTAAACTGTACTTAAGAATGGACATATCCATTAGACTCTCGGAAACGATTCGAAAAATGCATTAGCTGTCAAAGATCAACTAAAATTATTGGCTGAATGACAACTTGTCATGACATTAATGGCGTTTGGATATTTCTTGAAATCGTAGCTAAGTTTATTTACTGCGAAGAAAATTATGTATAACCATCGTTGATTTTATGAGTGGTATTGTACGGATGCTGAAAAAACCACCCAGACGACGGAGGATAAAATATTACATAGTGCTGGCTTTTTATATGAAATTAAACACAGAAATTTGTTGAGATAATAGTAATTTGATTGTAAATGATACTACAATATCTATACATATACACCAATATTGAAAACAAAACAGCAGATTGAAATTCAAAAATCGTGTGGGTTTGTAGGTTAGGTTTAATTTGTAAAAAACTTATACAAAAAAAATAAGACCAACAGCTTTCCTGTTCTTTGCAGTACAGCATGCAGTAGTTCTATGATCCTCTTTATGATCCTTGGTCTTCACATAAGCTGTCTGCTGTTCTTCTGATCTGACGGCATTGAATAGTTCATTTATGTGCGTGAACCAACTTATTCAAATTTTTTCTTCATTTATCATAAATTTCCCTGCCTCTATAATTCTATGAGGAAAAAATCTTATGATAGAGGCTTTTTTTGAACAACTTGAACTTTTTGAACAACTTGAACTTTTTGAACAACTTTAAACTTTTTTTTGATTTCTCTTCTTTTTTTTAACATTTTGAATGTGTCGTGTTTGTATTCTAACTGTTCCATTTTGATGCATTTATCGACCATCCACTTTTCTTTCGCGATCTTTACCTTTTGTTTTATTAATTTCTGTTTTTTTTATATTGCTTCCTATTTTTTCTATTGTCATCTCCATTCTATATTTGTAAGATATTATCATTTAAACAGTTTTTACATTTCTTCACCATTGGTTTCATGTATTATTTTACTAAGCAGGTATATTGAGATCTTATTCTATTTGTTTTTTTATCCTCTGTTATAAGTATTTATTTTTGGTGTTTTGTGACTTTTTAAATTTTTGTTTAGCTTGACTTTGATGTCAGCTATGAGAGAATTGTGGTCTGAACCGATATATCCACTAAGATATGTCGTCATTCTGTTGACACTAGTTTTGAATCTCTTGTTATTTGTTAGAATATAATCTGTTAGGTTAGGAAAATATACAGTGTGATTAAAAAGTTATGAACCAAATAAGAAGTTGGCACAATAGATAAAACACCCAGTATCTTTGTTATTGATGAAGTAAAGCCCAGTAAGTATGGGATTTTTGAGATCACCTAAGTATCCCCTTTTACAATTAACGTATGTTGCTTTCCCAAAGAAATACCCTGTATATTGTTAAATTAATAAACTGGAATAGATTTAGATTAATAAATTAAAATACTAAGTGGATTGAGAGAATTTGAAAAACTAACCTAAGAAATAAGGAACTTTCTACTCGAAAAACCTAATACAAGCAGGTAAAGAAAAGCAGGTATCAAATATAAAAAAAAATGAACAGAATGTATGAATGGAAAAAGTGTAGCACGTGCCTTGAAAAAACCTTGAAAAAATTGAAGCCATGTTTACTGGAATTGGAGTGAGGACAAAAAAATTAATTTAAATATTTTTTGCTCAACAGTGTGCGGTAAACAATCGCGGAATCAACACTTTTAACTCATATTTTTATAGCCGTAGTAAATCTTATCGCAGTTTCTCATTCATACCGTTTCTATATTTAACCAAAATTTCCCCAGCAGCTTTAAAATCAGCCCCACACGCTTCCTTTAAACAATACACGCGTCTTAATGTATCCTGGAAGATAATCCAAGTTACATAACCCCTTTTCCTTAAACCCAAGAATGATCCTGGGACTAAAACGTCAGGAAGCGGGGCGGCAGTAATCAAATTTCCCAAATTCTGGGGGCACCGACGCCCCATAATTCAGCTAATTTGTTAAAATTACTAAAAGGGCCATTACGCGAGTTTCCTGTCGGGCTGTCGGGCCCGGTGCCGCTTGCGAGAGACTCATGTAAGATTTCTAATTACTGGGGGGCGCTAGATGGCGCTGGAAGCGCTAATGCGCCCTTTGCGTGGCGAATGCGAACGGGGCCCTTTGGCCCTACGTCCTTCGTTTGGATAACTGTTTTTTGAGGACACGGACGTGGGTTCACATAAAAAATGTTGATGTTTCCTTTATTTTTGAAGCTATAAATATCAGTTTTAGTAGAATAGAATGCGTAAACTCTTAGAAATGAGCCCATCAGAATCAAAACCTGCTAAATCCAAATTTTTCGTTTTTCCTTTTTTTACACATTTTCAAAGTTCAAGAATACAGGGTGTCCAGAAACTCTACCGACAAACGAAGACAGGAGACTCCTCAAATAATTTTAAGACAATTTAACTCAATTCACTTAGTCCGAAAATGCTTTCTAAGGGGGCTAGAGCTATTTGAAGATGGCGTCTTGTAATAAGTTTTTCTTAACCCTTTGACTGCGTCTCTCCAGAACGCGTCTATTTAGAAAAACGAAAATTGGTAAGCATATTTATCTTCCAGAGTTAAATCGATTCCATCCATTGCGAATTTTTAGTACCTGGTATAAGCGTCCGTTTTGGGTGGGGCAACGGTTATTTTACCGCATAAATTTTTTGTATATAATTTTTAAGCATTTTTGACTCATTATTGAATTGTAAGGCATTCTAGTACTAAAAGGTACTCGTGCTTTAAGTCGATATCATACACCGTTTTCTAGAAAAATCGATTTGAAAATTTATCGTTTTGTGATTTTAAAAAAAAAATTAAAAAAAAAACTATTTAGAGAAACGAAAACTGGTACTTTTAGTTATATTCCAGAGATCAATCGATTTCATTAATTGGGAATTTCTAGTACCGATCATAGGCGTCCGTTTTGTATAAGTCAAAGGTTATTTTTTATTTTATCGCACAATTTTTTGTCTTTAATGTTTAAGCATTTTTGATAGATTGAAAAGATTTACTGACTAGATTATTAAATTATGAGGTATTTTAGTATTAAAAGTTACTTATCTTGCTTTAAGTTGGTAAAATACACCGTTTCTTTTGAAAAAAATTTTTTTCAAAATCAAAAAACGAAAAATTTTCAAACTGATTTTTTTAGAAAACGGTGTGTCCTACTGATTTAAAGCAAGAGTACCTTTTAGTACAAGAATACCTCACAATTTAATAATCCATAGTTAAAAATGCTTAAAAGTTACAGAGAAAAAAGTTATGAGATAAAATAACTATAGCCCTACCCAAAACGGACGCCTATGTCCGATACTAGAAATTCGCAATAGATGGAATCGATTTATATCTGGAAGATAAATAGGCGTGCCAATTTTCGTTCTTCTAAATAGAAGCGTTCTGGAGATATCTAAAAAAAACTAATTACCAGACGCCATCTTCAAATAGCTCTAGCTCCTTTAGGAAGCATTTTCGGACTAGATGAATTGGGTTAAATTGTCTTAGAATTATCTGAGGAATCTCCTGTCTTCGTTTGTCGGTAGAGTTTGAGTTTGTCAATTGAACTAATTCAGTTGACACTCAATTTTCAATATGTGAGGTTCATTCCTTGCATATCACATCCACGTGGGTTAAGTCCTGTATTGCCCTGGGTTAAATCCAGGAATATTTGCAACATCCATCTGTATTAATAATAATATGTAGTATCATTTAAGATCTTGAAACTTTTAAAGGGTTTTCACCCATAACTTTTTGGTGGCTCACGTATGCATGTATTGGCTTAACACTGATTATGGATTACCTATTAATCCGAAAATGTTTTGTTTTGTGATGTAACCCTTATTGGGGTCTTTTAAATATACCTTTTACAAAGGATCTTGTATTTTTTGTGATTTATGGTATACAGCCAGCTACAGGAATTTTATTTTCCTCGTGGATTTTTTCCTAAATGTGGCTTGACACATTATTACCATTCAAGATTAATGTAGTGGTTTGCTATATTATTGCATTTGGTTGTAGGATAATGAACAAGGCCCGTTAATAAAAAGGACAAAACCAAAAACACCCGTCAAAAATTCCAATAAGTTGATGGAGACAAAGAAATAAACACTGTTTAACACGCATAGGGTTGAAACCACCCCAAACTCAGTCAATAATAGAAAATTCTGAATCTACATACATATATCTAAAATTTGGGTATTTATCATTAATGGAATAATGTAAAAAGCCACATTTTTTTTAAATAAAGGCTGTTTTTTCTCGGGTTTCAAGTAATTTTATTAATATTGTTGTCAACTATAGTCCCTAGGGCATGATGCATCGAAATATCTAAACTAAAACAATAAAAGTTGTTACTTGATTTTTTAATATTATTCTTAACATTCAAAGTCAAATATCTCACTTTTAGATTTTTGAGGCTTGTCATTGTTTCACATTAAGCCCTTCATATATTGAATACTTTAATGACAATTTTGGACAATAATATACGGAATTGACTAGATACAAAATTTTCTAGAAGTGGTAGGTAAGTAATAAGACCAAAAGGTCAAACCAAAAATGCAATAAAAGCAATGAAACGATGATGATAAAAAACCAACAAAACAAGAACTAGAAAACCAAACGAAACGAATGACAAAGTAACAATAGTGTTGGTATGCATGCAGAAAACCTATCGACAAGAAAACAAGTGGACTATGATATGAAGTCTTATTATGTTTGATTATGATTTTATGTAAAAAATGATAATTGAGATTTAAATTGATTGTTAAAAAATAGCTACACATAATAACCCTCTAATTTAATAAATATAAAAAGGATATGTGCAGTTCATAGTTTTTCTCAGCTTAAATAATTCCTAATAAACCATCATCATATATTATTGACGTTCATTAATATTTAAAAATGATGAATTTTTCGAAGAACAATGAACCCTATGGGTATCGTTCTACCTGTAGGCCTTTTGCTATATCCGCCGAGGTGCCGATCTCCAAAGGTGGACTAGCCCACGAGGGCTTTTTTGGTTCTGTTAATGAATTTCTAGCTTTTTAATAATACATATTATACGAAAACAATAAGCATATAAACGGTGGTTGAGCACAAAGCGTGGGATACATAATTTGACTGCTAGATTGGAGAAGATCGGAAGAAGTGTGGGAGTTAATAATAAGAGCTTTGATGACAGATCCAATTTAGCAAAAAAACCAACTGTATCAGGATTATCAGCATCCAAAAATAAGAGCAATACATAGTCATTTAATTTTTAAATGTCCTAGAAAAACAAACACCACGTTTGTTTTCAATTAAGTAGGTGACACAGATTTCTCAACACAAGTACACTAATCGGCAATAACGCTTGGTCAGCTAGTCAATATTATTGTAATTCACGGCCACGCTGTATCAGCATTCAAAACAACAACACCTTACACTTTACTTATACACCCAGCAGAAGAAGCGTGATTCATTCTAATTCGATCTGTTATCAATTATCATTCGTTCAGATGGTTATACCGTAAGCACACCAACTCTTTACTGTTATACTTAGAGTTGGTAAATAAATACGTATCAACCCCTATCATAGGGGGTAATGTGAGCGGCCGTAGAGTAACAGCATAATCGCTGGCCTCATACGCCAGTGTACGTGGGTTCGATCCCTGCCAAAGACAAACCATTTTCATTTCCAATAATGACACGAGCCGTCTCACCGTGCCTCAGAGAGTACGTTAAGCCGTCGGTCCCCCTGGGCTAGTGTACGTCGACACTAGGTGTACGTCGACGAGGGTTAAAGATGTAATTGGCGCTGGAACTATCCGAAAGGATCTCCCCGGCAAAAATGCCATACGATATTATTATTATTATAGGGGGTAATTACCCCTAACCAACATGGGACGTTCCTGAGGGTGGAGTACCACCATATGGCGATCCTTCCAGGATCGCCATCTGATGTAACTGGATATATTGTGTCACCCTGGGAGCTTAGGGTGGTAGTACTTCAGGTTCTTTTCAATGTTAAGTAGTTAAGGGAGAATGAAACATCTTACCTCGACGAACACCAAGTTTATTCTGTTCTTTCATTTTATTATTTTTAACAATCGAATTATGTTATTGTAATCATCCACGGGTTGCTTATTCAGCATCCATGGCTCAATATTTGGAATACCTAATATTTAAATAAACAATTAAGGTAAATGTTAGTCGATATTACACAATCTTGACCCAGTTCAATATTGGACATTATTTAATATTAATTCATCTTCTGACACATAAAAATCTTAATCTCATAATCTTATTCCAGGACACAACGTATGCATGTATGTATAGCGTTAACAGGTCTTTCAGGCCCATTACTGCATGCATAACTTCCATAGTTTTCCGTTCCTAGCTGTCAGGTTCCAATTTCTGATTCCACCATATCTCCACATCTCCATTCGATCACCATATCTCTCCATTTCTTTCTTAGTCTTCCTCTATTTTTTGACCTTAAGTCCTCTCCAACCAATATTCTTAACTTGTTTATTACTTTGCATTCTTTCGGGATGTCCGAGCCATTCTAGTTTAAATTTTTTCACTACTTCTTTTATTGGAGGGTAAGCATAAAATTGGTACATTTCTAAATTAGTTCGTCTTCTCTATTCTAATAATTATATTATTTTTCCACCAAACAAAGTCAGACATCTAAAAGGGAATCGTATAGGTTAGGCAGGTCATGTTATCAATTTACATTGTTAATACTACATCAACTTGTTAAATACTACCCTAAAACTTAAAACCTAAAATTCTACAAGAACTAATGAATCAGAGGATAAGTTTAGTAGATGAACAACAGGGTTTTCGTACTGTAAGATCGTGTACAGATGCAATATTCATAGTCATAAAGCAAACTACTGAGAAAACATCTAACATCTAAAACTATTGAAAACATCTACCAAAACAACAACATGGTAGTCATAATAATAGATGGACAGCTTACAAAACCTATAGACATAGTGTACAGTAAGGGAAAAACCCTTACTGTATAATATAATGTGTATCGAAAAAAATGTATATAATTTTAAGTAATTTAGGTTGTTACAAAAGATATTGTTTCTACATACACAAACAAAACGAAGGTTGATTGACGAAGTTTGTTTGTGTAACCTCGCAGAGACTCACGTATAGTTTACTTCCAAAGTCCGAGTTGGAAGAAGAGATAAATAGCCCACAGAGGAATTAAATTGAGAATTATAGTATTGTCATTATTCATAGTATTGTGGCATTCGGGAAAACCTGTAGACTGCCGATAAATCTACAGAGCCAAGTGGAACCACTATACAATTTTGACGACTACCCCTTAGATCTAATATAGATACAGACTTCAAACAGCAACGAAAGAGGCCAGGGAGACGCTAACAAGTGCAAAACAAGTTAGTAAAGCAAGATACGGTGCCAAGACAAGCACCGTAACATATAAACAAGGAGACGAGGTATTAGGAAAGAGTCAACTTCAAAACTAGATCCTTTGTTTTCAGGCCCATATACAGTTATTGAAGATAGAGCACCTATTGGTATTATAAATAAAAACAATAAACACTTAGTAATCCAGAAGAACAATGTTAAGCTGTATACTGATTAGATAAATAAGAGGTACAGGGGTAACCAATAGTGCAAAGTGTAAAGTGAAAAATTGACTAAGTGAGAATAGAAAGAAGACTATTTAATACTCACGGAATTAATAATTATAAACGATTTTTTTTTTGTGTTGTGTTCGTTAAAAAATTAGCTATGTAGGTAATTAACACCAAACGGGCGGACGGAAAAATGAACAGCAAAGGTTTTACATTGCTTTCATTTTTCCCCGATGGGAGGTGTACAGTAAGGGAAAACCCTTACTGTATAATATAATATGTATAGAAAAAATGTATATAATTTTAAGTAATTTAGGTTGTTACAAAAGATATTGTTTATACATACACAAACAAAACGAAGGTTGATTTACGAAGTTTGTTTGTGTAACCTCGTAGAGACTCACGTATAGTTTACTTCCTAAGTCCGAGTTGGAAAAAGAGATAAATAGCCCACAGAGATTAAATTGAGAATTATAATATTCATAGTAAGATTAAGGTTCTTACTATGCTAGTGAGCTGTCCTGCGAGAAGGATGTCCTGAGGACTACCCCGCGAAATAACATCTTAGTAACCTTATGTTGATGGATGTTGTAAATCATAAATAAAGTTACAAGTTAGAGTCAGTGTTTCAACTCGACATACCAACCCTGCAACGTATCATGGCAATCTACCAACTTAACACCAGCTTAACAATAGGCAGCGAAATAAGAAAGGGAGACTCATTGAGTCCTACGCTCTTCAATTTGATCATGGATGAAATCATCAAAAGCGTTAACAAAAGAAGAGGATACAGAATGGGAAACAAAGAAGTAAAAATACTATGTTACGCAGACGACGCCATATTAAGACGCAGGCGATGCAGTATATAAGATGGTATCTGAAAATATTAGTCCATAGATTTAACATAAAAGCAAAATAATTCAATATGGCAATTTCATCTCAGAAATCTAAAACAATAGTAATCAGTAAAGAACCAATCAGAGGTAAAATAGAAGTTAATGGTATCAGTATTGAACAAGTAATGGAAATATAATACCTTGGAATTACATTGTCAATGTAATTCTTACCGAGACCTGGACAAAGAAGTGAGAAATCAAGTACAAAAAGCAAATATACTGGCAGGATGTCTTAACATTATATGCGGAAACCGACATATTAACACTGAGATGAAGTCAAGACTTTATAAAGCCAGTGTAAGACCAGTATGTAATGACATTGATGTGGTAATACGTCTGGTGGCTGAGCTATTGCGCCGTAAGTGCGGGATGTATAATAAAATACCATTCTCACTATAATTATATTTGAACTTCACAGTGTTCGTTTTAACAATTAAACAACGGTCTATTTATAAACAATAACTAAGGTATTATTACTTCATCGTGACTAATCGATTGATCTGAATGTCTCGTCGCTTCTCTGGTTCGTTTATATATACAATACTAAATAATAACATAGATAAGTTCAATAGCGGTCAATGCCGATCATATGTACATTAATATAAACTATATAATATTTTATTTCGTAGAAGTTCTGTTCAACGCTAAGGGTTAACGTACCATGTTACAACATGCATCAGAAACAAGACCCGATACAGTCACAACACAAAGACTACTGGAAACGACACAGATGAGAGTGCTCAGACGAATTACAGGAAATACGCTGAGATATCGAAAGAGGAATGAAGACATTATAAGACAATGTAACGTACGTTGTATAAGCGAATGGACACTAAATAGGAAAAAAGAATGGAATAATCACATAACCAGAATGGGGGAGACACGTGTAGTCAGTGGCGTGCTGGAACTTTTCAAGCGGCCCGGTGATTTTATAGAAAAGCGGCCTCCCATCCTCATTTTACCTTCTATTATCAGGATACTTTATTCGTTATTTAAAAAAACAAAAAAAAAACCAAAATATAAATTATTTTTGAATCAAACATAAAACTTCGAATTCAATGATTTTTTTAATTTGCTATATTTTTTCATTTAAGAATAATAATCTTACAAATAATAAATGACATGTATGACAATATTGTATGCAGTTACGCAGAAACCATAATTTCCTGAATAAATATAATATGAATTTGATGTAATTAAGATAAAAGCAAAATAAAATTTTGAGAATTTTTCAATTATGTATTGAGTTGAATTTTTGTAAATTAATTATAGAAGAGAGTAAAAAAATGCAAGTAGAGTGCAAATACTTTAATTTAACAATATTTAAAATGTTAATACAACGCAATAATCTAAATATTCTTTTGAGATTATTTTATAAAATAATTACTTAACTCTTGATCAATAAATTCCGCATTATAGTAGATCTTTGAGCAAATACGTCGATTATTCCATCATTTTTAAACTCATACAAAGCTTCTTTTTCTATAACCATTAACATAAAAGTGATCTTGTGTTAAAGTACTTCTTAACCGACTTTTTATGTATTTCAATGTTGAAAAGCTTTTTTTGCAAGATACTGGTGTCACTGAAAGAGTTAATAGATGCTCTATATTATACTATTTAAATTTGGATAAGCACACTGATATAAGTTGTACTTGTACTTATGCAAAACAGCGTAATAGCAAGCTATACAATCTTTACACTTTTTAGTACCACATGGAGGTGAAGTTTTCACGATATCAACATTGTCATTTGTTACTTCATGTCCATTATCACTTAGATTAATAATATCATATCATCCTTCATATTTTCTATAGACTGAACATATTCATCATTAACTCGATCTTCTATAATCACAGTATGTATTTTGCAAAATCCTATTTTTAATACAATCCATTTATCAGCAAAATCCACGAGTTCGTCTCTAATTGCAGTCGCAAAAAGATATGGTAGGATAAAAATTTCTTAATTTTTTAGTAAATGATTTAAATGCCGTCACAGGTATACCATTTTTTGTTGTATCAAAATTTCTAGGACGTTGAGTGCTTAGATCATCATAAAACGATTTGAATTGTCTTGATAAAATGGTTTTTCGATACTTCCAATAATGCGGTTAAAAATGTGCAAGACGTTTTTCCATTTTTTATTCTGCAGAGTACATATTATATGTTTGAAGGAAATTGGAAAACCATAAATATACTTGTATGTATGAAAACAAATAATATTATCTGTAGCAATCTATTTATGTATATAGACTATAGAGTCTTATTCATTTACTTAAGCTGTATTTCACAATTAAAAAATTTTTTTTTAAATGTTTTAGTAATATTATTAGCAAAATTAACATCCGATTAGAAACTAAAAAAATATTTTTTATTACATCTAAATATTTTTGTGAAAACCGATTTGACCGGCCTCAAGAGGCCGCGGCCTCTCGGTGATTGCACCGATTCATTTATATGGCCAGCACGTCACTGCGTGTAGTCAAAATAGCAAGAGATAATTCACTAATCGGCAAAGGAAGTATCAGTCGAGCGTACAAAATATGGAGTGACAACCTTCCATAGAGGTATCAATCCGCCAATGAACAAGCAGAATTGCTTATAAAGCAGTGGCGGCCCGTGAGGTAGTGCCACAGAGCCATGGCACTACCTTGCTAACTATCCATAAACATATTTTTTATCTTCAAAACTTTTTAATTCTTGTTAATTTTTTTGTGTGTATTTCTTTTGATCTTCATAAATTATATAAAATATGGCAACTATGGGCGCAATACGATCCCTGCCGACAGCGGAGAGTACTCGACAGGAGAATCTCCTTCGCGCCGAAGTCAGTACTGGCACGAGTAAAGAGAGAAAGATTTTACGAGCATTCTATGTAAGTGACAGAGAAAGAGCTATATTGGACTATTAGTATACCTTAACATTAGAATCTCTGTGCCAGGCACGAGGGTATGAAGCCAGGTCAATTTATTTTGAGTTTCTTTACGTGCTGGTTTGTCGCTTTTATTATGTATATTTTCTGTTAAAAAGTTTTTGTATTTATAATTAAACTTTTAGTGCATCATGATCGTGGGTATTTTGATAATATTTTGATTATTTCTTAAGTTTAATTTATTAATTGACAATAAAGATTAGTATTTTAAAAATTTTTTTGGTGGTTTTTCGCTAGAAAAAAAACTACAAATGTTATAAGGTGTTGTGGAGCTTTCGAGTTAGCTTTAAGAGGTCACGACGAAAAAGAAAATTCAGAAAATAGAGGCATATTTAAGGAGCTGGTCAATTTTAGCGCCGAATTAGACAACGATTTAAAGGTTCATATTATTCAAAGTACCAGATCTTTCAAAGGTCTACCTTCTCCGGACATTTAGTTGTTTCTAATTTATTTATGTCGGAGAAGTTTTCTGCTTATAAGCATCAGTTCTCCGAATCATTTCTTAATGAAACATGGAGACAATTTTAATTTTTAAGCAAAACTCGGTTTAAAACTGAATTAGAAGTATTAGCGAGACGAATTAAGTACTATCTCTGGGGCTGTTCGCTATCGGTTTTATTGTAGAGGGAAGGTTTAAAAAGCACATTTGAAGAAACTATTAAACTTTTAAGTATTTTAGTTACCATTCCTATATCAACATCTGAAGCAGAACGCTGTTTTTCGATGATTACATCGAAAAATAGTGCTTTAGGTATGCTATCTGCAGAAACGAATTTTGTAAATTGTATTGATAATTTTAATTATAAAGTCATTGAAAACTTTGCAACCAAAAGATAGAAGAATGAACTTCATAATATATCGTAAACTTTAAAAGTGACATTACAAAAATTTGTGCATGTGTGTGAATAATGAAATAGTATTATTTTTATAAATTGATAAATAGAGACTAAATCGTAATAACAATTTTCAAGCACTATCAGCAGTAAATGCTGGTGGTAGGTTAAGAGGTTTTTATTATTAATTAATTTACGGAACTGTTTTGATCAATGTTGGACAATTGCTTGGCACCTCAGATCAATAAACTTAAGATATGTACATAAGATAAAAGTATCCGCGCATATTTTTTTTAGTTTTTGTTGTCAGTATATCTTTTTTTGACAATATCGTGAATCCGTCACTAAAAATTTTGGCGGCTGCCCGAGTTGTGGCACTACCTTCTTAAAGTGGTACGAGCCGCCACTGTTATAAAGAGGAAGAAGAAGACAATTATCTATAAGAAAATGCCAACTAAATCTCACTCCGGCTCTGATCTCTGAAGACCCCGAAAAAGAAGACCATTAATACTTCTCTAATCTTTAGGGAAATTAAAGATCATTACGGTAGGTGTTGAGTGTGGCTAATAGCAACACACATTCTTAATTTTCAAAGATTAATAGCCGAATGGTATACTAAGGCTAACACCTGTTTCTTCGGCATTAATCGCTCCTAAGACTTTCCGAATGGAACTTAACTACCAAAATATTTTGAGATGGCTTCTTGGCTTGTTTAGTTTATAATAATTTATAAATGTTGAAAGTAATGGGGATTAGGATAGAAAGTGTTGAATGGTAATCAAAATGCGGTAAATAAAATATGAATAAGATTATTTCGACATATGTAGGTACAGCACAGCATATTTGTTGTTAGCTTATAATGTGAGATAAAATTCATATCAATTAATTTTATTCTACAATAATTAATATAGATACAATGTATACAAAATTAATTATTTCTTACAAAATGCTGATAAAATACCTGAAGTATGACTGAAGTATATTTTTATAGCAATTTCGAAGAAGCAGCCGATAAAAAATGCGACGAATATAAATCAATTAGTCGGACGAGCAATACATTAAAAATTTTTCTTTATTATAGATATTAAATTTATTTACAGTATACATAGACCGGACAGTATCGTCGCCCCCGTTAGTGAAATTATTCCGATTCGATTTTTTTGCACAAACTTACTCAAAAAGAGGTTTTTATAACATATCCACACGGTGCCGGGCGGTGCCGTGGTCGAAATAGTTATTTTCCTAACAAGTGCAGAAAGTCATTCTTTTCCGCATGCGACTGCAGTTTGCCGAACGACGCGAAGCGGGAGTTCGGCAAGCAGTCGAGTGCGGAAAAGAGACTTTCTGCAAGAGTTAGGAACAATATTTTTTCTAAGAGTCTTTAAAAAATGACCAAATCTTAATCAATTAATTTAATTAATATGAAAATACATACACAAATTAATTCTTTGACAAGGTTGTCAAAACCAAACTTTCAATATAATTAATTAGCATGACGACGATCTTGGTTTCCATGACGATGATTCAAAAAGACTGTTATTGTCTACTGATTTGACTTTCGAATATTATGTCAAAATAATTTTATTTCATCGAATTGTCGCGTTAATTTCATTAAAACAGGAACACAATAAGATATATTTGAAATAAATTAGTAAATAATATCTAAATATTAGTTTATTGCATGTATTATAATTACTTTAAGGCTATATTAACATATCTAAATTAACACGCGTGCGGAAAAGTAAAAACCGCGTGCGGAAAAGTAACACGCGTGCGGAAAAGTGAAACTTTCTAAACTAAAATACGTGCGCGAAAGTAGACATTTTTGCACGCTAGTAGAAAAAATTGTTTAAAACAATTTTTTTTAACAAATTCACAAAAATAATTTTTCGTTTCGAACAATTTTTTTTTAAGATAAATTGGGACATTCTGAGCAAAAAGGTCTCCAGTGATTTTTCTCTAAAATTGATTGTAGTCCAGGAACCGAAGCTTTTCACCTCGCAATTTTTACAGAATGGATCGATTTGCTTGAAAATTTGAGAATAAGTAGTGGATAGTCCAAGGATCAAAATCTATATGATGCCGAAAGGCGCTTTTACCGTGGGGGTGGTTGCCACCCCATCTCGAGGGTGGAAATTTTTTATTATATTTTGACCGCAAAAAATGATAAAAATATTCATTTTAAGTAAAAGATGTTCTATACATTCTTTTGATAAAATTAATAGTTTTCGATTAATTCGCTATCCGAAGTGTTAGTTTTATATCGAAAAAATCAATGTTTTTCGATAATACTCATTTACGATTCACTCAATTTTTGCCGTAGAAAAATTTTTTTAAACCAAGTTCTTTAGAATTAAATAACCTACAATTTCATATTTAAACATTTTTTGGTATCTCTGACGCTAATCTTTTTATTCTGAAGAAAATGGCATTTTTTACCAAACTACAAAAATTTGTTATTCGTTTTAACTCCAGTTTTTTAAAAACTAATCATTCTAAGCCAGCTAAACTTTTAACATTAATTAATAATACATAAATAAATAAAAATGAATAAGGGCATTGACTAAAAACACCGCCAACTTACATTATTATGCTTCCAATTGGATTTCTCCTCTTTTCGTCAAAAAAATATATTGATTTTTTCACCGTAACTTTTTTATTTTTTATCTTAGAAAGTTTGGTAAAAAACAATTTTGTAGGTTTTTACAAGATCCATAAGCCTATTAATATTAAATATTTTTAAAATTCTCAGTCGCAAAAAGAGGTGACTTTGAAAGGGTTGGTAAAGGTGGTTTTTGCATGTTATTACAAGTTTTAATTGTCAATAGCTCACTGAATTTTTGTCGTAGAAAAAATTTTTGCAAACCAGGCTCTTGGGAATTAAATAAGCTACAATTGTATTTAAAAATTTTTTCTCTAAATCTCTAATGCTAATCTTGCTATTCTGAAGAAAAGGCCATTTTTTCCAAACTACAAAAATTTGTTATTCGTTTTCACTCCATTTTTTTAAAAACTAATCATTCTAAGCCGGTCAAACTTTTAGAATCTATTAATAATACATAAATAAAAAAGATCAAATAAGGTTAATGACTAATTTTAATTAGGGTGGTGATTAGTGGGTTGCTTGCAATCACTTTTCCGCTGAAAAAAATAGGGACTGACATTCTTTTCATTAAATGTCACTTAATTTTTGAGCTAGATACTTTTCTTTTATTTCTGGAGATAGATATTTTTAAGTACTTTAAATTATTTTAAACAAGTTGTCCTCGAAAAATGCATAGTTTTCCCGTCTTTTGACTTTGAAACTACAATATTTAGCATTTGAAGAAGAAGAGCCAACATAATATAATAAAGTATAGCTCGATTGCTATTGGTCTTAAAGAAAATTTAAAGAAACGGTTTTGTTTATTTTTTCAAAGGGTATATTTTTGTTAAGTAAAGTTGTTTTGATTAAACGAAAACTTTAGGAGTTATTAGCAGAAAACTTATTAAAAACATTGATTTTTTCGATATAAAACTAACACGTTCGATAGCGAATAAATCGAAAACTATCAATTTTATCAAAAAAATGTATAGAACGTTTTTTGCTTAGAATGAACGTTTTTACCAACTTTTGCAATTAAAATATAATAAGATATTTCCACCCCCAGATGGGGTGACAACCACCCCCATGATAAAGGCGACTTTCCGCATGATATAGATTTTGATCCTTGAACTATCCACTACCTATTCTTAAATTTTCAAGCAAATCTATCAATTCTGTAAAAATTGCGAGGTTTTGTCCTATTTTAAGCTTCATTACTTGGACTATTGTTGTCGAGTTATACGCGATTTAAAATTTGAAAAATGCAAAAATGGCCATATAACTCGACAACAATCAATTTTAGAGAAAAATCACAAGAGACCTTTTTTGCTCAGAATAATCCAAATAATCTAAAAAAATCGTTCGCAATAAAAAAATTCTTTTTGTGAATTTGTTTAAAAAAAAACTATTAAAACAATTTTTCGACCATGACACTGCCCGGCACCCTGTGGATGTGTTATAAGGACCTCTTTGTGAGTAAGTTTGTGCAAAAAAATCTAATCGAAATAGTTTCGCTAACGGGGGCGACGATACAGTTGGACTATAGCGCTAATTGTTAATAATTAAAAATAGCAGCTTTGTAATAAAATAATGACAAAAATCTGACCTTGAAGAAGGGGTTTGAAACTTGATTTGGTCACTTTTTGAATTTCATAATAATAATTTTTAATCGAGTTATTAAGACTTGAAAATTACCATTTTCGCATTTTTCAAATTTTTAATCGCATATAACTCGACAACAATCAGTTTTAGAGAAAAATGACAAGAGATCTTTTTTGTTCAGAATGACCCAAATTATCTAAAAAAAGTTGTTCGAAATGAAAAAATTATTTTCGTGAATTTGGTTAAAACAAATTGTTTAAACAATTTTTCGACCACGGCACCGCCCGGCACCCTGTGGATATGTTATAAGGACCTCTTTTTGAATAAGTTTGTGCAAAAAATCGAATCGGAACAATTTCGCTAGCGGGGGCGACGATACTGTCCGGTCTAATTATAGATACATTTATTTACAGTATATGTACATGGAAAATATGAAGTCATTGAGAAAGAGACCTAGATGAAACCTAGTTAATTTTTTATTTTTACTTTTTGGCTTAAAAATGTGCTCTAAAAATACCGCGACCAACGCAAAGATATTTATGTGGCTTTCATCGATTGTGAAAAGGCTTTTGATAGGGTGTAGCATGGAACTATCTTAAATATATTAAGAACCAAAGACATTGATGGTATAGTCTAACAAGGTATAAGAGAGTCATTAATATTCAGCTGAGCGGGGTGAAATTATATAAACAAGGGATCATTTCATAAAACAGGTAGGTCCCTTGTTTATGGAATTTCACAACTCGGGCAATAGCGTCCCGCTCAGCTGATAGTAATGACTCTCTTAACTCTTAGATAATTTGTTAGACTCTAGGGACCTACGTATCTTAGAAAACTATTGGAAGCAGAATGCAGTCGTACGAGTTGATATGAGATTTCCTGGCGAATGTTACATTCAAAAAGGAGTTAGACAGGGATGCATTCTATCCCCGTTCTTATTTAATATCTACCCGTATATAATTTTCAAACAGGCTTTGCAAAATAAAGATTTTGAGTGAAACTTAGTAGGGGAATCATTAATAAACTTTTAATCTCAGATACGTTGACCCACTGTTATCTTATGCGACAGTCTCTATGATCTTCCAGAGTTATTGCCAACCTCACAACAATGCTTCCCTCTAATAGATAGATCAACCAACCTTTCTCTGCCTGGGTTCAAATATTATCACGAACATTTTTCTGCATTCAATCATCGCTGTACAAACCCTTTTTGTTTATGCTACCCACAACCCTGTGTCCCTGGTCAACATTTTTGAATCGTATGGTCTCTCAATGCACGTTAATTCTCCTACAAGGATTACAAAAACTACATCTACCATAATCGATTATATTGTCTCAGATTTCTCACCCCTTGATGTTTGCTCTACAGTTATTAATGCGGGACTATCTGATCATGAAGCAGTGTATACGAAGTTTAACATCTTCAGCAAACCCTGCTTAAAAACCCGACGTTTAGGTAGGATTTTTTCCACCCAGAATTTTCGTAAATTCCAAAATTTATGCTTAACTTCTGAGTGGCACTTTCCTTCTATAGACGTGGACTATAATTTTAGTGTTTTTCTAGATAAGCTTCTCCACATCTTTAATAAGGCATTTCCTTTAATTCCTATTAAGCCAAAACATCGGAAATCTTGGGTTACGAAAGGTATCCGCATATCAGCCAAGAATATGCGTTTACTTCTATACATCAAGAAATTTACTACCAATGTTTCTGTCACTGAATATATCACGAAGTACAGGACAACATATCTAAAACTTGTCAAATCAGCTAAAAAAGCCTCTTATCAAAATCGTCTGGGAAGCTCTAAAAGTGTTGCAAAAGAAACCTGGTCTATCATAAACAATAAATAAAATTCACACAGATCAATCATTTTCCCTTCCAAATCCTGAAAGTCTAAACGATTACTTCGTTAATGTGAGTAAAATATAAGATCCCATTTCCTATCTCCCTAATTCAGGAAAGGTCTCGAATTCATTATTTGATAAGACCAGTCGGTAACTCTGAACTGATCCAAACAATCAATAGTATCAAAAGCAAATCATCCTGTAGTACTGATCTATAAAAATTTTCTCTAATCTCACAGAAAATGTGTTGGAAATCCTCGTCTCACTAATTAATTATTCCTTCGAAAAAGGTTTTCCATAGTGCTTAAAGACAGTCTTTATTATTCCTCTTCATAAGGGTGGTGAAAAATCGAATGCCTGCAACTATAGACCTATTGCCTTAATACCTGTACTCTCCAAAATTATTGAGATTCATTAAAACTCGACTTATGTCTTTTATCGTTGATAACAACATTTTATCTCAACATCAGTTCGGCTTTTTAACTAATAAATGTACCACTGATGCCATATTTTCTGTACTACATGAGGTTTATCAAGCACTAAACAATAATCTTTCTACTGCCACTGTTTTATGTGACTATGCCAAAGCTTTTGATTGTATAAATCACGACATCTTGATTAAAAATCTAAATTTCTATGGAATTAGAGGTATTTCTTTGAATTGATTCCAATGCTACTTGAATAATAGGAAACAACTAGTTAGAGCAAATGATACTGACTCTATAGTCTCAAAAACATTGTATGTGGAGTACCACAAGGTTCAGTATTGGGTGCTCTTCTGTTCCTTATCTTTATAAATGACATCACTAATTTAAAAATCGATGGGAAAATTTTTCTTTTTGCTGATGATACCAGTATCACTTGGAGCAATTCAACTATTGCATCTCTTCATGAAACTATAACTTCGGATCTACTGACGATAAAGACCTGGTCTGACTCTAGTTTACTCTCTTTTAATGTAGATAAAACAGTAGCACTATCCTTTAAAGGAGCTCTTCAACCTTTGCCTCTTAATAACAGCCAGATCAGTGCCGTTGATTCTGTAAAATTTCTTGGTATTTTTTAGACAGCAACCTCAAATGGTCCCTTAATATCGATTCGTTAAGTAAGAAACTCGCTTGCTATGCAATAAGATCTGTCTCAAGGGAATTCAATTTAGCATCTTCTAAAATAACATATTCTTCGTTGTTCGAGTCTCATTTTCGATATGGTCTTCCTTTTTGGGGTTCTAGTACAGCTGCTCAATTTGATGTTATTTTTAAATTGCAAAAAAGAGCAATAAGATATCTGTTTGGCCTCAGAAGATCTACACATTGCAGAAGTTACTTCAGAAGATCACGGAATTTTAACACTTCCATGTTCATATAAGTATTCTAGAAACGGTTTATTTAATTTGTAAAGGCAAGGCCCAATCATCTTTACTCCACCAGAAATTCAATCTTTGATATTTATTTACCGATCCCATCTACTGAGTTAATAAAGAAATCTATATTATATTCCGCAAAAAAACTTTACAACCATCTCCCTTTACAACTTAAATCTGCAACATCTTTCCCAAAGTTCCCTAAAATGACAAATGCCTATCTATCTAAAAGACCATATTATTCAATAGAAGAATTTCTTAATGAATAATTAAGAAAATTGGGTTTCACACGCAGTAGCTTAAACTGTCAATTCTTAATGTTGTATTTTATTTGTTGTAAGTATGTTCAATTTGCAATTTATATATAAATTTTGCAATTAATTGTTTTTGTCTTTGGTTTTATATCTTATATACTGTATATTGACGATTTATCTAATTTTAGTAAATTGTAGTTGCTATTTGTTATTTGTTATTGATATTATTTTTCTTTTGACTGTATGTAAGGTTTGTCCATAAAATTGTAAAAATTTTCAGTGGCAATAAAGCATATTTCTATTCTATTATATTCTTTTCTCTCTGCGCAATGGTATACGACGCTAATCCGATATATAAACAAATAAACATCATACGAGAAACAACAGCCTGTGAAACCGGCTTAGGTGACGTTAATCTTTGGGCGAGTGGTGAAACAGTGACTTTGGGTAAGATTTTTTATAAACTTTTAATACTGTCTGTATGATCATATTTCCTCTCTAATCTACCTTAAACCAGAAAAATAAAAACATACAGTCCACACAACTTTGAAATTATTTTAATAATTTATTCTAGAAAGAAGAAGTGTACGTAAGGTGCTCCTTAAAAAATGTGGAACAAAATTTGATGTCGTAGTAGGTAAGAAATTCTTAGGTAAACACTAAAATAGAGGAGAAAAGATGAATATTGTATTTGAAACCTACCAGGACAGCTGTTTTCTTGTGTATCAAAGAAAAAGAAAACTCTCGCACTCAGTTTGTTCATTTTCAAATAGAGACCAAGTAATTAGGAAAGGACGCCCATGTTTCGCTTAATACACACTCGTAGTCATTTTCCTAATTACACGTAAGCCACCAAAGAGGAGGCAAACGTTTCAGTTGAAACAGTCTTAGGGCAATTTTCCCATTTCCCGAAGTAATTTTCTTCCATCGAAAAATGACAAATGGAGCTTTTCATTCGATCTAGCTGAACATGCTGCGACGACAGGAGCTAAAGTACACGCCAAACATAAATATTAAATATATTCCTCTATAGAGGGTAGGTACACCTTCGAGAAGGAAAATTAGAAATTTTACGTTAGACCGCGAGCCATAAAGAAACTAATTAATGACACAGGCTGGTGGTAAAAAGAAGAGTTGTTCAGTAGCGGCGAGGCTCGTTCAACTGCAAAAACAACTAAGAGTTTTCGTATACTTGCCAACAAAATATTTTGAGAAAACCGTATCTTAATCATATTACAATACAAAGTCATTTGTAATATCATTAGGACAATCTATATAGAATAATATGTTTTAAGTTAATTTTAAATAACCTTATAAGATATGTATTAGTGAAGTGACATTGAACTCAGGTGAACCCATATGACGTGTTGTTTTGAGTTAAGAATAAAATATAAAATAGACGACAAAACACGAGAGAAGGAATTATATTATTGTACGTAGAATTGCGAAATGGTTTGGCTGATATAATGTTATTGTTTATAATACACTTCAAAGACTTGTAAATAAAGTATGTTGTAGCAGATGAAGCAGTAATTATTTAAATAAGGACTATAAGGGTTAATTGTATACCAACCCTTCAACTTTCCTTACATGGCGCTCCTGTAAATTAATTGGGAGAATCTTCTGAAAATGGGCGACAAAAATTGGAAACACCGACGGCGGAAAATGGACCAGACCAGGACCCAGGAACCGAACCCAGTGAAAAAAAGACAAAAGTGTTAAAATGTAAGTAGTCTATCTTTATTGAAAATGCTTCCCTCGTTTTTTATATATACATATTATTATTGAACATTGAATATTTATCTTTGCTGATTTTTGAATAATTTATGAAGTATCGATTTTTTTTTAAGAATATCTATGAATTTTGAAACATGAAGTGATTTTTGAGAATATTTTTATCAAAGTTTATTATATATGCTATTACTGAATTTTTATTGAATTTTGAATTTTTATTGAATTTATTTGAAAAATCTATCCGATTTCGATTTTTAGTACGGTTATTTTTGAATATTTTATGGAATATCGAATTTCTTTCAAAAATTTCTATCGAATTTTGAGATATAAACTTATTTTGAATATTTTTATCTAACTTTTGCATATGCTATTTTTGAATTTTTATCGAATTTTTGTCGAATATGTATACTATTCTTGAATTTTTATTAGCCAGTTATCTTATTACATATTGATATTTATTGAGTATATTTAGTACATTTTCATCGATTTTGTGTTAAATTTTGTATGATATGAACCTGAATTAATAATTTTTGTGTGATAAATGATATATAAATGATTTTTTTTTAATGAATAATGATTAGTAATGACATACGTTAATATAAGAGCTTAAGACAAACATTGCTATAAGCAAGAGATTTATTTTTAACGAACCGACCTGATGCGTCGAGATAAGGAATTTGGAGAAGAACTATATAGATAAGAAGAAGAACTAACAATAGTATAAGCTAAATATTATGAGACAACTTGAGACAATAAGAAACCCACTGCTCTTGTCAAATTGGGAAGGTACTAAGTGATTTATAGAAGCTTGAAAGCTTATTAGAGACCCACTCTGTGTTTTGAGAGTACCTATTTTATTCATGATTATTCGTGAATAAACAACGGCCTCATAACAAGGGATTGAGGTTGTGGAATTTGTAAAAGAATTTGATCTAGCCAACGATGTTATACCCACTTCTATCAAGGTAGATTGTAGAGGTTTCGTGGTTAGTATATTAGTATTGAGTATTATGATTGAGGTTGTGAAATTTGTAGAAGAGTTTGATCTATGCAACGAAAGTATACCCGCTTTTATTTAGGTAAGACGCAGAGGTTTCGTGGCTAGTATATGGAATGATTATTATGATGAAATGATATAGGAAGATGAATTATGTGCACTGTAGAAGTGTTATATGTGGAGAAAAATGAAAAAATATATAGTGTAGTACCAGACAAGAAGAAGAGAAAAAAAGAGAATTTTTAATAAAATATGTGGGAAAAATGAAAGAAGAAACATAAAAAATGCCAAAATAAACAAGCAAAATTAAGAAGATACTAAGCAAATAAGTAGCTAATCATTGAATTTTTGTCTAAGAATTAAAGTTGTAATTTTTTTTCTAAAGTAACGTAAATTATAAATAACTTATTTTTAAATGCATATAATGAATTCAGGTTAAATTTTCGCGGAAAATGGAAGTGTTTGAATTAAGGATAGACAATATCTTACAATAAGTTTTAGTAGATAGTAAGCAAAGGGACACAGAAAGTGAAATTTTTAGACATTCAGAAACATAGATTAAATATTTATTATAGGTACAAGAGAGATATTGAAAGTTTTATAGAGACATTTTAGAAGTTTTTAGAGAGATTAAATCTTTATTATAGCTACAAAAGAGTTATTAGAAGTTTTTAGAGAAATATTAGAAATTTTTAGAGAGATTACATTTTTATTATAGGTACATTATTCTAAAGTTAGTAAGGTGTATATAAATAAATCAAAATAAGGCTGAAATAATAAGATGAAATAGCAAAGTAACGTTAAATTATTTTTTTATACCATAATATATATACTATTTAATAGAGTTTTAGGTAATATTAGCTTAGCTTAGGAATATTAGTTAGATACGAGATTTTTATAATTATTTAGGTAGATTAGATTATTCCCCTGCTCATATGAGATGCTCATAGGCACTAAAAGACTATGTTAACAATCCGGATAGGTTTAGTCACTGTTTTTATGTGGACACTGTTTTTTTTGTGAATGGAGAAAAGACTAAAAAGCAAGACGGAACAGAAAGTGAATTAGTGATAATAATAAACAATTTTTTTAGTATTAGGAAAAACCGGTTTAAAATAGGAAAAATAATATACATGTTTAGGGTATTAGGATAGTTAGGAAATTTAATTTTTGAAAATAGGTATTGAATAATAGGGTTGAAGTATTAGTTAACCATAAACATTTTGTAAAAGGGAAAGAGGAATATATCTCATTTTAAAACAGGGAGATGTAATATCATTAGGACAGTCTATATAGAATAATATGTTTTAAGTTAATTTTAAATAACCTTATAAGATATGTATTAGTGAAGTGACATTGAACTCAGGTGAACCCATAAGACGTGTTGTTTTGAGTTAAGAATAAAATATAAAATAGACGACAAAACACGAGAGAAGGAATTATATTATTGTACGTAGAATTGCGAAATGGTTTGGCTGATATAATGTTATTGTTTATAATACACTTCAAAGACTTGTAAATAAAGTATGTTGTAGCAGATGAAGCAGTAATTATTTAAATAAGGACTATAAGGGTTAATTGTATACCAACCCTTCAACTTTCCTTACACATTTGTATTTAGTCAGTGGCGCACCCAGAATTTTTCTCTAGGGGCGTTGGCTTGGGCGGGGTTCGGACAAATAATCTCTGACAAAAAATCCCAACAAATTATCCCTGGACAAAAAATCCCCAGACAAAAATTCCCCGGACAAATAATCCCCGGGCAAAAATCCCCACAAAAAATCCCGGACAAATAATCCCCACAAATTTTTTTCGAGAAAATATCCCCACAAAAAATCCCCATGAAATATTTGCTACCGAATAGTTCTCTAAAAGTTTTCCCGTGAACGCAATCGATTCAAATGTTTTTCAGCCTCAGTGCATAAGAGTTATAGCAGTAGCCATGAAACCGCTTTGCGGCACGACAATTATTGTAATTTCGATTAGGTACCAAATTTCGAATTCCAATTACATGCAGAAAACTTCAAATTTTACATGACAAACGAGTGTGAGTTTTTTCAAAAATCGTGGAAGATATGGGGAATGAGCTAAGGCTGTGGGAATCATGTTGTAATTATTCGCTTAAATTTTTTGCTCACTCTGCCTTGAATAACTAAGTTCAAAATATTGCCTATTATATGTGTGCATCCATGAACAATTTTTGCGCTATTAAGAATGTTTAGAATTGTTATGAAAACGCAGATCACAGTTTTTTGACATAGCTTTTGAAGCAGGTTTCTGAAGTGTTGCTTGCAGTGAATTAAAACTGATAACTAAATATTTTTCGTTATGTATTACTAAAAAGATTACTACCATACGTCGAAGAAATAGTTGGTGACTACCAGTGTGATTTCAGGCCCGGAAGATCGATTGTTAATCAAATATTTACTATTAGACAAATATGCTTGAAAGGATTGGGAGTATAATCAAGACGTGCATTAGATATTTATAGATTTCAAACAGGCTTACGATTCAATTAATCATCCTACACTATGGAATACAATGGTCGAGCTGGTCGTACCCAAGAAACTAACTGCGGTAACGCAAATGTGTGTAAGTAACTTCTTTTCACAAGTTAGAAAAGGCAGGGCCTATTTTACCACTAGGCCAGTGAGGCCCCTGCCTCGGGCCCGCATTTTAATGGGGCCCGGAAAGATCATCAAAAAAATTTTATTGCCATAAAACAAGATAAATTTTCAAATTTGTCAACTGTGGTCTTAGAACCACATGAGACACACTTTGAAAATCTTTCGACGTATCATCCACAGTAGAATCAGAGATAAATGCGAAGAAGACCAGGATGAAACACAATTTGGCTTCAGAAATGGACTGGGAACCCGGGTCGCACTCTTTGCACTAAATGTATTATTGCAGAAATGCCGAGATCAAAGGAAAGGCGTATTTGCTGTATTTATTGACTATGAGAAGGCCTTTGATCGAGTACATCACAAATTAAGTTGTCAAGATGTACGAGTTGATAGTCAAGATGTACGAATCATAGAAAAATTATACTGGCGTCAAACAGCGACAGCTTGCATAAAAAGAAAATCAACAGAAATATGCAAAACGAAAAGATGTGTCAGACAGGGTTGTATACTGTCCCCACTGTTATTCAATTTATATTCAGATAGAATATTTAAGGAATTGCTCCATATTTTTAAATGGGGTGTGAAAGTTAATGGAATTCTGATAAATACAATCAGATATGTAGACGATACAGTTATTTTAAGTGATGATATGAATAGATTACAACACCTTTTAAATGCCATTGACACAGTGGGAAGAGAGTTTGGCCTAAACATAAACCGTTCAAAAACAAAATACGTGGTATTTAGCCGTTTGGCCCATCAAGATTCACAGTTATATGTTGATGGTCATATAATTCAAAGACTACCAGTTTTAAATATCTTGGTTGCCATATTACTGAACAACTAGATCCAGATAAAGAGATAAAATGTAGAATCGAGATAGCCCGCACGACATTTTTAAAAATGAGGTCATTCTTCTGTAATGATAACTTGCAACTTAAACTTCGAAAGCGCATGATTAAATGTTACATTTGGTCAGTCCTCTTGTATGCTGTCGAAGCATGGATATTAAAAATATCAACCATTAATCGTTTGGAGGCCTTTGAAATGTGGCTGCACAGACGTACACTGAAAATACCATGGACGGCTAATCTGACAAGTGTGGCAGTCCTTAAGAGAGCAAATGCTGCCCGCGAGCTGCTTGATAACATCAAATATAGAAAGATGGCCTATTTTGGACACGTAATAAGTGGAGACCGGTATAATATTCTTCAACTTATTATGATGGGTAAAATCGAAGGACGCAGAGGAATTGGTAGAAAGCAGGCCTCTTGGTTGAAGAATATCCGGGAGTGGACAGAAATAAAGAAAGCAGAACAACTACATATTTAGAATAGCTCGAGACAGAGACAGTTTCGCCATGTTAATCGCCAACGTCAAGAGGACTTGATAAGGCACGTTAAGAAGAAGAAGAAAGTCTTAGAACAATTAAAAAATTTGATATCAATATTAACTAATTAACTTAATTAATATTATTATTGAATTATATTTAGGGGCCCGAAAATTACGTAGTGCCTCGGGCCTGATTTAAAGTAAAATAGGTTCTGAGAAAAGGTGGGGAAATATCAAATGCTTTCTGCGTAAATTCTTGACTGAGACAGGAAGATCCGTTGTCCCCATTATTGTTTTACCTGGCCTTAGGATATGCCATGCGAAAAATTTATCCAAAAATCAAACCAGGGATAGCTGCTCGGGGAGAGGCCGGATGGGAGAAAGTCTGTAGGACGGCCTAGGAAAAGGTGGAAAAATGCAGTCAGAGAAGATCTGGACAAAATGGGAGGGAAACAATGGAAAATGGTGGCACAGGATCGACACATGGAAGGCAATAGTAAACCACTCGCAAGGATACTCGAAGAGTTATAACGCCATTGATGATGATAATAACTAAATATTTTTAACGTTAAATTTACAAAAAGTAACAGGATTTTTGCATTACAATCAAGATTATCGTTTTCAGGACCAGCAGTTCTCATCACGAATAAGCAATGTTTTGAATATAAATATTTTCAAAACAGAGTGAGTAAAAGATAAGCTAATAATTACAACATGGTTCCCACAGCCTTAGCGCATTCCCCATATCTTCCACGATTCTTGAAAAAACTCACACTGGTTTGTCATATAAAATTTGAAGTTTTCGGCATGGAATTAAAATTCGAAATTTGGTAATCGAAATTACAATTCATGCTTAATCTTAATTGCTAATCATTATTTTCGTGCCGAAAAGCGGTTTCATGGCGATTGCTATAACTCTCACGCACTGAGGCTGAAAAACATTTGAGTCGATTGCATTAACGGGAAAATTTTTAGACAACTATTCGGCAGCAAATATTTCTTGGGGATATTTTGTCCAAAAAAATTTGTGGGGATTATTTGTCCGGGATTTTTTGTCCTGTGATTATTTGTCCGGGGATTTTTTGCCTGGGGATTTTTTGTCCAAGGATAGTTTGTGGAGATTTTTTGTCCGGGATTATTTGTACGGGGATTATTTTTCCGAGCTTCGCTTGGGCACCGAAATTTGTTTGTATTGTTTCTGAAAGGCAAGTTACATTTTCCTACTATCTTTATCTTTTTTATATGCCCTGGGAGGGGTTTTAACCCCCAAAACCTCCCCCTGGGTGCGCCACTGTATTTAGTAGTAGAGTAGTATCGTTAAAGTTCGAGAGGTAAATTTACTGAATAGCAGGTATAATATATTATTATACCTGCAGCATATGCATATGCAATATGCATATAGCATATTATTATAAGGCAAATAAATTACTTTCTATCTGTACCAGAAACTTAACCCCACCATTCAAATACAAACGACTTTGTAATAAGCTTAAATCTTAAATATCTTGGTAGCAACTACATATACAATCTAAATGTTATGTACCTACACAATGTCTTAAAATCCCCAGAGTATATGACCATGTCAGTTCGCCATTGAACTTCAATTCAATTAAATTTGAGAATTCCAACCACGAGGGAAGTGTCATGTGTTGCCCTGGGTAATATCCAGGTATATCTGCAACATCTTTGAGCATTTTTATGTAATATAACACAACTGTAAACATTTTAAGGTTTTTTACCCAAAACATTTTGGTGGCTCAGGCGTGCTATTTTTTGGCTTTTAGTAATACTGATGATGGATTTCTTAATCCAAAAACGTTCTGTTTTAATGTAACCCTTTTTTATGACTTAAATAATTGCCTCTGAAAGGAAATGAAATATTAACTTAACTGTCTTTCATTTTAATTGTATATAATGAAATTTATCAGTGGAGTGTGGAGTGACATATAGGTACCCAACGAATGGTTGTCCTCAACATTCATTTCTCTTCCAAAAAAGAAAAAAAGAAGAAGATATGGAAACCATCAAAATACGAAAGCTGCAATACCTAAGAATCGTATTGTGTGGTTAGAGATACGACGTACTTCAACTAATTATACAAGAGAAGATCTAGGGCAGGAGAAGTATAGGAAAGAAAAGAGTCTCATCACTGCGCTACTTGAGAAAATGGATCTAAGATCAGAATAACAATGATGATCGCCAACCTCTTTTGCAAAGGTGGCAGGTAAAGAAAATGTAAAGAAATAGTTTCGAAAACCACATTATCGTTTTTGGTGCAAAATGGATACGTTCACGAGACACCCAAAGACCTTCTTGTGATATAATATTGTGTTATTTTGTTTTTAATTCTGTACAAGAATGTGTAACTGTTGATCTAAACTAAGTGTAGATAAATTTTAATTTTGTATTAATTTCGTTGAAATTGGTTTGACATACAGTGCGCTGGAATAAGTGTTACCCCCTTATTAACTTATTTATTTTTAACACATAAGCAAAACGCTCGGACAGATCGATTTTTAAAATAATCATAGTATATTGTTACAAAACTGACTTTTCTATGATCTTTTAGGCACTAATGTTTAATTTTAGTTCACTTTATTTATTTGTAATAACTTATATCTAAACAAATGAAAAGCACTGAATTTACATCCTTTATTTTACAAACTACGATATCTAATTTATTTATTACACTAAATTTAATAATTTATCTAATTACAACTTCAAAAATATACTGCGCCCGTTACATGTCAAAGTCCACCGACGTTTTCAAATTTACAACTGCTATGCTAATTACAAAAACCTACTATTTATACATTCAATGTTCTAGAAATAAATAACATCTCGAATAGTATTTACAAGGAAAAAGAAAGAATTTACTCCAAAAGTCGAGAAGGAATAGATAATCATAAATCATAAAAAAGGGTACTTGGTAAACAACTCGGGTCTGTTAGGCCGGGAGCTGAAAACAGTCTTTGACATAATTATGTCACAATATTATGGCATCAATGTTTCTAACTTTACGCGATCCCTCTTCAGGTGACAGGCATAACTTTGATTTTTTTTAAATAGGAAAGTACGTCATGCGATACCTCATTTAAAAGCTTTTGCAACTACTGATTACAAAAATGTATAATACTTTAATAATATTTAAGAGCATAGGCGCAAATTTTCGATGAAATTCTTTTTAAACGCATTCATTTTTTTCGAATCCTGAGAAAACTAATAAGTATTTTTGAAAAATGTAAACGCAGAATGAAAGATTACATTATTACGGAGGGCTGAAAGTCCCTTAGAATAAACAGACAGTTTTTTTAATGATATATTTGAAATTAAAAATCAGACTAAATTTATCTTTTTTTTTCACTCCTGTGACTTATTAAAATATACATTATAAAAGTTCTCAGGGACTTTCGACCCTCAATAATACTGTAGTATTTTCATTCTGCGTTTAAATTTTTCAAAAATCTTAATTAGTTCTCTCAGGATTCGAAAAAAATGAATGCATTTAAAAAGAATTCGGCCGAAATTTGGCACTTTCTCTCTCAAAAAGGATTAAAGTATTATACATTTTTACTCACTATTTCAAAAGCTTTTAAATGTGGCGTCACATGATGTAATATCCCCATTTAAAAAAATCAAAGTTATGCGTGTCACCTGAAGAGGGATCGCGTAATGTTCGAAACATTGATACTATAATATACTATGATTATTTTAAAAATCGACCTGCCCGAGCGTTTTGCTTATGTGCTAAAAATAAATAAGTTAATAAGGGGGGTAACACTCATTCCAGTGCACTGTTTGTATATGTATAAATAAATACGGAATAAGTACCTTCTCTAGAAAAAACATCAACTAAAAAAATGTTAGGTATGTAATATGTTATCTACCCGAGCGGAGATAGATGGTCAGAGTGGGTTTTGAAATTTCAGTCGAGAGGACAGTCTCTAGTTACCGGTAAAATGACACCCAACGACAAAAAAATACCGACCAGCAGCCAACTCGTACTACCACCGGTGATACGCTCAACTTAATTTGTCAAACGCCGCGGGTAGGCAACCAGCAGTCGCTTTTACTTTGATTTATCATATTTAGTACAGTCAAATCCTGTATAAGAAGGAATTTCTTTCTATCAATTATTTGAGGACTTATGTCATAATTTGTTATATTTATATAACAAAATCAGAAATCAAAGAGACCCTAAAGCAAATGAAAAATAACCGAATCCCAAGCGAAGATGGGATAGTATCAGAAGCACTAAAAATTGGAGGAGCTATATTAGTTGAAAAAATTTAACTATTTTCAATATCTGCCTTCACCTTCACAACGCCAATATTCCAACAGAATGGAACAACGCCACCGGATTCTATTACATAAAACAGGGGACAAAGCAAATTTAGAGAATTACAGACCAATGAGCATTCTCATGCAAAGCATAAAAACCCTAATAGGGAACGTAGTGGAATACAATAAACCTCTAAAAATTCACAATCAATATGCAGTAAAAGTAAACAAACCAAGACACGTTAACTGCTACAAGGAGCACTCCTGAATCATGATTTACAAAGAATAAACTTTGTAAATCATCATTTTTGGGATTTACAATGTAGATACATCGCAAATCATGATTCAGGAGTGCTCCTTGTAACAGTTAATGTGTATTGGTTTGTTTACTTCTACTGCATCTTGATTGTGAATTTAGATTAGTGCTAATATTTATCGATTTTCACAAAGTATTTTACAAAGTTGAGATAAGCAAAATACTACAGGAGCTTCAAGAATGCAGGCTAGATCATAGGTACCTATACAAAATTATTATACAATATATATCGAAAGAGAAAAGTACTTGACCAATGCGTCCTCCCAGTGTTGACATACGAAGCTGACTACGAAGATGTCCTCTCAGCTAAAAAACTGAGAATCACACAGATAAGAATGAAGCGATCTACGTTAGGAATAACTCTGCGAAGACAAAAAATTAAAAAACAAAGAAATCAGGAGAAGAACCAAGGTGACTGACATCATTGAAAGGATTGCCAAACTAAAATGGAGATGGGCAGAACACATAGCTAGAATGACAGATGGCCCAGATGGGCGATTGACAAAGAGGTTACGGGAAATAGTGACGCAGGACCAACAAACATGGAAGGCAGTAGTAAACACGACAAAGGTTCACGAAGAGCTGTAACACCATATAAATGATAACTTAATAATGATACATATTATGTCCCTCTCAGTATCAAATAAAGCTTAGGATTATATTACATATGGCCACAACTTCGAAGTAGTAAAGGAGTTTCTGTATGGTGCACAATTTAGTAATAACTAATAAATTTTTTGAACACAAAAACATACACAACAAGAGAAGTTAAAAGTAGAGAAGAAAAATCGATAATTGATTACACGTTAGTAGAAAAAAATAACAAGAAAAACGTAATAGACACAAAAGTTAGAAGGGGTCCAGAAATAGGAAGTGACCACTATTTAGTAATAATGAAAATAAAACAAAATATGTCGGATTATAACAACAACACTCACAAAATGCAAAAAAATAAGCAAGAATATGAAACTATTAGGTCATATAAGTTGAGAAATACAGAGAATACTGAGAAGTACCAGATGATCATTAAATCAAAAACTAGAAAATACTAAAGAAAATAGAGAGGGTCAAAACGTTGAACAATTATGGAACTACCTACTTCAAAGAGATAATACTAAATACAGCGACAAAAGTATGTGGAACAAGTAAAAAAGCAATAAAAGAAAGCAAACTGCATGGTGGAATGAAGAAATAAAACAACAAGTTAAAAGAAAGAAAAATGCTTGGAAAATATACTTACAAAACAAAACACCAGAAAACTATGAAGAATATAAAAAAACACAGGAGACTAGTTAAAGAACTGGTTACAAAGGCAAATAATGACAAATGGACAGAATTTGGAGAATTCTGTCCATTCAATGGAAATAGTAAAAAACAGTAAAGAGAATCAAAAACTGTTCTATGGAGTATTAAAATAAACGAGAAAAGAAAAAAATGAAGAAATAGAAAACATAAAGAATAAAACTGGCGAAATTCTTAGAGAAGAAAATGAAATAGTGAACAGATGGAGAGAATATTTCCAAGAGATGCTACAAACTCACTGTTATCAAGAAGAAAACAATGTAGCGAACCAAAGAATAGAAGTAGACAATGTAGACTCTATAACCATAAATGAACTGCAAGAAGCTATTACAGAAATGAAAAACGGAAAAGCACCAGGGTATGACAGAATAACCAGTGAAATGATAAAAAAATGGGACAAAATGCAACAGAGCTATTATTAAAAATATTTAATGCAGTTCGGAGAGAAGAACAGATACCGATGGACTGGCTGATAGTGCCGATTAATAAAAAGGGCAATAGAACAGATTGCAACAATTACAGAGGAATAACACTGTTAAGCAATGCCATGAAAATATACGAAAAAATACTGAACAAAAAAATAATCGGAAAAATTGACAGCACACTAGAGGAATCACAAAGCGGTTTCAGAAAAGACAGAAGCAGCCAGGATCATATATTTACAATCAAGCAAATAGTAGAAAAATATCAGCAACAGGAGAAAAAAATGTATATGGCTTACATAGATCTTGAAAAGGCATTTGACACGGTACCAAGGCAAAAATTATGGGAAATATTAGAGATGAGAGGCATAAGTAACAAAACGGTAAGGGTAATTAAGAACATTTACAACAACAGTGTGAATTATATCATCAGCCAAAACAGAACATCAAAACTATTTACTACGAACGAGGGACTGAGACAAGGAGGAGGATTAAATCCAACACTGTTTATAATTTACATAGATGAGAAAATCAAAGAATGTAAAGTAAAAGTGAAAAAAATGCATGTGGGTTATAGAAATTTAAGAAGAGTAGACATTTCAGAAGGAGTATTCGCCGATGACGTCGTCATATTGGCCGAAAATGAGAAATAACTACAAATAAATATAGAAATATGGAATGAAACACTATAAAAATATGGAATGACAATTAATAAAAATAAAACAAAAGTTATACTCACAGGGCAAAAGGAAGAAGAAGAAAAGATAAACATAAAAATAGAAGAAGTAAATATAGAACAAGCACGAACATTCCAATACTTAGGAATAGAATTAGAAGACAACGGAAGATAGGAAACAGAAATTAATAATAGAATTCAAAAAACAATGAACCTATACTATGAGCAATAAATTCATAAATAAAAAAGAAATAACACGAAAAATAAAAACTAATGTATTCAAGTCAATATTATATAGACCTGTATTAACCTTTGGTTGCGAGTCATAGGTATTAACAGAACGACAAAAGAGTAAAATACAGCCAGTAGAAATGAAATATCTTAGACGAGTTCGAGGAGTTACCAAAAGAGATAGACTACGGAACACTCAAATAAGAGAAGATTTGGAAATCGAGTCAACGTTAGAATTTATAGAGAGAAGGCAACTCAGTTGGTGGGGTCATCTTCAGAGAATGGATCAGACAATACCGTTGAAAGAAATTTGGTAGGCAAAAACGCAAAGAAGAAAGAAGAAAGGTAGACCACGACAAACATGGGATAGAACACTAGGCAAAATAATCGAGAAAAGGGGAACAAAGTGGATAGAAGTAAGGACGCTGGCTAGAAATAAGAAGGAATGGGTCAAATTTGTACATAATAGGTTTGTTCTAGCAAACAGTCAAACTAGTCAGAAACCGTCAGCAAACAGTTGGTCAGTGAGAGGAGGAGAGGAACATAATATAGTCACCAGTGCTATTCCCTCTGCTCGTGGTGGTCCATTATTCGCTGATGGTTTCAAACCGTTTGAAACTGATGCTAGAACAAACCTAATAAACATGTATAGCAGTTATTAGTTAAATTTAAGATTAAGTTGTTTTTGTATTGTATTATAATGTAACATAATGTAATGTATTGTATGTATGTATTGTATGTATTGTCGCCTTACACCACTATGTGGTAAAAAGGTTTTTTGAAAATATATATACAGGGTGTTTCATTAATAATTGTCCATATAGTAACTGGAAAAACCTTAGCACAAAATACGCAGATTTAACCTAAAACACTTACATAAATGTAGTTGTTCCTTACTGAGTTACAGGGTGTTTTATCTAAAAATTTAAAAACTATTTTTGCTCAGCATTTTAAAACTATTCGACGTATCCTTTTCGTACTTGGCAGAAAGTATAGGTACTGTACAAACTACTAAATTACGTTAAACTAACGTTTCTGGCTATTACCAGAGGCGTACGACGGGAGAAAGTGAATGGTTGACCCTTTCCAAATTCTACGCCACTGGCAGAATTGCTATTTTAGTTCAATTTTTGGATTC
Source organism: Diabrotica virgifera virgifera (assembly GCF_917563875.1). Taxonomy (NCBI): domain Eukaryota; kingdom Metazoa; phylum Arthropoda; class Insecta; order Coleoptera; family Chrysomelidae; genus Diabrotica; species Diabrotica virgifera. Next base: position 7,435,909 of record NC_065445.1, read on the forward strand.
TCCAATACTTTCTATGAAAATATTATACTCTTCATTCGTAACGATAAAGTCATTAGTTTTCGAGATCTTTGAAGTTAAAAATGAAACGACACGGTTATTTTGATTAATGTATTGTGTCGCTTCATTTTTAATTTCAAATATCTCGAAAACAAATCATTTTATCGTTACAAATAAAGAGTATATTATTTACATAAAAAGTATTCGAAAATAACAATTTCGTCAGTTGCGTAGAATTTGGGAAGGGTCAACCAGCCACTATCCCCTGTCGTACGCCTCTGGTAGTAGCTAGAAACGCTTATTTATCTTAATTTAGTAGGGTGTACAGTGCCCACACATTCTGCCAAGTATGATAAGGATACGCCAAATAGGTTTAATGTACTGGGTACAAATAATTTTTAAATTTTAATCACATGAACATGAATCATATCATAAATTAATCAAAATAACTGTGCCGTTTCATATTTAACTTCAAATATCTCGAAAACTAATAACTTTATCGTTACCAATGAAGAGTACATTATTTACGTAGAAAGTATTGGAGAATCTAAAAATGGCACTAAAATAGTAATTTCTCCAGTGGCGTAGAATTTGAGAAGGGTCAACCATTCACTATCCCCCGTCGTACGCCTCTGGTAGTAGCTAGAAACATTTGTTTATCATAATTTAGTAGAATGTATAGTAGTCGCACTTTCTGCCAAGTATGAAAAGGATACGTTGAACAGTTTTAAAATGCTGAGCAAAAATAATTTTTAAATTTTTAGATAAAACACCCTGTAACTCAGTAAGGAACCACATTTTATTTAAGTGTTTTAGGTTAAATCTTCGTATTTTGTGATAAGGTTTTTCCAGTTACTATATGGACCAAATTACAAAAAACTCGAAGATGTACCACAAGGTTATTTTTTATTGTTAAAAAACATATATAAGGACGCGTTTCGGCTTAACACAAGCCATCATCAGCTTAAATACAGGACAAAAAACAACTGACTGACCTACAATGTAAAAATATCCAACGTTATATATGAGAATAAAGTAGATGGTGACAACGCCCACCTCAGTTTAGGAACTTACCAGAAAAAACAGGAAGGAGGAAAACTTCTCTTACAGATTTTAAATTTCATCCAAGAGTCTTAAATCTCAGTTCTTATAACTTTGATCATAATATTACTGAAATTTTGAACTTAGGTCTGAACTTCAATTTTCATTCAAATAATTTTAACAATGATCTTAAACTCTTAGCTATTGATTCAGACAACATCATTGAAAACTTAAATTATAGTTTAAGCAATACTCAAGCTCCTTACTTTTCCAACAACAAAGATGTTATAAGAGCTGACATCTCATCAACATTAAATAACATCCATCGTTCTCACAACTATAATCCAACCTCTTCTATTCATAAAAGACAATATAAATACTTCAAAGAGTTAAAAAAGATTTGTGAAAGTGAGAGTTTGACTATAACTAAAGCTGACAAGGGTAATTGTATAGTAATACTCAACAAACCAGATTATGTTTCTAAAGTTAACTCTTTTTTAGAATCAGATTCCTCTTTTCAATTAATTAACCAAGATCCTACTGTTAAATTTCACTCATATTTAAGGAAATCCTTAAAACTGTATAACTCATGCCTTCAATCCTTAGACAGCTCACCTTTACGCTTAACTACTATGAATCCTACCACCCCACTCCTTAGAGGTTTGCCAAAAATACATAAACCAAACATTCCTATCCGTCCTGTTGTTAACTTTTCAAACTCACCTTGTAGTAAATTAGCTTCCTTTTTAAATTCCAACTTGAAAAAACTGACTAATTTTACTAACCCTTATTCAGTACTTAGTTCAGTAGATCTTGCTAATAAAATAAAGAACACTACAGTTCCAGATAACGGTATCTTACTTTCGCTGGACGTTACCAATTTATTTCCTAGTATTCCACCTTTTGAATGTATAGAATTAGTCAGAACTTTACTCTTCTCAAACAATGTTCCAACACACAATACTTTGGATATCTGTTCACTTTTAGGCTTGTGTTTGGAACAAAATTTCTTCAAGTTTAGTGATAGCTTTTTCACTCAAAATACAGGCTTATCCATGGGCAGTAATCTGTCCCCTCTTTTAGCAGAGATTTTTATGAATAATCTAGAAACAGTTTTTCTGCATAATTCTGATTTCAAAGATAATGTTGTCTTTTACTTCAGATATGTGGATGATTGTCTTGTTCTTTGGGATGGCACTAAAGAGGAAGCATTAAAATTTCTTAGTTATCTTAATAACCTACATGACAGAATAAAGTTCACCATTGAGTTTGAGGAAAAGCTCTCACTTCCTTTTCTAGACCTTCTTATTACCAGGGACCAACCCAACAAAACCCTTACTTTTGAAGTTTACAGAAAACCGACAACCACTGATACTTTGATCAATTACCTTTCTAATCATCCATTCTCACATAAACTTGCCTCATTCAACTGTTTTTTTACACGTGCCTTAAAACAACCTCTTTCTGACACAGCTTTCAATAAAGAAATTAACATAATTCGACAATTAGCGGTTAATAACAATTTTCCACTACAGTTAATTGATAAGCTCTTGCACAGACTTCATAATAAGCTGAATTTAACATACCCTACTATAACGACTAATACCACTTCCTCATTTTATGGTTCATTACATTTTCTAGGTCCTCACTCCTATCAAGTTCAAAAAATTTTCAAAAAATATGACATCCCTATTGCTTTCAAAACTAATCATAAACTTAGTTCCATAGTAAACTCTAAAGATTCAGTTCCACCTTTCCACAAATCAGGAGTATACAAGCTTTACTGTTCTTCTTGCAATTCCGTTTATATTGGACAGAGTGGGAGACGTCTAGACACCCGTTTTGCAGAACATTTGAAATTCATTGAAAAATATAAAGACACGGATATCTCTAACACTAATTCTGCCTTTGCTAATCACATTCTAACTACTAATCATCATTTTTCTACCTCTGATTTTCAAATAGTTCATTCTTGTAATAAAGGCAATAGATTAAACATACTAGAAGCCTTCGAAATACATATAGCTACCAATAACTCATCTTTAAATGTTCTCAATGAACAACTCCTACCTACTGAACCTTATATTTGTCTTAATTTAGCGTTCTAATTAAGTTTTTTCAGTCACCAAGATATTGGACTTACCCACATTCTCAGTTAATATTATCTCATTCTTGTTTTTAACATAATCTATCTCTTTTCTCTTTTCAATAAACGGACTTGCAGGATGCTTCCTCCTATAGAACTTTTTTCATAAAACCTCTTACACTATACCTATTCATAATACACACATCTAGATATATCCTATCATTTATCCCAATATTCACCTCTTCCTTCCAGCCAGTTAAACCCTTCCTTTTATTTCAATATACTCTAAGGATTGTTTGTATGGTTGTCTGATAGTTGGGGTTTTGTTTTTGTTGCGACCTGCTTTAGTGTCTTAAAGATTCTTTTGCTATTTGAATCCCATCTTTTTAACTTACCTATTTTCCATATCAATTTTGTTAAATAATCAATCAATTTCAATATAAACAAATTTTATTCACATATTTTTCTCATGGTGTCACTCCCAAGTAACATGTTCAAAGACACTCATGGTCTTTTTGTACAATATTACATTTTTTCACCTAATTATTGTAGTCCATCACTTATGCATCTTCTTGTGATAGAACTGTTTTAACACCCATACTCTTACCAAATAACCTTATAAATTTAATCTATGTACTCTTTTAGTTTAACACTTTTGAGTGTACAGGGTGTTATTTCGGTTTTTTAAACCATTTTACCTAAACAGATATTGTAATATATATTATTTATTTATTTTTCTTCCTGACTGTGATACCTAATTTGGAGTATTATCTTATTGTAATTTATTTGGTGCTACCATAATATGTTTTTTTACCCTGATTGAATCTTTTTAATGACTGGCCTACTTCTATCCAACCTTACTTGGTCTCGTCCGCCTCAGTGGTTACTTACATAAAAGTTATTGCTATTCAACATTATTACAGACTTTCTCTGGTCGTTTCCATCTTTGTCACACTTTAATACAGTCTCAGTTTCCTTTCCACTCTGCTCAATTCACTTAAATTAATTCTGACGTTTATCTTCTTCTTTTCTTTCCTTAGTTCGAACAGTCTCCTAGTTACAAGTTTACCACCATTAATGACACTTCTTTGTTGAGTACTCTATGTCATCACTGACAGCAATTTGACTTTCCACCGGAAGGTCTTTACACCTGACCGGCTCACATGATGGTTCCTCTACAAGTGAAAGTTCTTGAGGTTTTTACAACACTATAATTACAAAATGCTATTAATAGCTAATAATTAATGAAGAAATGTGTACATCTATATATTTCATAATGTAAACTAGCTGATTCCTCCTCCTTCCTGTTTTTTCTGGTAAGTTCCTAAACTGAGGTGGGCGTTGTCACCATCTACTTTATTCTCATATATAACGTTGGATATTTTTACATTGTAGGTCAGTCAGTTGTTTTTTGTCCTGTATTTAAGCTGATGATGGCTTGTGTTAAGCCGAAACGCGTCCTTATATATGTTTTTTAACAATAAAAAATAACCTTGTGGTACAGCTGGTTCCTAAAAAAACTGATACGACTCTTAGTAAGATTTGATTACTTTGAGCAGTGTATGATTGGTCTGACATTATATTATATTTATTATGACAGACAAATAATAAAATAAACAAACAAACAGCCATTTTTTGAGGTTGAAGTTATCTGACAAATTTTAAGATTTGGCAGTGACAGTGACAGTATGTAAATAATAAGTATTTATCCATCAAAATATAATAAATTAAATATAACTAAACTCATAATTATTATATCACACCTCATCAAAACCTTTTTACAAGAACATAGTTAGCGATTTTGATATGGCTTAGAGCCAGACTACATCAAGATCGCCTATAAATCGTGCTGGTAACTGCCTTGCATCGAGACCAAAAACAAAAAGAAGAAGAAGAAGAAGAAAGTACACTGCTCAATTTTCTACAATATACGCTTTAAGAGTCGTATCAGTTTTTTTTGGAACCAGCTGTACATCTTCGAGTTTTTTGTAATTTGGTTTACCTCGAGACCACATTTGAGTAAGTATGGATACTTCTCTTCATGTTTTTTTACTATATGGACAATTATTAATGAAACACCGTGTATAAAGGAGTTTAAATATCTAGGGCGGTTATCACAGATGACAATCACATTGAAAAAGAGGTCTCAGCAAGGATAGCTGCCAGAAATAGAGCATTATACTCGTTATCCTTATCCAGAGCAAGACAGTGTGTTAAAGACAGTATTTTTTGAGAGACCAGACTGTAGAAGATCAAGGTAGATCGTCACGAAAAAAGATGGAAGGATGATGTTGAATCCGATTTATCTAGGATTGGTGTACAACAATGAGAAATGGAAGCGCAAGAACGTAGAAAATGGAGGGATATAGTGGAAATGGCGAAGACTCATCCTGAGTTGTACCTAAAGCCAGTCAATAATAAGAAGATTATATTGCATAAACAATAGCGCTAAGTGTGGTAGATATTTCCTTGCTAAGAAACCATAAATTTGTGTACTAAACAGCAAAACTCTTGAAAACCAGAATAACACCGGAAGAAGTAGAACAATCTTCAATTTTATCTAAATTGACCATACTATACCCCCTGATTTATCATCTTATGTAAGAGCCACACTCGCTACTTGTGTTTTTATCTGCAATTTACTGAATCTGCATTTTTGTCCTCGTCTTTATCTCACGCGAATTTTTCAGATGGTTACCTCTGCAATAACTTACCGAAATTTGACAACTTACAAGCTGGAATTAATGTTGGCGGTAAATAAATAGCGTGGTGGTCTGGTCCTAAGTGACGATGCAGGATGTACCTACACGCTTATTAATAAATAAAACATTAATTTGTTTTATATTTATTTTCAAAGGGCGTCCTACCCTTCTTCCTTTCGATTTGTCATTTAGTATTATTTTGTAAGTTGATTTTCATTTAATCTAAAATAATTAGCATAACAAGGTATAATTAATAGAGTACAGATATGCAGAACTTATATTACCTTTTCTTGTTCTTCACGTGCCATATCATAGTTATCCGACGTTGGCGATCATCATTGCGAAGGCTTCTCAATCTTCTGCATTATGGAATGATTATCCTGCATTTTTCATTGATTGGTTCTAGTTTTACGTTTTGTCTAATTGTTTCGTTTCGTATTTTGTCTGTCCTCTTTCTGTTTGCTATTTTCCTTAGGAACCTCATTTCCATAGCATTGACTCTGGATTTTTGTCTCCCCGTCAATGTCCATGTCTCGCTGCTATACATGATTGTTGGTCTAACTACTGCTTTAACGACTGCCGTTTTTACTTTCTCCGGTATCTCTTTTTCACCAAAAATGTTGTTTTCATAGTGTTAAATAAGCTTCCTGTTCGTCCCATTCTCTCGATTATTCCATGTCTTGTTTACCATTTGATTCGATTATTACTTCTAGGTATTTAAAATATTCCACTTGCTCTAGTTGTTTCCCGTCTAATTCTATTGCGTGTGTCTTCCTCGTATTTGAAATTATCATTGTTTTTGTTTTCTCTGTATTAATTTTCATATTTATGTTTGATAGTTCTTCTTCTAGGATTTCAACATTGTTCTGTAAGTCTTCTCTGTTTTCTGCTATCAATTCCATGTCGTCTGCAAATAGTAGCTCCGATAGTTGAGTCAGTTTCATTTGCCAATATCCTAATGTTGGTTTTCTCATTCTTCTCTTGGCTTTCTTTATCGCTTCATCCAGTACCACTGCGAATAGCAGTGGACTCAGCACACATCCCTGTTTCACGCCTTGACTTGTAGTAAATTCTCTGTATTCCTCGTTATTGGTTCTTACTGTATTTGTATTATTTTTGTAAATATCCTTTATTACTTCTAGTATGTGTCTGTCGACTCCCCTTTCTTTTAGTGTCTTCCTTACGTCCTTTCTTCGGATTCTGTCAAACGCACTTTTCAGATCAATGAAGCACACATGTATCTGTCTATTTTTCTTGATTACCTTCTCACTTACTTGTCTTAATGTGAATATTAGGTCTTGCGTGCTTCTGTCCTCCCTGAATCCACACTGTGTGTCTTCCATAGTTGTTTCTATTTGGGTTTTTATTCTTGTCTCTATTATTCTTGCGAATACCTACTCATTGATACTTGATATGATGATACCTCGATAATTGTTACAGATTCTCTTATCTCCCTTTTTGTGTATTGGTAATATAATGTCTTCCAGTCCTTCGTTAATTCTGCTCTATTTATGATATAATTCATTAGTTCTTTCATGCTATCCATTCCCTCTGTCCCCATGAATTTTATCATTTCCGGGGTGCTATGATCCTTGCCTGGTGCTTTGCCCAATTTTACTCTTTCTATTGCTTCCTCTAATTCCTCTCTTGTTATGGTTTCCACTTGTTGTTCTTCATTCCTTTCTTGTATCTCACCTATGTTGTCCGTATCTGCATGAGTTAGCTCTTTGAAATGTTCTCTCCATCTTTCCATTATCTGTTTTTCTTCTGTTAGTACGTTTCCATTCTTGTCTTTTATATTCGGCATCGTGTGCTCTTTCTTTTGTCTGAGTTGTTTTAATGCACCGTAGAAGAGTTTTTGGTTTTCCCTATAATTTTTTGTCATTTTTTGTCCAAATCTCTCCCATGACTTTTCCTTTCATGCTTTCACCGCTATTTTAACCTCTTTCCATTTTTCTTTATATGCCTCGTAATCTTCCGGGAGTTTTGTGCTTAAGTATCTCTTCCATTTGTCTTTTTTGTTCTTTATTTTCTCTCGTATTTCTTCCGTCCACCATTTCGTTCTCCTCATGTTAGTATTTGCTAGTTTTGCTTTCCCGCAAGTTTCCCCAGCTGCTTTGTTTATGCTGGTTTTTAGATATTCCCATTTTTCTTCTATATTTGTATTTTTTGCCCTACCTTTCAGAGTATTATCTAATTTTTCTTGGTATTTCTTCTTATATCTTTCCTCTTTTAATTTGTAACTTTTTATTTTTTCGTTTACTATCTTTCTTCTCTTAGTAGAAGTAGAGGGACAACTTAGATGGTTCGGGCACGTATGTAGAATGTCGAACGAGAGGCTAAAAAAACGAGTGTTCGAATCGAGAGTGCAGGGGAAAAGCAGGAAAGAAGTATAGAAGAAGGGATTGACATTGGAAAGTGCAAGAAACCTAACGCAAGATCGGAAAGCATGGAGACTACAATGCCAAACTCAACTCCACCAGCCTTACTCCTAAAGGTTGAGAGGCATATAACTAACTAAGTAAGTATCATTCACGAATGTTTGTTATCCAAGATGCTTGTTTTCTTCCTACACTTACGGCCCTCTAGTTTTACTTTAAGGATCAGTTGTATTCTATATCGAGTTTACCTCAATATATATCCCAGATAAGACGTTTTCCAGTGTTTAACAATCTTTAGCAGTTCTTTATCTTTGTTGACCCTCCTTGGTACCTACTTCCTCATTAGGGTTTCTTGCTGTCCAAGGTATCTTCAGCATCCGTCTATAAATCCACATTTCTAATGCTTTAATTCTATTCATGATCGATACTTTTAGTGTCCATACTTCTGCACCATACAAAAGTACAGACCAAGTATAGCATAGCCAATCTTTGTCTTAGTTCTAAACCGAGATGATTATTGCAAAGAAATGACTCCATTTTCATAAAAGTAGTTTTCTTCATTGCTATTCTTCGTTTTATTTCTATGTCTGGATCTATTTGGTCGGTTATGACAGTTACCAAATATGTCATTTAGTGAACTTTTCCAACTTTGACTCCATTTAATTTGAGCCTTGCATTTGGATGTGGGTTACGAATAAAAACTAAAAACTTGGTTTTTTTGAATTTATTTTAATCCACATTTCCTCTGAGTCCTCGTCCTATTCCTATATTTTTAGCACCTCATTAATTGTGCATGCTCTACTTTATCGTATGCCTTTTCTAAGTCGACGAAGCATGTAAATGCATATTTGCGTAAATCACGGCATATTTTGTAATAGGATATTTAGCACAAAAAGTGGCTCCTTGGTTCTCATAGCATTTCTAACACCAAATCGGGTATCTTCGAGATCTTCTTCGCATTTGCGTTGTATTCTTATGAAAATCTTAAGAGTGCGTGGCTCATTAAGCTAATTAAGCGATATTCTGAGCATTTTCTGGCATTGTGTTTTTACGTACTGGGACAAAGATGGAATTGAGCCAGTCTGTGGGAATCACTCCGGTGTTATAAATTAAATTAAAAAGTTTTACTGCTGGGTTTTTGACCCGTGTTGAGCTGCCCCCCCCCCACTTGCAAAAATTAAAAAACAAATAGCCCTGATTTATGAGCTATTTATGAGCTTTCATATTCCGCAAACTAAAAATTTTGAGCTCGTTCCACTGAGCAGGAATTTAATACTTTAGTGGGGGGGCTGAGTGAATATTGAATCGGTTTTTGCGACAGAATTACGAGCTATTTATGAGCTTTTGAAATTATATAGTTTCGATTTTTGAGCTCATCCCCTTCACCCCCAAACAACCCTTTAATTGATTTAACTTAAGAGAAAAATGCTGAGAAAACTTAAAATATATCGTATTGCGGATATAATTCCTATAGCTTATATACTCTAAGAATAAACTATTAAATCACGTGCATTTCGATTATTGAGCTACAACCCCTTCGCAAGAAAACCACCCTATCTTCCCGGCTTAAGAGAAAGTTGTACTTAAATGCATTAAATTAATTATTTGGCGACTACATATCATTTAATAATTTTTAAGCTTCCAAATTACGCGCATTTAGATCAGTAAATTGCAATTTATTTTGTATAGTGCAGTCACTCTCGGGGGTGAAAATTATTTTATAAAAAATAACTGCACAAATCTATAAAAGAACAAATTATAAGCAAAATTTATTATATAAAGTTATTAAAATAAGTCAATACTTTTTAAGTTATTAAAGATCAAAAGTTTTAATTATTCGTGAAAAAAATGTATGTTTTGAAGCGGTTTTTCGTAAATCACTGAAAAACTGTAATTAGTGTAGGAAACAGAGGTTGAACCTTGCAAAATGGACACAAGTTCGGTTTTATTTTTTTTCTGGTATATCAAGGGGTGCTTATTATAAGACTAACATTTTCTGAAAAAATTTCGCCCCGGAACCCCCCTTTTCACCCCTTTAAAGGGTGTAATTTGTGGTTTTTGCGGAACGTAGCCCTTCCTGTACCTTTAACAAAAATTTTTTTTTATAGAAATATAAAGAGGACTATATTTTCTACGATTTATTTCCCGACAGCATATGGCTATCATCCATCGTTTAGCGGGGGTGGCGCCCCAAAGTTGACAAGTTTTTAAAAAAGATGTTTTTTAAAAAATATATTTTATCTTAACTGTAACGAAAATTAAGAAGAACTCCTGCGGCAATTATTCACAAATAAGTGACTGATTTTTTGGTATGGGTTCCACTTAAGGGTAATTGCCCTATTTTTAATTACAGGGTGTTACATTTTAAAAAACCCCTTTTTATACCATCTGAACCGTTTATGCTAGAGTAAAAAAACTTTCAGCGATTACCCATGTACTGGTACTATTTACAAATTTGTATAATACACCCCCATTTTTTCTCCGGAACCACCCCAAAAAAAAGAAGAATTAATAAATAAAGTGATTTTCTTGGAATCCTTCTTACTTAATGCCCTTTATTAATATGCTTCATATATCATTTTGTGCACGTTATTATTACTCATGCATGGACACCAAAAGCGATTTCCTAGTGCAACCCCTGTAGCCAAAAAAAAAATAAATAAAATGGGGGGTTGTAATTTTTTTTTTGTTTTTTGCTTTCTGATCCATATGGGCATATGCTTCATCAATAGTGCTTTTCAAAAATATATATGGTTATTGCAACATCCCTGCGGAAACCACCCCTATCCTTGAAAATATACTGCAGAAACTACCCCTATCCCTTGGCAAGCATGTTTTTACGATTTTCTCATTACCTATGCATTTTTTTTAAACAAAACTTATACACGGTTAAAGACCACTATTTACTCTAAAAATTAGGTCTTATTCATTTTTTTCGTGTAAGCAACCGTTACGGCACAGTGGCGCCGTAATCCTCATATATGCTTTGGCGGGCTCCAGTTTTTGTGTTTTTTTTTTCGTCATCTGTTCGTTTTATTGATAAAGTACTTATGTAAAATAAAACAACACAGTGTAACCTAAAAATCATGACCTATGCACATTTTACAATCTTTGCCCCCCAAAGCCACAGTGGTGGCCCAAAATCAATTTTTGCATGTTTTCGCCACCTACACGCATTTTATTGCATTAATGCTACCTTAATAGCACAATATTTACCCTTAAGTGGTCGCTAAGCAGTGGCGGATCCAGGGAGGGGTGATGGGGGTGATCAGCCCGCTCTAAAACCAAGTGATATTATATTTAAAGATTATAAGAATATTTATTTATTTTTATAGAAATACTTATATTATTATTTTTATAAGGATGGCGTACTTTTTATGCTTTAGCGACAGTGGCGGATCCAGTATCGTTAAGAGGGGGTGCCAATTGGCTAAATTTATATAAAAATAAATGAATATTTTTATAATCTTTAAATATAATATCACTTGGTTTGAGAGGGGGGGGGCCGATGGCCCCTATCACCCCTTCCTGCCTGGATGGAATATTTCCTGCCCTACTTCAACAGGGCCAAGAGGCAATCATTCCTCATATGGTCCGAATCAGTCGGAGCAGTCTTGAACTGGGATACATACCAGAAGCATGGAGAAGGGCCAAAGTCACCTTCATCCCAAAAGTAGGGAAACGGGATACTACGCACCCTAAATCCCTTAGACCGATCAGCCTCACATCGTTTATTCTCAAAACGATGGAAAAAGCTGTAGACAACTACATTAGAACAGAAATCTTGGAACAGGTGCCATTGCACCCCCGTCAACATGCGTATCAAGCGGGAAAATCCACGGAAACCGCCTTGACACAATTGACTGATGAAATCCAAGATGCTCTGAATAAGAAAGAGACCGTGGTATGTGCCTTTCTAGATATAGAAGGGGCTTTTGACAACACGCCACATGAAGCCGTCAAAAGAGCACTGCATGAGAGAGGAGTAGATGGAATGACCTCCACCTGGATGTCGCAACTGCTATCTACGAGAATCGCAGAAATGGAGACAGGACAAGACACTATCTTCATTAATGTGACCAGAGGCTGTCCGCAGGGGGGAGCTGCGTCCCCACTCATGTGGAGTCTCACTGTGGACAGCCTACTCTGTCAATTGACCAGGGAAGGCATACCATGTCAAGGATATTCCGACGACATGGTCATCCTTGCAAAAGGAAAGTACGAAAATATCCTCTGCGACATAGTTCAAAGAGGACTGAATATTGCAAACCAATGGTGTGACTCGTTGGGACTTAACATCAACCCCACTAAAACCACACTAGTAGCCTTTACAAGGAAAAAGAACCCGAATTTAAAAACCATAAAAATAGGGGAGGATATCGTCGAATGGAAAACAGAGGTCAAATATCTAGGGCTGATCCTAGATAGCAAGTTACTCTGGAATAAACACGAAGAGGAAGTAATACACAAAGCCACCAAGGCCCTCATGGTGTGTAAGAACATTGCAGGGAAAAACTGGGGATGTAACCCACGTATTCTGCAATGGATGTACACAGCAATAGTGAGACCACTAATCACTTATGGGGCAGTAGCTTGGGGCACAAGAGCTAATCTGAATACGACAAAGAAAAAGCTTTCGAAGATTCAGAGACTAGCCTGTGCATGTATCACTGGAGCAATGGGAACCTGCCCCACAGCTGCAATGGAGGTGATTATAAACTTGACCCCACTGCACATTCAGTTAGAAAATGTAAGGAAGAAAACAATATACAGGATGATCAGAGAAGGAATCATCAGAGAAAAACCTCGATCACTTCAATTTGATCAAACTTGGGAAATGCCCCAAGATGATATGCCGAAGAAATTCAACTTTGTGAGAAAATTCATCACTAAGCTGAGCAATAAATCTGAATGGGACGAAGATACCATACAGAACTTGAACCCAAATGCCATAAAGTGGTATACGGATGGCTCCAAACTGGAAGAGGGAACTGGAATAGGAGTCTTTGGACCGAGAGCCAAACACTCAGAAAGCTTGGGCACATACCCAAGCATTTTTCAAGCAGAAATCCGTGCCATCGAAAGATGTGTGGAATTTAACATTGGAAGAAACTATCGCAGACAAGAGATTGTAATCATGTCGGATAGTCAAGCAGCCATCAAAGCACTGAGCTCACATATAATCAGTTCTAAGATGGTTTGGGAGTGCCTAGGAAAGCTAAATGAACTAGGCCAGAAGAACCTTGTCACCCTCCTATGGGTCCCAGGACACATAGGAATTGGAGGGAACGAAACAGCAGATCATTTGGCGAAAAAAGGAGCCGAAACCCCATATCTGGGACCAGAACCATCATGTGGGATCAGCAGTAGTGCAATCTTAGGAGAACTAAGAGGAGAATTGGAGAGGGAAAAGTCCAAGTACTGGAATCAGTTGGAAGGATTGAGACAAGCCAAGACAATTCTGGGAAATTATAACCAGAATAGATCTCTTAGCTTTCTCAACCTCAGTAAAAAGAAGATCCGGATTTTGACGGGAATAATGACCGGGCATTGCCGGTTAAGAAGTCACATGAAGAAGCTAGGATTGGTAGATGAAGCAAAATGCAGATTCTGTGAGGAAGAGGACGAAACCTCAATACACATACTCTCAGAATGTCCTGCATTGCAGAACTCCAGGGCCAGATACCTAGGGGCACATGAAATAGAAGAGGAGAACCTGCCTGAATTGAAGCCCGACGATGTCCTAATCTTTCTTAGGAAAATAGGACTGGAAGAGCTGCTAGAGGTCTGAGAAAACATCAGACTCATGGCAAGCAAGGGGGACACAATAGATCCTACGGGTCGCAGTGTACCTATCACCCCTATCTACATACATACATACATACATCACCCCTTCCTGGACCCGCCACTGCTTAGCGACCACTTAGGGTGGATATTGTGCTATTCAGGTAGCACTAATGCAATAAAATGCGTGTAGGTGGCGAAAATATGCAAAAATTGATTTTGGGCCTCCACTGTGACTTTGGGGGCATAAATTGTAAAATGTGCAGAGGTCATAATTTTTAGGTTACACTGTGTTGTTTTATTTTACATAAGTACTTTATCAAAAAACGAACAGATGACGAAAAAAAAACAAAAACTGGAGCCCCGGCAAAGCATATATGAGGTTAACGGCGCCACTGTGCCGTAACGGTTGCTTATACGAAAAAAATGAATAGGACCTAATTTTTAGAGTAGATAGTGGTCTTTAACCTTGTATAAGTTTTGTTTAAAAAGAATGCATAGGTAATAAGAAAATCGTAAAAACATGCTCGCCAAGGGATAGGGTAGTTTCTGCAGCATAGTTTCAAGGATAGGGGTGGTTTCCGCAGGGATGTTGCAATAACCATATATATTTTTGAAAAGCATTATTGATAAAGCATATGCCCATATGGATCAAAAAGCAAAAAACAAAAAAAAATTTCAACCCCCCATTTTATTTATTTTTTTTTGGCTACAGGGAAATCGTTTGCACTAGGAAATCGTTTTTGGTGTCCATGCATGGGTAATAATAACGTGCACAAAATGATATATGAAGCATATTAATAAAGGCCATTGTGTGGGAAATATTCCAAGAAAATCACTTTACTTATTAATTCTTCTTTTTTTGGGGCGGTTTCGGGGAAAAAATGGGGGTGAATTATACAAATTTGTAAATAGCACAAGTACATGGGTAATCGCTGAAAGTTTTTTTACTCTAGCGTAAACGGTTCAGATGGTATAAAAAGGGGTTTTTTAAAATGTAACACCCTGTAATTAAAAAATGGGCAATTACCCTTAAGTGAAACCTCTACCAAAAAATCAATCAATTATTTGTAAATAATTGCCGCAGGATTTCTTCTTAATTTCCGTTATAGTTAGGGAAAAAAATATATTTTTTTAAAACATCTTTTTTAAAAACTTGTCAACTTTGGGGCGCCACCCCCGCTAAACGGTGGATGATAGACAATGCTGTCGGGAAATAAATTGTAGAAAATATAGTCCTCTTCATATTTCTATAAAAGAAATTTTTTGTAAAAGGTACAGGAAGGGCTACGTTCCGCAAAAACCACAAATTACCCCATTTAAAGGGGTGAAAAGGGTGGTTCCGGGGCGAAATTTTTTCAGAAAAAGTTAGTCTTATAATAAGCAACCCTTGATATACCAGAAAAAAAATAAAACCGGACTTGTGTCCATTTTGCAAGGTTCAACCTTTGTTTCCTACACTAAATTTTTTACAAAAAAGTTAATAGTAGTTTAATTCGTATAGCTTATATTCTAAGAATAAACTCTTAAATCACGCGCCTTTCGATTATTGAGCTACAACCCCTTCGCAAGAAAACCATCCCATATTCCCGGCTTAAGAGAGAGTTCTACTTAAAATAATTTAAATTAATTATTTGGCGACTAGATATCGTTTAATAATTTATGAGCTCGCAAAATATACGCATCTCAATTATTATAGAATAGAATAGAATAGAAATATGCTTTATTGTCATTGAAAATTATACAAATATAATGGACAAAGCTTAAATAAAGTCAGAAAAAATAAATAAATAATATCTAACAATAACAATAACAAATACAATTTTCTGAAATTTGATAAATCGTCAATATAAAAAAATATACATAAATACAAAATATAAGTTAATAAAGTAAAGAAAAAAAAACAAAATCGATATACAGTCGAACCCGCTTATTGGAATAGCCTTCGTGCCAAGCAAAAATATTCTTATAACCGGAATATTCTAATAACCGATCTTTGGTGGCTAGCAGAAATAAATGTACCGAATATACCTACGTAATGATAGTACATACTATGTTAACATGTATCCTCCTCCTAAGTGCCTTCCCTATTGAGGTTGGCGATCAATATGGCAAATTTCTCTCTGTTCTGGGCTTGATGGATTAAGTCATTCCCTGTTGTGTGAGTCCAATCTCTGATGTTTCGGAGCCAGGATTTTTTCTTTCTTCCTATACCCCTTTTACCTTCGATTTTGCCTTCTAATATTACCTGGAGCTGCTCAAATTCCCTATGGCGCATTATGTGTCCTAGATATGACGTCTTTCTAATTTTGATTGTATTGACCAGATGAGGACGTTTGTTCATTATTTTCAGTACTTCTTCATTTGTAGTTTTGCTGGTCCAGCTTATTCTTAGCATTCGGCGGTACATCCACATTTCGAATGAATTCAGTTTGTTGACGTCATACTGTTTTAATGTCCAGGTATTGAATTGACAGTTTCTTTCTATAGTGCAGTCACTGAAGGTAAAAATCAACTATGACCTTCAATTTCGGTAAATCTCCATTCAGTCCCCCCCCCCCCCCACTAAAGTATTAAATTCCTGCTCAGTGGTACGAGCTCAAAATTTTTAATTTGCGGAATATGAAAGCTCATAAATAGCTCATACATCAGGACTATTTGTTTTTTGATTTTTGCAAGTGGGGGGAGGGGGGCAGCTCAACACGGGTACTTTTTTGTTATCTTCATCTATTAATTCCGGCAACTCGATTGGTGTATCACCAGAATCAAAATCTTTTCTAATTTTAGCATTTTTTTATAGCGTGTTGTATCTCTGATTTACATGTTTCCATTATCAAGTACGTATACAAGAATTCTTTACGCTAATTTTAATAAACATTAGTGATTTTCTCATTACATACGCATTGCATACATTTCTACGATCATACCTTAGAAGTCATTGACCGAAAAATACCTATGGAGTGATATCATTGCAATAAAACCATCATAAGAAGCCTCGGTGATAAAAATTCGTCATTTATCAAATTGAAATCTGATTGTATGCAACACACAATAGATGTAAATGTAAGCCTCACGAAACAATTTATTTTACTGAATAAAGAAACCTAATTTGGCTTCCGAATTGACACTTTTGTATTTTCTACTGAGTGAGTCAAAAAAGCATCTAGTTCAATTTTAAACATTCAGCAATATCCACCTAATGTAACGAATGGTTATAAAAGCATCCCGAAAAAGAAATCTACTGTACACTCGATGGACACAAAAAAATTTTGTGAAAAAAATATAGGGATGGCTGGGATATATATATAAACTCTGATTGCTCGATCACAAGTTTAGCGTGGTAATCACTAGACCATTTCGGCGAAATGGTTTAGTGGTTTATAACGCTACCGTGTAATCAAGAAACATTGCATCCAAGTTCATACATAAAGAACTAAAAAAACTTGAAAACCTTCTGATACGCATACAATATTTTAACTACAAAAGACCTGACATTAATATTACGTTGTCCAGAAATGTATTTTTATTTTGATGTAAAATAAAACTTTATTTTAGTTTTATTTTGAAAGATTTTTCGCATTTAAAGTAAAATGCGTCACAAAAGCGTACCTTTGATAAAGTTTGCAGTTTGTGGCACTTTTATGGGTCGATTCACTTCAAATTTAGTAAATATTATGGAAAAATCTTTCAAAATAAAACTATAATTTTATTTTCCATGAAAATGATATTTTGTAATTTCATTTTTACCCTGTAGCGGTTTTTGTTCTTGTATTTTTTACGAATATATTTTTACTTATTATTTCAACACTAGCTATATTTTTTTACAAAATCTACAAGGAAAATAGTTTATATTTATAAAGAATTTTACTAAATATTTTTTTTAATATTTCTTGTTTCTTCTTGTCTAGAAACATGGTATGTAGTAGTAAATTAGACTACCTCGACTTCACCGTGTTGCTTGGTCAAATATCGACCTAACTGGTTTTTTAGCATGGGGTTCAGGGTTACGGTGAATCGCTATGGGAAATAACCACGGTGAAGATCAAGAACTAGAAACAGGATTAGAACTGGACCTTTTAGCATAAAGCATAAAGGGTGAGAAGGTGGGAAATCAAGGTGACTTCCTGTAGGAAAGAGGAGTTTCTGCGTATTGGGTTACGATTGTGTGATTGAAATAAAAACTGGGACGTAGCGTAGAACAGATTTGTTGTTATAGGGTGGCAACATTATATATTGAAGCACAGGCATTTTTTTAATTTACTGCCAGTTTTGGTCTCTTTAATTTAAAATTATTTTCAAGCTATTTTATTGTGGGATTTTGTTTTTGTAATTATTAATATAAATTAAGTAAATATACCGATTATAACAGCATCAACCAACAGTATATCGAAAGAGTTGAGCAATATACATATCTGGGCATGAATTTAAATTGCTAAATGGACCACTCAACAGAAATTAAACAGCAAATAGTAAAAGCAAAAGCAGCATACGTTAGAATGAGACCCATTTTCCACAGTCGAGACATATCATTAAAAACAAAATACCGTCTATTGAAATGCTACATATTCACTGTTCTGCTCTACGGAATGGAAGCGTGGACACTAAAGGTTGCATCTATGAATCGGCTCAAAGCTTTCGTAATGTGGTGTTATAAGCGCATCTTACGTATGTCCTGGGTTGACCGAATTACTAATGTGGAAGTCCTGCGTAGAATGGGGAAATAGTGTGAAATTCTCATAACCATCAAAACAAAAAAATTAGAATATTTAGGACATGTAATGAGAAATCCAGAACGTTACGGCCTTCTCCAACCGATTCTCCAAGGGAAGGTAAATGGTAAAAGAGGACCGGGAAGAAGACGCATTTCCTGGCTTCAAAATTTACGAAAATGGTATAACACGACTACCACGACTACCACTGAACTGTTCCGCGCTGCGGTAAACAAAGTCAAGATAGGAACGGATAGGCACTTTAAGAAGAAGATAACAGCATCCCGACGATTACAATAGAGAAGAAAGAAGAGAAGTAAAAGAAAAATATGTAAAAAGAACTCCGGGACATAAGAAAACTAAATAAATCAACTGAAACCAGAAAATTCGGCCGCATGTGAAATGCCTCCCGAAATAGGATTTCTTACCTGTCGCTAAAATGGTCACATACGAATTGCCTCCCAAGGTTTAAATAAATTACACGGTTCTAATCTTTATGTGAAGGTGAGACGTTGCCGCATCTTCGTCCCTTTGTAAATTTTTGTCAAAATTGGTATTTTGTTATTTAATTTATTTTATTTTCAACCTTTATGTATTAAACATTATTGACACTAGGCGGTATTTATAAATTTTAACTAACTTATACATATATAACTAGTTTTATAACCATTATAATATATATTGTAGGGACCGTTCAAGTATTACGTAACGCAGGTGGGGGGGTCAAAAATCTTAAAAAATTGCGTTACGCAATAGTTAAACGGCCATTAGAGTGCGTTACGTAGGGGGGAGGGGGGTCAAAAATCTTCAAAAATCGCGTTACGTAATACTTGATCGCTCCCTTATTATAACCATTATTTTTTATAATTAATAATTTAACAAAAAATACAAAAACATATTAAGTATTTTATAGAATTATTAAAAATAACATAACAAAAAAACTTTGGAAAATAATACAAAATGTGTATAGAAATATAAAATTACAAAATATTTTTCCTTAATTTATATGATACTACTTTGACAAATTCTAATCTAATTATTTTACATTCTCTTAATTCTAAAATTTTTTCATTTAGAAAATTTATTTTTGATGTACTTTCCGCAACAATTTTTTTTGGTGTCGAAACAGAATTCATTTTAATGTAGGTATTTATTTGAAATTGTAAAATTACATCAATAAAATTATTAATGTTAGGATGAGGGCAGTAGAAAGAAGAATTATTATACTTGGAATGAAAACTTTCGCATGGGTTTCTGGTTCTTTGTAAGGATGAAGAGTGCTCGGCCCAAAGATGTGGAGGAAATGTCGAATTTTCAGATATGTAATTATCAACAAGATAATCACAAAACTATGTGACTCTTTCATCGACTGGTTTAATTTCTGCCAAATCTATATCAAAAAAATTGCACCATCTTTAGGATGTAAGAATGAAAGACCAAAAATATAAATAAGAAAATGCGTAATTTCGGTTGAGTCAACACCTTCTTTCTGGTATTCTGGAGCTAATCCCAGTGCTTGAACCTTTCTATACCATGCCTGACCCAAATGAAAACGACATCCATGAAGATCTGCTTCAGGAAATCCCATACGAATACCATTATGAATGGAAATTTCAAAGTCCGAAGTTATTACTTTAGGGGGTACAGGACAATTAATTTTAAAACATTCTTCTATGATATATTTAAAAGCGAGATAATATGAAGATGACTTTTTATCTTGAAGTAAACAAAAGACAAGAGGAATATAATGTCCATTTTTCAAGCCATGTATACTAAACAATTGAGTGAAAAAACGAGGACAGTATTCAACAGTTCCGTCAACATATTAATTGGAAACAGTCGAAAGAAAACGAAGATTTGAAAAACATGTTAATATAACAATATGATTATCTTTGTCATTTTTAATTATAAAATTTTCATTTCAATTTGTAATAATAGAAGATGAATCGAGAACTTTATGAAATTCAGATATATTTTTGGGAAGTTAATCAAGAATTTGTGGTTCTAGCATAATATAAATTTTGTCTCACCCTATTGATATCATTGATAGTAAATGTCTCTATATTTGTCTTCTTATGTTCTTTACAGATGAGCTTCATTGGTTTTTCGCTGAGATCTTCCACGGCTGCTCTTTTTATTGAATTGCTTACGGCTTTTCTGTTGCAAACTTCGGCAGACAACTTCTCGTGGTTATGATCTAATATTGATTCAATTATCGTATTTTCACATCCCTGTGTTTTCACAAAAATGCTTTGCAGGTTTTTTTAGTACATGTCCACCGTTTTACTGTATCTTTTGCCAACATTTAAAAAGATTAAGGTAAAAGTATACCTATTCATGGAATCGTTAAGAAGAGATTAGAATAGCAATTGGAATTACCCAGAAAATACCCAGAGAATATAAACAAACAAAAAGATTAAGGTAAAAGTACCTATTTATGGAATTATAAAATGTAATTATAAATATGGAGGAGATTAGAATCGGAATTGGAATTACCCAGAAAAGTTGGATATTTCTTTTCTAAAAAGAAATGTGTATGTCGTACTGTGAAATATTTATGTGAAACAAATTTTATGTTGGTACACTGCAATAAGAATTAGAAAAATCAAAATAAATAGATACTACCTATTTAAATTATGATTTGGCAACATTCTGTCATTATACAGAGAATAAATAGACAAAATATCAGCCTAAATGATTAACGAAACGGAGGCATTTCGATTGTACCTGGGAGGCCTTTCATGTATGAAAATATTTACCTGAAAAAGTGGGAGGCATTTCGATAACGCCGGAAAATTCTATCAAAAATTTAACAAAAGTGGAAAATCATTTAAATTGAGAACAATAATGTACGGAGACAAAGAGGGAGACACAGTACCAAAACAAAACTAAAACGATGGACAGAATTCTTCAAAGAAAAGTTTGAAGGAAACAAGGATACATTATATGATGGAATTACATTGGATAAAATAGATACCAGCGAAATAAAATCTCCTTTAATAGCTAAAATGAAAGAAGCAGTTACTCGACTGAAAAGTAACGAGTCAGCAGAATTGGATCGAACTGATAGTACCTACCGAATTGATAAGAACTCTGCCAGCAGTGCTGTTGGGTGGACCGAGCAGCTTAACAGTAACAGTGCTACTGCCGGTCCAATGTCCGGAGTCCGGATAAAGGTGGAGGGTGTCTTCAGCAGATTAGCAACCTACTGATGGACTATCAATATTTAGTCATAGAGACAAAGACAGAATAATGTCTCGTAACAAGGAATAACCTTGCACGAAAAATTTCTGCGAATGAGCGATCAAACCATCTTCTCAGGGCTTTCAGCCACAAGTTCTGGTAACTTCCTACTGACCTTTTGCCTTGTACTTTACCTAACAACGTGGTTTGGAGTATGTAATTCATATCTTTCTGTTTTAGAGTCCATTGTCCAACTTTCACAGCCATCAAGACAGAAAAAAACGTAACATCCAATCATTTAGATTCTGAGCTGCAGACTGAAGTCTGATATTGTAAAAAAATGTTTTTATGTTCAGGAGTGTTTACTGTTTACCCAGCTTATTCGATTTTTGAGAAAATTTCTTTTTTTGGGTTACACTGGCTGTTGATATTTGCTCCCGAATATTTTATAGAAGTTACCCTATATTATTTGTCTCTTGGCATCCAAATGTACGATTATTGGTCTCCTTGAAAATACTAATATTTTAATTGTGGTAAAAAAATAATCAAAGAACTTAAAGAGAAGAATATTGATATCGGGACACTTCCAGAGACAACAAAAAAGAAAAAAGGCAAAATTTCTTTAACAACTATAAAATTAGTTGTTTTCTTTTATTTTCTATCTTGCTTCTTATGTTTTATTTAATTAATTTTGTTCAATTATTCATTTTTTTCTTCCTAGATATTATTATTTAAGTTTTTGTTTCATATTTTTTGCGGTATATTGTGATTACGCGCAGAGGTCAAATACCTCCTGGGGTACTCTACACTCTAATACCCGAAAGTTAGGTTTGGACCGAAGGGTTAGGTCTTCCTCCTTTGAAAATTGTACTGTATAATATATAATATATTAATTTTTTAATTAATTAATTTTTTAAAATTAGCAAAATTTCCGTTCAAAACGAATAAGAAGTAAATAAAACTTAGACACCCTGTTGAGAACCCTGACAGTTGCGCGCAATTGCAATCTGCCCATTTTTTGCTTTCATGGATTTTATTTGACTGGATTTATGTCAAAGCTTTATTAATGCAAAGCAAAAGCTTTATGTGTATAAAAACCATGTATGTATGACATGTATAATGTATAAGGATGCTTTATTTTTAATATGTTTAGATGGTATCTAATATTAAAAATTCGGAATGTAAAAAACTTGATTTTAATTAAAATAACAATATTATCAAGTAAGTCAACAACGTACAAATTTTGTTTATCTTTATTTTCTTTTTCCCGGAAACTAACTGTACATCAATACCTGTTGAACCTGCCGCAATATCCTTCAAGTACCTGCATTGTCGATAAAGACAAAACTTGTTATCTGTCCATCGGATCTGAAGAATACCATTTAAAGCTCAACATAATTTCGATTTTCTAGGAAACAAGAAACAAGGCAAATATTCTTCGGGTCTAATCCCTTTTTTAAATACCTCACGGCATTTAATCCTGCAGGTCGTAAAGTGGGTATCATTAGCTAATTAGATTTTGATGGTTGTGGTCGTAAAAGCGGTCCTTACTAATAAATTTTTCAATGTTTCCATGTAATTATCATAAATCAGCAGAAGATGTAACAATTTCGGGGAGAAGTATCGTCGGGAATATTTTTGGACTTTTTGGAAATAAACCACATATAGCTTGTAATTAGAATTTCACAAATTGTACATTTCCAGAACTAAACGGAGTGACTGGTGTTATTGTGGTATTTCAGATTGTAACAAACTTCACAGTTACATATTTACATTCTTCAAAGTGCCCTAGCTACTACAATATTATTGTAAACTCTTCTTTGTATTCAGCTATTCTTATTAGCTTTTCAAAATTTGACCCTGTCCAATGGCGGAAGTTTCTTAGCCACGATAGTCTGTTCCTTCCTAGTCTTCTATTTCCCTCGATCTTTCCTTTCACTATTAATTGAACATCTTCTTCTCCTTCTTCTTTTTGTGTAGACATGACTCTGTCTGTGTTTTTTCAATGTGCCTCCAGTAAGTTGTCGTTCCATCATTTTACTGATCGTCTTTCTAGTGGAAAACCGTCTTTCGCCGTCCTTACTACCCTATTTGTTGGCATTCGCCTTATGTGGTCATTCCATTCTACTCTTCCGTTTCTTACCCAGTTATTTTTTTTTACCTTGCATCTCCATCGTCTGCAATATGTCTGCAACGAATTCTGCAATTCTTTGGTCACGTGGTTCGCAGAGGTGACGACAGTTTGGAGAGATTAATTGTTTCTGGAAACGTTCCGGGGAGAAGATCAAGAGGACGATCACCAACTAGATGGTCTGACCAAATAAAGCATTCAGCTGGAAACTCATTCTGCGAAGCTCTTAGAGCAGCTGAAGATAGAGATCAATGGAGAAACATTGTTAGGAATATTGGAAGAAATCACGATCCTCAATAATGGGAAACGACAGGAGAGAGAGAGAAAGAGAGATCTCCGTCGTATATATGTTCGTCTAGCTCTGTCCCATAGTGCCTTACCATCGATTTTTCGAAGTGTTTTCATTTTCGTTGTTTCGACCAATCTTTTTGTCCTTTCTGGTCCAGGTCGTGTTCCTACCGCGTAGGTTATTATTGGTCTGATGACTGTTTTGTAAATTCTACATTTCATTTCTTCTCCGATATTTTTATTTCTCCATATTATGTCATTCAGGCAACCTGCGGCTCTATTTGCTTTATTCACTTGATTTTCCACTTCGGTTTCGAGCTTTCGGTAGCTAAATAGTGGGGTGCCTATAGATATTTTTAACTCCATCACTTGTTCTATTATCTGACCCTCCAGGTCCAATCGTACGTCTTATTTGATTTGCTGTTATAACTCAATACAGGGGAGTTCGTTAAGGGGGGGCCGAAACAAAAATCTATCCTTAGAAAAACTCGAAATCGTCAGATTAAGATAAGCTAAGTATGTACTTGAGAACTGAAAGAGCTCTGGAGAACATAAGAATCTGGGAGGCAGAATTAAAAAATTACAATCTAATAATTAATATGGAAAAAACAAAAGTAATGGCAATATCCAAGAAAAATGTTAACTTAAATATTGAAATCCAAGGCAAAAAAATAGAACAGGAATACATTTAAATACCTTGGAATAATTTTAAATAAGAAGGGGACACAAGAAGACGAAATTGGAAATAGGATAAAATCAGCCACAAGAACATTATCATTCTCTGTATATAAACTTCTTAAATAAAAAAGAAATAACTAGGAAAACCAAAATGATAATATTTAAAACAATTTACGTACCTATCACTACATATGGAGCAGAGAATTGGGTATTGAACGACAAACAAGAAAAGAGATTGCAAGCAGCGGAAATGAGATATTTAAGAAAAGTCGTGGGAGCTAGGAGAGTTGATAAAAGACGTAGCGAAGATATTAGAAGAGAATTAAAAGTAAAAAGCACTATTGGAAGATTATACTCTAGGATATTAAGAAATGAAATAGAACGAGAAATTCAAGGAAAGCAAGCTGAAGAACAAGCTGGTTTTAGTGCGGACATTCAACGGTAGGCAATCTCTTCACTTTAAAAATAGCACTAGAAAAAAGAATACAGAGAAATCAGGAAATCCACATCGCTCTTATCGACCTAGAAAAAGCCTATGATAGTGTCCCCATAATAGAACATATGAGACCACCAACACCAGAATCAAAAACGGCAAAAATGTCACTGAGACATTTAATACTTCAAAAGGCCTCCGACAAAGATGTTGTCTATCTCTCACTCTCTTTAAAATATATCTTGACCAATCCTCACAGAGGTGGACAAAAGCAATAAAACCCATGGGACTGAAAGTGGGAGATGACAGACGACTCCCCATTTACATTATACTTTGCGGACGACCAAGTTATAGCCCAAGATCAGCATGACTTAAGCTATATGATACGGAAGCTAAATGAACATTACCAACAGGCAGGATTAGTAATAAATATGGACAAGTCAGAATACTTCATAGTGGGAAACGAAGACATTGAAAACCTACCATTTGAACAAGGACATATATTGTTGGTGTGAAACAATGCAAATATTTGGGAGCTATATTTAACAAACGAGGAAATAGTGAAGATGAAATACAACACAGAATCAATAAAGGTATATAGAAGCATCACTAGATCCCTCAATTCAATTTTATGGGACAATGATATCAGGAAGGAAACAAAGAGAAGAATATATGAAAGTATAATGAAGAGCGCTAAAATCTACGGTGCAGAAGTTTGGGACATACATAAGTGCAAGAAATAAAAAGAAGCTACTTAGTACAGAAATGGACTTTTTGAGGAGAAGTTGTCAGGTCTCAAGATTAGAACATGTAAAAAATGAAACAATTAGAGAACATATGAAGGTGGAAAAAACTATAATAGACGATATTGAAAGGAGACAGCTGACATGGTTCGGTCACGTTAAAAGAATGAATGAGACTCGCTGGCCGAGAAAAATATTAGAGTGGGTCCTACCGGAGAGAAGAAAAAGAGGACGACCACGCCGACCACGGAGAAGCTGGAGGGACAATATTCAGGAGGCATTGGATTCGAGGCAATTAGATGAAGATATGTGTTACGATAGAAAAAGTTGGAAGCTGGGTATGGAGAGGCGGCGACAGCCGTAGAAATCCATTATATATATTAAAAGTAAAATCATTAAAGGAAAAAATTCATGAAAAGAAATTAAAATGGACTGGGCACTTATTTAGAATGAACGACGGCAGACAGGTAAAAATGACATGGGAAGCGAGGCCGATAGGGAAAAACAGGAGAGGCCGACCAAAGAAAACGTGGAATACAAGTGTGATGGAAATATTGCAGAATAGAGGAAAATCGTGGCAGGAAGCCAAAGAATTAGCTAGGGACCGAAAAAAGTGGCGTAAGTTCGCAGAAAATAACGAGTAAAGAAGACACCTCGACACCTTACGGTATAAGAGGATCATCGATTATGTATGTATGTGTACCTATGTAAGTATGCACATGCAAAACAGTGTATATTTAAAAAATCTGACGGTTTTCAAAAAAGCGAATATTTCGGAAAATAAACTTTAGTAAACGTCAGAACGAAGTAAATCGAAAACTAAAAAATACGTGTTCAATATTTTTTTTAAATCTATCGAATGCTATAAAGCACGACCCCCACGGAGACGGGTGGGGGTAAATTTAAAATTTTAACTAGGAACACCGCGATATTTCGCGAAATTAACATCGGATCGAAAAACTGAAAAATGAACGTATTCAATATTTATGAAAAATCTATCCAATGACACCAAACACGACCCCCACGAAGGTGGGGTGGGGGTTACTTTAAAATATTAAATAGCACCCATTTTTTATTGCATATTTGGATTCCTTACGCAAAAATAAGTAACTTTAATTCGAGGCATCTTTTCGAATTATGATGACGCTCTATTCGGAAAAAACGAATGTTGGAAATGGAAAACTAAATAAAAAAATTAAGAAAAGTTCCCACTTAAATGGAAAACTTTTCTTAACTTTTTTTGGTTTTAGGACCTAATCTTCACAACCCAATAGGTTCCCATAACGCTCGATTAACTGAAAATTTAGCATACATTCCTCCCCTACTATTATCAATTATTAACAGTTATTATCAACAATTATTATTTTTATAAGATAGGGATGTGATATGGCGGTTTTTTTATTAGGTACTACATTTTCCTTGGAATCTCTTAAGTTTTAGAAATAATATACAGATTTGGAGTTGTTGTTTAAGCTTATAAAAAAAAACAATGTGCTAAGAAGAAATCCTCGTAAGTACACTAAAAAGAAAAATTGCCTTCCTACACAGCTTTTCTGGATTCGGTAATGAATCTTAACTCACAGAAGAAGAAAAATATACATTATAGTCAAATAATATATTCAATTCGTCTTATCATATTTTGAAATCACAATTTTACTACTGTGTTATCGATACACATCCAGTAACGCTACCCTCACGCAAACCATTACCAACTGTTTGACATTCCCACACATTCCGTGACCCAAATTAGAAAAAAAATCAGTTCCCATCAATTAATTACAGGTGACCACACAAGCAAAAAACGTAAAAGAACGTGTGTGTATGTGACAAAAACAAATCTCACAACCCCATATATCATTACATTTTGAATAATATACGGCGTGCAACCGCGAAATTACATATCCTTAACTTTTCGGGTAAAATAATTATACATCCTGGTAGGCTGCGAGTGTAAAACAATCCGGACGAATATTTTCACACAGATTACGTAAAAGTAATAATAGTTGAGTTCGCTACCGAAAGTAGAGGCGGGCAGGGAACGGTTACTGCGTAACTGTTACTAGAAGTTTTTCAAAAAAAATAAATGACCAAAGTAATAGTGCCCAAAAATGTCTAGACATACGTATGGATAGTGAAAAAATTTGATAGATAGTTACTTCAACAGTTATTCTCTATTTATAACGTGCCAAAATAAGAGAGCATAATAAATATGTTCAAATGATTAGGACACTTTAAGTTCCTGAAAATACTAATACAAAATATAAGTACAGATAAGCGAAATACAGTTTCAGAAACAACCTTGGAACTAGAAAAGCATTATTGAGTTTGCAGGTCATGGTTTATCAAACGCGGTCAAACTCTTATTCTGAAGAGGTAATGCGAGAAACTCTGGAAGATGAAACAGTCGGCATAAGAGTAAATGGAGTCTTAGTTAACAACATCAGATATGCAGATGATACAGTAATAATAGCCGATAGTTTACAAGACCTGCAAAGACTCATGAGTAAAATAGTAAGGTGTAGTAGGGAGTACAGACTCTTTCTCAATATCAAAAAGACGTAATTTATGAAAATTAGTAAAAACAACTATAATACTAACGAAATCTTGATAGTAGAGGGCCAGCAGATCGAAATAGTAAAAAAGTACACTTATTTAGGAACACTTATAACAGAAAATAATGACTACACTGCAGAAATCAAAGTCAAAATCGAAAAAGCACGTTCTAATTTTATGAAAATGAAAAAGGTCCTATGTAGCAAATATTTAACATTAGCTCTTAAAGTACGCCTAACAAAATGTTACGTATACAGTGTACCATACTATGGAGTGGAATCATGGTCGTTAAATGTAGAGACAATGAGACGACTTAACGCCTTTGAAATGTGGACCTATAGAAGAATTATGAGGCTTTCCTGGGTAGATAGAGTTACGAACAACAAAGTATGTACTAAGAAGAATAGGTAAAGAGAAGGAGGTTGAACTTACAATTAAAGAAAGAAAACTATAGTATCTCGGACATGTGATGCGGGGCGAGAAGTATGGCATCCTGCGACTCATAATCCAAGGAAGGTTATCTAGTTGTCGCATTTATGGAAGATGCTTTTGTTGTCCTGTCATTGTTGTAGATTTTGTTCAGTCATCAGACCACTGCTTGGAATGCCATATTTTGTTACAGAGCAAGTGTATCAATTTTATTCAGAGCGAAAAGACAATGGACATGGATTGAGACACTTCGCTAACAAAAAAATGAATAATCACTATCATAGAAATAGAAATAAAGACGTATTACAGAAACTGAAAAATTGAAACACCATTCAGACTTGTTAGAGTAGGTACTCTTTAGAACTGGTGTATCGATATCAACAGAATAGATTTTAACCATTTATAATGGGAAATAAGCCACAATATTATTAAAAAATGATTTTTATTAACGTTTCGACGCCCAAATCGGGTGCCGTTGTCAAAATACAAAATACTATTAACATAAACAAAAATGTTGTTGCTTAGTAAAAAAATTCTTCTAATAATTTATTTAATTTGACTCATTTATATCGGCAATTCAGATACATATGATACATTTTAAAGTAGAAGACTTTAAAATGATATTGCCAATATTTATGAGTTGCGTTCCTGGGACGACTTTACTGAAAGATAGTTCATTCGATTACATGAAATCAACCCCAACTCAAGAATATCCGTCACAAAAAAGTCATAGCATGTGATCTGTCTTTAAAAAGACAACCACATGCAACGGTGACATTAAAATTCTCGCGTTAG
This sequence comes from Diabrotica virgifera virgifera, assembly GCF_917563875.1. NCBI lineage: Eukaryota > Metazoa > Arthropoda > Insecta > Coleoptera > Chrysomelidae > Diabrotica > Diabrotica virgifera. The sequence continues at coordinate 7,465,842 of NC_065445.1, forward strand.
AGATCTCATAGTAAATCACGAGGGAAAACCAGGAAAAAAACCTCGTGATACTATCCCGACATCGTAAGTATTTGGTCTTACATTTAATTTACTCTCAAAATTAATACCAAATTCTGACTTTACTATTTTTGTTTAAATTATAAATAATATCAATAATACATGGATATATAAGTAATACTAAAATATAAAGTATGTACTAACTCGACTATTGACTTACTAATTGTGGTATTTTCTTTCTATTGACTTCCTCTTTCAGTATGGGTATCCACATCCTACTGCATTCCACAGAGGAATTTGCGACACAGTTGGTTTCGTTTAGCATAATTAGAGACGCTTCTTTGATTTTTCTCTTTTTACTATCTGTTTCTTTCAGGACTATACTTGAATCTCTCCACTGAACTTTATCATTTATAAATAAGGAATTGTCAAGATTGGATCGAATGGAACCGAACAACATAGAACGGGATCCTACAACATTCACAAGAAATAATACGAGGAAAATATCAATACCATACATAAAAGGACTATCCGAGAAACTTAAAACAATAGGAAATAAATTCAACATTTCAACAACATTCAAAACAACCAACACATTGAGATCTATTCTATCTAAAACTAAATCTAACAATGAACAAGAAAGGACAAAGAATTGTATTTATAAAATACCTTGTGAATGCGAACAGTTTTATATAGGTGAAACATCAAGACCATTAAACGTTAGAATAAGTGAACATCAATCTTATATTAAAAATAGAGAATTTGATAGATCTCAAATATGTCAACACGCATGGGATAATGAACATAGAGTTCAGTGGAGAGATTCAAGTATAGTCCTGAAAGAAACAGATAGTAAAAAGAGAAAAATCAAAGAAGCGGCTCTAATTATGCTAAACGAAACCAACTGTGTCGCAAATTCCTCGGTGGAATGCAGTAGGATGTGGATACCCATACTGAAAGAGGAAGTCAATAGAAAGAAAATACCACAATTAGTAAGTCAATAGTCGAGTTAGTACATACTTTATATTTTAGTATTACTTATATTTCTATGTATTATTGATATTATTTATAATTTAAACAAAAATAGTAAAGTCAGAATTTGGTATTAATTTTGAGAGTAAATTAAATGTAAGACCAAATACTTACGATGTCGGGATAGTATCACGAGGTTTTTTTCCTGGTTTTCCCTCGTGATTTACTATGAGATCTCTAACGCGAGAATTTTAATGTCACCGTTGCATGTGGTTGTCTTTTTAAAGACAGATCACATGCTATGATTTTTTTGTGATGGATATTCTTGAGTTGGGGTTGATTTCATGTAATCGAATGAACTATCTTTCAGTAAAGTCGTCCCAGGAACGCAACTCATAAATATTGGCAATATCATTTTAAAGTCTTCTACTTTAAAATGTATCATATGTATCTGAATTGCCGATATAAATGAGTCAAATTAAATAAATTATTAGAAGAATTTTTTTTACTAAGCAACAACATTTTTGTTTATGTTAATAGTATTTTGTATTTTGACAACGGCACTCGATTTGGGCGTCGAAACGTTAATAAAAATCATTTTTTAATAATATTGTGGCTTATTTCCCATTATAAATAGTTAAAATTTTAAAAATGCCACAAGAAAATAGCTTCAGAACAACAGAATAGATGAAAATCAATTGTAGGAAAAGGCGTTAGATGCACTTTAAAAAGACGGAGTCAAGTATGATGTCAAAACAGAAAAGAAAACCTTTGAATTAAAAAGAAGAAGAAGACATTTCTAAATATGTAAAAAGAATTCTGAAAGTCGTCACAACTGCAGAGAAGTGTAATAACGTTACAGAGGAATATTTAAAACACAATAATGTTGAATAATTAATTAATTGATAATATTTTAATATTACAATTTGAATAACTCATCGAAAAAAATATTGTAACATGTTAAAACTCAAGGATTTCTTTAATTCTGTCACGATTTAGAAATTATAAAGATATGTACATAGATAAAAAGTTTTTTTTTTGTAAAACTACGGTTTTTTAATTGAACCTTTTCAATTGTCGAAAACAACCGCAACCACCTCAAAATTTTCAGTAAACTACTCGAACAGGTGTAGAACGGGGTACGTAGTCGATTTCCCACGGTAAAATCACGACAGCGTTACCAACCCTCAGCGGAGAACTAGGGGAAAAACCTCCCCCTTGAGTACAGTAATTACCATATGCCATGTACCAAATCGCAGCAACGAGTGAGTCTACGATGTGAGAATTCCGCATTAAATGAAATTTTTATGTGATTCCTGTGTGAAGGATCGCGTGAGACAAGACCAAGCTGAAAAAAAAAACAAGTTACACTAATTCGGGGTCTTGTTATGGGGGAATGATGTCGTTTTGCACTGCTTTTTGATAGACTCACTAGTTTTTTGTAGGATTGCACCTATTTTATTTGAGATAAATGAACACAATTGTTACTAATTCAGATTAGGCCAGGATAATACGGCAAAAATATACCCTGTTCGTGACACTTCAACAGACAGGGTACTGAAGCGTTTTTCGACTTTTCGACAGGTAATACCTGTAAATACAAATTGTGAACAAATAGTTATTTCCTGCGTAGGATCTGGCGGCCATTTTTACTTATAAACAATTTAGTGTCAAAAAACGGCCTTTTTTCCGTTTTTTTTTTCAAATCAATGGGAAACAGTGAAACTTTTTTTAGTACAAAAATATTCGAGAGCATGGAAATAGTTATTTTCCTAAAAAGTGCAGAAAGTCATTCTTTTCCGCACGCGACTGCAGTTAGCCGAACGACGCGAAGCGGGAGTTCGGCAAGCAGTCGAGTGCGGAAAAGAGACTTTCTGCAAGAGTTAGGAACAATATTTTTTCTAACAGTCTTTAAAAAATTACCAAATCTTAATGAATTAATTTAATTAATATGAAAATACATACACAAATTAATTCTTTGACAAGGTTGTCAAAACCAAACTTTCAATATAATTAGTTAGCATGACGACGATCTTGGTTTCCATGACGATGATTCAAAATGACTGTTATTGTCTACCGATTTGACTTTCGAATATTATGTCAAAATAATTTTATTTCATCGAATTGTCGCGTTAATTGCATTATAACAGGAACACAATAAGATATATATTTGAAATAAATTAGTAAATAATATCTAAATATTAGTTTATTGCATGTATTATAATTACTTTAAGACCATATTAACATATCTAAATTAACACGCGTGCGGAAAAGTAAAAACCGCGTGCGGAAAAGTAACACGCGTACGGAAAAGTGAAACTTTCTAAACTAAAATGCGTGCGCGAAAGTAGACATTTTTGCACGCTCGTAGAAAAAATCTTTAAAATGGCGTATTACAAAGTATGACATACTCATTTATTGTTAATATAATCGCGAAAAAAGGTCGAAATTGCAAAAAAATTAATTTTGCAATAACTATTGTAAAAATTAGTGTACAGCTTTGAAAATTTTCTCAAATGAGGGTTCTTTGGTGCTTAACATGTGAGAAAAATTTCAAAGCGATTCATTCAGTTGTTTAAATTTTATTCAAAATGTTTATACCAGAGAGCTTTTTTTTGCAATAACATAAGTCAGAAAAAAATGATTTTAGAACCATTCTACAGGTGTGAAATGAAAGAGCATCAGCTAACCTTTAAAATTTGTTAAAAAAATTGAATAATTATATCACTTTCGGCACTTGCCGAAACAGCTGTAGTCACATAGTTGTAATAAATAATAAATTTTGTGGAAGTATATGTAGAAAACAAAAGTTTTCAGTGTTTTATTGTGAGATAAAATGAACTTCCATCAAGTAACGGCCGAATCTATCAATTAATAACAAATGCATTTTTATTAGTAATAAATAATTATACAAAAGTATCATCAATTTTTCCTTATAAACTTTAGGTGCATAACTACCAAGTAATGTTATTTATATAATAATTGATAAAAAAATGTAATAAATATATATAATTTATTTATAAAAATATAATAGATTTATAAGGAAAGATCGGCGATACTTTTGCATAATTATTTATTACCAATAAATAATAAAAACAATTGATTTAAAAAAACTATCATACTAGGAAATATGACGATTTTATATATCAAGAAAAATATGAGAAATCGGAAACATATTGAAATATGATTATATAATATTTTTATGTAATATGCACCTTTTGAAATATTCCTGAGATCGAAGGTCAAAAACTCTTTAATTCTATATATTTAGAGTCCTCACATTCCAAAAAAATGACAAAGTAGGTTTCTCAACACAACCACAAATTATCCGGTTAGATTTTTTTCGTCGGATGTGAAAATCACTGCACGCAAACTATTTGGTAAATGTGACATTAGTTAGTTTAGGAATAAAAAAAACGCAAACATTTTTAAGATTTTTTGGTACTTATTTTTGATGTTTTTAACCGTTTGAGTGTGAAGATAACAATGGACCTTTCTTTTATACATTTTTCGACATTTCTGTTTGTTTATAAGTAGACCTGGATCCCGCGTACCAAAAAAAGTTGATTAATAGCAAGCTGAAACTTTGTTAATAGCTTAACGGTGTCTAGTCGGACAAACTTTGATGTATGGGAACACTGGAACAGGGAAGTTTTAATTACGGAACAGGTTAAAAATTTGGAACGTCAGACTACGAAAATGTTTCATGTATTTTGTCGGACAGAACTTCCAATTGATTTGAAAATCAATTACTTTTAAAATGGTCTATTGTATTAGATTCTATTAGGACTAATTTTAAGCATGATAGGTTCTCCAAAATTTTCTACTTTTAACGATTTTTACGACTATTTTTTAAATTTCTCCTTTTAACTTCTTTCCTTGTTTTAAAGAAAATCACTCTCACTCTATTAATCTCAATCACAGAATCACTCTATTTCCATTGAGTGCGTCATTTAAAAGCACAGAAAATAAGCTTTCTTTTTTATTTAGTAAAGCATAATATACCTAAATATACATAGTCCAGAGAAATAAGATTTTTCTCGTGACACATCCCCCTCCAGGCCGAAACCAAATTTTTTAAGTAGTATGGACATCTATATTAATAACCTTTATGTTTCCTGCAGCCGATTTTGATGATATACATAGTTATACAAAAATCAGGTTGGTGTTTATCACCAACTGGCCATTTTATTGAGTGGAACACCAAGAACATGTCAAATGACAGGAATTATGTTGGTTAGTAATAGCAGTCTGATTTTTGCATGAGAGTTTAATGAAAGGGTAACAAATCAATTAGATGCTCCGTTCGACAAAATACATGGGACGTTTTCGTAATCTGACATTCCAAATTTTTAAACTGTTCCACACTTAAAACTTCCCCTGTTCCAGTGTTCCCGTACATTAAAGTTTATCCGACTAGACACCGTTAGGCTATTAACAAATTTTCAGCTTATTATTAATTATCTTTTTTTGGTACGCGGGATCCAGGCCTAAAGGTTTTGTTTTTCATTCTGTTTTTCAATTTAATTTCGTCACTTTTGTTGACGTTTGATAAGAGATGTTCTGGGTGAATATAGAGCAAAACGTTTTTTTCACTGAGGGAAAATACAGTAAACAAAGGCCTGGATGATATCGACGAATCATCAACGAACCCATTGAACCCCAACGAACTCTTTACTTTCTTGTCAAATCTTGTTGATGTGGGTTGTCATAAGTCAAACAGCTCACATACGTGGGCGTAGAGATAACTGAGGGCGGCCGAGGAGTAGGAGATATGGAAAAGGATAATGCTTGCTAACTAACGATGTTTCTCTCTGTCGTAGGTATTTGGATACAAAGACAGCCATATGGAAGTAAAGTTCAAAGTATATATAACGATCATACGACCAATAACATCTGACGTAGAAGCATGGATAATGACAGAAATGACAATAAACCTTATCAATACTTTTGAAAGATAGATTTTGAGAAGGGGTTTGGGACTCCTCGGCAACAATGGTGTGTGGAGAATCAGGTTCAACCAGGCGCGGATCCAAGGGGGGTCAATGGGGCCAATTGCCCCCTCCTTGAGACTTCGCCTGGTGTCGCCTTTTTTTAAGAAAAAGATAATTACGATTGAAAATAAATAGTGAGTTTTGTGTCCTGTTGATAACTGAATAACGGAATGAAACATAAAACAGAATTCCTTCTCCAAAGTACGTGTTCTCGGTCTTACTGTATGGTGTTGAGTCTTGGACTGTGAATAAAATCGATCGTTACCAAGGAAATGGACCAATAAGTTTTCAATTTAAAAATATTTTAGTAATATTTTAATATTTTTTAAATATTATTAATAATGCTATTAGGATCGAAATCTTCATCTTTTAATTGCCAGATGACCCTAGTCACCTAATATTTTCACTTCAGTTGCAATGGGTGGGAAAAGCTCTCGGTGCTGATCAATTGGAGTATGGAGAACAAGCCTACGTTCTCTCCGATGAGGCTCCAATAAGAGCCGAAAATCGCGATTCAGAGGACTGGACTGCGCTCCGAATTCTAATTGAAAAGTAAGATTGTTTTGCCTTGGCATTGCAACTGAATTAAAAATAAAATTTTTATTTTATTTTTAGAATCGATCTACTTACCTAAATCGCCTTGAGGCTTTCGAAATGTGGTTCTATAGAAGAATTTTAAAAGTATTTTGGGTGAAGATGATTCGAAACTCCACAATACTAGAACGTCTCAGCAAGACTATGAGATTATAGAAGGCATCAAGAGGAGAAAAGTGGAGTATTTTAGACATGTAATGAGAAGTTTCAAATATAGGTTGCTACAAAATATTATGCAAGTGAAAATAGAAGGCAAACGCAGTCCATGACGAAAAAGCACTTCGTGGTTGATTTAGGGTGGCAGTGAATAAAATTAAGATAGCTATGATAGTAACCAACGTTCTGAAAGGACATGGGACATAAAGAAAAATAAAGTAACAGTCCATACCGAAAAAGAATCCTGCGTACGCGAGTGACGAGAAAATTTTTATTTCATTGCCCCCTCCTTGCAAGGTTGCTGGATCCGCCGTTTGGTTCAACGAGATGTATCAATATTACAAAGAATTTTTTACAGCAAATCATGCAAAAGTACAAAGATTACGCTTCGTAGCCCGTAGGTCACCCTGTAAAGAATGGATAATTGATACTCACTTCAAAAATCCAACAAACTCTAGCTGATTGGTCATAACCAAAGCCATTGATACCAAAAAAACAATTGTGCTATCAAAAATCAATATACAGGGTGTCAAGAAACTCTACCGACAAACGAAGACAGGAGATTCCTCAGATAATTTTAAGATAATTTAACCTAATTCACCTAGTGCGAAAATGCTTCCTAAGGGAGCTAGAGCTCTTTGAAGATGGCGTCATGTAATTAGTTTTTCTTAAATACCTCCAGAACGCTTCTATTTAGAAAAACGAAAATTGGTATACATATTTACTTTCCAGAAATGAATCGATTATATCCATTGCGAATTTCTAGTACAGGTCATAGGCGTCCGTTTTGGGTAGGGCAACGGTTATTTTATCGCCTAACTTTTTTGTCTTTAATTTTTACGCATTTTTGACTCTGAATTATTTAATTGTGAATTATTCTAGTACTAAAAGGTACTCTTAATTTAAGTCGATAGGATGCACCGTTTTCTAGAAAAATCGATTTGAAAACTTTTCGTTCCTTGAATTTAAAAAAAAAAGATTAAAAAAAAACTATTTAGAAAGATGAAAATTGGTACATTTATTTATATTCCAGAGATTATTGATTTCATTAATGGCGAATTTCTAGTACCGGTCATAGGCGTCCGTTTTGGGTAGGTCAACAGTTATTTTATAGCACACCTTTATTGTCTTTAATTTTTAAGTATTTTTGACACTAGATTATTCAGTTATGAGATATTCGAGTACTAAAAGTTACTCTTGCTTTAAGTTGGTAAAATACATCGTTTTTTTTAAATTTTTTTTAACTTTTTTTTCAAATTCCCAAAACTAAAAACTTTCAAATCAATTTTTATAGAAAACGGTGTATCCTATCGACTTAAAGTAAGAGTACCTTTTAGTACTAGAATACCTCACAATTTAATAATCCAGTATCAAAAATGCTTAAAAGTTGAAGACAAAAAAGTTATGCGATAAAATAACCGTTGCCCTACCCAAAACGTACGCCTATGACCGGTACTAGAAATTAGCAATGGATGGAATCGATTCATTTCAGGAAGTAATTATGTGTACCAATTTTCGTTTTTCTAAATAGAACCGTTCTGGAGGTATTTAAGAAAAACTAATTACATGGCGCCATCTTCAAAGAGCTCTAGCTCCCTTAGGAAGCATTTTCGGACTAGATGAATTGGGTTAAATTGTCATAAAATTATCTGAGGAATCTCCTGTCTTCGTTTGTCGGTAGAGTTACTGGACACCCTGTATAATTATTATTAAATGACCAACCATCGACGAAAGATGTATGTATTTAAATTTGATTCTTTCTCCGTTGGAACGAAGCAGACTTACAGACGCAACAACAAAACGAACCAAAACCAAAAGTCAAGCGTGTCAAAGAAAAATGCCGAAATGATTTGTGCCATCGCTCGGCCGTTTCGAGAACATTAAACTGACATACTTTATGTGCATGCATATATTACGCTTTTATTTGTTTCGTCAATAAAGTGATGTGTGTGTGTGTGTGTGTGTGCTATGGTGCTTTTGGGTACTTAAAAGATATTTTTCAGGCTCTCCATACCATCAGTCACCTCACCACGGTGACCGGTCACAATCGGCAGCAGAATAAGTAGTTAATGCACGGACACGTAATACGACTTTGTTAATATGTTGTACGCTCAGGACAGCCCAGGCCCACCACGTGCGACTTTTTTATGCTACATCTACATAGTCGTCACTTTCAATCTTTCTTTATGTGCAGTTTCACAAACCAAGCCAACAAATAACATCGCATATCTGGCATATTCTGCATAAATTTCATATTTCTACAAGAAATTGAATATATTAGAGTCTTTTTATTACAAAAATACGCTTACGTCATTCAAGATTTCTGACGTCAGATCATTACCAAAACATTAGAATATGACTTTTTCATCAGGGCCATGTTTCTTGTACAATGAGAAGCTAGACGTCATTACTTGTCAGAGATATTTTTCTTTGTTTTTGTTTACTGTACAAATAATATTATCTATAATTGTTTTTTCTGAAATTAATGATGTCAATCGGTTTTCATTACTTGCCGAAATATATTAATTAACAACAATATTATCATAGTGTATAATCAATAAAATAGAAATATCTAGATCATGCAATATTTTAAAGCTAAAAATAATATAGGTATGGTAGGCGAGCGGCAACCAATAAAATTACGTTACGCAGACCACGAAAATCAACTTTTAAGGTGAATGACCAATTTTGGTAGTCCTTTATGTTTTCGAGGTCGCTGAATCTGAATATGAAGTTTATTCTTATCTAGAATTGGTGGAACATGTTCAAAAATAAAATTTTATGCAAAAATGTGAAAAATCAATTTTGATGATTTTTCAACTTTACCTCGCTGTATCTTTGGTCTCTGTAAATATTTCCACTTGAAAATTTTACTGTGTCATCTTTGAAGTATTTAGATATCAACGAGTTTCGTACAACATGTTTATACAAATTAAAAGAGGAGTTGTTAATTTTTAAACATTTTGTCGTCAGATTTCGTTAGTTTCATGTTTACTTAAAAGAGTTAAGTGACAAACTTTTTAGCTTATAACTTTAACCAACACATCAATAAAACATAATTCATGAAGAAGTTTTCTGGAAAATTTTAAGTCAAAATATGCAGTAGAAAAAAAGTTATGTGACTTTATAGACGAGCGGCACACCACAAAAAACGCTTATTTCTAGAGATACTGTGTGGTGTGATGACCACGGTGTGGTGAATGGATAATTTTGGTTATACTTTATGTTTTTGATGGTGCTGAAAACGAAAACGTTTATTTTAAATTTTACGTGAGGGAACATTGGCAAAATCGCAATTTTACCCTAAAAATAAAAAAAAAATTAAATCACATTTTTGGCATTTAATAACTCTGTTCCCTTTTAATATTTTGTTTTGAAATTTTTACAGTATATATTTCTTACCTGTTTCAATCTCTCTGTCTCATTATAATAAAAGTTACGAATTGTTTAAAAGTGAAAGGTGCAGATTCCTGGATTTTAAAGTTTAATCGCAAAAGTTGAGTGACAAAATTTGAAATTTGGCTTTTTAATCAAGTTTATGTTAAAATATAGGGTACAAAGAATAAAATGTTTTATAGAAAAAAAATAATGCAACTTTTAAATTTAAGAAAAACGCGATTTCATTTTTTTTTATTTTTGGGGTAAAATTGTGATTTTGACAATGTTCATCTAAAATTCAAAATAAACCTTATTTTCGTTTTCAGCACCATCAAAAACATAAGGTAAGACAAAAATTAGCTATTCTCCACACCGTGGTCAGTATCTCGAGAAATAAGCGTTTTTTTGGAAAAGTGCAACTTGTCTATCAAGTCACATAACTTTTTTCGTATTGCATATTTTGACTTGAAATTTTCCAAAAAACTTCTTCATAAATTATATTTTATTACTGCGTTGGTCAAAATTATAAACTAAAAATTTTGTTACTCAATTTTTTTAAGTAAACATGAAACTAACGATATCTGACGACAAAATGTTTAAAAATTACCAATAGGTCTGGATCCCGCGTATGAAAAAAAAGTTGATTAATAGCAAGCTGAAAATTTGTTAATAGCTTAAGGGTGTCTAGTCAGACAAACTTTGATATATGCGAAAACTGGAACAGGGGAAGTTTTAATCTTGGAACAGGTTAAAAATTTGGAACGGTCAGACCACGAAAACGGCACATGTATTTTGTCCGACAGAACAGACTTAAACTCTCCGAACAGAGATTAAACTCTCATGCAAAAATCAAACTGCTATTTATCACCAAATGGGCGTTTTAATGAGTGGAACATGTAGAATATGTCAAATGACAGGAATTATGACAGGAGATAAATAGCAGTCTGACTTTTTGCATGAGAGGTTAATCTCTGTTCGGAGAGTTTAAGTCTATTCTGTCGGACAAAATAAATGTGCCGTTTTCGTGGTGTGACCGTTCCAAATTTTTAACCTGTTCCAGAATTAAATCTGCCCCTGTTCCAGTGTTCCCATATATCAAAGTTTATCCGACTAGACACCCTTAAGCTATTAACAAATTTTCAGCTTGCTATTAATCAACTTTTTTTTCATACGCGGGATCCAGACCTACAACCCCTCTTGTAATTTGTTTAAGCATTTTGGACAAATCTCGTTGTATCTAAATACTCGAAAGATGATAAAGTAAAATTTTCAAAAGGAAATATTTACAGCGACCAAAGATACAGCGAAGTAAATATGAAAAATCATCAAAATTGATTTTTCGCATTTTTGCATAAAATTTCTGTTCCCTTTGAATATTTTGTTTTGACATTTTTACAGTATATATTTCTTGCCTTTTTGAAGACAGTGGTGTCTGTTTCAATCTTTCTATCTCATTATAGTAAAAGTTACGAATTGTTTAAAGTGAAAGGTGCAGATTCCTAAATTTTAAAGTTTAATCGCAAAAGTTTAGTGACACAATTTTAAATTTGGCTTTTTAATCAAGTTTATGTTAAATTATAGGGTACAAAGAATAAAATGTTTTATCGAAAAAAAAATGCGTCTTTTAATTTTAAGAAAAACGCGATTTCATTTTTTTTATTTTTAGGGTAAATTTGCGATTTTGACAATGTTCCTCCATCTAAAATTCAAAATAAACCTTATTTTTGTTTTCAGCACCATCAAAAACATAAGGTAAGACCAAAATTAGCTATTCACCACATCGTGGTCAGTATCTCGAGAAATAAGCGTTTTTTTTTGGAAGAGTGCAACTCGCCTATAAAGTCACATAACTTTTTTCCTATTGCATATTTTGACTTAAAATTTTTCAAAAAACTTCTTCATGAATTATATTTTATTGTTGTGTTGGTCAAAATTATAAACTAAAAATTTTGTCACTCAACTTTTTTAAGTAAACATGAAACTAACGAAATCTGACGACAAAATGTTTAAAAATTACCAACCTCTCTTTTAATTTGTTTAAGCATTTTGGACAAATCTCGTTGTCATCTAAATACTCGAAAGATGATAAAGTAAAATTTTCAAATGGAAATATTTACAGCGACGAAAGATACAGCGAGGTAAATATGAAAAATGTTCCACCAACTCTAATAGATAAAAATAAACTTCATATTCGGATTCACCTACCTCAAAAATGGTAACCGGTCAATTGCTCGAATGCAATTGCTCGAAAATCAATCGCTCGACAAGAAAATTGCTTGAAATACAAATTGCTCGAATAAAAAAGAAAATTAAATATCTAAAATATTTATTCAAAATAATACAAAATATAGACATAAGAAAGATTCTTGAATTAGGACAAATTATGTGATATGTCACATATATAATAGTACAGTGGTTCTTAATCTTTGTGAGTCATGTACCACAAAATACTTTTTAATATTTTTGGTACCACCTAACTGAAATAACTACCTATCTAGATAGGTAATCTAATTAACTGTAATAGTGGTGATTTTGACAGTTTTGCGTTTTGTGTACCACCGCAGATAATGATATGTATTACCACCAGTGGTACATGTACCACAGATTGAGAACCGCTGTAATAGTATATTAATTTATGCTGAAAAAGTATTTATTACAAATCTAAACTATCTTTGAACTTTTAAAATAATAAGAAAAATAACGGTTTTGATTTTTTATGATAATTAGGTATTATAATAATTTCCAGGTATTAGGGAAAGATTAAAATCATTAAATACCCATTAACATGCTTACCCATTACCAATGTTTCTTTATTGGGTATGTATTGGATTTTTGTGGATATTTTGTGGATTATTGTGAATAAATATTTTAGATAAGTATATACTTCTCTTTTTTATTTTATTTTATTTTATTTTATTCGAGCAATTTGTATTTCGAGCAATTTTAATGTCGAGCAATTGATTTTCGAGCAATTGCATTCGAGCAATTGCATTCGAGCAATTGACCTAGAACTCTCAAAAATATAAAGAATGACCAAAATTTGCTATTCACCTATCATGGTCGCTTTTTCGATTTCTAAGCCTCAAATTATAGGTGTGCCGCTCGTCTATAGCATGAGATGGTTTGTAACTAAATAAAAGCAATTTTGACGTTTATTAATACCCAATACCTACAACTTTCTGTAGTAGTTCGAATGTTACCATTTAGTCCTGTCGCCAGTGGGGGTACAACGGCCTCCTTAATTAAGATGGAATTACCCAAGTTTTTTTTTATGTATTTTGACCCGTAGAACACGAATTTTTTGGGTAACAGTCGATCCGGATGTCGCCAAGATTGTTATAAACAAAGAACTTGAGGAATCACATAACAGCGATTTTTCGCAAAAAAAAACATTTTATTGTATTTTTTGGGTCATTCTAAGCAAAATATGTTTTTACAAGATTTTTCGTAGGATGCATAGTTTTCGACATAAACGCGGTTGAACTTTCAAAAAATCTAAAAATTGCAATTTTTGAACCCGAATAACTTTTGATTGAAAAATAAAATAAAAATTCTGCTTACCGCATTTGAAAGTTCAAGTCAAATTCTATCGGTTTTGATTACTTTCATTGCTAAAAATTAATTTTTTTATTGTTAAACAAAGCTATAAATACATAGTGATTGAATGATGTTTTCAATGCATTTCTCATTTGAAATCGAACGAGTAGGCGCGCATACAGACAATTTCTACGTAGATTACGTACGTTAAAACGCATGCATTGGGCACGGGAAACAATATGTGTTTATGGCTTTGTTTAACAAATAAAAACTTAATTTTTAGCAATGCAAATAATTAAAACCGATAGAATTTGACTTTCAAATACAGTAAGCAGAATTGCTATTTTATTTTTTAATCAAAAGTTATTCGGGTTCAAAAATTGCAATTTTTCGATTTTTTGAAAGTTCAACCGCGTTTATCTCGAGAACTATGCATCCTACGAAAAAACTTCTAAGACCATTTTTTGCTGAGAATTACCAAAAAAAAATATAAAAAAATGTTTTGTTTTGCGAAAAATCGCTGTTATGTAATTCCTCAAGTTTTTTGTTTATAACAATCTTATCGACATCCGGATCAACTGTTACCCAAAAAATTCGTGTTCTACGGGTCAAATACATAAAAAAAAACTTGGGTAAGTCCATCTGAATTAAGGACGCCGTTGTACCCCCCTGGCGACAGGACTAATTAAAATACACAAATGTCAAAATTATATTTCAATCTTATAGCGGAAAAAATACAGCATAAAATTGTGATGCAATATGCAATGTATATTAAAAATTAGACAATCTAGATCCAATAATCAATGGGATAATATAGAGAAACAAAGATGTAGAAACATCAAAGCATTAAATAAAGAAAAAGTCATTAATAAAATCACATTGAGGTTTTTTTATTAGTTTAAAATCTTAAATCAATCCCGAAGCATTTAACTTGGAACCCCTTGGAAAACAAATACCATTAAGTCCCGTGATTATCGGTCTGGTCGTTCGCATTTATCGAGTCACCCCCATTAAATCCCCATCTACAACCAGTAGCAAAGCAATCTCTTGGCCGTATTACCCAACTCAACGGTCACTGACGTACTCGTATGGGGACAATTCGACATTCCAGAGAGAAAAATACGCCATATGGCCACGGTGCGCCCAGATTAAAATGGGGTTGATTTAAACTGCGGCCGAGGATAAATGAAGAGGTGTTCCAAGTTCCAATCATCCAGCACATTTTTCGCTTTCTTAAATACACTAAGAAAAATTATATGGATATACACAAAAAAAGGAAAACAATATACCTCACAAAAAAAAACAAAAATATAAACAATAGCAGATAATTTTTAAATCTCTGTCTAAACAATAATGATATCTATAAAATCTGGAAAATAAACTTTACAGAACAAGAAAAAATGCAAATACATATACGCATTGTTATAATATCTAAGAATCATTTGGTTGAAATTAATGTTTAATGATTTTTTTAGATGACTTAGTAAAACAAAAATTTTTAAGAAAAAAAAATAGCCTTATTTATAACTTTGTTATACAGGGATAATCAATATTTTATTTTTTATACAAAACTCAATATGCCTTGTAGGTCTAGAGTCTAGGGCTAAAATATAATTAATATAATTACTATTAATATAACACTTATAATTATAAAACCTGTATTAAGTGGGGTAGCTTCTTGTCAAATTATGATCCTTGCCTACTAAATTGACTTACTATTCTCCTCCATTTATCCATTTTTGTTGCTCTTTCTTCAATTCCCTCTTTTCTGAGATCTCCCTTTGTCCATACGCTATCAAACTATCTTTGTCTGGTTCGTCCTTTCCTTCTTTTCGTGATTGGGCCCCGTTTTAGGATCACTTTTGCCATCCTCTTTCTTTTCATTCTCATCATGTGTCCCATTTATCTTACTTTTTGTGCCTTTATGAAGCGACTGATGCTGGGTTCATTATACAGTTCTTCGAGCTCCCTGTTTGTTTTGTTTTGTCACACCCAACCGTCCACCGTGTTTTTTGCTTCTATATATTATACAGGGTGTCCCCGAAATTAGTGCGTTCCTTAAAGGTATAGGTAGAAGGAACAATGTAGAGCAAAACAGTCTTATAACATTTGTTTCTAAATTGATCCGTTTGACCAAAAAACGAAAATACATTTTGATATTCAAATTGAAGTCTAGCAACAACGCGCAACTCAAAAATCTAAAGATTAAAAAGTAGGTTTGTAGGTCAGTTACATCTTGCATCTGGTAGGTAAAATAATGTAAAGTCGGGTCCATCGATATTTCGCCCGTCGGCAAATTCAAAGAGATAATATTTGTATGTTATGAAATTCGAGTAAACCGATGTCCCTTTATCTAGGCACATGCCGGTATTTTTACCACCCGGTTACTCATCGTAAATCAATCAGTTGAGCACTTAAAAATTTATACTTGGGGATTAGTACAGTTAAAATTGTTAGACAATTATACTATTAAGCAATATAATTGAAACTTTTTTCTACTTTGAAGGACAAAAAAGCAAGTTCATTAGCGGAACGTAATTCAAAATTATTCTGCAAATTACATTTGATACAATATTTGATTAAAATATCTCATTTTTGATGGTAAAAAATATATTAAATACATATATTAATTTGTCTGGACTAAAGGTGGTAAAAGATGGTCTGGAGTTATATTTTTGTTTGAATTTGCCGACGGGCGATAGATAGATGGTGTCAACTATAAATATTAACCAAACCCATATCCATTATTTTGCAGGTAGGTGCCTACATACATGTAAACAACCCCAAAAATTACACCTCAAAGTAAGTAAATAAGGGGTTATTAGGTTAAATTTCCACAGTCACAGCAAGTTCTTCTAGGTTACGTTGCCATGTCGTTTAAATTTATGAAAATAAAAATTCACTTATATGAAAAACAATGTAATTTTTGTCTTGGAAACGGTTATAACCGTTATAACTTTATTAAGTTATAAGTTATAACTTAAGTTATAACTTTAGAAAACAATGTTATAGGACCTTTTTGTTCTAAATTGTGTATTATATATTATATCCATACCTTAAAGAAACGCACTATTTTCGGGGACACCCTTTATATAGCTCTGAATATATTTCTTTTTCATCTTTCCAATTTCTCCGTATTTGCTTTTTTCATTGTCCATACTTCGCCACCATACGTCACTGTGGGCCTTATCACCGTTTTATATATCCGTAACTTTGTTTTTCTCTTTGTGTCTCTCTTTCCTCTCTCTTTGGTTTTAACTTTTTATTTGTATTGAAAATATTGAATATATTGGATGAAATCAAGTGGTATTAGGCTTCCAGTTTTTATTTTTCTTTACCAATCTGGTATTCAGTCCCCATTGTTCCTGGCTGTTCTCTTCTATAATAAACCCCAGTGACGTAAAATGAACCACTCTCTCGAAATTATATTCCCTTGATTAATTAGATATGAAGGTAAACTGTCCTTATTTTTGTTCTGTATTTTTGAGTATCATGTACTTGTATCATGTACAAAATATTATGTTATCCTATTTTAATCCATTGTATCCTATCCTATCCTTTATATCCTATTTTAATCTTTTTATAGCATTTCTTAATTCTTGTTTCGTTTACGTTACAACAGTAAGATCATCAGAGAAGGCCAGACCTTAATGTTTATTGTTGAAGATGGATCCGGTCATTTTAACTCGGCTATTCTGATTATTGTTTCCAATACCAAATTAGAAAGAATTATAGTAGATAACGGATTTCCTGTAAAACCTCTGTAAACTTCATGATAATCACCTCTAGATTGGACCCTCGAGTAAACAACCGTCAAGTACAGAGCGACAAACGAGAGTTGGCGGCTGACCTTCTCGTATTCTGCATTTGTCGCTGTGTATTTTCACTCAAGGTCACGCGCCAGCACTGGCTTGTCAGCTTGTACCTGTTTTCAGGTAATTAGAGTCTACTGATTCCATATTATTCGACGTTCGCTTAAAACATATAGACTGACAGAAATTCCCATGTCAAAAAATAACTTCGAGATAGAACTTCATCATTAAGCAAATAGCAAAAATGGCAAATGGCTATAAAGAACAAACAATTAACAAAATTTTAAACTAAAAACTCCATAAGAAAGCCCTGAAATTATTCTATCCACCACCACAGATAGAACCCAGTACCTTCTGCTCTATCACATATACAGGCTAGATTTAGATAACAACAAAAATAGCCAAATACATACAAAAGAAAGATAGCTTTCAGAACTAACACCAGCTTTCAGAACTAACATCAACTTAAGCAAATATATTAAGAACAATAAGAGCCGAAAGAGAAAGCAACTACAGACTACAGAGTGGTGTTTACAAACTAACTTGTAGTGACTGTCCGAAAACTTACATGGTTCAAACTGGCAGAACCTTTGACAAACGGATAGCAGAACACAACAGGGTTTTCAACCATAGAAAAACAATTTCTACATACGCACTTTACCTTCTAGAGCATGATCATTCTTTTAATGAACATTTTCAAATTATTTATATTCAAAATAAACGCCTTAAGCTATCTTCTTTATTAGAATCTATGGAAATTAATAAATTCCAAAATACAGATATAATTCTGAATGACCAACTCGAGACAAACAGCTCCCCACTTCTCAACCTCTTCAGTTAAAGACTTTAAAATGCAAACACATAGTAAACTAAATCACTTGAGAAAGGCACTCTGCCGAAACAGCTGTAGTCAGATAGTTATAATAAATTTTGTGGAAGTATAGAAAAAAAAACGTTTTCGGTGTTTTATTGTTAGACTAATAAATTAAAAATTTTCAATTAACATAAAGTAAAAAATAAAATAAAGAACTCATTTCATTATTCATATTCATTAAGAGGATCGGTACGTATTTTCGGCTGCAATGCTATTCAAATGGGGATTCATTTTTTTCGAATCCTGAGAAAACTAATAAGTATTTTTGAAAAATTTAAACGCAGAATTAAAAATTACGTTATTAGCGAGGGCCGAAAGTCCCTGAGAACTTCTATAATGTTTATTTAAATAAGTTACAGGGGTGAAAAACTAAGAGAAAATTTAGTGTGATTTTTAATTTCAAATATCTCATTCAAAATAAACATTTTATTTATTCTAAGGGACTTTCGGTCCTCGGTAATAATTTAATCTTTCATTCTGCGTTTAAATTTTTCAAAAATATTTATTGGTTTTTTCAGGATTCGAAAAAAATGAATACAATGCCGTGGTAATATTTTCCAAATCTATCTTTGTCTTACAACGCACTCAGCCGAATATAATATTGTCAGCATATATTGTCAGTCAGACACTGACAATCAGTGACAATTTTAAATATTTGACATTGCATCGGGAATATTTTGAGGTATTGATTAAATATTATTGGTATATAGTGTATTTGATAAATAATTGATTTAAGACGTGAACTTAATAAAAAGTTATTTATTGTGTATTATTTGTGGAAGATTCAAGCAGAGAATACATCAGGATAATATATTCTGTGATCCAAGTATTTTGTTGTTAAAGATGTTCAAAATTGTAAGCGTTCCATAACAATATATTATTAAAAAATCACTTTAACACTTTTCCTCTTTTCTCGATTGAGTATTAGTTTTTGTTGTACAAATAAATTATTACAATCACTGAATACGTAGTTAGTGAAAAAATTATCACATTTATTAACTGAATTAATAATTTGCAATTATAAAAATAACAGTTATCCAAGAACATTCAAAAGCCATCTCTTTAAATTAATGATGACATTTTCAAGTAGAATGACATTCTAGTAATGCTTACATATCCATACCAGTGTGAATTTTACTACACGTAATTTGCCGTGTAAAGACAGAAAAAGTTGGGATACACGTAAAATATTTGCGAATTATGTACCCATAGCCTTAAACACTTTTCTCTCTGTGTATATCACAGCGTACGAAATCCCAAAGGGTAGACATGGGCGAGTGGAAGCTTCCCTATACGCGAAGTGCCCCCTGCCGTGCCCGTTTCTAAACAATTTAAGTACCGACGATAATGTTTTGCAGCGACGAGCATATTCGCAGTCCGTGCTAATTTCGATCATTGCCTTGTTTTGTGTCATATGCGCTCGCCGATAATATACGTGTACAGTGTACAGGGTGTCGGGTCGGTCCCAGGAGGACATTGCCATAGAAACATGCGGATTAGGGTATTGTCCGATGGGATTCACAGCTTTAATATTTTTTTGATTACTTTTTAAATTGTTTGTAATTGTGTAGGTGACTATGATGATCATTGTAAATTTTCAAGAATAACGCTCTACACGAAAATTAAGTTTTAAAGAAGAAAAACAAAAGTGGAAAAGACAGGGGAGGAGGACTCATTGAGTTCTATGCTCTTCAGTTTAATCATAGATGCAGTCATTAAAATTGTCATAAAAACGGATACAGAATGGAAAATACAGAAGTAAAAGTACCCTCGAGGAAAAAGTTTTCTTGTAGTTGGCTGTATACCATATATTACAAAAAACGGCTAAAATCCTTTATAAAAGGTATATTTGTTAAAATTGCCTAAAAAGGACTACATCACAGAACTAGTATTCGATCGGATGACCGATTATCATCAGTGCTGACGTGATTCTAACATGCTAACCACCAAAATATAAATATATACGGGTAAAAACCCTTTAAAATTGATCGGCCATGGAAACATAGATTAAATTCGTGAACTTAAACACGGATGAAAATATCCCGTGTATTCTGCTCCAGGTACCATTTGAGCCCAAATTGACTTGTTCACATGTTAACTAGATGATGGCAAGTCAACATGTGAACTTGATTGCCATCATCTAGTCAACATGTGAACAAGTCAATTTGGGCTCAAATGGTACCTCGAGCAGAATACATGGGATATTTTGTACATCGATGTTTAAGTTCACGAATTTAATCTATGTTTCCATGACGGATCAATTTTAAGGGGTTTTTACCCGTATATTTTTGTATTTTGGTGGCTAGCATGTCAGCATCGCGTCAGCACTGATGATGATCGGTCATCCGATCGAAAATTAGTTCTGTGATGTAGCCCTTTTTAGAGAATTTTAACAAATATACCTTTTATAAAGGATTTTAGTCGTTTTTTTTAAATACCCTGTTACGCAGACGACGCAATATTGATAGACCAAGATGAATATAGTCTGTAAAGACTTGTCCACAGATTTACAATAAGAGGAAAAGGATTTAATACGACAATCTCATCTCAGAAAACCAAGATAATACAACAATAGTAATCAGCACAGAACCGATTAGATGTAAAATAGAAATTGATGGCATCAGTATTGAACAAGTAATGGAAATTAAATACCTTGGAATTACACTATCCACCTATGGAGACGTTGAAAGAGAATTGAGAGATCAAGTGCAAACAGAAAATAGACTGACTTCTTCTTCTAAAGGTGCCTATCTTCTAGAATGTTGGCGACCACATTGACATTGACCCATCTTATTCTATTCACAGCAGCTCGAAATAGATCAGTTGACGTTAGACCAGTCCACTTCCTAAGATTGGACAGCCAGGATATAAGTCTACGGCCAGGGCTTCTCTTGTCCTGTAGAATCAACTGTAGAAATAGACTGACAGGATGCCTTAATAACACTATATTGTCAAACCGACATATTAATACTGAGATGAAGTCAAGAATTTATAAAGTCAGTGTAAGCCCAATAATGACATATGACATATGTACCTATCAGAAACAAGACACGGCACAGCCACAACACAAAGACTATTGGAAATGGCAGATGAGAGTGCTAAGAAGAATTAAAGAAAATACGCTGACAGATCGAACGAGAAATAAAGACATTAGAAGAAAATGTAACGTATAGTGCGGGGGTCACCAATTATATTTCCTGAGGGTCCTTTTCGAAATTCTATGACACTTCCGCGGTCCGGAGTTAACACTACCTGACTAGTTGTTCCAATTCGGTAGACAAATCAGATGGGTGAAATTTTTAGGAAGAAATTTTTAACAGTTTTTGAATAAATCCAAAACATCACCTTTTTTGCTCCCGAAAATTTGTGTTTAGCATTTTTGGGTCATCGAAAACAAAAAAGATTTTGTGTAATTTTTCTCAAAACTTGATAGATTTCAAATTTTAAGCGATTTATAATCTGACAAATGCGAAAATAATCATTTTCGAAGCTTGCAAATTCATGTGTACATTATTATTTTTGCGGTTGTTAAGTGCCTAAATTGAAGTTGAAACATTCAATTCCCAGATTCTGATGAGTTATCGGGGTTTATTTCAATTTCGACCCTTTGTTTTTATTGGCATATTTCATTAGCACATTGCCAATAATTAATTGAATAAATAAAAAAATCATTAAGAAAAAAATAGATTAATAATAAATTATAAAATTTTAATAAATGTGAAGTATTTGTTGGAAATTTTTCGCATAAGTACGTATAATATGTATAATAAGTGCGACAGAGACGCACCATAAATTGCAATGTGCGGCGGCGTAAAAGTCGAGTGGACTCGCATAATTAACAATTCAAAAACAACGGTCTATATTGAAGTAAGCAATTGAACTTATAAACTTCAATTTAGGCACTTGGCAGCCTCAAAACTAATAATTTACATATGAGTTTTCAAACCTCAAAAATGCGTAGATATTTTCACATTACATATTTAGATTTTAAATCGATTACAACTCGAGAACTATCAACTTTTGAAAAAAAAGACAGGAGACTTTTTTTAAATACAATTTTCGGGGCTAAAAGGTAATTTTGAATTTGTATAAAAAGATTGATTTGATGAATCAGAAAATTTGTCATTTGGAAGCAGCCTTACAACATGGAGTAATATGGAAAGGAAACCTATAATAATATCCGATTGTTTTTTGATCACTGTAGAGTTGAATACTTTCCTGGTACAATAAATAAAATATAAATTCATTGTTTATTGTTTTGATGCTATTATCAGTAACACACAAGTATTGTAAATTGTTATTGAGAATATTTGAAAAGTTAAGAATTTATAATTCGGATATTAATAACGTCTTTCTCAAGTTTTTAGACATCTTCAGTTTTGTACATAGTTATTAACTTTCTTGAAATCTAGTTATTAAAACAGAAATTTAAAATAAATAATCATACTTGGTACGAAATGGTAAATAATTTGATATCTTTTCTACATTAGTTTCAATGCAAGCTGTTTGTTGCAAACTTATTAAATCTGAAAACTATAACTTAAATCTACTTATAGTAGAGAGAAAATGATTATAAAAAAACGCACATGACTATTTTTATATTACAGTTTACTTAAATTCAAAATTAATGATTATAATAAATATAACAATAAAGGGAAAACTCTTTACAAAATTAAATTATCAGTGAGGAAAATTACATTTTTTATTATGTACAACCTGTCTGAGGTTTGGAGTGAGTTTGGTTCAACTGATTCTCATTGGGGAGTTGAAATATTCATCTGTTAGTTGAGATGTATACCGATTTTTATAATAAAGTTCATTCTTGATAAAGCGGCTTCACACACCTAAGTTGAGTTAAACATAATATACAATTAATTTCATGACCAAAAATTTTTAAAATTGCCAAACGCTATATATATTCTGAATTTAATGACCGTCCGCACAAAAGTAGCTCACGGTCCCGATGCGGACCGCGGTCCGCTAATTAGTGACCCCTGGTATAGTGTATAAACGAATAGACACTAAGTAGAAAAAAGAATAGAATAACCACACAAGCAGAATGGGAGACACCCGTGTGGTCAAAATAGCAAGAGATAAATCACCAATCGATAGAAGAAGTATCGGACGCCCGTGCAAAAGATGGAATGACAACCTTCCATAGATATATCTATATGCCACTGAACAAGCAGAATTATTTATAAAGAGAAAGAACAAGAAGCAGAATTACCTAATAGGAACATTCATCGACCCAGACCTAGAAATATTAGAGACTATACGTAGATTTGAACCGAAAAGTTATTATGTCTCTTTAATTTTTGACAGTACATATAGTAATACCGAGTTATCTGCAACCGTGAGGAGAAGAGACGACAGACGTTCGGTTATGCGGTGCAAGTGACCTTGAGGGTTTCTGTTGAATCTGTTATACTGTACACGACTGTGGAGTTAAACTGTTCTGAGAAGTAATTTAAAACTCAATTTAATCCTTCATTTTCCCCAATAAAGATATGGAATCGGCAAATCATAAATCCCTTCTCCAATATTTATGTAAATAACGTAGCTAGAAATGAACCTTAACTTATCCATTAGTGTCACAAGCTCGCGATAACCTTTCGTCGCCTGCGAAAACCTTCGCCGATACCATCGGACTTTCCCCGCGGAGGAAAGCCAAATAGAATTTTCATTACTTCCATGTTACGTTAACTTTAGCTGTCCTGTCGACAATTATGTCATTTTCGTGTAATGTTGAGTGACTCGATAGGCATCGACAAGATCGAAGGACGACGATAAGGCACGAATTACTCCACGTGTGAAAACACATGTTGCAACAGCGCTAATTCATTAGGTGCGTGACCGATACGACGAAAGATAAAACAGAGGGCGCTAGTTACGCCGACGATGACGATGACGACGACGACGGTGCTGACATGTGATGGTGTTTGTTTATGGAATCGCGATTGGGGTTAGTTTGTGATTTAACATAAAATTGCTTGACGCTAATCTTAATAGAATGGCAAGAGCCAAAAGGTTGTATTTTGATCATGTTGAAGGATTAATACAAATCACTTACACTGTTCTTTCATTGAGTTGTAGTATTACTTTTAATTTTTTTCATTTAGTACGAGACTACCTTTTTTTAACCAAGAAACAGTAAATTTCCAAAGAATCATAACCAAGAATCAAAGCAAGAAAATTAGAAAATCTCGGACATATTACACGTGGAGAGAGATATAACTTGCTCCAATTGATTATGCAGGGAAAGGTTCAAGCAAAAGGAAGCATAGGGAGACGCAGAATATCGTGGCTGCGCAACCTGGAAGAACAGTATCTACTGATGTATATCAAATGAATTTTTCAGAGCAGCCGTCTCTAAACTAGGAATAGCTATGATGATTGTCGACCTCCATCGCGGAGATGGTACTTAAAGAAGAAGAAGTCAAAAATATAAATCAATAATGAGATGTAAAAACAAGAGAACACATCTCTGAAGATGTTTTACGAACATCTCCAGAGCACAGTAAACGAGATTCCAGAAAATGAATATATGTTCATTATGGGTGACTTTAGCCCGTGTTGGTGTCATCGTCATCAATCTATACGCCTGCACTGCTGGACGAAGGTTTCGCTTAGCTCTTTCCATATATATCGTCTTAAGCGACTTGCATCCAGTTACTAACCAACCTAATTTCATGTCTCAATTAGTTGTACGCCGCAGTCTGCTAAGTATCCCTCCCATCAACAGCAATATTAGCAATTATTTGCGTCTTGTTCAGTTAATCTTTAGTCCAACCTCTAAAGAAGCGTGTTATAATTTTTCCAACATTATTATTCCATCATCCATCGGCTCTAAGTACGATGATGACATCTGCGAATCTCAAATGACTGAGCTTCTCTCTATTTATATGGATCTCAAACTCGTTCAGATATACCTTCTTACAAGTATGTTCTATAAGCATCGCGAAATCCAGTAAAACCCTCCCGAGTAACTCTGGAAAAGCTATGGTTGTATTTGCTTCTTTGAGGCCTGAAAATATTATTTTTCATATATTTTTTAAATATGATTTAAAAACGCCTTGATTCAGGTTGTATCAATCTCAAAAGATGTGTTTACCCCGCAATAACTCTCAAAAACCCTTTCAGACAATTTTGAAATGTCCTAAGGCAGTGGTTCTCAACCTTTTTGAGTCATGTACCACAAAATTCTTTTAATTATTTTTGGTATGTAGGGGAGAGCTGGACAAAACGGGATACCATTCTTGTTTATTTTTATTACGGAAAAGATGTTAAAGAAATTTTCATATTATTATTTTTTATAGGTATAACATTTATTGAAGCATACAAAAAATATATTTTTAGCTATTTTTAATGACTGGAAAATAGTAAAAAAAATATTTATTAAAGTCCTGCACATCCCGTTTTAGCATACCACGGTTGGATAAAACGGGATAGGTTCACAATATTTAATTTTTTGCATAAAATTATCTAAATAGTATATTTAAGTAGATATAAGACTGCAAAGCAAAATTTACCTTTGAAAAAACAATATCTTCAGTAGTCAGAAACTTAAAAATATGCCTTTTTATGTTTTATTGCAAAATGGGAAAAAGGACCTTTTATTTAGGACTAGGTACGTATATCAGAACAAAAATCACATAAAAATATGTTGTTCTTTTCTGCAGTATGAGAACACGCTTTATCGCTATTTAAAAAATTAATAGGCCAACAAATAAATAGGTGGATAAAACGGGACATAAAAACTGTATCCCATTTTATCCAACTTATAAGTATCCCGTTTTGTCCAACTCAGACATTTTTCAAAACAAAAATGGCTCCTGCCTAAACGTGAAAGTAAAATTAGATAGACTACACATGAGAATATTCGTTAATGAGTGCTTAATTAAATGTAATAGTCACCGGAATTATATGTTTATGCAATATAATGTAGAAAACAACGCACTTAAAAGTACAAAGTACCAAAAAAATAGAGTCAAACAGTTCTAAACACAACAACTTTTCATCAAATAATGGCATCGATGTAAAACGAACTGAGAATGTTAAAATGACGACTGAGAACAAGTTTTTGTCGTTGTCCGATTGATAGCAGCACTAGTTGGGTCTCTAGGCTAGGTATCCCGTTTTATCCGACTATCCCGTTTTATCCAACTCTCCCCTACCACCTAACTGAATTCCTATCTATCTAGGTAAAATCTAATTAACTATAAATATGCTGGATTTGGCTGTGTTTTTGTGTTTTGTGTACCACCGCAAATAATGATATGTACTGTAGGTACCACCAGTGGTACATGTACCACAAATTGAGAACCTTCGTCTTAAGGGACTCAGTTACTCCAAATTTATACATAACCTATAAAAAACCTTGATTTGATCTGTTTTGAAGTTTATAAGATGGGAAAACCCCCAAAAACCAAAAAACAGTTTTTCGTGTTTTTGAAGGTGCACCTTATGGAAAATTTTGGATAAAAAACAGAAACATATTATTATTTGATAAAATACACAAAACAAAAAGGAATTAGATCTACAGCCATTTTCAAGAAAAATTCATGTTTAAAAAAATGCACTTTTAAGTTCAAACAATATACCTCAACCTATAGGTCTATAAAAATATACTTTTACTTTAAGGGCGTAAGCGCAAAATTTCGCGCCAATGTATTTTAAATTCATTCAATTTTTTCGAATGATGAAAAAACTAATAAGTATTTTTGAAAAATTTAAACGATGAATGAAAGATTACATTATTAACGAGGTCCCGCTATTTTTTTAATTAAAAGAGGTATTTGAAATTAAAAATCACACTAAATTTTCTGTTTTTTTCATCCCTGTAACTTATTATGTAAAATAAACATAGAAGTTAGCTTTCTCAGGATGCTAAAAAAATTAATGCATTTAAAACACATTGGCGCGAAATTTTGCGCCTGTACCCTTAACACGCCTTAACTAATTTATGTAATAGCTTAAACCAGTGTTTTTCAATATGTGGGTCTCGACCCCCCGGGGGATCGCGAAGCCTTTCTCGGGGGTCGCCGACTGAAAGAAAAAATTGAGGCTCTTAAAACACAATTTTAGTGGGAAGGATGTGCTTGTTTGTTTTTAAAAAGTTTTGTGGTGCTATTTTTGAAAGGCTAATAATCAAATCATTCTATAATTGCAGTCTACTTCTCTTTTTCGTTTTAGTGTCTACCATTGAAGAAAATACCAGTTCACACAAGTATCAAGTGGCGAATTGAACTAATAATAATTTAAGAGCTTCTCTTGTCAGCTCTGGATATTGGTGTTTTCTTTTTAGTCCATTCTTTCACGGTTTTTGCTCTAAATTTTAAAGAACTGCTTGGATTGACATGAAATTTGGCACACGTATAGCTTACATGTCAAAGAAAAAAATTGATATTGTGCCGATGTGTGCTTTTGCCCTGGGGGTGACTTTTACCCCCTTTTGGGGGTGAAAAAATATGTGTCCAAAATAAGTCCGGAAATGGGTAAATTGACTAATTTTAAGTAACTTTTGTTCTATAGAGCTTTTTCGCCAAGTTAACACTTTTCGAGTTATTTGCAAGTGAATATGTTCATTTTTCAACAAAATAACCACATTTTTAGACGGTTTCTCGCAAATATCTCAAAAAGTAGTATTTTGTCGAAAAAAACGTTCTTAGCAAAAATATAGCCTATAAAAAAGTAAAAAAAATGGTGTACGCGTTAGGTCTCTGGATCTCGTAGAACCAGAGTTATAGCCAAAGAAAAATAGATTCATATTCACCAAATTTCAAATAGAATATTTCGACGTGAAATATCCAAAAAATTAAGCACTTTTTGGGGAAAACCTATTATAACTTTTTTAAAGTGTTTAAAAAAAGCTTTATTTCTGATTTTACAAAAAGCTCCTAGCATTAGGTTTAAGCAAGTTACGCTCAAAATAAAGTTGGTCCCTTTTATTTTTGCAAAAAAAAAATCGGGAAGACCACCCCCTCATTAGCAACTTAAATTAAATTAATCGTTACCGCTCCATAAATTATTTTACTTATGTTGTGTTTATATGATCTGTAAGTTTCATCGGTTCAAAGTGCTTATTTTTGAAAAAATTTGGTTTCAAAATAAAATTTTTAAAAATTTTAATTTTGAAAAATATGCTTTGTTTCAAAATAACTTAAAAATTGTTAGAGATACCAAAAATCTCGATAAACAAAAAAAGTCAGATTTGCTTTTCTGAATATCATGTATTTTTTTGTTTTTCTGTTAGACAATAATTGATTAAGATTTGGTGTTTCTAAATTTGCATACATTCGTGATCAGTGACTCGTTTTTAATTTCCACAAGCGACACCACTTTTAACTACAGCCCTTTCAATAATAAGGACTTTGAACCGATGAAACTTACAGATCATATAAACAATATATACACGAGTCAAGAAACTTGTGAAGTCGTAACGATTAAGTTCATTTAAGATACTAATTAGGGGGTGATTTTCTCGATTTTTTTACCAAAACCAAAAGGGACTAACTTTATTTTGAGCGTAACTTGTTTAATTTTGATGCTAGAAATTTTTTTTATAAAACAAAAATGAAGCTTTTTTTAAACACTTTAAATAAGATTTAATGAGTTTTCCCCGAAATGTGCTTCATTTTTAGATATTTCACGTTAAAGTATTCATGAACCTATTTTTCATTAGCTATAACTCTGCTTCTACTAGGTCTAGAGACGTGATATACAGTACGTAAATCGTTCAGCTGGACATAGGGAACATACACTGTATATATTTAGATACATAAATACATACATTGTATTATATTGAGATCATTGTGGCAACAGCGCTCTCGATGACAATTTGGTTGTTAGCATTAAGGGGCATTAACCTTAAAATTGATAACTCATTTCAGCTGACATAAATAAACGTCAAAATATGACAATGTAGTAGCTAAATATTTTTGGTCCAAGGGAATGGGAAATAAGTTTAGTTTCGAAATTGGTTTTTAAAACAATAGATATTATGATATTTTAAAAAGTAAAGTTATTGTTTTTGATCTATTTATGGACAGCCTTGCTTTAACACTCACTCATTCTATTCATTCTAACAGCTCTATTGCACCAAAAACTCATACTCAAACAGAAGCTTCAACTAACACAGGTTAGCGCAGTTGCCACAATTCTCTCAATGTATATTCCCTATGTCCAGCTGTACGATTTACGTACTGTATACACCATTTTTTTAAATTTTTTACAGGCTACATTTTTGCTAAGAATGTTTTTTCGACAAAATACTTACTATTTGAGTTATTTGCGAAAAACCGTCTAAAAGCATGGTTATTTTGTTGAAAAAATGAACATATTCACTGCCAAATAACTCGAAAAGTATTGACTTAGTGAAAAAACTCTGTGGAACAAAAGTTACTTAAAATTAGCCAGTTTATCCATTTCCTGACTTTCTTTGGACGAATATTTTTTCACCCCCAAGAGGGGCTGAAAACCACCCCCAGGGCAAAAGCACATATCGGCACCATATCACTTTTTTTCTTTGACTTGTTATCAATGTGTATGCCAAATTTCATGTTAATCCAAGCGGTTCTTTAAAATTTAGAGGTTTTGCAATATTTTACCGTTAAAGAACGGACTATTTCATCCAAAGTACGCCGACACTTCGCGAATAAAATTCCATTTTAAGCATGTCATCTGCAGCTAAGTATATATTTTACTGTTTACTTATTTACTGTTTACTAGTTTTACTCATTTTGTTTTGCAGAGAGGTTGACCACAAACGAAGTTTTGCGTGAGATGCTTTTACATTATCTTTAGCTGTTAAAATATTCTCTTTTCTTCCTTGAAGGTTCTTGTTCAAATTGTTAAGATGGCTAAAAAGATCTTCCAAAATGCTAATTTCAAGAGCCAATAGGGTCAGAGAAACGATAAGCATATTTGTATTTTGCATCTTGTAAGAACATTTCAGCTCTCAGTTGTGAATTGTTAATGTTCTGAATAGCAGGGTTTGCAAAGGTTTACCTTTTTTGATATAATTTACAATTTTTATTAGATCCTTGAGCACGTCATTTAAATCAAAATATACTACCTTAGCAGCTAGAGCCTTTCGATGATGATAACAGTCTGTCCAGGATGTTTGGCCACAGTATAAAGAGGGAACCTCTATATACTGTGGTTTGGCATTGTCGTTTTTATTTTGCAATGCGATACATTTTTTCCAATCAATATTGTACACTGGCTAGTAGTGTTTGCAGGAAGTGCTTTGCAAAATAAGATTTCTTCCATGATACTGTCATCTGCTTCAAAGCCCATAATTACTACAAACTCGGAAACACTAATTTGTAGATTCGTCACACTGCAAAGCAAAATGTTGGCTTTTCTTTAATTGTTGGCCCACGTGAATAAATGATAAATGTATCAAAATAGGAAAAAAGTTATTACCTAACGTATGTAGTTTTTAATTAATTTATTTCTTTGGATTTCTATGACACCAGGGGGTCACTAGAATATGTCAACCTGTAAAGGGATCGCGAAATCAAAAATATTGAAAAACACTGGCCTAAACTATGGGTATGAATTATTTGAAATTTTTAAATTGATTGCAGCCACCGAAAAAAAAAAATAAAAAACTAGAAATTACGTTTTTGGGGGAAAGGTAGAGGGAGAAGGGCGGTGGTAGGTACACATATAACGTACAAAAATAAAAAAAAAATAAATTCTGGGAGTGAGGGCATTTTAACTATCTTAACGGGGTGCGGGGGTAACCTTTGTCGTAGATAAAGTAGAGTATATTACTCACAATAATGACCATTATTAACTCGGAATATTCCTCACTCACCATTATTTGGGCTCGATTAGGAAATATTCTTCGGAAATAATAATAGCTAGTTATCGTTATTGACTCGTGGTACAATCTACTAGTTAACTAAATTTTAGTTAACTTTTCTATCAGTCCTTTTCTGAGATTCATATTTCTCACGGAAAATTACTTTTTGCGATTATCTAACCAGCGAGGGCTACATATAAATTAGAGTCCATCGTTCCCGGGCCCTATTCTCAGATCTTAAGATTGGATCCCGTAGGAAAGGAAAGTTAAGTCGAGAGGGATCGAAGGAAGAAGGGAATAATCAGGGAGAGTTCTTGAGGTAGCATCTATCTATTTGTCAGAAGGAAGAAGAGAAATGGCAACGAACGGGTTGGCTGGTCGTCCTTGTCCACCGAAGAGCAATTGCGGTCTCTTTTTATGTTTCCGGCCGACCGGAAGTTCCGCTTGGATTCGGCTACCGCCAGAATATTCGCTCTCTTTCTCTTTCAAACAGACTAGTACGAGGAAATTGTATCTATACAGTAAAATATGTACACGACAAGTGAACACTAGAATTTAACCTGTTTTAGTACAAAATACAACACTGAAATTATAAGTCAGAAAAGCAATACAGCAAGAAAAAAATAATAAAGCATCTGGGCTATATCAAATCCCGGCTGAGCTACTTAAACTTTTGGACGAGGAAAACATTACCGACTTAACCACTTTCTCTAACAAAATTTACAACTAAGGAAAAATACCAGTTAATTGGTTGGAGTCACATTTATAACATTACCAAAGAAAAGCAGTCCCACTAAATGCAACGATTTTAGACTAATTAGTTTAATGAGCCCCAGAGTTAAGATACCTTTACGAATTATTCATAACCTAGTATTCCTTCTGTGCCAAAGTACAATGGGTAATGAGCAATTTGGATTTAGAAATGTATGCGAGTTCTCTTACATAAAACTTGTGAGTTCCAAAAGAACGTTTATGTTTGTTTTATCGACTTCGAGAAGCTTTCGACTGAGTGTAACATGATACATTTTTCAATTGCCTGCGGGCAGCACCACTACGATATAAGACTACTAAAATAGGTACATACTTATATTACAATCAAGTAGCCTCTACCCAAAATAAAGATAATCGTACTGAAAAACTACCCATAAAACGTGGAGTATGACAGGGTTGTGTTTTATCACCCACCCTTTTTAATCTGTACTCTGAAGAAATCTTTAGGGAGTCTTTGGATGACAGACAAGAGGGAGTAAAACTAGGCGGAGAAATCAACAAATATCAGACACACTGAATACAGATACAGGCGTCCTTGCAAAGCATTTACAAGATCTGAAGACAGTAAATCTAGTCAGTGAAGCAAGATCAAAGTCTGCTTTCTCTTAATGGAAAGGGGATAGAATGTGTAAATCATTTAAAATACCTTGGCAACTGGTTGAATGTAACTTGCGACTCTGATGAAGAGTTTTATGTACTAAACAGAAATGTTATGCTTGGTCTATTCTATTATATGATTGTGAGACAAGGGACTTTAAAAACCACAATGTTAAACAAATTAGAAGCATTGAATTGTGGGGCTATTGAAGGATTATAAATTTATCGTCTACCAGGACCCCGTTTTCCTTGATTTTACCCTTCATAATCAGCTGTAACAACTCGTACTTATCATCTCTAAGAATGTGCCCCAGATATGCTTTTGTCTTCTTTTAATGGTAGACAAAAGTTCTCTGTTTCTTCCCGTTCTGTGCAACACCATTTCGTTCGTAATATGATCGGTCCGTGGTATTTTCAAAATTCTCCTAACAAGCCACATCTCAAAAGCTTCCAGCTCTCTCATTAAGTCAACATTAACAGTCCAAGCTTCGGCACCATAAAGAAGAATAGAGTGGATTTTACCACCGATTACGGATTTGCAGATTGAGTCTTTGGTTACTCAGAAACTTCATCTTTAAAAAGGCTGCTCTTGATTCCTCTATTCCGTAATCCAGACTCCTAAATATTTCATTTTGTCCACTTGTTCAATACATATCTTAATTTTTATTTGGATCATTGTTATGCCTTTACCCCTCTTACTGATAACCATGGTTTTTATTTTCTTTATTGTTAGCGTAACACTTTGCCGTTAAATATTTAAAATTAAAAACTTCAAAAACACACAGCTGATACTTCTACGCAGGGTACGAAATAACCGTTGCTGCGCGTAAGCGCTAGAAGTAAGTAAGAGTACCAAGAGAGACATCCGAAAAATGGCGAGCAAGTAACATCGCACCGTCCGCGTGTAATAAAAATTCTCGTGTGAATCAATAATCGGCGTGGTGGAAACATCGAGAGGTTGCTGGTTTGATGCAGGAAGGAGTGCAGTTTGCTGGGACCCTATGCATAGACAACGACACTAAAGGTTAGTACTTACCCAGTTTTTTTATATCAGTTGTGTGTTAACGGTCATTTTATCTCTATCTATATCAATTTTGTATGTTAATGCATGAGAATACATTAGCAGACCTAAAATTACAGTTCACGAATCAAATCTAAAGCCCGTGCGTTAACACGTTATGTTTATTGTTAAACCAAACTGTTCCCCAGATGTTCTTAAATATTGAATCTATAACGTCTGATCATAAACATGAAGAAGAGAAAAACGGAATCTTTCAGACATATAATTAGAGGACCTAAATACCGTCTACTTGGCCTTATATTACAAAGCAAAGTGGAGGGAAAGAGATGGATTGGACGAGGAAAACTTTGATGGCTGCGTAATATTAGTCATTGGTGTGGTACCACGGTAGAAAAATTATTTCGCGCAGCAGCGCAGCGAAAACGGTTTCAGGAAATTGTAAACATATTGACGGCCAACGTCTGAATAACGTGGTACCTAAAGAACGAGAAGTCCGTTAGATTATTTTATACGGTCGCGTCTTCAATATTCAATTAAGTTATCCTTAAATGAATAACCATTTTCAATTTCGTTGCAAAACGAAAATACAGCCGCATCATATTCTAGTCCAATCAGAAGAATACGAAATTTTGAGTACGAAGGGAACCATTCTCGTTGGAACTTTATAGCGCTGAGCAGATGGGACGTGAATTATAAATTGTAAAATTCCCTCATCTTCCTTAGTCTCAGCATCTGTATGGCTTGCAAATTGTAGAAGCCTCGGAGGTGTAACCAGAGAAGGTTCCCATTGATTTCAGTGTGGTGGGATGTAGAGTACCATTATGTTGTTTTATATGCCATTAGAGTGAAAACTTAGTCTTTTGCTAGCGATTGCCGCTAGGGCATCTACGCCATTTCGTTCGTTGCAATCGGGGACTGCACGACGGGGTTTGTTTTGGTTGGATCAGAGAGAGCAGCACATGTGCCTCCTGATGAGAGACTAATAAGTTTCGAAACCGGTAGAGGTGCTTACTGCACTCTCTGATTGGACTAGAATATGGTGCAGCTGTATTTTCGTTTTGCAACGAAATTGAAAATGGTTATTCATTTTTGATTTACATGTTTACTCTGATTAACGTATTAAGGGAACCATTCTCGTTGGAACTTTACCGTGCTGAGCAGATGGGATGTGAATTATAAATTGTAAAATTCCCTCAACTTCCTTAGTCTCAGCATCCGTATGGCTTGCAAATTGTAGAAGCCTCGGAGGTGTAACCAGAGAAGGTTCCCATTGATTTTAGTCTGGTGGGATGTAGAGAAACATTATGTTGTTTTATATGCGATTAGAGTGAAAACTTAGTCTTAAATTATCCTTATTACATATTAATAATAGTTGATTTAGGTGTCATTCACAAGTCTTTGGTTTATTTCCAAGTAACTGCCAAATTTGCCGGCACTATTAGTATATAAACACACTCATCTCATCTATATCTATATCCACGTACGTGCAGTTGCAGATTAACTTCCTGTTTCCTGTGCCAAGATACATGTTTTAATGACAACTACTTTTTCAGACCAGCCTGTCCCAGGATACGCTTTTTATTTTATAGGTGACGTACTTTTGTTGGTTGATGAATGGAAAAGGAGTGAGATCATCCGTGCTACAACTAAATGGAGTGGCACTAATTTGCAAAAATAATAATTTTCCTTTATAATTCGGTGGATTTTGCTTGTTTGATCGTTTTGGATGTTTATTTACATATTTTTATGATCCGAAAATATATATAAAAAAAAATTGTAATAGAGAAAAAGAAGAAGAAAAACAATTTGATAAATTATGTTGATTATATGTATTATATCTAGATAAACGATTTTATTTTGTGTTTGTGGAAGTGATAAAGACTAGCATTAGTGCTGTTTCTCATTATAAGAATTTTGAACGTGCGAGGGTTTTCTCGTGCGGTAATTTTGACGACATTCCAATGGTGGCTCATGTAATCATATGGATGGAGCCTTTCTCACTAGAAGGTGGTTGGAACGTTCGGTGAAGTCGCCGTGTTTATGTCGTCCCTTGCTACAACACGAGACGGCAGCCGTGCCGTCTTTAAGCACCCATATTAAAGGGAACTTAATGCACCTTTCATATGGTACTGTCGGTCAGTCGCATGAAGGTAGCTTCCTCGGTTGTTTGGTATATTATGATTTTCATTTACACTTTGTGGTTGTTTAAAGTAGGTGCATATATTTTATATTATGATGTCTCAGATTGATAGTGAAATATTAATAACATTAATTGAAGCGAGACCTGTTCATTGGGACAAAACAATAGAAATATATAAAGATAGAAACTTGACGAGAAATGCTTAACAGTGCACGAATTAATTTGAATTAACTAATTTGACGAATTAGGTGATAAAGAAAAAAACACGTTTTATAAGTGCAGCAAAATTAATTATGCTACTGATAATAACAGTAATTAAAACTGCTAAGTATATTGTAATAAACTTTATTTTACATAGTTGCAATTAACGTTGAGTGTAGAGGGTGTGAATATAAAAATATAAGTATAAATCATATCTTTTGGGTTCAATAGGGTGGACCCCATGAATTCGGTTCCTCTTATTTCTCTTTCTTCGACGATAAAGTAAATACAACGCTATAATTTGATTTCGCTCCATATAAAATATACTTACCTTTTATTCTACGAAATTATATTTAGTTTTATAGGGTAAACAACTCGTTTAAAACTAGGGTAGGGCGGCGGTCGCGTCTTGTGTGAAATGATCTAAAAACTACATTTATAACGAGGGGAACAACATTTAAAGATGAATGGATGACAGAGGGTCTATTAAATTCTGTACATGAAAAACATAGCTTGTAATGTTGTTCTGAAGCTCTTTCCTTGTGGAATTTTTATAATTAACTCGTCTAAATGGGAAATAAGCCACAATTTAACTAAAAATAATGATTTTATTAACGTTTCGACGCCCAAATCCGATAACGACACGTTAATAAAATCATTTTTTTACTTCAATTTTGGCTTATTTCCCATTTAGAATAGTTTATTACATAGATTGTATGAGCTAATTAGATGAGCTAATCCAAGATCCCATATACAACTTAGTAGAATAACGATTATAAAAACAAATTAAGGCATAAGAAATAATAACTGACAAAATAGAAATTGCAAATGAATTAAATACGCATTACAGTACATTAGGACAAAAGTATGGACAAAAAATACCCATTTGTTATGATACATCGTAATGATACATACCCGACATCGTATCATGTACCTACCTCAGCCACAAAGTGTAAATAAAACTAATATACCAAACAACACAGCAAAATATCTTCGTGCGACTCAATTCTTATTGTGTGAAAAGGACAAGTGCGTCAAAACTACCGCACGAGAAAACCCTCGCACGTTCAAAATTCTTATAATGAGAAACAGACCTTTATTGTAGATTTGAACTTTCCTAATTATGTAAATTATTTGCTCTTTTTATTTAGCTTTATTTAGCTATATTTAGCTCTTTTTTGCATGCTAATACTCTTACAAAAGAGCATTGAGTTTAGGAAAAATATTTACGTATGCTTTATAGATTTCGAAAAAAGTCTTTGATAAAGTAGGTACCACATACATTAATTACTATTTCAATGCTTGTACTAAAAAAATATGGCTAGTTGTTAAAGTGCCTAACTTTTTTATTGTCGAACATAAGCGAATGAATCAGAAAATAGAATGTTAAGAAAATCTGAGAGTATAGTTGGGTTTTAATTTCAGTATTTTATAAATGCTAGAATATTCTACAGGGTGTGGGGAACTTTGGGGAAAAACAGTTTGATTGGTACACCCGGTATAGTGACAATTTAGCTGTCATAGCAACAATTTTATTATAACGATATTGTTAAATAATGAGGCTATAACATATTAAAAAAATCACTTAATAGTCCAGGGCGCATCTGTTTTGAGATGGACGTTGAGAGGTGACTCAAATTTTTTTGCAGAAATTGCTTGAAAATAAATCAAATAATAATATTTGAGTTATCCTCCCTCTCAAAAAGGTCCGGAACATTGTTTAAATAATCAAAATGTCAAAAATTGAAGGAAAAATTCGATTTTTTTCTTCGTTTTTTGATTATAACTTTAAAAGTATTCATTTCCGAGAAAAGTTGTACTGACATAAAAGTTGCGTAATTAAATTTCCTACAATATAGAATTGGTTAAAAATTTAAAAAATAGTCGCCCTAGTTGCAAAATAGCAATAATTGCGAAAAAAACATACAACAACAAGTATTTGCATTTTACGTTTTTCAACCATTTATGCTACACTTAAGACCTTCATATTTCACTCAAAAAAACTTTATGATACAGTAAAACAATACTGTAAATTTCATTAAGATCGGTTTAATAGATTTTGCAAAATAAATTTTGAAATCCAGCTTTCGCAAAAAAAATTCATTTTTTCAAAATGTTACAGGACTGAAAATAAAGCAGATAGCAAGTTGAAATTTTTTTTGCTTATAGAAGTGTACTGTACCTTTCATTTGCAATTTTCAAAATAAAAATCGATTAATTACCACGGCGTCAGAAATTTTTTGAAATAAACAATAATTTTTGGTGCTACGCGCAGGAGAGCGGTGTTCGATTCACACAAGTTGATTTCCACCAAAATTTCTTCCAATCTTTATCTAATATATTATTTTCTTACTCTATATTTTGTTGTATTTTAATATTTTAATTCCACAAAAATCAAACTAATTTTATTATTGTTTGTGAAATATTGTTTAAACAATTGCATATATTTAAAAATAATGAAATTTTATTATTTAAGTTAAAATATATGAACAAAGAAAGTTTTTCCTAATTAAAGTGTCATTTCAAAGGATAGAGTATGTGTTTTTATTTTGCAATAAACAAATTTATTTATTTATATCGAAATGTAATAAAAATTAAAATGTATCAATCATTATCAAAGGTCATTTGAATGCCCAATCAGAGCAAACTATCCGCTGTCCTGCGCGTAGCAGCAATCATTAATGTTTATTTAAAAAAAATTCCTGACGCCGTGATGTTAATCGATTTTAATTTTTCAAAATTGCAAATGAAAGGTACTGTACACTTCTATAAGTAAAAAAATTTTCAACTTGCTATTTGCTTTATTTTCAGTCCTGTAACATTTTGAAAAAATGAATTTTTTTTACGAAAGCTGGATTGCAAAATTTATTTTGCAAAATCTATTGAACCGATCTTAATGAAATTTACAGCATTCTTTTACTGTATCATAAAGTTTTTCAGGGTGAAATATGAAGGTCCTAAGTGTAGCATAAATGGTTGAAAACCGTAAAAAGCGAATACTTGTTTTTGTATGTTTTTTTCACAATTATTGCTATTTTGCAACAAGGGTGATTATTTTTTAAATTTTTAACCAACTCTATATTGTAGTAAAAATTTAATTATGCAACTTTTATGTCAGTATAACTTTTCTCGGAAATGAATACTTTTAAAGTTATAATCAAAAAACCAAGAAAAAATTGAATTTTTCCTTAATTTTTTGACATTTTGATTATTTAAACAATGTTCCGGACCTTTTTGAGAGGGAGGATAACCCAAATATTATTATTTGATTTATTTTCAAGCAATTTCTGCAAAAAAATTTAAGTCACCTCTTAACGTCCAAATGTACTAATATTTTTACAGATGCGCCCTGGTCTATAAATCGGACAACAGGTTTGGGAAACTCGAGACATTTTTAAAGTGGTGCGTTAATTTCTTGGGATAGTGTAGTTCCACGTCACTTGATTTACATTTTTTTAATAAATATAATATGTTTTTATTCTTAGGTGGTCTTCTATCTGGTTCCTCCTTCTCTCTGTTGCTATTCGCCGTTAGCATCTCGCTGTTGCATTTCTAAATAGGATTGAATTCTGAGAAAAGTCCATTCGCATTTTTCTAAAATCTGCTAGACATGGAGGCGCGTTGGGATTTACTTTTAAAATCTCTCTGCCCAGAAGTAATTCGGATAAACAGGTGTGCCAACTGCGAGAGCCGTTTTCTAATAGTTAGCCACAGAGGCGGAGACTGGACACTATTTTTAAGATCTCCAAAGATGAAAAACCAAAATCTTAATGGTTTATTACTATTTAATTTAATTTTTATTAGCATATGGAATAGCCAATGCATGAGTCTCAACAATTTTATTAAGGGAAAAAGTCTTCTTCTTAACCCTTTAAAGCTCACACTGTTTTCTAATAGCGGATTGTTAGTGGCTACATACGTCGCCACTAACCACCCACGTTAAAGTCGAAAGTTTGTCTTTGACATTCATATTGTTTGACATACCTACCTCGAATAAAATTAACAAAATTTAATATATTATGATTGCATCTTAGATTTTAGACCATGCAGATCTTTTTATGAAGAAAAACTTTTCTTTGTAAAATTAATAATAAAAGAGGTAAGTATAAATAAAAATTATGTAAGTATCCGTAATTTGAGAAAATTTTTTAAATATTTCTTTTTTTCATTAGAAGGATGTACAAGTAATTGCATATATTAGAACATAGTTTTTAACTCCAAACAAGTTTTTATAATAACACTTTTCAATATTGTGAAAAATAAAGATACTTTAATCTTGATCGAACTTCATATTTTTTGACATACCTCGTATAATATAAATTTTATATCTGATGGTTGAATATTCGATTTTAGACCATACAGTACTTTTTATGAAGAATAACTTTTTTCGTAAAATTAAAAATAAAAAAGTTTCCCAGAATGATATGTGTCCAACTTAAGTAGACATGCTGTATATAATAATACATAAATATAATATAATATTATATATTAATGAGTAGACAGCTCACATAAAACAAGCGTCTCGGCAGGCCGTCATGATTACGACTACAAGCGTTTATCGCCGAATGTGATGTTGAAGCGGATATACCATATTATTTATATTTATTTATATAAATATTTGCCAGAAAATTAATATTTAAACTATTTTATTGAAAAAATAAATAAATACAAAATAAGTTTTCGTTGAAAATAGTGGACGGTAACTTAACATTACATTAACATAAATAAAAAAAAAAAAAGAATGTGTGTGTACTTTGTACGCACGTAAGAAGTTATTCTTCTATGTATTATATAATTTCAACGAAGTAAATATACTTAATAGGTTATTTGTATTTTATTTAAATATTAAACTAACTTTCTTATCTACCACTTTCAAAAAAATTTTATTAAAACAACCAAAAATCAAAAAAAATGAATCGTCCAATCTCGGGCCCGACGCTCTACCAACTACGCCACGGAGCTTCTTTAATTGACACGTAAGTTTCGGATATAATTACACAACACGGTGACAAATAGACATATAAAAATGTTATACCTACATAATATTTTATTATCTTACTACAGAGAAAGACAAATCCAAAAATTATAATAAATAATACATTTACTAAAAACACTAATATATTCTTTTAATGACTTATTTGCGCTGATACAGATACATACATACCTATCTTGAAAGATAAGCAACGAACTATTACTGTCTGTGTGCGCATGCGCGCAGATTTATGAAATTTTACTCTCAATCGCGGCTAAAGAAGAATAACTTCAATAAAATTTATTTATTTGACATTTCAGTTTTATGTTGATGTTTAGTTGCGTCAAACGAAAACAAGTTGAGTTGACGTTTTTCTGTCGGAAGAAAATAAACATTTAAAGAAGGCTTGTGACGTCACAATGACGACTTTGAGATCGGATATCTCGAAGACGGTTAGAGATATCGAAATGCCGTTTTCAGATTTGGATTCAGAAGGCAAAACTACATACGAATCCATCGCTAGGCGGCCTCTATATATTGCAGGAGCGACGACGCACCAGCGAACAGACTTTCCGAATTTATAAACGAAAAGTTTTCGTTGAAAAGTATTATGTATGGTCTATTATGAATAATATAAGGTGAAATTTTGAAAATCTTTATAATTTCGTCAAGACATTAAATACTAAACCCAACATATTGATACTTAGTTTAGAAAATCTAGGTCTTTATTTAACGAATTTAAAAAACAATACCAATATTTAAAGTATGATAAACTACTTATTACTAATTTCGAAATTTATCTTGACGAAAATTATACATACCTAATATTAAAATTTCACCTTGTATTATTCATAATACACTCTACATAGGTTGACATGACACTTTTTTGACATGAGGTTGTTTAGTAGCATCTAAAAACATAAAAATATACACGGTGTTTCATTAAGATTAAAGATCATGGACAATCCTAGACTTGCGTGAATCACCCTGTATATTTAAATTTATGGTTAAAGAGTGCATATTTAAATTTAAAAGTTGACATGTCCTAGCTTTTTTTTATAGTTTTCTAAAATAAGAACTTAAACAATTTTATTCTATACGTGGTTTCCATAAATTGAGGGGCTCGGTAGTAAACAATGGTAAGGGACAAATTTGGATTTTTCGCGAAATCGTATGTAAAAGATGGCAAGGGACATGGCAAAGCAGAAAATTTTACTTGGTTTATCCTCCTAATAATAGATGGAGCCAGATTAATTTCTTAAAATTTGGTAAGGGACATGCATAAGCATGAAAATAATGTTATATGTCCATGATAATGCAGGTTGTTCAATGGCTTTTTTTGCTGTTAATAGTGACAATTCTGAGAGCTACGATAATTGCAACTCAGATAAAGATCCCGAATTTCAAGTATTTAGTGAAGGTCAAGTTTCTTAAAGAAGACAATTTCTTTATATTCTTAGAATAAATGTTCGCAAGTAAAAAATGGTAAGGGATGTACTTAACATTGTTTACATCCACGTTCACTTTGCATAAAAACTTAACATTTTTTACTTGCAAACATGAAAATAAATTCTCTCCAGCGCTATATTATTATTTTTATTTAAACGTTTTAGAAAACCTGAAAGATGTAAAATCATTTTGGAAATTGATTCCAGCCGTTTAGCACAAATGGTATCTAATTTAAAATGAATTCCTAGTACCTACCAAATTATGTTAAGTCAACACCACTTAACACGTTACGTTAAACTATTTCAAATATTTTAGGTAAACAATGTTAAGTTGTAGTTCATATTTTCATACTTTTCTAATTAATCATTATAAAAAAATATTTGATTTTCCATATTTTGCCTTCTTATTAACAACATATTCAGCTAGTTTTAACATGCTTCATACTCTTATATTTTTTAATAAAAAATATAAGAATATTTTTTCCGAAATTCAACACTTCAAAACTCAAAACTTTTTTACTGCCCCTTACCATTTTTTACTGCAGGACCCCTCAATTATAGTTTCAAAATTTCACCCTGTATTATTCGTAATACACCATACATGATAAAGTTCGTTGAAATCAGGTTGTTAGACAGCTTTTAAAAATATAAAAATATATAGGGTGCTCCATTAAAAATAAAGCTCATGGACTATGCTAGGCCTGGGTGAATCACCTGTAAATTGAAAGGACATCGCACACATCTTATGGAAAATATAATGTCACTCAAATTCAATAAAATTTATACGAATAGATTCGTTTTAAATTAACGGTCAAATCTTATCATTGCGCCAACTCTTAATTATGATTAATTACGGCGCAAATTGCAATTAAAGTTTATGGAAATCACATTTTTTGAGTCAGTAAAAGTGTCAGTTACATTTACTATTGCTCTGGGTGCTATTCACATGAGTTTAAACCCCGCTGGGTCTAAGCGGATTAGTGAAACTAATCCGCTGATTTATGGAGTACCGACAATTTGGGTATTTTAAAATATTTTTTCTCTCTCTAACTTAGGTACGTACCCATTTGATTTCAGATTTATTTATATCAATTTCTGCTCTTATTATTAAAAATATAGAGTTGGCGCAATGATAAGATTTGACCGTTAATTTAAAACGCATCTATTCGTATAAATTTTATTGAATTTGAGTGACATTATATTTTCCATAAGATGTGTGCGATGTCCTATGTTTAAATTTTAAACTTATAAATAAAATTATTTATAAAAATCGTCCGGTCTCAGCGTTTTTTTAAATTCTTTAAAACAAGGACAGAAATAATTTTATTCGATAAGTGCCTTTCACCCTAATTCTAAATCGTTATTCTATCTAATTCTTATAAGCTGTTAATTTTTAAGATAGACTTATAGAGGTGCGCCACTGAATTTCTCAATAAGCCGAAGAGAAACTTAAGCCATTAGGCGAAGGTACGGTTTTAGCAAATCACTCTGATGGTTTTCTGGAAAATACATTACTCTTCGACATACATTACCTGCAGAAAATCCAGGTAAACATATTTGTTTTACTTCAACGGACAAGACCTCGCTCCAAAGCCCATCTCGAACATTACACTCATCGCTATTTTGTTTGTGCATGTACTAACAAAGAAGAAACTTTATACACGAAAATTAGTATTTGCACCTGCAATTATTCGGTGTTTTAGAAGTAGAAAAGAATGGGCAGATCAAATACATAGTTAATTTTGAATTAGTTTATAGTTTATTCATGAACATTTGAAGAGGTCAGTGCAAAAAGTAGCTAAGTCCATATTTTTTCTACAATTGAGCTAATTCTCCAGTTAAGTTTAAACTGATTTATATGTTATTCATGGACATTTGAAGGGAGCAATGCAAAAAAGAGTTAAGTCCATATTTTTTCTATAATTGAGTTAAGTGGCGACATCTATATAAAATATGAGTCAAAATGGCAACAGGTGCATGTTTTTAAAAAACTCATAGTAGTATGATAAGATAGATCCAAA
Source organism: Diabrotica virgifera virgifera (assembly GCF_917563875.1). Lineage (NCBI taxonomy): Eukaryota > Metazoa > Arthropoda > Insecta > Coleoptera > Chrysomelidae > Diabrotica > Diabrotica virgifera. The sequence continues at coordinate 7,510,138 of NC_065445.1, forward strand.
AGATGGCATAACCCAGACATCCAAAGTGAAAGTTCTCCTCCAACACCAAATTGTTCTACATGGTCCACATAATGTTCAGAAAAAAGTCACACCATTTTGAGCGTCGGGTTTGGGGGGGAAAGGGGGGAGAAATCGATAAATTCGTAGTTTTTTAGGTTTTTCGTAAATATTTCTAAAACTATACGATTTAGCATAAACAACCTTCTATACAAAAATGTTCTACATTAAACTTGAAATAAAAATCAACAACAGATTGTTCTATATGGTCCACATATTGTTCAGTAAAAAGTTACACCAATTTGAGCGTACGGTTTGGGGGGAGATAGGGGAGAAGTCGGTAAATTAGTAGTTTTTTTACGTTTTTCGTCAATATTTCTAAAACTATGCTCTATCGTAAATAATATTCTATACTAAAATGTTCTAAATAAAATTTAACACAAAAAATGTCCTATACATAATTGTTATAAAATCAACGGTTCCAGAGTTGCGGAGGGTGAAAAGTGGACTTTTTCGATACTTTTTATATTTTTTGGGCAGTTGATGATGATTTTGGGTGGTGAGGTTGACGTTTCTTCAAGGGCTTATCACCAATGGCTTCAACATACCATCGGCCACTGAAATAGTAAATTTGATTTATAAAACCCAATCCTCTTAAAGAAAATCAGTAGGAAATTGCCCAAAAAATATAAAAAGTATCGAAAACCTCCACTTTTCACCCTTCGTAACTCTGGAACCGTTGATTTTATGACAATTATGTATAGTACCTTTTTTGTTTTAAATTTTATGTAGAACACTTTTGTGTAGTAAATTGTTTACGCTAAAGCATAGTTTTAGAAATATTGACGAAAAACGTAAAAAAACTACTAATTTACCGACTTCTCCCCCCCCCCCCCCAAACCGGATGCTCAAATTGGTGTAACTTTTTACTGAACAATATGTGGACCATATAGAGTAATTTGGTGTTGGAGGAAAATTTTTACTTTGGATGTTTAGGTTAGGCCTTTTCTTGGACCAATTATACTATACCAGTGGCGGCTCGTGGCTTTAGGGACAGGGTCGGCAAGGTTTTGGCTTCAAATTCTCCAAAGGCTTCAATTTCATAGGAGATATTTGGTTTTTGTTTTTTTTTAATTTTTTTTTGTTTTTTTTTTCCTATAAATTTAGAAACTATACCTGTTTATAAATTAACTCTAGTCTATGTTGTTTCGAAGTAGCAAAATGGTTTATAACGTAATTGTAAAATTTATTATTGTTTTGGAGGGATTTTAAAAGTTTTTTTCTATCGACATTTGAGACAAGTTTGACATTTTCTCCTGTTTCATGGTGTTTCGACAATACGTTTTGACTCTTTTGAGACAAGAGAAATCCCGTTCATTTGAGACAGAATTTGCCCACATTTGAGCACAATAATTTATTAATTTCGGGAACAGTTTGTTGCACCTAATGAATTGCAGTATATAAAATTATACATAGTCTGTAACTTATCCCACCTTCCGAAAATATTTGGATCAGAATATAAAACTGTTAATCCATTTTCTTATTTTATTTGATTAAAAAATTATGGATAATTTTTAATGAACTTGTCTAATAGATATTTTGAAAATTCTTTGGCGTAACTTTTAAATGTTGAATAATCAAAGAGGTCAATGACTATAACAGTGAGTAAATAATAGTTTGGCTTGGTGCAATTGTTTTAACTTTTGTCCGGAGACCATACAATTCACTGGACATCAAGACAGCCCCGTCATAAATTTGCCTTACCAATTTATTTTTGATATCAAAAAATTTTAATCTGTCCTTTAAATTAAAACACCAAAAATATATTCTGTTTTATGGCTTCTACTCACGTCTGAAAACCTAACAACCTCTCATAAATATTAGACGTAACGCGTATCGAAGAACAATTTTATTGATACTTGTGAATGACATGTTACCTCTATCAGAAGTTTCGTCTACTTCTACCGAAAAGGATCAAAATGTAACTACCAATTGATTCTTTCATTCTGTGCTGTTTTAGGTACGCCGCTATATTCTTCGAGTCAGAAAATAAATTAGAAAATTCCAGATCGTATTTGTTAAACAATTTTATTTGTTCTCTATAATTAACTTGATTTAACGAATGCTCCGATACATCCTGTCCCCTAAATGGTAATTCCTAACAACTTAAAAGAATTACAATATCAATAATAATTAAACGACGTAAAACTTATTTCATAATTTTATCCCGAGCGCGCTAGCAAGGCAATACGTGGCTACGTATTGCATATATATACGCTACGGCCTTTCTGCCGTTTGCAGATCACCGCTCGGCAGAGGTACCCGCTGCCGTACTTACCATTCAAATAAATACGGGGAATGTATAATTGGTTGCCTATCGGCGAATATTCCATAGCTTCTTATTATAAGCAAATCGTCGATCTGGGGACGGCATGCCGTGGCGGGCTTTATAATAAGAATTCACACAATCGCAAACGGGTGCGGGTGCATGGCTATAGGATCATTAATTTGAAAAGTCTCTTACGCACAGCGCACAGGGATCACTTAACTAACGTATCGGGATCGAATTCTTTTAAAAACAATGAATAAAATTTAGTCTGTATTATCTCACAGATATATTTTTTATTTCACAGAAACGAATATCATCAACTCCGATTAAATTAAATATTTCAAAAATCTATAATGTGTCCATAAATGTGTGGGTCGGCAATGCCGACCCTGCCGACCCTGACGAGCCGCCACTGTACTATACTACCTCCGTAACTTTGAAACCGTTCATTTTAGAAGGATTATGCATAGGACCTTTTTTATTTCAAATTTAATTTGGTAAAACATTTTTGGTATAGAAGATTGTTTATGCTGAATCGTATAGTTTTAGAAATATTTACGAAGAACCTAAAAAACTACGAATTTACCGATTTCTCCCCCCCTCTCCCCCCAAGCCCGATGCTCAAAATGGTGTAACTTTTTTCTGAACATTATGTGGACCATATAGAACAATTTGGTGTTGGAGGATAACTTTCACTTTGGATGTCTGGGTTTGGGTCTAGTTATACCATACTATAGTGTGTAAAACATTTATTAAAAATCAGCTAAGTACTTTCAGCATATCAAAATGAAACATCAGAGCTTCGTATTATAGGAAACACATCATAGAAAAGTAATTGTTGACCAACATATTACATTTAAAATTGATTCAGGGCTAAGCCTGTGTGTAAAATATAAATATCACATCGATGTGAGTAATTCACACTATGGCTACCAAATATTACATTGAACAGTAACAGCTGTACACACTCTATACAGTTGTTACTGTTCGATGTAATATGTGGTAGCCATATTGTGAATTATTCTGGGTATTCATCTCTGCTGTTCCTAGCATTATTTTTGTCCTCTCTGTGCCAGGTCGTGCTTCTGCAGTGCACGTCATTATTGGTCTGATGACTGTTTTGTAAATTCTGCCTTTCTTTGCTTTCCCGATATTTTTATTTCTCCATATAGTTTCATTCAGGGAAGCCCGGATCAATTCACTTGATCTTCCACTTCTTTTTCGAGCTTTCCGTAGCTTAGTGTGATGCCTAGATATTTAAACTCCATGACTTGTTCTATTATCTGACCCTCTAGCTCTAATTTACCTCTTAGTAGATTTGCTGATATATGTTTAATTTCCTGGTGGTTATATTAATTTGGTGCAGCATAATATTATGTTTTATCGTCTGTGTAGCAGATTATTTTAAGTTGTTTTTGTCCTATTTAAAATCCATTTTTAGTTCTTATTTTTTAAATGTGTCATCCATGATCAGCTTAAAGAATAGAAGACTCAGGGAATCCCCTGTCTTATCCCCTTGCCAGCTTCAATTGGGTTAGTTAGTTATTCTTCTACTTTTACTTTTGTGTTGTTCTGGTAGATATTATACAGGGTGATTGATTAGTCGGGTAAAGCTCAATAAATGCGCTATAGTAATAGATAGCAATAAAAGTTATAAAACAAAAATTTTAGCCACCTTTGAGCTTAACATTACAAAATTAGTTAGAATGAATGTTACAGGGTGTTCGATAACACAGTGGCAGACCAAACTTATGTTTTTTTAAATGGAACACCCTATATTTTATGTTAATTTCGAAATTCTATTAACTTCTACATCACAAAAATATAAAGGTTTGTTATGTTATACAGGGTATTTACAAAGTTATAACCAATTTTATATGAAAATCGTAACAAGTTCAACTCCCTGTATAAATAAAAATGAGCAAAACAGCAATGGTTTATTAATGCCATATTTTTTACGTATTGTCAAAATTTTCAAGAATTATTGATATTGCTAATTTTCTTTATATCAAATACAGGGTGAGTCAAAACGCAAGTACATTATTCTCTCAGTAATTTTAAATGGAACACCCTGTGTTTTATATCACTGTTGAAAAGTACGATTAACGTACTTTAATTTTTAGATAACATTCCCTATGTCTAAATTTATTAGTTTTCGAGATATTTTCATTTTTTAATGGACAGTAGCGCGGCCACCCAAATCACCAGAATTTATTAAACTGGACTGATTTTTTGGGATTACGTTAATAATGAAGTTTATAAAATAAAATAAAAATGTATACCATTTTTATTCAGTTGCAATGCGAAGGCAAAACAATGTTACTTTTCAATTAGAATACGGAGTGCAGTCCAGTCTCTTGAATCGCGATTTTCGGCTCTTATTGGAGCCTTCATCGGAAGGAACGTAGGCACTGTTCTCCATGTTCTCATGAAGGCTCCAATAAGAGCCGAAAATCGCGATTCAAGGGACTGGACTGCACTCCGTATTCTAATTGAAAAGTAAGATTGTTTTGCTTTCGCATTGCAACTGAATAAAAATGGTTTACATTTTAATTTTATAGTCGTATTACTCCGTAGAGTAACTAGGTGCATTTTTCCGTTGGAACTTTACCAGCTGCAGACGGGGGATGTGAATTGCATAGTGTAGAATTCCTTCCCTCTGGTCTTCACTGCAGCATCCATTTGACTTGCAAATTGTAGAAGTCTTGGAGGTGTCACCAGGAAAGTGTACCAATAAGTTTTCAATTTAAAAATCTTTTAGTAATATTTTTAATATTTTTAATATTAATAATTTACTATTAGGATTGAAAACTACTTCGTCTTTATAAAATACCTCCAACAACATGGGATGAGATGAAAAATAGAATACAAAGTGTATTTCGATGTGTTAATTTACAAATGCTTGGTAGAGTAAGTAGCTCATTCAATGATCGTTTTTAGGCGTGCTTAAATGTGTTAGGAGGTAATTTTTAACACCTTATGTAATTAAATATTAAAAATATTTTATTAAAAGTAGCTTCTAATTTTTCAAACATGTTTTTTTTTTTTGAAAAATGTATTACTGATAAATTATTTTCGTTCTTTATTTGTCACATTGTTACATTTACATACAAAAGTAGTGTTTAATTTTCTTCACAAAATGTTGTATTTTGTGTTTGTGTGTTTTTCGATAAAATTTATTACTACTTCTCTTTCTTTACTTGTTGCATTTAAATTAAAAATTAGTTTTTAATTGTTTCAAAAATATTGCTTGTTGTGATTGTGTTTTTTTTGTAAAATGTATTACTAATATAGTTATTTTCCTAACAAGTGCAGAAAGTCATACTTTTCCGCACGCGATTGCAGTTTGCCGAACGAAGCGAAGCGGAGTTCGGCAAGCAGTCGAGTGCGGAAAAGAGACTTTCTGCAAGAGTTAGGAACAATATTTTTTCTACGAGCATTTAAAAATGACCAAATCTTAATCAATTAATTGAATTAATATAAAAATACATACACAAATTAAATCTTTGACAAGGTTGTCAAAACCAAACTTTCTATATAATTGGTTAGCATGACGACGATCTAATAACACCGAATTAAATTCAATGCGGTGCCTAAATACCTGTTATGTACAGGTTTTAATATTTTAAAGGCATAGCAACGATGTCAAACAAAGCAATTATTGTCAAGAAGCACGTCACACACTTTAAAATTTATCTTTACTTACGAATTAAAAAATAATTCAGTGATTTAGATGGCATCAAGTGACGAAGAACTACCTCCATCTATCCTCGACGTTGTCAATTATCTTAATTTGTTACCGGAAAAATCAGCAAACAGGTACAAGAGAGAATACAATATTTTTATGAGTTGGTGTAACGAAAAAAGTGTAAATAGCTTAAAAGAAGAAGTGTTTTTGGCTTAATTTATTAGTCTATCCAAAATCTGCAAACCAAATACTTTGTGGTCCCGCTATTCCATGCTCAAGTCAGTATTAAAAATTGAAAAAAATGTCAATATAGGCGATTATTTTAAGTTAACAGCATATTTGAAGAAAAAAGCGTAGGATTCAGTTGTACGTTCAATATAAACATTGTAAATAATAAATAAATATAATTAAAATTACATATTTTGTATTTGATAATAATCAAATTGTTAAAAAGTTGACTTAATTCTTTGACAATGTTGTCAAAACCAAACTTTCAATATAATTAGTTAGCATGACGACGATCTTGGTTTCCATGACGGTGGATACGCGTGCGGAAAAGTAAAAACCGCGTGCGGAAAAGTAAACTGCGTGCGGAAAAGTAACACGCGTGCGGAAAAGTAAAACTTTCTAAACTAAAATGCGTGCGCGAAAGTAGACATTTTTGCACGCTCGTAGAAAAAATTATTTTTATTTCTTTATTTGTTACATTGTAACATTGATTACCGGATTGATAATCAGTAATCGTCAATTGTCAATTGACGATTAATTGTCAGTCAATTGTCAGTCATGGCTTACTTAAAATTTAGACACCTAAAATAATTTGCTCCAAAATATTAAAATATCTCGAAAACTAATAAATTTAGACATAGGGAATGTTATCCAAAAATTAAAGTACGGTAATGTTACTTTTCAATACTGATATAAAATACAGGGTGTTCCATTTAACATTACTGAGAAAATAATGTACTTGCGTTTTGACTCACCCTGTATTTGACATAAAGAAAATTAGCAATGTCAATAATCCTTGAACATTTTGACAATAAATAAAATAATATGGCATGAATAAACCATTGCTGTTGTGCTTATTTTTATTTATACAGGGAGTTGAACTTGTTACGATTTTAATACAAAATTGGTTATGTTATAACTTTGTAAATACCCTTTGTATAACATAACAAACCTTTATATTTTTGTAATGGAGAAGTTAAAAAGATTTCGAATATAAAATAAAATATAGGGTGTTCCATTTAAAAAAACAAAACTTTGGTCTGCCACTGTGTTATCGAACAACCTGTAACATTCTAACTAATTTTGTAATGTGAAGCTCAAAGGTGGCTAAGACTTTTGTTTTGAAATTTTATTGCTATCTATTAATATAGCGGATGTGAGCGGCCGTGGAGTAACGGCATAATCGCTGGCCTCATACGGCAGTGCACGTGGGTTCGAGCCCTGCCAAAGACGAACCATTTTTATTTCCAATAATGACACGAGCCGTCTCACCGTTCCTCGGAGAGCACGTAAAGCCGTCGGTCCCTCTGGGCTAGTGTACATCGGCACTAGTTACTTAAAACAGGGTTAAAGATGTAAATGGCGCCGGAACTGTCCGAAAGGATCTCCCCGGCAAAAATGCCATACGATATTATTATTATTACTATAGCGGATCTATTGAGCTTTACCCCACTAATCCATCACCTTGTATATCGTTTTAATTATTATATCTAGCGTAGCGTCCTTTAATTTGACCCTGTCAAATACCTTCTTAAGGTCCACGAAACATAAATATGCTGGTTGTTGTATTCTAATGATTTCTCTTGAACTTGCTTTATTCTAAATATAGCGTCGGTGCATGATCTTTCCGACATAAAACCTTGTTTTTCTTCTGGTTAATCTCCATTCTTGTGGTATTCTGTTTTATTTTATTATTTTTTGGATTAATTTTAATAGTTGTTGGATCAAATCTTGTGCTGAGAGGCGAAGGGAGGAATAAGACGAACACGAAAAAGTGTTTTTTAATTTTCTTCTTTTTCTTAACTCCATTACAGTCTTTTTGTAATATTTTATAACTGATCTACATTTCTATCCTCCGCTATACATCCTGTTTATTGCTATAAACAATTTTCCGTTTTGAGTTATTTTAAACGATCTGCCCTATTAAATGATTTTATGAAGTGTTCGGTGATCAAACAGGATAAGGAAGTACGCTGAATGAGCATCTAACAAATCGAATTTTTAACACTACGTATGTACGAGCTGTTATCTGGGTACCACATCGACCCACCTGATATATTTTATTTTAATTATGTGTGCTACCGTAAAGGAGATGTCAAAACAGGAGATTGCTGCTTGGTTTTACAATGATTTTTGTTCATGGGGGTGTAGGGGAATGCTGCATAATAATGTTTGTCAGAGTCAGGAAATATATGATAAAATTGTTGCAATATTACCATTATGAATACACTTTTCTTGAAATTTTAATTAATATTGATAATTTAGCATCAATGCTACTAGCAAAAGTCAGATTTGTGCTGTAAAGGTAGTTAACCATTTTTGTAAAGCCGGACCAGACCCGACTTGTTATAACTTGTTATAATATAGCATGAGCATCCAGACTATATGTATAACAAAAACAAAACAACAAAATGCGCATAGCTTTGCAGCATTTTAGCTGGATAGCTGGTAGGTTAGACAGTATATACCATGGACGTATAAATAAAGATTTATACGTTCATGGTATATACAGTATATAAAATGGCGTCATACGTAGAGGATGCCATAAAAGCAGCAGCAGCAGCTTGTGTAATTTTGTGCAAGCGACACTAGCGTGTTAAGTGAAGATTTTGGGTGCGGCCTTCATTAGCAGCTCGAGCAGAATATGGTAATAAGCTCTTTTAGCTGATCTGGAGAGAAATGACATACTTATACCCATTGACAAGAGACATTAAATGTGATGACAGTTTTAAAACCTTCTTAAGAATGAAAAGTTCTGATTTTGAATTTCGCATAAATTAAATCGGTCATAAAATAGGCAGGAAAGGCACATTTCGAGATGCAATTCCAGTAAGAGAAAGATTATAGCAGTTATGATAAGATTCTTCGCAAGTGGAGATTCCCAAAGTTTAAGCTATTTATTTAAATTTTCTAAGCAAAGTATTTCGAATATTGTGCTAGACGTTTGTGACGCTCTCATTGACTGTTTAAGAGACAGAACCAATTGAAGTATATTTTTTAAACTTTTTATTCATTGTTTCAAAAAGACAGTAACATTTCTGTAAAATTTAATTCCTTAGTATTATCTTCTGCACCTGTGCATGATTGAGTCTCAATGTCTGTTTGAATTGATGTAGCCGGAGAAGTAGCCGATGTAGGTGTAGTGGACGGAATGGAGAAAGGCTCAGACTTATTGTATGATTGAGTGCCTGTTGGAGTAGCTGATGAAGCAATGTGCATCTGTGAAGCGAAGGAAGTAGTGAATGTTCCGGGTTATATGTCTGAACACTCTGCTCTGTAGAGAATATTATTTATGTCAAATTTGGCGCTGATTTGCACCGATTTGCTTTTAAGGTTCTGCAAGGTGGTTGTTACATATTCACCATATACTCAAGAACGAACAAGGCGATATGACTCCGATGGTTGCTGCTCGTGTACTATGACAGAGAAATGACTAAAGAGAAAAAAACTATGACATCTGTTGGATAACATAAAACATGCTATAACATAACCAGAAAAAATGTTACACAACACGGTGTTTTAAAACTTTTTTGAAGTTATACTTCTTTAAGCGCGATTGGGAGTAAATTTTTATTTTTCTGGGCGCATGCGCACACCGACAGTATGGTATTAGTCGTTATACGGGCTCTGATTGGGTGTTGAAATGATCTGTCAATAATTGTTCAATATGGAGGTTATCGGTAAACAAAAATGTTGTATATATTAGTTTTTATTGTTGTGAGGACAGAAATAAAATCAAATTTATAATTATAGTGATTTTTTAAATAGTTTTGAAAAGCCACAGGTACGTAATTCTAAATGTTTCAGTTGTATTCCAATAAAAAATTATCTTCATATAGGTCTGGATCCCGCGTATGAATAAAAAAGTTGATTAATAGCAAGCTGAAAATTTGTCAATAGCTTAAGGGTGTCTAGTCGGATAAACTTTGATATATGGGAACACTGTAACAGGGGCAGTTTTAATTGTGGAACAGGTTAAAAATTTGGAACGGTCAGACCACGAAAACGGCACATTTATTTTGTCCGACAGAACAGACTTAAACCCTCCGAACAGAGATTAAACTCTCATGCAAAAATCAGACTGCTATTTATCACCTGTCATAATTCCTGTCATTTGACATATTCTACATGTTCCACTCATTAAAACGCCCATTTGGTGATAAATAGCAGTCTGATTTTTGCATGAGAGTTTAATCTTTGTTCGGAGAGTTTAAGTCTGTTCTGTCGGACAAAATACATGTGCCGTTTTCGTGGTCTGGCCGTTCCAAATTTTTAACCTGTTCCACAATTAAAACTTCCCCTGTTCCAGTGTTCCCATATATCAAAGTTTGTCCGACTAGACACCCTTAAGCTATTAACAAATTTTCAGCTTGCTATTAATCAACTTTTTTTTCATACGCGGGATCCAGACCTAATACCTATTTGGAAAATGTGAAAAAATAATGTACTTACCTATTAGTAGGTAATGCTTTAATTTACATAATCTGATTACGAACAAACTTTCTACAAATCTTCATCTAATATATCGTTTTCTTACTCTATATTTTGTTGTATTTTAATTCGACAAAAATCAAACTAATAATTTCATTAAATTCATATAAATAAACAAAATGTCAAAAAGTTTATGGTGTAAACGTTCAGTTTGTGTATATTCCCACATGACGTATACGCGAAGGTGGCGGAGTGGGAAATCGCTTCGACTTTCGTACGGCGGGATAGACGGGAAGTGAGTTCAAGCCCCAATGCAAGTTATTATTATTTTATTTTTTTATAAATTTTATGATTGTAAGTATATTATTATATAATTTTTTTCAGAAAATACGTATTTAATTAAAATTCTTGGCAACAATTGAATGGTGAACTACAACAATGTTGTAAGCGACAGAATCGAGATTATGCAGGAGATTAAAAAAACACATTGATAAGCCATTTATGAGCATATGGATACCAACATTGCGGTACGAAAAACTCAGGGAAGGCAAAATATTTTTAGCCAGATTGTATGATGCTCGCATTGGTCTTTGGATATACAATAATATTGCATTAAAACCTCACTTTGACCCAATATGTCGCTTACAACATTGTTGTAGCCCACCATTCAATTATTGTTCAGAAATCATTTGTGGCATTTTTCAATGTGTTTGTGTGTGTTTTATTCTTTTATTTTTTTAATTTTTGGTATTGTTTTCATAAAAATTTTTGGAAAGTAATAGAGAAACTGTTTAAAGTATATTGATTTCGTTGAAATTATATAATAGAAGTATAACTTCTTACGTGCGTACAAAGTACACACATTCTTTTTTATCTAAAATTCTGTAACAAGTTACAAAACTTTGTTATTTAACATGTTTTGTTATATGTTATATAGTCTGGACCCGGCTTAAGATTATTTAGCGCCTAGTTAGACAAACTTTAGTTTAGGTATCTAAAGTTTACCTAAGTTATCCAACTTTAAATTATTATTACGACTGACAACCGAGTGACAACTGTATTTGAAATCACTCTTAAACTACATATGAAACATTCGCCAATAATTCGCCAACTTCAGGCCACCTACGAAAAAAAAATGGTGAACTTCTAGCAAGGTTTGAAGGTGAAGGTTTTCTCAAGCGAAGAGAAAATAGGAGCTGCAACAGTCGTCCAGCCACAGTTAGATGTTGGAAGTGTGGAGACCACTGGCGTAACCAGGGGAGGTTTGGAGGTTATAACCCCCTCCCCCATTAGGATGTACTTTGAGCTTAAATTGGCGGTATTCCATACCCCCAGAAACCCCCAAGTAATTGTAACCTCCCCCTCAAGATCATTCTGGTTACGCTGTTGTTGGAGACCTAGGTCATCGTGGGAATTTATATCTTCCAAGATGCACTGTTTCAACACTTTGCTCCTCAAGTATTGAGTTATTTAACTAAGTTAAATTAAAGGGCGATGGAAAGAGCAAAATTAGGTATACAACTGTCATCTAAAAAGAGAAACGACTGGATAAGATCAAAAACCTAGGCTCACAAAAATTGCCAACATCAAATGGAGCTTCACAGTCCACAGTGCTAAACAAACAGACCAATGTTTGTGGAACGCTTCAATACAACATTGGAGACTTTACAAAGGTAATCAACCAGGAGGAAGACCACAAATAAGATGGGTAGGTGATATAAAAAGAATAGTCGGATCAAATTGGAAGTACAGTGGAACCTCGATAACTCGGATTAATCGGGACCGCGGCCAATCCGGGTTAGCCGGAGAATATGGTAAACATTATTAAAATACGGTATACTTACAGATAAACTCCGTTATAATTGAAATAACATAAAGTACACATCTTAATTATTAAAAACACGCAAACACAAACCTAAGCAAACGGAAGCAACAATACAAGACTGTACTGTACACACAATACAGTCACAATCGGAACGATGTTATGAACAGTGAAAACTAAGACCATTGTTTAAAAAAGAATTTTTAAATAGTCTTTTAGTCTTTTTTAAACAATGCTAAGACAGTTTGAAATAAATAAAGGAATAACAGGTGCCTGTTTCCGATAAATCCGAGGCAATGACCGTCGTTCTGCCGCTGTCGCCGTGTGCCATGAGTCATTTTTACTATCGTATACATAGTTCAAATTACACAAATACACATTATCTCTAAAATATTATATTACATACTATCCCTTGCAAGATAATTCGGATGGAATTCCCCAGATTAAGAGACTGGGCCGATATCAAGCACAAAATAATCTGGGGAATTCCATCCGAATTATCTTGCAACGGATAGTACATTTTTATTGTTGAAATGTTTGTCTGAGATGAAAATCGGTCCGGGTTAGCCGGACTTCCGGGTTATCGGGGGCCGACTTATCGGGGTTCCACTGTACGTTGCTCAGGATAGAGATCGATAGAAAGAGTTGGGAGAGGCCTATGTCCAACAATGGACGATAGAAAGCTAATAAGAAGAATAGGAAAATACAGGAAAGTGAACTTGAAGCTAGAGAACAGAAAGCCAAACAGTAATGGATAAATAAAGAATTTTGGTTACTGATAACCTTCAGTGAAGACGACTACACTACAAGACGAAGGCTACTTTTGAAAGAGCATACAGCAAACAATGTGTACAACAAGCTGGATGATGACTTTTGATTTTAAAAACAATAAATGATAATCAATCCAAAATATCCAAAAGCAACTCGAAGTGCCACTTTTGGCAATAAAATATATGACTAAATTCCCTAAAAGCCAGAAAAGTTAATACATTCCAACCACCCTTATTTCCACCCTCCAAAAATTGTCAAAGTCGTTTTCGTGTATTTGTTCTAATACCCTAAAATGTGGCGAGATAACAAATGTGTTGCGTATTGCCTAATTACAGTCGATTAGGACACGTGAGTAAACACGCGACCTGGCTACCTTTTTATCGATTTCGAGATGCCTATCGAAAATGAATTTTACATACATAGGTTGCCTAACACGAATTTGATGAGTTTTCGGCTGCTGATTTTTATTTTTCGTTTTGCGCCGTTTTGTTTTCGGTTATCTGCGGCCCGTATCGCACTACATTTAGATCAGTTATCTCTGGATTATTACCGGGGACGAATGTTTAACGGTAACTCCTATTCCTGCGCAAAAAACTGGAGAGTTACTTAACATTTTTAGTTAAGTATTTAATTAAAAGTATGATTTTCTATTTTGTCTTTAATGTTTATTTTTATTCTTTGAGTTTGTTTCTAATGTAGATTTTAATACTACATCCATCCAGGGACCAAAGGAGAATCGCCTTTGGGTTTATATGGATAGAATAATAAACGTTGTAGAAATTCATCTAAATTTTTTTCCATATACAGTATGTCCCTGTAAGTTGTATCCATATGGATAACTTTTTTATTATTAATTTTACGAAAAAAAGTTATTCTTCATAAAAAGCTCTGCATGGTCCAAAACCTAAGATTTAACCATCAAATATCAAATTTTTTGAATATTATACGAGGTATGTCAAAAAGTTTGAATTTCACTCAAGAGTAAAGTAGCTTTATTTTTCACAATACTGAAAATTGCTATTATGAAAACTTGTTTGGAATTAAAAACCATATTTCAGTATGCAATTACATCCTTCTAATTGAAAATTTGTTTTTGAAAAATTATGGATAACTAACATTATTTTCAATTATTTCAATTCAGATCACTTTTTATTATTAATTTAACGAAAAAAAGTGATTCTTAATAAACAGTTCTGCATGGTCTAAAACCTAAAATACAACCATCTTATGTCAAATTTTATCAATTTTATACGAGGTATGTCAAAAAGTATGAATTTCGCTCAAGAGTAAAATACGTTTTTTTTGCACAATATCGAAAATTGTTATTATGAAAAGTTATTAAGAATTAAAAAGTATGTTTCAGTATATAATTATATCCTTAATTGAAATATTTTGAACTCTAAAAGTACTTTACTTTTGATCTAAATTTATCTTTTTTGACATACCTCGTATAAATTTTATATAAGATGGCTGTATTTTAGGTTTTGGACCATCCAGAACTTTTTTATTAAGAATCACTTTTTTTCGTAAAATTAATAATAAAAGAGTTATCTGAATTGAAATACGTAAAAATAATGTTAGTTATCCATAATTTAAAAAAAATTCAATTAGAAGGATGTAACTGCATATTAGAATATAGTTTTTAATTCCAAACAACTTTTCATAATAGCAGTTTTCAATATTGTGAAAAATAAAGCTACTTTACTCTATAGCGAAATTCAAACTTTTTGACATACCTCGTATAACATTCATAAAATTTGATATCTGATGGTTGAATCTTGGGTTTTGGACCACCACTTTTTATAAAGAATAACTTTTTTTCGTAAAATTAATAATAAAAAAGTTTTCCATATGGATACAGGGACATACTGTATATTTATTAACAATTTTAGTGAAAAATGGCCGATTTTTGAAATATTGTCTGTAAGTTATAACCATTATATTTTATGAAAAGAACTGAAAAAAGAATCAGTTAGTCTATTGACAAACCTGTAAAATGAGCTATGGTAAAAGTTTTTTTTATGCATTTGTGTATTAAACATTTATGCATTTGTGTATTAATAGTTCATTACTCACGGGCTGAAGTTACTCACGGGTCATTACTCACGGGCTGAAGTTAGATTCAAGTGGCGCATGCCACTTTTAATATTAATCGTATATAAACTGCAAATAAAATTACTTAAACTTGTTTATTTAATACAATAATTATTGTAATTTATATCAATAATTAACTTCGAAAAATGTTTAAAGGATTAAACTCTAACAACGTCAGTATATTTTTTACGTTTATATCTTGTTTACTAAAATTTTTGACATTTATCATTTATTTTAGTAACACTGACATTAGCGCATTTTGTTTATGTTAATTGGAATTTATAACTAATATTGTGTTTATTTTTCAAGTTATATTGTGTTAAGTATTTTTAATTTTGCAAAAATAATTTTACGATAATCGTTTTTACGTCAAAAGGAGGCATTTATGACTGATAACATTTGAAAAAAAACTTCAAAACGATTCATTGAGTAGTTTTAAATTTGTTAATCCCGAAATTTTGCGAAAATTAACAATATTTTGTAAGGTTGCCCAAAATCGGTCTTGGTCTTGCATTTTCGCAAGGCCAAGACCAAGACCAAGACCGGCTAATTTTAGCAAGACCAAGACCAAGACTGAACGTGCAAGATTTGAGCAAGAACAAGACTAAGCCTGCGAGACTCTTGCGTCTCGCAGTTAGGACCGAGTGTCGTTTTAGGGAGTATAGTAATTCGGGTAGGTATATGCTTAGATGCATAGAGATTCTAGGAGACACAAAAAAATATAAATAGCGAATCAAAATATCCATTAAAAGAACACTTGACACATTTGATACGTACTCAGAGGTCATAAGTACAATGTAAATATAAAACATTTTGAACATTTTTTTCTAGCACACGGTTTCTTCGCTCTGAAATTAATTGTCCAGATTTTGATAATAGCCGCCACAATAGCAGCCTTCTAATCATAAAATGATCTTGCGAAAAATATCGTATCGAAACATTTTAAAAATATATGTCATCTTAGCTTAGCTGATAAAAGATATAATAAATACCACAAATCTTATCGGCCTAAATTATTCGGCGTGCTGAGTGAGCAAAGAGATCCTCGGTTAAACTAAAATTTGCTGTAGCCTAGTCGCAACATAAGGGGTCCCGTGGGAAATTCTAGCTAGCCGTGATTTGATGGTGGTATTATAGGTTTTTTGAGTCAGTGAATTCAATGGAAGTGGTCTGAAAGCCCAACTATTACCCGTTTAATTGTTATTAACAAATTATGGTAAAATTAGGTATTTTCCAGGTATTATTAAAAGCCTTATAAAGAAATTGATAGTGTTAAGGTCTTCTCTGGTGTATTTTTTGGTCGCTGAACCGAATGCGACTAGTCGCGATTACTCAAAATATGTTCTTATTTTGTTGATAACAAAATTATTGTTTATTAGCAGAAAAGGTCGAAATAATGAGCTATGTACAGCAAGTTTGTAGTCTTTTTCGTAGTATATTTATACGCTAAATCGATTGCCACTAGTCGTGATAGCTTAAACCACGTTCCGACTTTGTTATTAATGATAGGGAAGCCCAAGCGCGAATTTTTGCAGTTACTCGAGCGCGTCAGATTATCACATGGGGAGAAACCTGTACCTTGTAAATGTACCTATACTATATATACCCTATTCCACGAATATACGACTGTGTTGGATTATCTCGACAACGAATATTTTATTGTGCAAAATATGAAGAACGAAAATAAATTACAAATTACATTGCTGTTTATTGGAATAATTATTAGAACCATTTACTTTCGTACTTCTTATGTTGCATACTGAAATATTCGTTGTCGCGATAATCCAAAACAGTCGTATATTCGTGGAATGAACCATATTGGCTCTTGATACAGGGGAGTTCGTTAAGGGGGGTCCAAAAAATTCAGCCTCGAAATTATAGGCTATTGATTATATTCAAAATAAGATAGCTAAAAGGAACTACAACGTTAACGGGGTTTTATTATTTGATATGGTCAATGGACATCTATATATGAAAAAACCGCGGAGTGCTACCATTTAAAGGGGTGCGTTTTTGAGAAATGGGTGAATTAGTCCCTGGGCACAGGTTACATTAGGGTGAGTTCTATAAACTTTTGGTACAAATACGTCTACATAAAAATTGTTCCTGGTTAAATTTCCTATCTAAATATAACTTTTTAAAGTCAATGGTACTTTTTTTTACAAAAATATATTCAAAAGAAAAAGCACAAAGAAACCCAAAAGAAAGAAATTTTATTTTTTGTCCCATAACTTTTGTCCACGGGGATATAGATATAGACATTGCTTTACAAAAAAAAAAACTTACATATTTTGTCTTTAAAATGGTGTTTGGTAGAGGTCATTAGGATTTACAGTTTTCGAAATATGATTTTTCAAAGTTCGCCACTCACAGCAATTTTGGGCAATTTTCCTTGTTATTTCGCAAATATTGTTCTGTAACTTTTTTCTACGTAACTTTAGGTATATCCAATGGTACACGTAATAGGAATAGAAATCAATTACCTTTAAAATGGTCTATTGTATAACGTTGTACGACTTTTTTTTAAAGAGATTATGGTTTTTCAAGGTTTTATACTTTTAACGATTTTTTTATAATATAATATAAAATAAATTAAAATTATTATATAATATATTATATATTATATTATAATACCTAATATAAAAAAAATATTATTTTTTACATTTTTTACGATTATTTTTGAAATTTCTCATTATAACTTTTTTTTTCTTGTACATGAATATACTATCTATACATATATTGCGCAACAAAGAGGGCTTACTTTCTGTTCTTTAAAATGGTGTATCATTTATATTTAAACACATAATGGAAACCGAGTGATTCTTGGATATTTTTTTACCTGTATTATTTAAAATTATTTCTTTTACAAAAATTACATAAACATTAGTCTTAAAAAACATCACTTTAGTTAAAATTATTTAAACGTTGACATTTAAAAAATTTTCAAAATCAAAGTCCATCTCTTCGTTAGCATTAGCTTCAATATCTTCCTCTGACACCTCAGTTATCTTAGAGTTCCCACAATGAGTACCCATGCACATGCACCCTTTGCAGAATATTGAACAACTAATTCCTATCTTCCTACAACCTCAGTTTTTTGTACATCCTTTGGTACATTCACATGCTATTTTTTCAAGCAAAGCCTATGGTGCAGGAGCTTTGACAGTAAATATTGGAATTAATCCATATTTTGAAGTTTGCCCGGCCGAGTCAAGTGGATCCAAAGTACTACCTATAAAAAATAAGATTCAATCATAACACACAATCACATAAAAAAGTTATAATGAGGAATTTAAAAAATAATCCTAAAATCAAAAATCGTTGCAAGTACTTATTACAATTTGAAAAAGCATATCTTATTCAAAAATAACCCTAGAATTTTTTATAATATACCATTTTAAAGTAAACAGAATAAGCTTTCTTTTTTATTATATAATATATACCATATAGAAAAAAAGTTATAATGGGAAATTTAAAAAATAACGTTGTTCTGAAGCTATTTTCTTGTGGCATTTTTATAATCAAGTATATTCAAATGGGAAATAAGCCACAATTTTACCTAAAAATGATTTTATTATTTTGTATTTTGACAACGACACCCCACTTGGGCGTCGAAACGTTAATAAAATCATTTTTAGGTAAAATTGTGGCTTATTTCCCATTTGAATATACTTGATTATTAAAAAATAACCGTAAAAAATATAAAAACTCGTTAAAAGTATAAAGTCTTGAAAAAGATAACCTCCTTAAAAGAAGTCGTACAACATTATACAGTAGACCATTTTAAAGGTAATTAATTTCTATTCCTCTTACATGTACCATTGCATATACCTAAAGTTACGTAGAAAAAAGTTACAGAACAATATTTGCGAAATAACAAGGAAAACTGCCCAAAATTGCTGTGAGTGGCGAAGTTTAAAAAATCATATTTTGAAAACTGTAAATCCTAATGACCTCCACCAAACATCATTTTAAAGACAAAATATGTAAGTTTTTTTTCTGTGAAGCAATGTCTATACCTATATCCTCGTGGACAAAAGTTATGGGACAAAAAACAAAATTTCTTTTTTTTGGGTTTCTTTGTGCTTTTTCTTTTGAATATATTTTTGTAAAAAAAAGTACCTTTGACTTTAAAAAGTTATATTTAGATAGAAAATTTAACCAGGAACAATTTTTATGTAGACGTGTTTGTACCAAAAGTGCATAGAACTCACCCTAATGTAACCTGTGCCCAAGGACTAATTCACCCATTTCTCAAAAACGCACCCCTTTAAATGGTAGCACTCCGCGGTTTTTTCATATACAGAGATTCATTGACCATATGAAATAATAAAACCCCGTTAACGTTGTAGTTCCTTTCTATAGTACATAATCAATAGCCTATTATTAGACCTTTAAAAAAAGTCAGTCTAGAGAGTGTAAACTGCCACAATAAATCTCTATGCCACAATAGATCTGAAAAGGTCTCAGTGGAATAGGTCAAAAGCCACCCAATGAATCTGATGAAATAAAATTAAGAAAAAGAATCATTCTCAACAAGAAAATTTTCAACAGTTCATTAAAACAATACACGATTTGTCTATTCCTACATTCTAATTGGTTTGACAGCAAGCAATTTTTTTTCTACTCAGAATTGTGTGCTGTATAGAATGAAACAAAAATTTTGTGGATACCAATAAACGATAAAAAATCGTTTCTCTTTCGACAATTTATTAGGTTTGTTGATTTAGAAAAAAGGTAATTAGCTTTAAAAAGTAATCACAGTCATTGTCATATAGTAAAGTTTACACCTGTATTCGCCTCATTACTCTCAACGACCGACCATTTTTCGTTAACGTTATGTTTAGGCATTTATACATCAAAGTTGGCTCTATTCAAGCGTCGTGGCTACAGTACCGAGCGGCGGGCACGTAATTTTTCATAAATAGTCGACAATGTAGGTAATTAACACGTGAAATATTACAAAAACAAGTAGAATTATTAATCTTGAGGGCGATGGAGGTCTCGGGTGCGAGATTGGACTGTCAAGGCAGCCCGAGAGATACAAATAGAGTTCGGCCAATGCAGGATCGGACTCGGACTGAGCGATGCGTGTCAAAGAAATGACGCAAAAATCAGCAACATATTTGCACATTAATATATGGAAATTAAAAAAAAAAACTAAATTGGACGAGGATGAGAAAAAAATTACAATTTATGTAATCAAAATTTACTCTCTAATGTGGTTTGTGAGGTACCTACAAACGATTGCTTATCTCTAACTGAAATGACAAATTGTAAAACCAATATTTATTTATAGTTCAAGTAATGAAACTTAAAATAGGACAAAACCTCGCAATTTTTACAGAATGGATCGGTTTGCTTGAAAATCTGAGAATAAGTAGTAGATAGTCCAAGGATAAAAATCTATATCATGCCGAAAGGCGGTTTTACCATGGGGATGGTTGCCACCGCTTCTCGAAGGTGGAAATTTTTTATTATTCTTTAATGGCAAAAGTTGGTAAAAACGTTCATTCTAAGCAAAAAACGCTCTATACATTTTTCTGATAAAATTGATAGTTTTCTATTTATTCGCTATCGAAAGTGTTAGTTTTATACATATCGAAAAAATCAATGTTTTTAATACAGTTTTCTGCTAATAACTCCAAAAGTTTTCGTTTTATCAAAACAACTTTACTTAACAAAAATGAACCTTTTGAAAAAATAAACAAAACCGCTTTTTTAAATTTTCTTTAGGACCAAGAGTAATCGAGCTATATTTATTATATGTAGGCTCTTTTTCGTCAAATGCTAAATATTGTAGTTTCAAAGTCAAAAGACGGGAAAACTATGCATTTTTCGAGGACAACTTGTTCAAACTAATTTAAAGCACTTAAAAATATCTATCACCAGAAATAAAAAAAGTCTCTAGCTCAAAACCTAAAGTTTAGTTTTTATAAGAGGACGAAGCTCTGATGATGGCACGTTATGTGTTGAAAGTACTTAGCTGATAATAAAACATTTTTTACACACTATCAATTTTTTTGAGAACATACATTTGTTTGCCCTTTTGACCTACTTAGAAGTGCGTACAAGTCTTACAGTCTTTTCCAATTCAAAAATTAAGTGACTTATAATGAAAAGAATGTCAGTCCCCTCATTTTATTCAGCGAAAAAGTGGTCGCAAGCAACCCCCTAATCACCACCCTAATTAAAATTAGTAATTAACCTTATTTGGGTCTTTTTTACTTATGTATTATTAATAGGTTCTAGAAAAGGTTCTAGAAATAGAAAGGTTCTATTAATAGGTTCTAGAAGTTTGACCGGCTTAGAATGATTAGTTTTTAAAAAATGGAGTTAAAAGCGAATAACGAATTTTTGTAATTTGGAAAAAATGGCCTCTTCTTCAGAATAGCAAAATTAACATCAGAGATACGAAAAATTGTTTAAATATGAAATTGTAGCTTATTTAATTCTCAAGAACATGGTTTACAAAAATTTTTTCTACGGCAAAAATTTAGTGAGCTATTGACAATTAAACTTGTAATAACATGCAAAAACCACCTTTACCAACCCTTTCAAAGGCACCTCTTTTTGCGACTAAGGATTTTAAAAAGATTTAATATTAATAGTCTTATAGATCTTGTAAAAACAAAATTAGTTTGTTATCAAACTTTCTAGGATAAAAAATAAAAAAGTTATAAACTTAAAAAATTATAACTATAAAAGTTAAAAATAATGTAAGTTAGCGGTGCTTTTGGTCATTGGCCTTATTCATTCTTATTTATTTATCTATTATAAATAGGTTCTAGCAATTTAACTAGCTCAGAATGATTAGTTTTTATAAAATTGGAGTTAAAAACGAATAACGAATTTTTGTAGTTTCGTAACCAATGCCATTTTCTTCAGAATAGAAAGATTAGCATCAGAGATATGAAAAAATGTTTTGATATAAAATTGTAGGTTATTTATTTCCCAAGAACTTGGTTTGAAAAAAAAAATTTCCTACGGCAAAAACATTGATTTTTTCTTTACAAAACGAATACTTTCGATAGCGAATAAATCGAAAAATATTAATTTTATCAAAAAAGTGTATAGACAATTTTTTGCTTAGAATGACTGTTTTATCAACTTTTGCGGTCAAAATATAATAAAAAATTTCCACCCCCGAGATGGGGTGGCAACCACCCCCATGGTAAAAGCGCCTTTCGGAATCATATAGATTTTGATCGTTAGACTATCCACTACTTATTCTCAAATTTTCAAGCAAATCGATCCATTCTGTAAAAATTGCGAGGTGGAAAGCTTCGGTTCCTGGCTTATTAATATAATAGGAAAAGGAAAATTAAGGAACAGTCACAAGTCGTCCAAAAAGACGAATAACACAAAAACGATTTATCAGAAAAAGTGATAGGAGTTGGGCACGCTATAATAAGCAGAAAGCTGACAGATTTGCTAAGAATTTAGAAAATACTGTACAACCAAATGAAAGTAAGTCTCTATCTCATAGAATAAAATATAATCAAGAAGACATTGAAATTAAAATTAAATAATCCGAAAGAGATTGCAACAGAAAACAGAAACAATTTTATTCCTAAGAACGCCCCCAAGTTTGACCTGATATCGCGAGAGATATAAAAAAGATGATAATTAGAGGCCATGGAGAAAAGGAAATTGATTCCATCTCACCAATTTGGATTTAGAGAAAAGCACTCAATTATCGACCAGGTCCATCGAAAAACGGATCTAATAGAAAAAGCAATAGAAGAGAAAGACTCCTATTGGTTTTTAGCTTTAGAATGTCGGTTCTACCCTTTTCCTGGATGTAGCAGAAGCATTTGACGGGGTATGGCATGAAGGGCTTATGCACAAATTACAATTAACAATAACACTATCAAAACAATTATTACTGTTATTAGAATTATATATTACAGAGAGAGGTATTTAGAATAAAACAAGAAGATGTTTATTCAAACCTCAACGAAATCAAATCAGGAGTGCCACAAGGAAGTGTACTCGGCCCGGTACACAAGCGACATTCCTATTTCATCTGTTCCTTTTTCTGATGGCATTGCCATGTTGGCAGTAGGAGACGATCACAATGATGTAGCAAGAAAATTACAAGTTCAACGCACCATATAAATAATTAGACAAAGATATGGAGAATTAAATTAAATGAAACAAAATTTGTACAGGTAAACTTCACAAACAAAAATCAGCAATATATACCAATTAGAATCAACATGTCCATATCCCATATGCTAATACAGTGGAACCTCGATAACTCGGATTAATCGGGACCGCGGCCAATCCGGCTTATCGAAAAACCGGGTTAGCCGGAGAATATGGTAAAAATTAAGAAAATACGGCATACTTACAGATAAACTCCGTTATAATTGAAATAACGTGAAATATATATGCACAGTTAGTACACATCTAAATTACGTAAAGTTGTATAGAGTATAGAGTATTGTTCATTTCTTGGTAAAAACTCATGCGTAGACAAAAAAACACGCAAACACAAAGCTATCTAAAGCAAGATTACAGAACGGAAGCGAAAAATACGACTGTACTACACACAATACGGTCGCAATCGGAACAATGTTATGATATTTAAGAACAGAGGAGACTAAGGGAGCGTTCAAGTATTACGTAACGCGATTTTTGACCCCCTCCCCCCTACGTAACGCACTCTAATAGACGTTTAACTATTGCGTAACGCAATTTTTGAAGATTTTTGACCCCCCCCCCCCCACTTGCGTTGCGTAATACTTGAACGGTCCCTAAGACCATTGTTTAAAACAGAATTTTTTAAATAGTCCTTTTTGGACAATGCTAAGATAGTTTGAAATAAATAAAGGAATACAGGTGCCTGTTGTTTCCCATAATCCGAGAAAATGAACGTCGCTCTGTCGCCGTCTGCCATGAGTCTTTTTACTATTAGTCTAAGAGCTAGTGAACCCTCCGACTAACGGTGCTCCTGTAAGGCTAGAAATTTGTATAGTGATAATTTATAGCACACCAAGGCTAAAAACCATGACCTGGCAGGCATCAGTCCTGCACGTGTATCTACCAGGTGAATCGAAAAGTGCATAGTTTAGGGGGAAAATAAACTTTCTCCTGTAAAGTTTAAATTTAAGTATGTGTTTGAGTAAGTCATTTAGAAAAAATGTGTACAATGACAGGCGATTCTGAACAGCATAAGACCTTGCCAGGCGAGGGGAGAGATTAGGGGTTTTTACTAAAATTATTTTTTTGCATCGAACAAAGTTTTTTTTAGGTTTTTTGAATCATTCCAAACAGAAAAGGTCTTTAGTGATTTTTCTCTTAGGTTAATAGTTTTTGTTATATAAGCGATTAAAAATTTTGAAAATTGCGAAATCGGTAATTTTTAACCCTAAATCGGACTTAACTAGAAATTTCAATTTTACCAAGGTAGGTAGATGTTCTTTAAACATTGATTGATGGAATTCCGAAGAGTTTTTTGTTTTGCAATACAATATCGAAAACCCCTTTGTTTTTTAATTGCTAATCAAGCGGGCGCGACACTGTAAGTGAGGACGTTTGAGTTTGCATAAATTCATTATCTCGAGAATGGGCAAATTTGAAGAGAAATCCTCAGACAAGTCGATTTTTATTTTTAAATTAGCATTTTTTGGAATATACAGGGTGTCCAGAAACACTACCGACAAACGAAGACAGGAGATTCTTCAGATAATTTTAAGATAATTTAACCCAATTCACTTATCCGAAAATGCTTCCTAAGGGAGCTAGAGCTCTTTGAAGATGGCGTCTTGTAATTAGTTTTTCTTAAATGCCTCCAGAACGCTTCTATTTAGAAAAACAAAAATTGGTACGCGTATTTATCTACAAGATATAAATCTAATCCATCCATTGCAAATTTCTAGTACCGGTCATAGGTGTCCGTTTTGGGTAGGGCAACGGTTATTTTATCGCATAACTTTTTTATCTTTAACTTTTATGTATTTCTGACACTGGATTATGAAATTGTGAAGTATTCTAGTACTAAAAGGTACTCTTGTTTTAAATCGGTAGGACACGCCGTTTTCTAGAAAAATCGATTTGAAAATATTTCGCTTTTTAAATAAAAAAAAAATTCAAAAAAAAACTGTTTAGAAAGACGAAAACTGGTACATTTATTTATATTCCAGAGATAAATCGATTTCATTAATTGCGAATTTCCAGTACTGGTCATAGGCGTCCGTTTTGGGTAGGTCAACAGTTATTTTATAGCATAACTTTTTGTCTTGAATTTTTGAGCATTTTTGACACTAGATTATTAAATTATGAGGTATTCGAGTACTAAAAGTTACTCTTACTTTATGTTGATAAAATACTTCGTTTTTTGTTGAAAAGTTCTTTCAATTTTTTTTCAAATTCCAAAAACGAAAAACTTTCAAATCGATTTTTCTAGAAAACGGTGTGTCCTACCGACTTACAGCAAGAGTACCTTTTATTACTATAATACCTCACAATTTAATAATCCGCTGTCAAAAATGCATAAAAGTTGAGGACAAAAAAGTTATGCGATAAAATACCCGTTGCTATACTCAAAACGGACGCCTATTACCGGTACTAGAAATTTGCAATGGATGGAATCGATTAATCTCTAAAAAGTAAATAAGCATACCAATTTTCGTTTTTCTAAATAGAAGCGTTCTGGAGATATTTAAGAAAAACTAATTTCAGGACGCCATCTTCAAAGAGCTCTAGCTCCCTTAAGAAGCATTTTCGGACTAGGTGAATTGGGTTAAATTGCCTTAAAATTATCTGAGAAATCTCCTGTCTTCGTTTGTCGGTAGAGTTTCTGGACACCTTGTATATAATACTAATGAAGTCATCTATCTGGGCGTGCTGACGTAATCAATGATTTTTTTAAACGAGAGTAGGGGTTTTGTGATAGTTCATTTGAAAGGCTATTTAATTCTCTATTCAATAATATAAACATTAACATAATTATTTATACAGGGTGTACAGAAAATTTTTTTCTTCTCTTTGTCTAAATTAATTTAATAAACACACTTCTTGTTTTTCACAATTGTACACATTTCTTCTTAATGACTTACCTACTCAAATACCTACTTAAATTTAAACTTTACAGGAGAAAGTTTATTTTCCCCTAAACTACGCACTTTTCGATTCACCTGGTAGATACACGTGCAGGGCTGATGCCTGCCAGGTCATGGTGTTTAGCCTTGGTGTGTCATGAATTATCACTATACAAATTTCTAACCTTAGAGGAAGACCGTTAGTCGAAGGGTTCACTAGCTCTTATTAGACCATATCGTATAGTTCAGATTACACAAATACACATTATCTCGCTATATATATTATATATTACCTATATTACATACATTTTTATTGTTGAAATGTTTGTCTGATGAAAATCGGTCCGGGTTAGCCGGACTTCTGGGTTAATGGGGGGCCGACTTATCGGGGTTCCACTGTACTGCAAAGTACATATTTGGGTATTGCACTGAATGCTGGACTTCGATGGAAAGAGTAAAACGTAAAAGGTAAAAAAGAAACAGGAAGAACTCAAAATTAAATAGAGAAAAATCCATTGGCAGCGTGATAGAAAATCCAAGTTGTTTAATATATAATAAATTATTGTCATATAAACAGATTATTAAGCAGTTTGGACATATGGTATTCAGCTCTGGGGTTGTACCAATAAATGCGATATTATTCCTATAAAATACCCTGTAAATTTACTATTTTAGTTGGGAATAAGTCACAATTTCAGTTTGAAGTTAAGTTTATTTGACGTTTCGATTTCCAATTTGGAAATCGTTATCAAAATACAAAACATTAATAAATTAAACAAATTTTGTTTTTGTTGCTTTTTAATAAAAAATTTTTCTAATAATTTAATTTTATCTGACTCATTTATACTGTGAATTCAGACATATACTATGGAACAGTATATGTGAATACATAACAATTTCTACTTGGGAGAAACTGCAAGAAAACTACGTGTCAGGATAAATGTACATGAATCATACATCAAGAAAAGATTTCGAAAAATCCAAGATATGCAAACAAGCCTGGGACGACGAGCCCCTTGTACAATGGAAGGATGCATCAATAATCATGAAAGAAACAGACACGAAAAAGAGAAAAGTCAAAGGAGCAACCCTCATCCTACTTAACGAAGAAAAATGTAGAGCAAACACATTAACATAATGCAGAAAACTTTGGTTGAAAATACTAAAAGAAGAAGCCAACAACAAGAACATACCACAATAGGGGTGTTTGTAAAAGAAGTCGTAGAACACATCTCAACAATTTCATACATAATACGCCGGCACACAATTATACAAATACACTTTATATTCAGAAATTTTTAAAAAGTTAATTCATACAACTCATCTACGATACTAATTTCACATACAAATTAAGACAAAATATCACAAAAACAGTCAGAATTTTATACACCCTGGGTAATAATATCACCTTCAAACAATTTTTTCAACCACACACTTGCTGTAGCCAATAAGATTTAGGCCAAATATGTCAAGTTTTGAAAAGGCATAAATCAAATGTAGGTTATCTCTCGCTCTTGTCGTTTCCCCATTACTGAGGATTGTGATTTCTTCCAATATTCCTAACAATGTTTCTCCATCCGTCTCTATCTTCAGCTGCTCTAAGAGCTTCGCAGAATGAGTTTCCAGCTTAATGCTTTATTTCGTCAAACCATCTAGTTCGTGATCGTCCTCTTGATCTTCTCCCCGGAACGTTTCCAGAAATCTCTCCAAACTATCGTCACCTCTGCGAACCACGTGACCAAAGAATTGCAGTATTCATTGCAAACATATTGTGGACAGCCTTTTATTAATCTTGAGTTGGTTTAGAATGGAAACGTTTGTCCTATGAGCTCTCCAAGGTATGCGCAGCATTTTTCTCCAGCACCACATCTCAAAGGCATCAATTTTTTGGCGCTCGCATGCGCGAAGAGTCCAAGTCTCTGCTCCGTATAGAAATATTGAGAATACAAGGGTCTCATCTTGACAGTCTCATCTTGATATATCTTGACATCATTTACCATCAAGGCAGGGCCGGCGATAACGGGCCTGCAAGGGATGCACTGCAGGCGGGCGCCCCTGTTTGGGGGGCGCCAAAATGAGCTTTTTTCCGCCGGTGCTATACAAAATACTAATTTAAAACAAACCGAAGGGTGCCTATGCTTCTTTTGCAGGCGGGCGCCTTATACCCTAGCGCCGGTACTGCATCAAGGTATACACATACCTTGGTACCAACATAAACAGCCAGTGGGACCACTCAAGTGAAATAAAACAACGCATAGAAAAAGCGAGATCAGCGTTCATAACGATAAAGTCTCTTTTCAGAAGCCACGATTTACTTCTTGCTACCAAAATCTCTATTATCAGATGCTATGTATTTTCTACGTTATTATATGGAGTAGAGGCCTGGACACTTTCCGATGCTTCTTTGAGAAAACTCGAGGCATTCGAGATGTGGTGTTACAGGCGCATTTTGAGAATTTCGTGGGTGGATCGTGTGACTAATGTTGAGGTTCTACGTAGAATAGGCCAGGAATGCGAGATTATTAACACAATCAAAGAGCGCAAACTAGAATATATTGGCCATGTTATGAGGAATGAACAGAGATATGGCTTGTTACAACTCATTCTTCAAGGCAAGGTATTTGGAAAGAGAGGACCAGGGAGAAGAAGAATATCTCTGCTTCAAAACCTGAGAAAGTGGTTTAATACATCGACAACCTGACTATTCAGAATAGCAGCAAGCAAAGTTAGGACAGCCATGCTGATCGCCAACATCCAGAACGGATAGGCACCTTAAGAGGAAGATCTTGATATTTTGAGAGATAGATCTGTCTTTTCAAACTTCAGTTAGGCGACTCATCGCATTTTTTGCCATACCAATACGTCTCCGAACTTCTGCTTCAAACTTATATAGCTTCACAAATGTAGGTTATAGCTAGAAGTCTAGATTATAGAAACTTCCTAGAATTTTTTAGAAACGTCTTTTTTGGGAACAAATCCCGGTGTAGAAATAAAAACTTCAAACATTTAGCTCATTAAAATTAATGTAATCTTTATTACAGCAATAGTAATTAATTGTGGCTTAATCCCAGATAAACATAATTAGTCCAGGGCTCATCTGTTTTGAGATGGACGTTGAGAGGTGACACACATTTTTTTGCAGAAATTGCTTAAAAATAACTCAAATAATAATATTTGAGTTATCCTCCCACTCAAAATGGTCCGGAACATTGTTTAAATAATCAAAATGTCAAAATATGAAGGAAAAATTCGATTTTTTATTGATTTTTTGAATATAACTTTAAAACTGTTCATTTCTGAGAAAAGTTGTACTAAAATAAAAGTTGCGTAATTAAATTTACTATAATATAGAATTGGTTAAAAATTTAAAAAATAGTCACGAAAAAAACCATACAAAAACAAGTATTCGCACTTTACGTTTTTCAACCATTTATGCTACACTTAGGATCTTCACATTTTAGCCAGAAAAACTTTATGATATAGTAAAACAACACTGTAAATTTCATAAAGATAGGTTTAATAGATTTTGCAAAATAAATTTTGCAATCCAGCTTTGGCAAAAAAAATTAATTTTTTAAAAATGTTGCAGGACTGAAAATAAAGCAGATAGTAAGTTGAATTTTTTTTGCTTATAGAAGTGTACTGTACCTTTCATTTGCAATTAGCAAAATTAAAATCGAATAATTACCACGGCGTCAGGAAATTTTTTAAATAAACATTAATTTTTGGTGCTGCGTGCAGGACAGTGGTGTTCGATTCACACAAGTTGATTTCCATCAAAATTTCTTCTAATCTTTATTTAATATATTATTTTCTTACTCTATATTTTGTTGTATTTTAATATTTAAATTCCACAAAAATCAAACTAATTTTATTATTGTTTGTGAAATATTGTTTAAACAATTGCATATGTTTAAAAATAATAAACTTTTATTCTCTAAGTTAAAATATATGAAGAAAGAAAGTTTTTGCTAAAAAAAGTGTTATTTCAAAGGATAGAGTATGTGTTTTTATTTTGCAATAAACAAATTTATTTATTTATATCGAAATGTAATAAAAATTAAAATGTATCAATCATTATCAAAGGTCATTGAAATGCCCAATCAGAGCAAACTATCCGCTGTCCTGCGCGTAGCACCAATAATTAATGTTTATTTAAAAAAATTCCTGACGCCGTGGCAGTTAATCGATTTTAATTTTGCAAATTGCAAATAAAAGGTACAGTACACTTCTATACGCAAAAAAAACACAGGTACAGTACACTTCAACTGGCTATCTGCTTTATTTTCAGTCCTGTAACAATTTAAAAACACGAATTTTTTTTGCGAAAGCTGGATTGCAAAATCTATTGAACTGATCTTAATGAAATTCACAGTATTGTTTTACTGTATCATAAAGTTTTTCTGGGTGAAATATGAAGGTCCTAAGTGTAGCATAAATGGTTGAAAAAACGTAAAATGCGAATACTTGTTTTTGTATAGTTTTTTCGCAATTATTGCTATTTTGCAACAAGGGTGACTATTTTTTAAATTTTTAACCAATTCTATATTGTAGGAAATTTAATTATGCAACTTTTATGTCAGTACAACTTTTCTCGTAAATTAATACTTTTAAAGTTATAATCAAAAAACGAAGAAAAAAATCGAATTTTTTCTTCATTTTTTGACATTTTGATTATTTAAACAATGTTCCGGGCCTTTTTGAGTGGGAGGATAACTCAAATATTATTATTTGAGTTATTTTCAAGCAATTTCTGCAAACAAAATTTGAGTCACCTCTCAACGTCCAAATGTACTAATATTTTTACAGATCCGCCCGGGTCTAAATAATTAAATTAAAACTTCTTATACACTTTGTATCTTCTGCTGTGTACATCTTAAAATAAAGTTCATGATTGCTACCTCCCCGATTAAAAACAAAAAGCCATTTCTTAAATTAATTTATAAATGCCTCCTTTTCGATCAATCTTTTGTTAGTCCAAAAAGTAAATTTTACCGCCAACTCGAATGTTTTCGAAATTGAGTACGGCGAAATTACAGCGCTCTGGTGTTTTAGATCCCAAAGTTTTGATCGTATTGAAAAGTCCTTCCCTGTGGTTAGTTCGAAGCATCGTTTGTTGTAAATCATGAGAGAGAAACGAACGCATTAATGTGCGCCCCTTAGCCCCTTTCACCTCTTTAGCCGCCTCTCGCATGCCGCCGCCGCCGGAGGCAGCGCTAGTGGCCGCCTCCGCAGGACCGGTCCGACATATCTCTTCGATGAAAAAGTACTAAAACGTTTCCAGAACAACAACACAACTGTCAAAAGTATAAGTTAGATGACCATTTCCCGTTACAGAAGTCGAACGAAAAAAGCAAAGATATGGTAAGATTGGGTTAAAGATAAACTTTTAAACACATTAAACGACAAAAGCTTAAAATATTAAAATAATAAACTTGATTTGAACTATATAAATAATTTGTATAAAAACACAGAAGCATACAATGTATAACAATCTTAAATATTTCAAGAAACTTGTAGAAACATTCTAGTCCAGGTAATGAAGCTTAACATAGGACAAAACCTCGCAATTTTTACAGAATGGATCGATTTGCTTGAAAATTTTAGAATAAGTAGTGGATAATTCAAGGATCAAAATCCATCTCACGACAAAAGGCGCTTTTACCATGGGGGTGGAAATTTTTGAAGTTATACTTTAGGAGCGATTGCGAGTAAAATTTCATAATACTGCGCGTATGCGCACACAGACAGTATGGACATTTAGTTGCTGAATCTTTCAAGTTATGTATAAATATATCAGTGTAAGAAAAGGTGTGAAAAGAATATATTAGTGTTTTTAGTAAATATATTTTATAATTTTTGTGTCTTTGGATTTGTCTTCCTCAGCCTCAGGAGTAAGATGAGTATTATTAAAACATTTTATTGTATATTTATTATACTTCACCTTGTCTGTTTGTTACCGTGAATTGTCATTAGGTACGTCCGAACCAATACAGACACAGTCCTCGTAGCTTATTTGGTATAGCATTCGGCCAGAGATCTAGAGGTCTTGAGTTCGAGTCTGGAGCAATCCTATACTTTTTTTTTATTTTTTTTTGCAAGCAGTAAGCACAAAATTAAAGCAAACTGTTTAAAGTATATTTATTTTTTAGGAAATCATATTATAATAGAAGTATAACTTCTTACGTGCGTACAAAGTACACACACATTCATTTTTATTATATTTTGACCGCTAGAGTTGGTAAAAACATTCATTATAATAAGCAAAAAACGTTCTATACATCTTTTTGATAAAATTAATAGTTTTCGATTTATTCGCTATCGAAAGCGTTAGTTTTATATCGAAAAAATCAATGTTTTTAATCAGTTTTCTGCTAATAACTCAAAAAGTTTTCGTTTTATCAAAACAACTTTACTTAACAATAATGTATCTTTCGAAAAAATAAACGAGCTATTCTTTATTATATGTTGGCTGTTCTTCGTCAAATGCTAAATATGTTAGTTTCAAAGTCAAAGGACGGGAAAACTATGCATTTTTCGAGGATAACTTGTTGAAACTAGTTTAAAGTAAAAATGTATACCATTTTTATTCAGTTGCAATGCGAAGGCAAAACAATCTTACTTTTCAATTAGAATACGGAGTGCAATCCAGCTCTCTGAATCGCGATTTTCGATTCTTATTGGAATCTCATCGGAGAGAGCGCAGGCTTGTTCTCCATATCCTAACTGACCAGCACCGAGAGCTGTTCCCACACATTGCAACTGAAACAAATGTGGTAGGTGACTAGCGTCATCTGGCAATTGAAAGATGAAGTTTTTCATTCCTAAAAGCAAAATTAATAATATTGAAAATATTAAAAATATTACTAAAAGATTTTTAAATTGAAAAACTTATTGGTACACTTTCCTGGTGCCATTTCCAAGGCTTCTACAATTTGCAAGCCAAATGGATGCTGCAGTGAAGACAAAGGGAAGGAATTCTACACTATGCAATTCACATCCCCGTCTTTACCAAGCTGCAGACCTATCGTTAATAGGTTCTAGAAGTTTGATCGGCTTAGAATAATTAGTATTTAAAAAAATGGAGTTAAAAGCGAATAACGAGTTTTTGTAATTTGGTAAAAAATTACATTTTCTTCAGAATAGAAAGATTAGCATCAGAGATACGAAAGAATATTTAAATATAAAATTGTAGCTTATTTATTTCCCAAGAACTTGGTTTGCAAAAATTTTGTTTACGGCAAAAATTGAGTGAGCTATTGACAATTAAAACTTGTAATATCATGCAAAAACCACCTTTACCAAACCTTTCAATGCCACCTCTTTTTGTGACTGAGAATTTTAAAAGGATTTAATATTAACAGCCCTTTAGATCTTGTAAAAACCTACAAAAAACTTTTTTAAGGAACTTTCTAAGATAAAAAAAGAATGTGTGTGTACTTTGTACGCTCGTAAGAAGTTATACTTATAACAGAATTAAACACACACACAAACACATTGAAAAATGCCACAAACGATTTATGAACAATAATTGTTGGAAAAAATTTAATTAAATACGTATTTCCTTAAAAAAATTAGATAATAATATACTTACAATCATAAAATGTATAAAAAAAATAAAAGTTCGTATTGAGGATTGAACCCACGTACATTGTGTTCAATTGTAACACGTTTAGATATCGGCTACCGGGACATATATGCATCTTACTGGAAGATAGAGCAACTGAACAACTTGACAGTTCCGAATTTAACCACATTAGTTTGATGCAGTGATCAGGGCCTATTTTACCACTAGGCCCGTGAGGCACCTGCCTCGGGCCCGTATTTGAATGGGGCCCGGAAAGATCACCAAACAAAACATGTTTATTACAATAACAAAACAAATTTCCAAAATTCTTTCATTTTACGAACAGGCAATGATAAATATGATAACCATAAGAGTTATAATTAAGTGGATAGGCGCAAACTTTCGGCTTCAATGGTCTTTAAATGCTTTCATTTTTTCGAATCCTCAAAAAACTAATAAATATTTTTAAAAAATTTAGACGCAGAATGAAAGATTACATTATTACCGAGGGGCGAATATCCCTTAGAATAAATAAAAAGTTTCTTTTGAATAAGATATGTATTTAAAATTAAAAATCATACTCAATTTTCTCTTTTTTTTCAGCCCTGTAACTTATTAAAATAAACATTATCGAAGATTTCAGGGACTGTCGGCCCTCGGTAGTAACATAATATTTTATTCTGAGTTTAAATTTTTCAAAAATACGTATTAGTTTTCTCAGGCTTCGAAAAAAAAAAACGAATGCATTTAAATAGCATTGAAGCCGAAAGTTTGAGCCTATCCCCTTAAACAATGTTTAATTGTTTTTATTGTTAATTTTATTTATTGTTAATAAAAATTTTATTTTCTTTTGCAACTATATTTCTATTTATTAAATAATTAATACATTTAAAAAAGTTATTATTATTATTAAATTATATTTAGGGGTCCGAAAATTGTGTAGTGCCTCGGGCCTGATTTAAAGTAAAATAGGATCTGGCAGTGATGTGGTAGGGATCCCACATCACTGGTTTGATGTCTACGGAATTCAAATATTACAACACAACAAAACAGAGCAAGAAAACAATATTAGATGAATATTTTTAGAAATTTTGTTGGTTATGTAGATTTATTTTACATACATAATAGGTAGGTTTATTTTACATTTTCCAAATAGGTTATGTAATTTTTTATTGCGATACTGAAACATTTACAATTATTATTGCGTACCTGTTGCTTTTAAAAACTATTTAAAAAGTCACTACAATTATAAACTTTTTGTTTCTGTCCTCACAACAATAAAACTACTATATTATACGACATTTGTTTACCTCCATATTGAACAATTATTATTGACAGATCATTTTAACACCCAATCAGAGCCCGTATAATGACTAATACCATACTGTCGGTGTGCGCATGCGCGCAGATTAATAATAAATAATCACCCTCAATCGCGCCTAAAGAAGTATAACTTTAAAAAATAAAAAAGTTACGGTTAAAAAATCAATACAGTTGGAAAAATGAAAGAATACCCAAAAACGATCACATCAATCACTTATTTTGTATTTGCTGTCTTTTTCTATAAATAACAAACATTTGTTATAGAACTTTTTATTACACGGAATGCCGAGACTTCCGGTGCTTAAATCATACCCTAAACTTCAAAGCAATTGTTTACAAGTTATTTAATTTGTGTATCCCAAATTAATTTTTTTTTGCAACACCCTAAGTCAGAAAATGATTAAGTTACAGTAATACTTTGGATAGTTTATGAAAGAAGAAGATTTATACTATTAATTTAATTAAAAAAAATGAGAAAAAATAATTCTAAATATTGCAAAATTATTTTGCAAGAACATGTGAATTAAAAATGGGGGGGGGGGGTTAACTTCGTCCCTAATTTCCCTAGGACAATTGTTTTTCCTTCTAAATGTGTATTATAAAAATTCAGTCTTTCTAAATATGAAAAAATAATTTTTCTACGGGTAACGGTTAAAAAGTTATTCTAATTGTTTATAAGTAAGCAAAAAATCGACATGTTTTTGTAAAATAATTTTACACTGTTTAAAATTACTTTTTGTCATATTTTTTTAATTAAGTTAATAGTATAAATAATGTTCTTCTTTCATAAAATGTCCGAAGTATTACTGTAACCTCATAATGTTCTGACTTACAGTGTTGCAAAAAAATTGAATTTGGGATAAACAAATTAAATAACTTTTAAACCATTTGACCAATTGCTTTGAAATTTAAAATATAATTTAAGCACAAGAAGTCTCAGCATTCCTTGTAATAAGAAGGTTATAACTTAATTTTTACATAAGTTATGAACATTTATAAAATCTCAAAATTTATGACTTTTTTGCAATTTTCTAAGCAACAAATAAGGATCGACATATTCAGCGAACGCCATATTGAAGTTTTTTATATGATTTATGAGTTTCTTATGCTCAAATTTGTTTAGAATGCTTCACTTTTTAGTCATAGACGAAAAAAGCGAAAATTTACCGTTTTTTGATCTTCATTTGTTTATAGCTATGTATATCATCAAAATCGGCTCCAGGAAACATATAAGTTATTAATATAGATGTCCATACTAATCAAAAAATTTGGATTCGACCTGGAGGGGGATGTGTCACGAGAAAAATCTTATTTCTCTGGACTAACAACCTACAGAGACTGTTCTGTCCCATTCACGGTGAAGCATATTCTGATTGATTGCCAGTACTATGCAGAAAAAAAGAACATATGGAATCTCAGACGGCATCAAAACATTTTTTTCAATACTGTCCTGTATTCTGGTCCATGGCAGCACCTCCACCACAGTTATCTATCAACAAAGTGAAAATTCTCCCAATGCTCGGTCTTTACAAAAACGTTACAGTGATGTATGTCGACCATGGCTGGGCTAACGCTGGGTTTGGGATACGACCCTTTTTGGCTTTGTATCTCATTCCCTCACACATCATTGGCACTGCTAATGATTTAGTTGTTTATGCATGGTGACAACCAAAGAACAAAGATTTTATCAGGAGTAATTTTAAGGATTAGTATGATTGCGATGGAGAGCATTAAATGAGATGATCCTGATACTTACTAAAAATACCGGTAAATTTAAATCGTCGCTTATAGGCATTCTCACATAAGTGTAAAGTAGTAATTATAGCTGAGGACATTATAATTAGGAAAGAATAAAATTATAGCATGTTTCTTAATTGGGCAGAACTCTAAAGAATTGACCTAGGTAAATTAAGTATTACCTTTTGTATATATTCCATGTTTATACCATATTTTTTCGTATCTTACGTAACATTTTTTCAAACAACATTCATACCCTATAAAATTGTAGTGATTTGACGTCAAAAAGCTATTTATGTTCAAATGAGTTTAAATATATAGGCCTAGATCCCGCGTACGAAAAAAAGTTGACTAATAGCAAGCTGAAAATTTGTTAATAGCTTAACGGGGCCTAGTCGGACAAACTT
The DNA here is from genome assembly GCF_917563875.1 of Diabrotica virgifera virgifera. Classification (NCBI taxonomy): domain Eukaryota; kingdom Metazoa; phylum Arthropoda; class Insecta; order Coleoptera; family Chrysomelidae; genus Diabrotica; species Diabrotica virgifera. Next base: position 7,547,580 of record NC_065445.1, read on the forward strand.
TGATATACGGGAACACTGGAACAGGGGAAGTTTTAATTGTGGAACAGGTTACAGATTTCGAACGTCAGATTACGAAAACGTTCCATGTATTTTGTCGGACAGAACTTCCAATTGACTTGTTACCCTTTCATTAAACTCTCATGCGAAAATCAGACTGCTATTTACTACCAACACAATTCCTGTCATTTAACATGTTCTACGTTTCGGACTTATTTAAATGCCCAACATATTTGTCGAACAAACATTTCTACCGAAGAACTTCAAGGAATACTTGACGCACTAAATCATTGTAAAATTACAAATGAAAATCAAATAAAATGTCGAACCCCAAAAGACTCCATTTTCAAACAAATAAATGTTTAAAAATAATAAAATCTTTGGATTTCTTAGTTCGGAAACAGATTCTCTCTTATACCTATTCCCCATCCTTCTAAAATTTGCAAGGAATAAAGGGTGATGAATGCAGAGACATGGGGAGTCTATATAGTTGCACTCCACAACACATCATTTCACCGAGGCAAAGATCAACAAATCTGTCTCCTAGTACTCAATACGTGAGTAAGAACGTAGGTAGATAAAGGCATTATTTTTATTTTCGATTCAGAGATCATTGCCATCTTTCTATGGACCATTTCGAACTCCTTAGTTCTCATCAGGAAAGCTACCGTAATGATGCTCTGAAAAGAAAATAAAAATCTTTGCCATTTCTGTCAATTATAAAATATAATTAACATTCAGACGCTATAGCGACATCTATTAACAACTTGTCGAAACCCAAAAGACTCCATTTTCAAACAAATAAATGTTTAAAAATAATAAAATCTTTGGATTTCTTAGTTCGGAAACAGATTCTCTCTTATACCTATTCCCCATCCTTCTAAAATTTGCAAGGAATAAAGGGTGATGAATGCAGAGACATGGGGAGTCTATATAGTTGCACTCCACAACACATCAATTCACCGAGGCAAAGATCAACAAATCTGTCTCCTTGTACTCAGTACGTGAGTAAGAACGTAGGTAGATAAAGGCATTATTTTTATTTTCGATTCAGAGATCATTACCATCTCTCTATGGACCATTTCGAACTCCTTAGTTCTCATCGGGAAAGCTACCGTAATGATGCTCTGAAAAGAAAATAAAAATCTTTGCCATTTCTGTCAATTATAAAATATAATTAACATTCAGACGCTATAGCGACATCTATTATCAACTTGTCGAAACCCAAAAGACTCCATTTTCAAACAAATAAATGTTTAAAAATAATAAAATCTTTGGATTTTTTAGTTCGGAAACAGATTCTCCCTTATACCTATTCCCCATCCTTCTAAAATTTGCAAGGAATAAAGGGTGATGAATGCAGAGACATGGGGAGTCTATATAGTTGCACTCCACAACACATCAATTCACCGAGGCAAAGATCAACAAATCTGTCTCCTTGTACTCAGTACGTGAGTAAGAACGTAGGTAGATAAAGGCATTATTTTTATTTTCGATTCAGAGATCATTACCATCTCTCTATGGACCATTTCGAACTCCTTAGTTCTCATCAGGAAAGCTACCGTAATGATGCTCTGAAAAGAAAATAAAAATATTTGCAATTTCTGTCAATTATAAAATATAATTAACATTCAGACGCTATAGCGACATCTATTAACAACTTGTCGAAACCCAAAAGACTCCATCTTTAAACAAATAAATGTTTAAAAATAATAAAATCTTTGGATTTCTTAGTTCGGAAACAGATTCTCTCTTATACCTATTCCCATCCTTCTAAAAATTGCAAGGAAAAGGGTGATGAATGTATAGAGATGGGGAGTCTACATAGTTGCACTCCACAACATATCAATTCACCGAGGTAAAAATCAACAAATCTGCTTCCTAGTACTCGATACGTGAGTAAAACCGTGGGTAGATAAAAGGCATTATATTTAATTTCGATTCAGAGATCATTACCATCTTTCTATGGACCATTTCGAACTCTTTTGTTCTCATCAGGAAAGCAACTGTAATGATGCTCTAAAATCAAATACTAATATTATCAGATTCACTAAGTTATTTACAGGCCATCAAACATGTTTATCCTAACCACATCAATCTATTTCTAATTAAAGACGCGTTGCATCAGCTCCAATTTTCTGGGAAAGCCATCTCATTTATGTGAGTCCCATTCCATGTAGGAATAACTGGTAATGAGTTAGCGGACAAAACAGCGTTCGAAGCGATAAACAATGTGAACATTCCGACTACAGCTAGCAGGCATAGCAATCTCTGACACTAAACCTTTATTCAAGACTCATGTAAGCAAAATCTGGCAAAAAATATGGGATCAAACAAACACAAATCTGAAGACCATTAAACCAGACGTATCTTTAAAAAATCTTCCTATGCCACCAAAAAGAAAAGACCAGGTAATTATCAGCAGACTCCGGCTTGGACACACACGACTTACCCACTGCTACGTAATCTCCAAGGAACCGCCACCAATGTGCCAAAGATGCCAAACACCTCTCACAGTTAACCATATAATAATAGAATATCCAGAGTACACTTCAGCGAAAACGATATTCAAGATACCCAACAGCCTGAAAGAAGCACTGGTCACAAAATTCAATGAAGTTCTATCTTTTGTAAATCATTGTAAACTGTATAACAAATTATGATTCATTTTTTTTCTTTGTAAACTCTAAATAATCTCCATATTTTTGTCATTCATATATTCAAAAAATGTATCTTTGGCTCTATCTGTTTTGTATTATAAATGTACCGCTAATAACCCGAGTGGTTGATGTGGATAAATAAATATAAAAAAACATTTTTTCATTATTTATAATGAAAATATAATATTATAAATATATAAATAAAATATAATATTATATATAAATAATAAAAAATAATATGTATTATATAAAGTTTACTATTTAGTCCATTCTTTCACGGTTTTTTTTCTTCCTTATTGGCTTTGGATTACTTGATCCATTCAGCCACGATAGATAATAAATTACTGTTTGCTACAATATTCCAAATATAATACATTGCATTACATAATACATTAGGTACATGTGCGCACATATAATACTTATGCACGCACATACATACATACATATGTAGAAGTGGAAACATTTAATTGACCAGTAGGTATACTCCTCATTCATGGCCCTAACCAACTTAAATTAATTTACAAATAATTAAATCGACAAAAAAAACTACATGCTAATACTAAATACTAATACTAAATGCTAATAAATATGTTTTTTTTACACAGCGATAAGGTTTCAACCCGGATCAACCCCGCGGAGGTTTACACCCTCTTTGTGTTTTTAATTTTTTTTTCTTTTTTATTTTTTTATAATTTATTATACTTTTTTTTTATTTATTTAATTTTTTTTTAATAAGATTTAATTTTTTTTATACATTTTTTTTGTATACATATTTTTTTGTATAATTTTTTTTTTAATTTTTTCAATATAAACTTTTATACAATTCTATTCTTATTACCTCCCTGCAAAATCTACTTAATGAACTTTCACAGGGAGACAATATTACATAATAAGGATAAACATAAAAAAACAATAATTATTGCTAAACACATTCAACCGGACTTCTTTCACGGTTTTTGCTCTAACAGGGGCGTCATTTGGGCGTCCAGGGGGGGGCATTTGCCCCCCCCCTGGCCCTAAAAAATGACTGAAATTTACAAAAAATACATCAATATTCATCATAACATCATATATAATGTATTGTATATATAGTGCTTGCCCCCCCCCCCAAACAAAATTTCAAATGACGCTCCTGTGCTCTAAATTTTAAAGAACCGCTTGGATTGACATGAAATTTGGCATACGTATAGCTTACATGTCAAAGAAAAAAAGTGATATTGTGCCGATGTGTGCTTTTGCCCTGGGGGTGAAAAAATATATGTCCAAAATAAGTCCGAAAATGGGTAAAATGACTAATTTTACGTAACTTTTGTTCTATAGAGCTTTTTCGCCAAGTCAACACTTTTAGAGTTATTTGCGAGTGAATATGTTCATTTTTCAACAAAATAACCACATTTTTAGACGGTTTTTCGCAAATAACTCAAAAAGTAAGTATTTTGTCGAAAAAAACGTTCTTAGCTAAAATATAGCTTATAAAAAAGTAAAAAAAAAATGGTGTACGCGTTAGGTCTCTGGATCTCGTAGAACCAGAGTTATAGCCAATGAAAAATAGATTCATATTCACCAAATTTCAAATAGAATATTTCGACGTGAAATATCCAAAAACTTAAGCACTTTTTGGGGAAAACCCATTATAACTTTTTTAAAGTGTTTAAAAAAAGCTTTATTTCTGTTTTTACAAAAAGTTTCTAGCATTAAATTTAAGCAAGTTACGCTCAAAATAAAGTTGGCCCCTTTTGTTTTTGCAAAAAAAAATCGGGAAGACCACCCCCTAATTAGCAACTTAAATAAAATTAATCGTTACCGCTCCACAAATTATTTTACTTATGTCGTCTTTATATGATCTGTAAGTTTTATCGATTCAAAGTGCTTATTTTTGAAAAAATTTGGTTTTAAAATAAGATTTTTAAAAATTTAAATTTTGAAAAATATGCTTTTTTTCAAAATAAGTTAAAAATTGTTAGAGATACCAAAAATCTCGAGAAACAAAAAAAAGTCAGATTTGCTTTTCTAAATATCATGTATTTTTTTGTTTTTCTGTTAGACAAAAATTGATTAAGATTTGGTGTTTCTAAATTCGCATACATTCGTGATCCCCTCGACTCGTTCAACTCCTTTTAACTACAGTCCTTTCAATAATAAGGACTTTGAACCGATGAAACTTACAGATTATATAAACAATATGTACACGATTTAAGAAACTTGTGAAGTCGTAACGATTAAGTTCAATTAAGATACTAATTAGGGGGTGATTTTCTCGATTTTTTTACCAAAACCAAAAGGGACTAACTTTATTTTGAGCGTAACTTGTTTAATTTTGATGCTAGAAATTTTTTTATAAAACAAAAATGAAGCTTTTTTTAAACACATTACCAACCTAAGTGGTAATGAGTTTTCCCCGAAATGTGCTTCATTTTTATTTATTTCACATTAACGTATTCCATTTGGAATTTGACGAATATGAACCTATTTTTCATTAGCTATAACTCTGCTTGTACTAGGTGTAGAGACGTGAGATATACAGCATTTTTTTAAAAATTTTACAGGCTATATTTTTGCTAAGAATGTTTTTTCGACAAAATACTTACTATTTGAGTTATTTGCGAAAAACTGTCTAAAAGCGTGGTTATTTTGTTGAAAAAATGAACATATTCACTGCCAAATAACTCGAAAAGTATTGACTTAGTGAAAAATTTCTATAGAACAAAAGTTACTTAAAATTAGCCAGTTTATCTATTTCCTGACTTTCTTTGGACGAATATTTTTTCACCCCCAAGAGGGGTGAAAACCACCCCCCAGGGCAGAAGCACATATCGGCACAATACCACTTTTTTTCTTTGACTTGTTAGCTATGTGTATGCCAAATTTCATGTCAATCCAAGAGGTTCTTTAAAATTTAGAGATTTTGCAATATTTTACCGTTAAAGAACGGACTAACTGAATAAACTTATAAAACAACCTGCTAGTTTTCACAATCATAAACTTGTCAGGACAACAAGTTCCACAATTAAAATCACGTTCCACAATTAAAACTTCCCCTGTTCGAGTGTGCCCATACATCAATATTTGTCCGACTATAGACACCGTTAAGCTATTAACAAATTTTCAGCTTGCAATTACATAATAAACTTTTTTTGAAAATTTATTAATATAGTTTATATGTTTAATTTTAATATACAGGATTGGACGAAACTCGGAATGAGTTTTTTCTGAGTTTTCTTAAAAATGGAATACCCTATATTTTAGTATTGTAATGAAATGCTATTTTATAGTACTTTTTTTATATCTTAAGCATTCTCTATACCTCACTGCTTTAATTCCTGAGTTATTCGTGATTTTTTAACCCAAACATTAATTGCAACAAAAATTACTTGAAATTTTATTAGACTGGCCGTGAAAATATTCAATTAAAATTAATTTTTAATCTAGATTGATCCTTAATTTTTTATTATTGGGTGAAATATCAAAATACCTAAGTAGTTAAGATGGCTGATGCGTAAAATATTAACAAAAACATACAATATTCTATCTGAATTGGAAAAGACTGTAAGACTTGTACACACTTCTAAATAGGTCAAAAAGGCAAACAGGTGTATGTTTTCAAAAAACTTTTGATAGTGTGTAAAAAATATATTTTATTATCAGCTAAGTACTTTCAACACATAACGTGCCATCATCAGAGCTTCCTAAAAGGACATATTTAAGATAAGATTTTTTTATATAAAAAATGAGTGAAAAACTTACGTCCTCTCATAAAACCTTCATAGAAGAGCAATTGCTACACGACACAATAAAAAACATGGATACTGGGCAAAAGCCACAGATATAGGGTATAATAACCCTTTAAAGTGAATAAAATCACATCTAAATTCTTTTATTAATTAATAAGACAACAGTTTGACTCAGCCAAATCAATCAGTTTCTTTTGAGAAAAATTCCTATTAGCAATAGTAAAAAGCTAACAGGAACTAAAAAATATTTTAACACCAATTGTTTGCACAAGTTTAGTGTCAAAGACAGCCAACTAGAACATTGTGTTGTAATATCTCACCCTGTATTCTGTATATCAAAAATAAAATATTATAATGAAGTGTGTTAAAGAAAGAAAGAATAAAAAAGACGCCTAACGTTCTTTCATACAGTTATAGACATGTAACGACTAATTATAGACATCTTCTCTTATTCATGTATCATGTCCTTTCAGAACGTTGGTTACCATCATAGCTATCTTAATTTTATTCACTGCCACCCTAAATAGCATGCTTGTATCAACACCATACCAATCTTGCAAGTTCTTCAACCATTAGGTTCTTGTTCGTCCTGGACTGCGTTTGCCTGCTATTTTTCCTTGCATGATATTTTGTAGCAACCAACCTATATTTGGGACCTCTCATTACATGTCCGAAATACTCTAGCTTTCTCTGCTTGATGCTTTTTATGATCTCAGTAGTCTTGTTAAGACGTTCTAGTATTGTAGAGTTTCGAATATTCTCCACCCAGGAGACTTTTAAAATTCTTCTATAGCACCACATTTCGAAAGCCTCAAGGCGAATTAGATCGATTTTATTCACAGTCCAGGACTCGACAACGCGACACCATAAAGTAAGACCGACAACACGTAGCAGCGAAGTAGGCGGATCCTCAATGCCAATTTTAAGTCTCTGTTACATAACACCTTGGACATCCTTCTAAAAGCGGCTCTAGCCTGCTCTATCCTAGATCTAATTTCGCCGTGACTTTCTGCGTTACAATTTAATTGCTGTCCAAGGTAAACGATTTGATCAACTTGTTCAAGTTTGGTATTATTTACATATTATAGACGGTTTTATATGCTGTTTTTTACTTATTACGAGTATTTCGGTTTTCCGTATGTTCAGATCCAGACCTGCCTCCCTACAACTCTCAACGACACTATCAAGTAGTGTTTGCAGATCTTCTTGACTAGAAGCTAGGAGTACTCTATCGTCCGCATATCGCAAATTATTGATGACATCACCGTTCCCAAGTATTCCTTCTTGTTTTTCAGAAAGTGCTTTTCTGAAAATTCTTTCGGAGTAAACGTTGAAAAGCAGGGGTGACAAGAGGCATCCCTGCCGTACTCCTCTTTTAATATTAAGAGCCTGTGATTCCACACCATCTACTAAAACTGGTGCTGTTTCATTCCAATATAAATTTGCAATTACATATTCGAACATCTCTGCCGTTCATTATAGACATGGAATGACAAATTAATAGGTATTATGTACTTATGTGGTATTTAGGTTCATAGAAATGACACTTATCAGTTGACTCTGTATACAGGAAAATCGTAACATTAACCTACAAATCCATCGGCAGATTCTCATCCTCTCCTATCTCCACATCCTCCTCGTCGTCGTTGTCGGCGTGTTCGGTGTTTTAGATCGCCAATCTAACTATGAGACTGTGACTTGTATAATTGACTGCTCATCATTTCCTGGTTGGAAGTCGAACTGCGTGCTCTCCCTCAATTTCCGGCTTCGATGGTCAGAGACTGGCCCCCCTGCCTCGGCCCTCTCGGCCGTGCCCCAATTATCGTCACACCGACCGATAATCGCAGGAAATTATCGTCGATGTCGCTCCTTATCTACCTGCGAATCGTGACCGATAGATGGCACTGCCCGGCTTCATGGTGATGGTTTCCTGTACGGATCACCGGATTTATAGCTGTGACATCCTCGCTGGCGTCCTTGGACCAGGAGATGTGCGAGAAATACGAATCGGTGCATTCGATAACTCAAATGTACGGACGAAAAAAGGAACGGAAAGAGATGCAGTGTAGCACGCGACACTATCAGTTATTCGTGACTGACTTTGATAAATTTTTAAAACTTACATACTACTTACACCCAGAAAAATGTACGAGAGTGATGGCCTCATAATATTCAAATGCAAAATTATCCCTTACAGAGAGGACAAATTATGTGTGTATAGAGCTGCGAAGCTACATGGTATACAGGGTGAGGCAGATAAAGGGCCTATTAGAAATATCTCGAGAACTAAAGGTAAGAAAATCATGAAAATTGTTATACAGGGGTTTTGAGGTGTGAGCTATTTAATGAAAATATTTTGGTCTCTTTGCTACTTCCGGTTATACCGGAAGTTGATTGTAACTTCGTTTTTTTAAATGGGACACCCTGTATATTTTTACATTTTTGGATTCTCCTCGATTTCTTCTTTCTTTAAATATAAGGTTTTGTAATATTATACAGGGTAGGTTAAAAGATAATTACGTTTTCTTATTAATTTCGTAGCAATATTCACACCCTGTAGGCTTGTAGTAGTTTGACATAATAAACTCTATTTATCTTCAAATGATTTTTAATATAGTCTTCTATTGTTAACAATTATTAGTATAGCTAAATTTTTCGTTTTAGTGTACAGGGTTGGTCGAAACACGGAATGAGTATTCTTAAATGGAACACCCTGTATTTTAGTATTGTAATGAAATGTTGTTTTATGGTACATTTTAATTACTTAAGCACTCCCTATACCTAACTGCTTTAATTTGTGAGTTATTGGTGATTCAAGCAAAACATTAATTGCAACACAAAATATGTGAAATTGTATTAGGTTGGCCGTGAAAATATTCAATCACAAATAATTTTTTGGAAATAAATACATATTGATCTAGACTGATACTTAAAATTGCCAATAATGGTTGAATTGTCAAAATACCATCGAAGTTAAGATTGTTGGTGCGATTAACAATTAAGCACAAATTAAAGCAGTTAGGTATAGGGAATGCTTAAGAAATAAAAAAGTACCATGAAATATCATTTCATTACAATACTAAAATATAGGGTGTTCCATTTAAGAAAACTCAGAAAATACTCATTCCGAGTTTAGACCCACCCTGTATACTAAAATTAAAAATTTAGCTATACTAATAATTGCTAATAATAGTAGACTATATTGAAAATCATTTGAACATAAATAGAGTTTACTATGTCAAACTACTTCAATCCTACAGGGTGTGAATATTGCTACGAAATTAATAAGAAAACGTAATTATCTTTTAACCTACCCTGTATAATGTTACAAAACATTATATTTTAAGAAAGAAGAAATCGAGGAGAATCCAAAAATGTCAAAATATACAGGGTGTCCCATTTAAAAAAACGAAGTTATAAGCAACTTCCGGTATAACCGGAAGTACCAAGTAGATGAAAATATTTTCATTAAATAGATCAGTCTTCAAAACCCCATTATTCCCATTTTCATAATTCAGTTACCTTTAGTTCTCGAGATATTTCTAATAGGCCCTTTATCTGCCTCACCCTATATATTTGTTTTCGTTCGCACAGAAACGACAGTTCTCACTATCTGATTTTCTCATTTTTTTGGGATCATATCTCAGAGGGCAATGACTAGTAAGAAGACCTTCTTCTTCATGTACCATGTCCTTTCAGAACGTTGGTTACCATCATAGCTATCTTAATTTTATTCACCGCCACCCTAAATAGCATGCTTGTATCAACACCATACCAATCTCGCAAGTTCTTCAACCATGAGGTTCTTCTTCGTCCTGGACCGCGTTTGTCTGCTATTTTTCTTTGCATAATATTTTATAGCAACCAATATTTGGGACCTCTCATTACATGTCCGAAGTACTCCAGCTTTCTCTGCTTGATGCTATTTATGATCTCAGTAGTCTTGCTGAGACGTTCTAGTATTGTGGAGTTTCGAATCTTCTCCACCCAGGAAACTTTTAAAATTCTTCTATAGCACCACATTTCGAAAACGTATAGGCGGTTTAGATCGATTTTATTCACAGTCCAGGACTCGACACCGTAAAGTAAGACCGAGAAGTAGGCGGATCCTCAATGCCAATTTTAGGTCTCTGTTACCTAACACCTTGGACATTCTTCTAAAAGTGGCTCTAGCCTGCTCTATCCTAGATCTAATTTCGCCGTGACTTTCTGCGTTACAATTTAATTGCTGTCCAAGGTAAACGATTTTATCAACTTGCTCAAGTTTGGTATTATTTACATATATTGTTATATTCCTATTTGACATAAGAAATAAAAGTCTATAGTTGTATTTAAAATTCAAATAAAAATAAAGGTTTTCGTTTTTCTCGACCGCGGGCATGTAAATTTGGAACACCCTGTATAAAACAAATTATGTATAGGTAGTTTTTAAGAAAGTGTTTCGGAGAAGTGTTTACGAACCCCAGGAACAATACGACTCAAGTAAACAATTAGAGTGATGTTTAAAAAGAAAGTGTTCGTGGAAAGGTGTGAATAACCACCGATGATTCATATTCTAGCAAATAAGATAATAGGTTATTAAATTTGTAAAAAGGGTTAATGTGGAAAGTAAAATTGAAATGGGGAATATTATTTTTTCTTGAAATCCATTAAGATATTTAGAAAAAGGAAAGTTTGTGTTGGTAAATACGGATAATTGAAAGTTGCTTGGGATTGGTTGATTTTTGAATGCTGGAAGGGGTATTTTGGAAGTAGGAGAATGAATGAGCAATGAGAGTCAGAATGTTTTGGGCGATCGAGAGGCGAAGGCCAGTTTTCGAGAAGAGTGTACAAAAAAGTGAAACGCCGGGTTGGTTAGTTTTGTCTTTAAAAAAATAAAAAGTAAGATATCGTGGAGCGAGTGATAGACCGAGTCGAGATAGTATATAACTCCTTGAGTCTAGAGTATCCCGGTTTTTGTTGAAGTGTTTGAAAAAGGTAGAACACGGCATCAGGAGAAGGCAGGAACGAGGGCTGTACGAGGCGTAGTTTTCAAAGGAGCCGAGGCATTACTGGAAGACTTGGACGAGTCGTTGGATCGCAACCCAAGCCAATAGGAAACGTGTTTTGTGTGAAGACATTGTCAAATCATCAGTAAAGGTCAGTCTATTTTGTTATGACATGAATGTATGGTTTGTGTATTAAATACCACATTGAAAATTGAGCCACACAATCACTATTAAAAAAATTTCATCAAACCTAAATCAATTTGTTACTGATAAATCAGAATAGTTCATTATAAATAAAATAAATTTGGAGACAAAAAGAAATAAGATTCCCATTTTTGTAACTGTTGTATTAAATAAAGATAGAAAGATAAGATATAAGAAATATTAAGCAGTTATTGCCATTTAGATAAAATAAACGATTTTTATAATTTCTAATTGATATCCGTATGTGTGTATTATTTTACTCTCTTTTATCTATCCCGATTAGGAATCCACTGAGAAATACTTTGAAGCCACGAAAGTAAGTAATTGATATTATAATTTAGCCCTGAGATTGACACTATATTGGTATTTGATCTGTTTGATTAATGAGATAATTATTGATTAATTAATTAAGATAAATTACATCTGAGAACATCATTAGATTTCAAAAGTAAGATCACAACAATATAGACGGTTTTATATGCTGTTGTTTACTTATTACGAGTATTTTGATTTTTCTTATATTCAGATCCAGACCTACCTCCCTACAACTCTCAACGACACTATCAAGTAGTGTTTGCAGATCTTCTTGAGTAGAAGCTAGAAGTACTGTATCGTCCGCATATCGCAAATTATTGACGACTTCACCGTTCACAAGTAGTATTCCTTCTTATTTTTCAGAAAGTACTTTTCTGAAAATTCTTTCGGAGTAAACGTTAAAGATCAGGGGTGACAAGAGGCACCCCTGCCGTACTCCTCTTTTAATATTAAGAGCCTGTGATTCCACACCATCTACTAAAACTGATGTTGTTTGATTCCAATATAAATTTTGCAATTATTCGAACATCTCTGCCGTCCAAGCCAATGTCTTTTAGCGGTTCAATCAATATAGAGTGCTTAACACAATCAAATGCCTTTTGGAAGTCAATAAAACAACAGTATATGTCTACAGATATATCTCGACATCTTTGAGCAAGTACGTAAGAAGACCAATGACCATTTTTATATCTTTTATTGCTTTCGAGAAGGCGGTTTGCTGCAGTAGGCGACATTTTTATGAGCCTTTTTGCTTGCCTTTGTTCTGGTGTGTTATACCAATATTGTTGTAATTTATTGAGTTCCCAGGTCCGGAATTCCCCTTTGATATGGCTTTCGATAGTCCACAGGAGAATTCTAGACCTTGGAAAGGGGTATGAGACTCCCGCTTTGGAAGGGCTATCAGTTTCCTCATTTCCTGCAATTCCCTTGTGACCTAGCATCCACATCAAAGTTATTTTGTTGCGTCATATAAAATGAAATTTGAGTAACACAAGTAAATCCTGCCTTTAGCGTTACAAGGAAATTGATACTTATGGCACTGTGGAATTGCTTGCTGCTGGATATGGAGTTATGGAGGATTAATGGACGTGGTAAGCTCCAGATGATTCAGGTAGATCTTAAATGTTTGCCATTTGAATGTCTTCAAGTACAATGGGGAGCTGAAATTAATTATATTATGTCAAAAAACTAGAATAGCAAACTCTGTATTAGAGATATCAATGGTTTTCAAAGATCTCTTGCTATATCTTACAAAATTTCAATAATTATATTTCAATAAGTCAAGAGTTGTCAACTGACCAATATCTTTTGTCACTTGTAGTACCTCGTAGACACCACAGACATTTTATATGTGACTATGATTAAATGACACTATGAGATGCATATGATGCAGATAGACCTAACCCACAACCCACAATTCTACTAAAACGCTTTTATTACATTAAAGTTATCCCTTATTTAAGTATGTTCAGATGCAGAGTGTCTCAAGCAGAGTGTCTTGAGCGAGTCTGCATCTGAAAATGCCATTCAATTTTTGTGTGCCCATCAGAGTCATTTCAAGGTTTGTAACCATTGCAAATTGCACGTTTTGCGTAGCCAACTGTCAAGAAATTGTGTCGAAACAATTAGGAGTGGAAGATAGGAGATAAATGATAAGTCGCGACCATGTGCATTGAGTAATGCATCTACTGGCAAGAATCTGGCATTTGTAGAAAATTTAATAAGAGAAAATCTTGTTTTCAATTAAGGAAAATATTGGTATGAGTATAGGATCTGTCCATAAATATCATATACAAACTGGGTTACACATAAACTAGGTTTCAGCAAAGTTTCTGCGTAATGGTTTCCTTGCCTTTTGTCAGAGGACCAAAAAAGCTTGCGTATGAGTTTATTTTTGCAACATTTCACGGAATATAGGCAAAACGGTAATTTTTTGTAAATAATTTCTGGCGACGATCCTAGATGTCCCTAAATGTATTATATTATATTATCTTGCCATCAGGCTATCAGACGAAAGCGTCCAGATAAGCTCTTCTCCATGACAATGATCGGTCTCACGTTACTAAAGTAGTGAAAAAAAACGAGAGAGATTAAGAATATTAGAGTATACACCCCATGGTCCAGATTTATCGCCTTGTGATTTTTACATCTTTGGCCCACTGAAACAGAAGCTAAACCGTAATATTTTTCCGAACGAACCTGAGCTTTTCGCCTTGTCTATTTGTGGTTCGATTAGAGTAGAGATTTAAGAGAATGGTTGTGATCAAGAAGGAACTAGACCAATAAACACCACAAAATTTCTATTATTGCCTCTTTTTATGATCAAATTGTTATTGAATATTAATTTGCCCGAAACTCAAGTAATTTTAATAACCCCATTACGGGTATATCTAAAGTACTTTAGTAACGTAATATAGTTTTAAATAAGAATGAATTTCTTTCTCATTCCGAACCATTTCCCGCTTAAACCTTCAACAATATTCCCCCTGAAGTAGGAAAATAAAAGGAAAGGTGAAAAATCCACGTCAGAAAATCTGCAAAAAGATCCTCTCTCAGTATTCCATTAGCATCCTCCACCGTCCGTTGTGAAGTCCTGGAGTTGCGAAAGGCAGCGAAAGGAAAGGAAGTGGAGGAGTCGAGGAGTTGCCATGCGACCGGCGACTATCAACTTCCTCTAATTAGTGCCGCCAACTTCCAGAGATATCTTCCAATCATCAGCGAGTACAGGGGAGGATTACAAAAGGGAGTTTTTTTTATTGCACGTAATTACCATTTGGTAATATTTTAGATTGTTTAAAAGTGCAGAGAACTTACAATTTTAAAACTTTAAAGTTTTGAAAATTTGTAAATAAGAAAATTTGTGACAGTAAAATACATTCGTGTTGTCTTATTTTTTCCCCAGAGATGTTAACTTACGTTCAATTACATTTACTTAATAACAGCCCTATTATTTATACCTATACATTAAATCACTTCGAAACAGAAGTAGAAGATCAAGTGAATAAAGCCAACAGAGTAGTGTTGCCCAAAATCGGTCTTGGTCTTGTTGTTGCGTTTTCGCAAGACCAAGACCAAGACCAAGTCCGCCTAATTTTAGCAAGACCAAGACCAAGACTTACCGTGCAAGACTTGAGCAAGAACAAGACTAAGCCTGCGAGACTATTGCGTCTTGCAGTTAGAACTGAGGATCGTTTTGGGGAGTATATAAGTTCGGCTATATTGTTAGATACTCTATGAGAAACAAAAAAAATTTGAAAATTGAATTTATGCGCATTACGAACAATACCATAAACATACATAGCGAATCAAAATATTCATTAAAAAACACGACACATTTGACATGTACTCAGAGGCCATTACTATAATGTAAAAATAAAATATTTTATACAATATTTTCCAACAGCCGAATTCTTCGCTCTGAAATTAATTGTCCAGATTTTGAGAATAGTCGTCTTTTAATCATAACATAACATTCCTGCGTTGCGATGCCTACAGTAATATCTAATATCGTATACAAACTTTTTAAAAATGTGTCATCTTAGCTAATAGAAAATAGACTTAATAAGTATATAAGTAATTAATTTTGTTCATTATTAGTTTTCTAGGAATCCAAACACCAGAAATCTTATCGGTATACATAATATTATAGTAAGACTATTCAACAACTAAACTACTAAACAAATTTTGTTGAAACAGCGCGGCTATTATTTAAAAGTATTATAAGATAATGATACTAGACAAAATTACAGACAATGCCGGATATCGTGTAAACAAAATACCGAAATATTATTTTAACTTTTTTATTAATTCGAACTTTTTATTAAAAATCACTTTTTTTCGTAAAGTTAATAATAAAAGTGTTACCTGAATTGAAATAACTGAAAATAAGGTAAGTTATCCATAATTTTTCAAAAAAAAAAATTTTCAATTAGAAGGATGTAATTGCATACTAGAATATAGTTTTTAATTCAAAACAACTTTTCATAATAGCAATTTTTAATATTGTGAAAAATAAAGCTACTTTACTCTCGAGTGAAATTCAAACTTTTTGACATACCTCGTATAATATTCAAAAAATTTGATATTTGATGGTTAAATCTTAGGTTTCGGACCATGCAGAGTTTTTAATGAAGAATAACTTTTTTTCGTAAAATTAATAATAAAAAAGTTTTCCATATGGATACAACTTACAGGGACACACTGTATATAATAGGTATATTTTAAACAGCGTTGGCAAAAAGCTGCATCCCTGTCGTATAGTCCCTTATTCACCACGAAGCTATCGGATAATCTGTTGTTGATTTTTATGTTTGCTTGGTTGTTGTTATAGAATTATTGCACTGCTTTTATTAAAGTTACATATATTTTTGCACGATTGATCATTTTTGACTGTTTACCGTGACAGATTTTACGTCAGTAGGTGACATTTACTAGCAACTCGACGGTAAGTAATCCAACTCGACGGTAAGTACTCCAACTCGACGGTAAGTAATTCACTTACCGTCGAGTTAAAAAATCGCTTAATTTTAATTTATTTTTTGAAAGAATAAAGAAAACTAACGAATTATTTATTAATATTGAAACTTCTTAGGCCTATAGCCAACATTTTTTCTCTTTAAATACGCGATCAAAGTTGAAAACTTGGAAATATCAATGCCATCATAAAGAAAAACGGTGGATTTAATAATTGAATATTCTGCCCAGAGGCTTCCAGGAGCTTTAAACTGCATATGTCTTTGAACGAAATATGCCAATAGAGTCTTTTCTTCGATTCTTAAATTCTTGCCTTCGCACCATTTTTTAAAACTTTAGTAGGTATTTTGATAACGGATTTTGGATTTCTCGGGAATAATTGCGGAACACCCTTCTTCCCAAGCCCGTTCAATTTCTTCAAATTCACTTTCGCTCATATTTTAATTTATAATAATCAAAATTGTACTTAAAATTATTAACAACTAAATAAAAACTCAATTCTCCATTGTTGTTATGCACCCTAGTTACTACCTAACAATCAAAGTATCTATCTTGATAAAATGAATGAAACTAGTCAATATGACGAAAATGTTTAATTTTATAATTTATAATGGTATCAATCGTGCAAAAAACGTTATAAGCATGTCGAACGTTAAGGGTAACCGATCTCAGACAATAATTGGAGTCGTCGTCCGCTCCTCCTCCAAACAATTGTCTTCGATCGGTATAAAACCCTTACCGTTCTCCATACTTAATATACTATAATAGGGGATTTTTCCAGGACTTGCCATAATTTATACAGTGGTACGGTATCATATGCTTTAATTAGATCGACGAATGGTAGAGGTATTTCTCTGTCTCTGGCTACTTTTTTTTCATTGCGTTGGTTGAGCGTAAAGATATGGTCGATGCAGAATTTTCCTGCTCGATTATACAAACTGTGTGATGTTTTACTTACAAAAGTTCCAGAAGCCTTTATTAAAACAGATTTCTTTTTTCTCTCAGCTTCGTTAACATTTTCTAATAACTTCTGAGTGAATCAGGAAATGAAATTTCTGACTTTAATGTACATATTTCTATCGCCCAATGCCCAACAGTAAAAGGACGAGCACAGGCGTGTGTTTCCCCTTTTGCTTACAAACACGTCAAAGTTTAACGAAGCAGCTTATTTATGCTACTAATTGGCCGTGTGCGTATAGGTAATCAGCCAACGATCGCCTAGTAACCACTTTAGTAACCGCTGTAACCGAATCCCGAAAAAGTCCAACCAACCCTCCAAGTCGAGATCCGCAGCTATCAAAACATTTACACCGTGGCACACGGCGTCGGTAGCGTCGGTGGGATCACCTAATTAAGCGCCTTAAGCGGATTTGGCTCATTAAAGGCGGCCTACGGGTGCAGGGTGGGTCCTTCCGGAGTCCCCGCACCTCAATACGTGCGTTTTTTTTTACGAAAAGAGCAGAGTCGTAATATTCAAATAATTATATCGAACTAGTAAAGAAAAAGATTATATTATACTCTTTTTTGTATACAGTGTGATGCATATCTATGGAATAAACTCATTATTTCAGAAATAGACGATTTTAAAAAAATCTTACAAAAAATGAGACGGACAAGCTGAGTTTTGCTTAGAATCAGTGCCTGATTAACCAATAGGCAAAGTAGTCAGTTGCCTAGGGGCCTCGGCCCCAAAGAAGGCCTCGCAGGGCCAAAAATGAAAAAATAATAATTAGATTTAAATAACAATAATTATACGTTGAAAATATCGTAATATTATTACGTTGAAAAATTCAAATATCGCGCAATAACATAAAAGTGATGTTGGACGTATATAATTACATTACAATGCGTACTTTTGTTCACATAGAAAGCCTATGTTGTGAGAATAAGTCGCCAATGAATGCCGTTTGGTAGAAGGAACAGTAAGTCTGCACGGTTTCTTAGAAACGTAGTAAGAGCAAGAGCAATAAATGAGTCAGCGCTCCCTCGCTAACTTTTCCTTCATTACCCATGCCTTTCGCTACATGTCAGGAAAATACAATGGTCCCCAGGCTCATCTATCTAAGCGAAATGAATTTCGACTCAATTCAAGCTTTCTGCTTAACCCAGGTATAACATACCAAAAGGCACCGCCAGGAAAACATTCCACTTTGCGGTTCAGAGAGCCCATATGAAACGAGTCTTTGTACTCTATGCAGAGTATGGCATTAACAAAATAAGAAAATCTACGGTTTCGTTTTGATTAAGATCTGTCTTCCTCAGAGCCTCCTTGACAACAGGTAGACCTAGAAATAGTACTATCGGGGGATGGAGGAAGACAGATTTTAATCAAAACGAAACCGTAGATTTTCTTATTTTGTTAATGCCATACTCTGCATAGAGTACAAAGACTCGTTTCATATGGGCTCTCTGAACCGCAAAGTGGAATGTTTTCCTGGCGGTGCCTTTTGGTATGTTATACCTGGGTTAAGCAGAAAGCTTGAATTGAGTCGAAATTCATTTCGCTTATTCCCCGTTAGAGGGCGTTCTATCCATACTGCGATATAAATGATTTTAATTTATATCGACAATCTACGGTCGGAATGGTAAAAATCTGTCTTCCTCAGAGCCTCCTTGACAACAGGTAGACCTAGAAATAGTGCTATCGGGGGATGGAGGAAGACAGATTTTAATCAAAACGAAACCGTAGATTTTCTTATTTCATCTATCTAAGACTAACAAACTTGCAATTTACATTTTTTGTGCCACACACTAGCTTTAGTTGGAGTAAGTGCTGCTAAAATTTGCGTTGGACCCGTTAGAGGAATATCGTATTTTGGTAGCCTCTGCCCACTGTCCTCTGTCCTTTCTAGTTGAAAACAACATTTTATCACAAAATCAGTTCGGCTTTTTAAATAATAAATGCACCACTGATGCCATCTTTTCTGTACTACATGAGGTTTATCAAGCACTGAACAATAATCTTCACACTGCCACCGTTTTTTGTGACTACGCCAAAGCTTTTGATTGTGTAAATCATAACATTTTGATAAGAAAACTAAATTTCTACGGAATTCGAGGTATTTCTTTAGATTGGTTCCAATCTTACTTGGATGATAGGAAACAACTGGTTAGAGCAAATGATACAGACTCTAGTCTCAAAAACATTGTATGTGGGGTACCTCAAGGTTCAGTATTGGGTCCTCTACTTTTCCTTATCTTTATTAATGACATCACTAGTTTAAAAATCGATGGAAAAATCTTTCTTTTTGCTGATGATACCAGTATCACTTGGAGCAACTCAAATATTGCAACTCTTCATGCTACTATAACTTCTGATCTACTTACAATAAAAACCTGGTCTGACTCTAATTTACTCTCGTTTAACGTAGATAAAACAGTAGCATTGTCTTATAAAGGAGTCCTTCAACCCTTACCTCTTAATAACAGCCAGATCAGTACCGTTGATTCTGTGAAATTTCTTGGTATTTTTTTAGACAGCAACCTTAAATGGTCCCACCATATCGATTTGTTAAGGAAGAAACTATCCTCAGCTTGCTATGCTATAAGATCTGTTTCGAATGAACTCAATTTAGCATCTTCCAAAATAACATATTTTTCTTTGTTCGAGTCACATCTTCGTTATGGTCTTCCTTTTTGGGGTTCTGGTACAGCTGCCCAATTCGATGCTATTTTCAAATTACAAAAAAGAGCAATTAGATATCTGTTTGGCCTCAGAAGAACAACACATTGCAGAAGTTACTTCAAAGATCACAGAATTTTAACCCTTCCATCTTTGTATATTTTAGAAACTGTTTGCTTAATTCGTAAACATCTACATGTCTTTCCACCAAGACCTAATCATGACTACTTCACGAGAAATTCTACGTTTGACGTCTATATGCCGACCCCGTCCTCTGAGTTAGTAAAGAAATCTATATTATATTCCGCAAAAAAACTTTACAACCATCTCCCTTTACAACTTAAATCTGCAGCATCTTTCCCCAAATTCCGTAAACTGACAAAAGCCTACCTATCTGAAAGACCATATTATTCAGTAGAAGATTTTCTTAATCAATAACTAAGAAATTACAGTACCCTTTGCACAAGTAGTATTTTTATTATCATTTTTTTTGTCTATATTTGGGTGTCATATGCAGCAGCTTAACTTTTAAACTTATTAATTACTAGGTAGACTATGCATTTGCAATTTACTTAAATTTTGCAATTGACTACTTCTGTTTAACTTCATTATTATTGTTATTATTGTAAATATATTGATGATTTATGTAATTTTAATAAATTGGATTGTTATTGTTTTGTTTTCTTGACTTTTTATAAGCTTTGTCGATAAAATTGTACAATTTTTCATGACAATAAAGCATATTTCTATTCTATTCTATTCTATACTGTTGGGAAGCTACGATCAAAATCTTAAATGAAACTTAACTAATCGATCCCATTCGCCACGATCTAAACCTTGTCCTTAAAAGAACAAGCAGCACTAGATGGACTGCAAGGATTGATGCAACAAGAGCTTTGTCTAAAGATTACAACGCCTTCAAATCTGCTCTCCATACTCTTGCTGAAGACCCTAATCAGCAACCTGAAACAATTCATGAGGCTAAGTGTTTGTTGAAAGAAATGTCAAAACAGTAACATTCATATTGAATGTGTTTTGGGCAAAAATTTTATAACTCATCAACACTGTCAGTAAATCATTACAGAGAGAAGAACTTGAAACTGCAATTTAGCTTCTAAAATGACTTTTGGAGTTCTTAAAATGTAGAAAAAATTGTCTACAGGGTGGAGAAAAGTTAATGGTTGAAACGAATCTACCAATTTTTTATAAGTTAATTATTGAGCTGAGTCGTCAGTTGACAGCGTACGAGTCAGTAACTCAGTATTTGGTGTTTTGTATGCTTTTCCAAAACTGGGTGATACTCAAATAAAGAAGTGTGCTTCAAGACTACATGAAAACTATACCTACTGATGATATTGAACCTGATATTTAAGATGAACTACTATTGCAGTTCAAATATTTTATAGTATATCGTCAGGACTTGTAGCGAAAACAATTAATTCCTGCTTCATAGTATTTTTGGGTTATTTTTGAGAACAATAACAAATTCGAATCGAAGTTTCTAAATTTGTCAGTACATAGCTTGTGTCCAGAAAGCCACTGCGCATCCGCTAGGAAAAATATTCTAATTCGGATTCTTTGCACACTCTTACTCAAAAAGGACTCCTTTTAACAAATTTGCATGTTGCCAGGACCAAAAAGTGGTCAAAAATTTTTTAAACGTTTTTTTTTTTTTGTTTTTTTCCTAAAATTATTTTTTTTGCACGGAAAAAAGTTTTTTTAGGTTTTTTGGATCATTCCAAAGAGAAAAGGTCTTTAGTGACTTTTCTCTAAAAATGATAGTTTTTGACATATTATAAGCGATTAAAAATTGAAAAATTTCGAAATCGGCCATTTTTAACCCTCAAAAACTATGTGAAAAGCTGAAAATTTGAATGTTGCCAAGGTAGGTAGATATTCTTTAAACATCGATTGATGAAATCCCGAAGAGTTTTTTGCAATACAATATTTAAAACTCATTTGTTTTTTAATTGCTAATCAAGCGTGCACGACACTATTTTCCACCGACAGTATGGTGCAAATGAAAGGAATAGATTCGTTATTTCGTAAACGGGCGACTTTAAGGAAAAATCCCGAAACCGGTCGATTTTTATTTTTAAGTTATGATATTGTGGCATATATGGTATACTAGTGACGTCATCCATCTGGACGTGATGACGTAATCGATGATTTTTTTAAATGACAATAGGGGTCGTGTGCTAGCTCATTTGAAAGGTTCTTCAATTCTGTATTCAGTAATATAAACATTTATATAATTATTTATACAGGGTGTCCAAAAAATGTTTATTAAATTAAATTATTTGACAAAAAAAGAAGTAGAAGGACACCCTGTATAAAAAATTATGTAAATGTTTACATTACTTGATGGAGATTTGAAGAACCTTTCAACTGAGCTACCACACGACCCCTATTCTCATTTAAAAAAATCATCGATTACGTCATCACGCCCAGACGGATGACGTCACTAGTATACCATATATGCCACAATATCATAACTTAAAAATAAAAATCGACCTGTTTCGGGATTTTTCCTTAAAGTCGCCGATTTTCGAAATAACGAATTTATTCCTTTCATTTGCATCATACTGTCGGTGGAAAATAGTGTCGCGCACGCTTGATTCGCAATTAAAAAACAAAGGAGTTTTGAATATTGTATTGCAAAAAACTCTTCGGGATTTCATCAATCGATGTTTAAAGAATATCTACCTACCTTGGCAACATTCAAATTTTCAGTTTTTCACATAGTCTTTGAGGGTTAAAAATGGCCGATTTCGCAATTTTTCAATTTTTAATCGCTTATATGTCAAAAACTATCATTTTTAGAAAAAAGTCACTAAAGACCTTTTCTGTTTGGAATGATCCAAAAAACCTAAAAAAACTTTTTTCCATGTAATAAAAATAATTTTAGGAAAAAAACAAAAAAAAAACGTTTAAAAAATTTTTGACCACCTTTTGGTCCTGGCAACATGCAAATTTGTTAAAAGGAGTCCTTTTTGAGTAAGATTGTGCAAAAAATCCGAATTAGAATATTTTTCCTAGCGGATGCGCAGTGGCTTTCTGGACTATACGCTAATTATTGAAATGCAACAGGCGAACGGTCATTTTCAAAAACTGTCACCGTTCGACAGTGGCACAAAATAGACTATCATTTCCCTCAATTATGGCTATTAAGAATGATGTGCTCGAAAATATGTAAGTTAATTGTAAGATATTTTAAGTAGTTTTGTTTCTATGAAACGCAGAAAAGTTGTTTTATAATAATTATAAGGCTTTGAGAAAACTAAATTGAGTCCATAATTTTTATTATTACATAATTATGTAATAAGTAATATTCAACGAGCACGTAATGATGTGTACATATTATTCAGGATGATGAAGTTTTCTACACGAGCCGAAGGCTAGTGTCGTTATTAATCAGAGTGGATAATACCCATTACATGTGAGTAGACTACTATACTTTTTCTACGACTTTCTTTTTTGTTTTAGTTATTAGAAAAAATATTATACTTGAATAAATGTTATATAAAAATACAATAAAATGAATCGTTCGTTTATTGACAACTATAATAAAAAAACTAAAAAAAAAATTATTGCAAAATTTATGTAAAATTATATTATAAATTAACAGTTTCTTCACCTTCTTTTTAATTTCTTCAAGCAACATGTACAAAATGAAAAAAAAATTAAATTTAAATCTAAAAAATGTCCACTCATAAATAATATCAAAGGAATACCGCTCGAAGATGGAGGGGTTTTCCGAGGTTTTGGAGGAAAAACACAAAAGTTTCTCATGGGGCCTCCTAGGTTAGAAAAGGGCCTTAAACTTCTTAATCCGGGACTGCTTAGAATATCAATTATGGGACACCAAAAAGATGCAAAAAAGTTTGCCATTCCTAACTAAAGAGTTTCCTCCTAAAACTCCACTCGTAGTGCAGGAAAAACGGAAAACGATTTACCAAGAGTCTACTCTGTAGAAAAAATGTGTCAAACAAGAAATGTATCTGACAAAAAGCATGTCGTCCATACTATATGTCTTCTCCTTACACTACGTAAGGTTCTAATTTATTCGAACACGAACATTTAGACTTCACATTTTGTCTATATTAAAACATTAGTTAGGTTGCAGTGTTGATTCACTGTAACTTTTTTTTCTAAACGATAGGTTAAAAACTAAACCCATACGAAAAAAAGTGTAGGTACAAAAAAATGTAACTCGAACCTAGTCATCTTCATACCTCAATCTAAAAATTCCAAGAAGCCCTAATCATCCCTTTTTGGTCCTACAAAACATGTATCAAAATTTCCTTTTGTGCAAGTCATTTGACGCGCCCATTGGTGTACCTCGGAGATGTTACAGGGAACAATAGTTCCAAAAATATATCTAAAATATGGGAAGTAGATCGTTTCATATAATTTTATAAAATTTTGGAAACATGTTCAAGCAAAACACAAAGGCATCTGGAGACCAACGAAATGAAGATCTTAAGAAGGATTGCTGGAAAAGCATTACAGGACAGGGTAAGAAGTGAGGAAATCAGACGCATATGTGGGATAGACAATATAAATACTTGAGTAAAGATCAGAAAAGAAGAGTGGAATCAACACATAAGCAGGATCTCTTAATCAAGGGTAGTAAGAATAGCCAGGGACAAGCCACCGTTAGGTAATAGAAGTATAGGACGCCCAAGGAAAAGGAAAAGATGAAACGACAATTTAGGGGTGGAATAAAAGGCACCGTCGAAGAAAAACAAGCAGTACTGCCTATATAAAAGAAAAAGAAAAAGAAGAGGAACAAGAAGATGTTGTTTAATGAACTAGAAACGTAAAAAAGATGAATAAACCCTTTAAAACCTGATTTTTTGCATAAACGATGGTTGTATTTGCTTCTCTGAGACCTGAAAATATTATTTTTCATATTAGTACATTCTTTCACGGTTTTTGCTGTAAATTTTAAAGAACCGCTTGGATTGACATGTAATTTAGCATACGAATAGCTAACATGTCAAAGAAAAATACTGATATGGTGTCGATGTGTGCTTTTACCTCAGGGGTGAAAAAATATATGTCCAAGATAAGTCCCGAAATGGATAAACTGACTAATTTTATGCAACTTTTGTTCTATAGAGTTCTTTCACCAAATCAATACTTTTCGAGTTATTAGACGTTTTTAGACGGTTTTTCGCAAATAACTCAGAACGTAACCATTTTGTCGAAAAAAATATTCTATGCAAAACTGTAGCCTATAGAAAAGTGAAAAAAACGGTGTATATACTAGGTCTCTATACCTAGCAAAAGCAGAGTTATAGCTAATCAAAAATAGATTCACATTCGAAAAATTCCAAATAGAATAATTAAATGTGAAATATCCAAATAATAAAGCATTCTTGGGGAAACACATTCCTACTTTTTAAAGTGTTTAAAAAAAAAGTTTATTTCTGTTTTTATAAAAAAAATTTCTAGCATCAAATGTAAGCAAGTTACGCTCAAAATAAAGTTGGTTTCTTTTGTTTTGGCAAAAAAATCAGGAAGATCACCCCCCAATTAGATACTTAAATGAAATTAATCGTTACCGCTTCACAAGTTACTTTACTTATGTTGTGTTTATATGATCTGTAAGCTTCATCGATTCAAAGTGCTTATTTTTGAAAAAATTTGGTTTTACAGTAAAATTTTTAAAAATTTTAATTTTGAAAAATGTGCTTTTTTTCAAAATAACTTAAAAATTGTTAGATACCAACAATCTTAAACAATAAAAAAAGTCGGCTTTACTTTTATAAATATTTTGTATTTTTTGTTTTTCTGTAAGACAAAAATTTGTTAAGATTCGCTGTTTCTAAATTTGCATAAACTCGTGATAAGTGACTCGTTCAAGCCCTTTTAACTACAGCTCTTTCAAAAATAAGGAGTTTGAACCGATGAAACTTACAGATCATATGATCAATACATACGCGAGTAAAAAACTTGTAAATGAGTAACAATTAAGTTCATTTGAAATGCTAATTAGGGGGTGATTTTCCCGATTTCTTAACAAAAAAAAGGGATAAACTTTATTTTGAGCGTAACTTGTTTACTTTTGATGCTAAAAAATTTGTTTAAAAAACAAAAATAAGCATTTTTTAAACATTTTAAATAGTTAAAATGAGTTTTCCCCAAAAAAGTGCTTCGTTTTTTTGGTTATGACACGTTAAAATATTCGATTTGTAATTTGACGAATATGAACCTCTTTTTCATTAGCTATAACTCTGCTTCTACTAAATATAGTGACCTAATATATACACCATGTTTTTCACTTATTTATGTGCTATATTTTTGATAAGAATTTTTTTTCGACCAAATACTCACTTTTTGAATTATTTGCGAAAAACCGTCTGAAAACGTGGTTATTTTGTAGAAAAATTAACATATTCACTCGCAAAAAACTCGAAAAGTATTAACTTGGTGAAAAAACTTTATAGAACAAAAGTTGATTAGAATTAGTCATTTTATCCATTTCCGGACTTATTTCGAACATATATTTTTCACGCCAAAAAGGGGGTGAAAGTCACCCCCAGGGCAAAAGCACACATCGGCACAATATTACTTTTTTTCTTTGACTTGTTAGCTATAAGTAAGCCAAATTTCATGTCAATCCAAGCGGTTCTTTAAAATTTAGAGGTTTTGCAATATTTTACCTTTATAGGACGTACTATATATGTTTGAATACGAATTGTTTCAGGTTGTATCTGTATCGATCTCATAAAATATTATTAACCCCACAAAAACTAGCAAAATAACTTAAAACCTTGAAAAAATGTGTTGTGGGGGGGTGGAGGGGTGGTTAATGCACTTCGCCCAATTTTTGAATGGCCTACTTGTATACTTGTATTAAGAGACCTAATTATATCCGAACTTCTGCGATCCCTCCTGTATTTTCATTTATTAATTTTTGATTTTTTTTTATTAAAAATTAATAAATGAAAATAAAATCTATCCTTGTGGGATCGGTACTCATCGGGGGGACCGCTGATATTTTGATACAATTAGCGTCTCGTTTTAAAGATAAAGATGTTGACTTTAGTAAGTAACAAGACATTTACTCAACACACACAAACCATATTACACGATATATTGCAAAATCTACTGTATTATACCAGTGGCCTTAGTTGTCGAGGTATTTAAGATAAATAAATAAAAAAACAGTTTTCTTGTTTGGAAGTTTTGTAAAGGTCTCAACTATGCGTGTGAATTTTTTGAAATTTATAAAATATTTGTATCCAATTGAAAAAAAAAATAAAAACGAAAAATTGACATATTCAGTGGTAGAGGGCTAAAATTGCGCTAGGTTTTATCTTTTAATCACATAGAATGGAAAAAAATTTAAAAATTGAATTCTTTGACTGAGAGCATTTTGCCTACACTGTATCCATGCATGATGATTTGTCAAAAGAGACTGAATAAATGACAGCTAACTTGGCAGAGATAGATAGTTTAGATATCCCTATTGTAAGACCCGTTACTAATAATTTATACCCTTTAAAAATTAAAATTTCAGGTGCGTCACTGCAAGGTAGCACCTCATTAAGCTGAATTCGGAACGCATGTTTGGTACTGCTGACTCATGACACTCTTGATTAACTTGTCAGTGTTTTTACTTGAATCGCGGTCTTTTTCGATTCCCAATTTAAAAGTTTTATAATTACTGCAATATTAGCCACGCCATTGGAAACAATTTGTATTATTATTTAACCCTCAGGGTGAAAGGTTGTCATTGACAAGCTCGTCAAGAATTTCGTGTCTAGTACTTTCAGATTTGTTCTTATAGGCCTATGGAATGGATCCCGCATACTAAAAAATTTGATTAACAGCAAGCTGAAAATTTACTAATAGCTTAACGGCGTCTAGTCGAACAAACTTTGATGTATGGGAACACTGGAACAGGGGAAGTTTTAATTGTGAAACAGGTTAAAAATTCGGAATGTCAGACTACGAAAACGTCCCATGTACTATCGGACAAAACTTCCAATTGATTTGTTACCCTTTCATTAAACTCTCATGCAAAAATCAGACTGGTATTTATCACCAACTAAATAGGCATTTTAATAAGTCCGATACGTAGAACATGTCAAACGACAGGAATTATGTTGGTGATACGTCATAAATTAAATTATGTCAAAGTGTCACGATGGCAAAACAAATCGATAATTTAAGAGCTCGAGAGTAATTCGGTAAGATTATTTCATGAATAAAACTATATTTTTAAATTATTTTAACTAATATTATATTGATGTCTTCGCCTGAATATTTGCTAAACCTGTTTCTTGGTGTTTTCTGTGACAAGTTGTAAAACATTAATTGTCAAACATTCAGTGTGAATTATGGATATTTTCTTAAATGTGACAGTTGTCAAAATTAGGAAACTGGTTGCAATTAAACAAAAACAATCTACTTAAAAAAATTCACACTGTAATTTTCTACAGTAGAAAATTACCGATAAAATAATAATCTGATTGGACAGAATTAAACACGTCATCAAAAATCTTACTATACGATTGGAAGTTAAAATCATTAAAAAATAACACTTTAATTTTAATTTCTGTAGCTTTCTATTGATCAGAATCTCTATGAATGAAATAATCCTTTTAATTGATTGTTGTAGTAATTAATGACTCTTTCTAATGATAAATCTGTTAACATCAAAATTAGTTTTGATTCGATGACAATTCTTTAACCCCAAACTACAAGATAATCGAATTAAGAGGTCCACCCCTTCATGACCCAAAGCGAAATACTTGGTTAAGGTGCGTTTATCCAAATCGTGCTTGTCATCGAACAATCGGACCGTGTAGCCCCCGCTATTGCCTTCGACATCATCCCATATCGCATGGGCCCCCATGATGATGATGTTGTAGGGGGACGATAATTTATTCATTTTGCTTAACTCTGTTTACCATCACATGTTACTATCACTCATGTAAAACCGACACTGGAGCGAATCAAAGAGGGGTTTAATACGTCATCTAGAAGAGCTCTAAATGAAATTGTTTTTGGTGAAGTGATTATGGAGTAGGTTTTATTGCAAGTTTGCAGGAGTAAACTGTTTTAAGATCAACAATTACAAATAGCTATTTGTGAAGCATGGTTTATTTGAATACAGAAATAAATTTTTATGCTTTTCTTTGCTAATTATTAAATAAGTTACTAAGAAATAAATGCGTATCAAGAGGTGCCAAATTAGACAACAAGAGATGGTGCAGATATGGGAACGAAAATTACTAAGAAAAATATTTGAAGGAAAAATAGAGAGCAGCGTTTGGATGAGAAGGACGAATGACGATCTGAGAGCAATGAGAGACTAATAACAATAAGTTTTGAAACCGGTAGAGGTGCTTGCTGCACTCTCTGATTGAACTAGAATATAATGCCGCTGTAGTTTCGTGTTGCAACGAAATTGAAAATGGTTATTCATTTTTGATTTATATGTTTACTCTGATTGGAGTATGAAGGGAACCATTCTCGTTGGAACTTTACCGCGCTGAGCAGATGGGACGTGAATTATAAATTGTAAAATTCCCTCAACTTCTTTAGTCTCAGCATCCGTTATGGCTTGCAAATTTTAGAAGCCTCGGAGGTGTAACCAGAGAAGGTTCCCATTGTTTTCAATCTGGTGGGATGTAGAGTAATATTTTTGGTGTTTTTTTTACGTGCTATTAGATTGAAAACTTAGTCTAATTCTGTAATAATGTTTGCATACTAAAAACCACCTCTCTCGTGTCAAGTTAATGATTCTTTTGAGAAAGGTAAATTTCCAGAGTGCCTAAAGACAGCCATCATTATTCCACTTCATAAGGGTGGTGAAAAATGGAATGCCTGCAATTATAGACCTATTGCATTACTACCGGTACTCTCCCAATTTATTGAGAGACCCGACTTTTGTCCTTTTTCGATGAAAACAACATTTTATCACAAAATCAGTTCGGCTTTTTAAATAATAAATGTATCACTGATGTCATGTTTTCTGTACTACATAAGGTTTATCAAGCACTAAATAATAATCTGCACACTGCCACTGTTTTTTGTGAATACCAAAGCTTTTGATTGTGTAAATCACGACATGTTGATAAAAAATGGGTAATTCGAGGTTTTTCTTTTAATTGGTTTCAATCTTACTTGGATAATAGGAAACAACTGGTAGAGCAAATGATACGAGACAAGGTTCAGTATTGAGTTCTCCACTTTTCCTTATCTTTATTAATGACATCACTAGTTTAAAAATTGATGGAATTTTTTTTCTTTTTGTTGATGAAATCACTTGGAGCAACTCAAATATCGCAACTCTTTTTGCTACTACATATAACTTCTGATCTACTCACAATAAAAACCTGGTCCGATTCTAATTTACTCTCTTTTAAGGTAGACAAAACAGTAGCATTATCCTATAAAGGAGCTCTTCAACCCTAACCTCTTAATAACAGCCAGATCAGTATCGTTGATTCTGTAAAATTTCTTGATATTTTTTTAAATAGCAACCTTAAATGGTCCCTTCATATCGATGTGTTAAGCAAGAAACTATCCTCAGCTTGCTATGCAATAAGATCTGTTTCGAAGGAAATCAAATTAGCCTCTTCCAAAATAACATATTGTTCATTGTTTGAGTCGCATCTTCGATATGGTCTTCCTTTTGGGCGTTCTGGTACAGCTGCCCAATCCGATGTTATTTTTAAATTACAAAAAAGTGCAATAAGATATCTGTCTGGCCTCAGAAGAACAACACATTGCAGAAGCTACTTCAAAGATCACAGGATTTTAACACTACCTTCTTTATATATTTTAGAAACTGTTCTATTTAAATCAGCAAAATCATTCCCCAAGTTCCGTAAAATGCCAACTATAAGTATGTAGAATTTTAATCTATATTTGAGTGTCATATGCAGCAGCTTAACTTAACTTATTAAATTTATTAAAATAGATTATGCAATTTGTAATTTTTTTAAATTATTTTGCAATAGATTTTTATTGTTTTTTTGTTTTACTTCATTATTTTGAATTTATATTGACGATTTATATAATCTTAGTAAATTGTGTTTGTTATTGTTTTTAAATGATGAAATTATTGTTTTTATTTATGACTCTTTGTAAGCTTTGTCTATAAAATTGTAAAATTTTCCATGACAATAAAGTATATTTTTATTATATTCTATTGTAAGTCCATTTTTGAAACCAAACTGACTCCAGCCACTGACTGTCTTCTTCACATTTCTTAAATAATCCAGTGTGTAATATTCTCATGAAAAGTTTTAAAAATTGTTAAAATATCCATAATACAATAAAACTATATCCTAAATTTTTGACATTAAACAAACAAATAAATAAAGAGTTATTTGTTTATTTATTTACTCCCTTAATGTTTGCCCAATTACTTTGACAATGAGTGAAATCACCTCTAACATGTCTACATCGTAAGTTAGATTCTTATTACCCTTTACTTTGTCCCCGGTCATATATCAGCACCATAACGAGTCGGCCGATAGCCCATACAAACATACCTCCATCCTCCTTAATCCCATGCACATTCAATCTTAAAACAATTTCAATATATCTCAGGGGATTATCTCCCCGATGGGCATTGTACATTTGCCGCGATGATCTTCTATAAGGAGCATACCCAGGATGGCAGTCGCTCCCCATTAAAATATTTCACATGAAAAAGTTGAATAATTTGACAGATGAATGCCATGTAGCCGGTAGCAAATCACAATTAGAGAAGTAGCAGGCACAGACGAGAGGGCGTTGAATATCGAATTTCGACGTTAATAAAACAAGCGATAAACAGTTAAGGCCCCAAGGGTTTTATGCTAAGAGATTTGCGAAAGGAAAAGGTATACGCCAATTTTGAAAATTATGTAATTAGTTCACGTTTCGGCTTCCAGATCGGAAGTCACAAGTCACGATGCTTAATCGAAAATTATTTGACATTATATTAAATTATTTGACAAAAATTGAAAATTTGACCTGTAGAGGGAGATCCAGTGATCACCCTCTTTACATAAATTAAATTAAAACACGTTAAAATAAGTTTAGTTATCACAAATTATTCGAATCTTCTTGCTAGGTCTACTTGAATCTCTTCAGGCGTCGCGTACATCATTGTGGTAATCAGTGAGGTTGCTGGTTAACTCGTTTGGATGAGATTCTAGTCTCCTGGAATATTTTTTGTAATATTTTGTTATTACTGTTTTTATGGATGGCACATTGAGGTCTTGCTCTATCACATAGTTTGGTACGTACCAAGGGGAATTCAGCATTGTTCTAAGGACTTTGTTCTGGAATCTCTGCAGTATTTCTAGGTAAGTTTGACTGGCTGTCCCCCAAAGTTGGATACCATAGGTCCACACTGGTTTTAATATAGTTTTGTAGGTATATCATCAGTTTGTTTTCAAGAGATAGTTGAGATTTACGACCGATGATCCAGTACATTTTTCGGAATTTTATTCCTAGTTGTTTTCTTTTTGTAAAAATGTGCTTTTGCCAAGTTAATCTCCTATCAAGATGGATTCCTAGGTACTTGACAGTATCGGTTTGTGGGAGTTGCGTTTCATTTAGTGTTACAGATGGACATGTTTGTCTTTTCATGGTGATGGATGGATTTACTCTCATTCGCCTTTATCTTCCATTTTTAAGCCATCTTTGTATATTATTAAGGTCTTTCTGAAGGGTTCTGGATGCTGTATTTGGATCATGGTGAGAGGCTAGTACAGCAGTGTCATCAGCAAAAGTTGCACACGTTGTTCTGTTACTTGTGGGTAGAGACACTTCCTTGTGGTACTCCGGCTTTTATTGGTCTTAGGCTTGTGTATTCATTATCCTGCTTGACTAGGAAATGGCGGTTGGAAATATAGCTTTTTAGGATTTAATAAAAAGGATGGGGAAGGTTTTTCTTAAGTTTAACGAGCATACCAACATGCCATACCTTGTCGAAGGCCTGACCAATGTCCAGGAATGCAGCAGATAATACCTGTTATTTTCTAGATCACTTCTGATGTGTTTTACCAGTCTACAGTAGGAAAAATGAAAGAATACCCATGAACGAACATATAAAACACGCTGTATTTTCCTGTCACACAAAAAATTGGCCAGCGCAAGTACATATAATAATTATTATTACATGTACATGAGCTGGACAATTTTCTTTGTGACACGGTGACAGGAAAATACAGCGTGTTTTATATGTTCGTTCATGGGTATTCTTTCATTTTTCCGACTGTATGTACCTGTTCTATCGTTCCGTGTTGTGTTCTGAACCCAAATTGGTGTTGGGGAATTATGTCTGGTTGCACAAACAGATCTTAAGCTTAAGTCGAGAATATCATAAGAATTAATATAATATAATTATAATATATTACAATAAGAAATAATAGATATAATTGATAATGAGGTAAGAATCTAAAATTATGGTGCAACGTAAGTGATACTCAAGGAGGCCCTATTTATAAGTAGAGCTTAGCTAAGCTGGAGCTTGAGATCTGTTTGTGCAACCAGGCATTAGTTTCCTTTCTTCTATAACTGGGGATAATTGTTTAAGGAGAAGTTTTTCCAAGATTTTTGATAGAACAGGTAGCAGGCTTATTGGTCTGTATGAAGTTACTTGAGTTTTATTTTTCCCTGGCTTAGGTATGAGAATAATTTAAGCAACTTTCCATTGTTCCGAGTAGTAACCTAGCCTAAATATTGCATTAAATAATTGCGTTATCATTTTCAGACCTTTGCATGTCAATTCCTGCAGTAGGTACTTTCCCGTTGATCAGGTCATACCCTGGAGCTTTTTTGGACTGATTTCATGCTGGAGAATATTTCTAACTTCTTTAGTGGTGATTTTTTGTATAGGTCAGTCCATCTGGTAGGGCGATTAAAGGAAGTCATTTATTTCTTCCTCTGTGTCACCATCTTCCATGGGATGTGGCTGGAATACATTAGTGAGGTGATTTGCAAATGCTTCGGCTTTTTCCTTATTATTTCTACACCAGTTTCCCTCTTGGTTCCGTATTGGTGGTATTTGTTGTTTCGGGTGTTTGATTTTTCTCGTGGCCTTCCAAAGGGAATATTCACTATCTGCGTTTGCTGATAAACCTGTAAGATATTCTTGTATTTTATTATTTTTGATATTATGCAATTGTAGTTTGATTTCCTTGGTGATTTTATTTAATTTCGTCTTGTTCTCAGGTGTTCTTTTTCTTCGCCACTCCTCCTTTATTTTTCTCTTTCTAGCAATCATTTCCTTTATTACAGTTGGGCAATGCTCTTTAAATTCTGTTTGGTTTAGCAGTCAGGGGTAGCATACCAAGCAGCTTCTTGTATAGATTTCTGAAGATTTTCTACTGCTGTGTAGATGTCACTTTCTGTTTTCAATGGGATGTTTATGGCAATTAGTTCATCTAGTTTAGTCTTGAAAATGCTCCAGTCTGTTTTGTTACTGTATAGTGATGGTTGTTTAGTACTGTTTGTTATTTGTGCATACCATGTCACGATTACGCTAGAGTGGTCAGAGGGTAGATCGTAACAAGATTCTACTTTTGCCAATTTAACATTAATTCCTTTAACAATATAGAAGTCGAGTAGATCAGGTATTTTTGCATTGTCGGTAGGCCAGTAAGTTGGTTCCCTTGTGGTGAGGTAATTTGCATTGGTCTCGTTTATAGCTTTAAGAAGTTCTCTGCCTTTTGTGGTAACAATTCTGGATCCCCAGGATGGTATGCTTAGAATTAAAATCTCCTCCTGCTATAAATCTGTTTCCTAATGTTTTTTCAAACTTTTCCGTTTTGTTATTGTGCTTTGACGAATAGTATATAGCTGATAATGTTATTGGGCCTAGTTGATTTAAATATTCGTCGACGAATTGTACAATCGATGAATTGTGCATTCGACCAACTGTTTGTCGACCACATGTTGTCGACTAATTTTCCGACACCGCAAAAAATCATGTTAGAAAAAACTGAAAAAAGAGTTAGAAAAAATTGATACGAAAGTATACCCTTTAAAATTAGTTGCACCAATCCATATTTTATTTTTCACTGTTCTTCTTTATGTGACCAAGGTATTCGATTTTGGCTGCTTTTATTGTGATTATCAGCACATTTTCTTTTTGTATGCTTAATAAAACGTTCTGATTAGTGATGTGATCACTGTGATCAGTATAAGATAGCTTCAGTATTCGGCGTTAAAGCCACATTTCTAAAGCCTCAATTTTCTTGCAGGTGGCGTCTGTGAGAGTCTATGACTCAACTCCGTATAACAGTATCTTCTTCTTAACGTGCCCTATCAAGTCCCCTTGACGTTGGCGATTAACATGGCGAAACTGTCTCTGTCTCGAGCTATTCTAAATAGGTGTTCTGCTTTCTTTATTCCTGTCCACTCCCGGATATTCTTCAACCAAGAGGCCTGCTTTCTACCAATTCCTCTGCGTCCTTCGATTTTACTCATCATAATAAGTTGAAGAATATTATACCGGTCTCCCCTTACTACGTGTCCAAAATAGGCCATCTTTCTATATTTGATATTATCAAGCAGCTCGCGGGTAGCATTTGCTCTCTTAAGGACTGCCACATTTGTCAGCATAGCCGTCCATGGTATTTTCAGTATACGTCTGTGCAGCCACATTTCAAAGGCCTCCAAACGGTTAATGGTGGATATTTTTAATGTCCATGCTTCGACACCATACAAGAGGACTGACCAAATGTAGCATTTAATCATGCGCTTTCGAAGTTGAAGTTGCAAGGTATCATTACAGAAGAATGACCTCATTTTTAAAACAGTAACACATACATTAAACAGTTTTTAAAAACATAACAGTATAGGAAAGATATAATATCGTAGTAACCTGATTTTTATGGGTGTTAATTGTTAATAAATCTTGATATTCGAATAGTTTAGCCCAGCGGTTCTCAATCTTTTTGTGTCATGTACCACCAAATACTTTTTATTATTTTTGGTACCACCTAACTAAAATACATATCTAACTAGGTGATCTAATTAACTATAATAGTGGTGCTGATTTTGGCTGTTTTTGCGTTTTGTGTAATGTACCACCAAATACTTTTTATTATTTTTGGTACCACCTAACTAAAATACATATCTAACTAGGTGATCTAATTAACTATAATAGTGGTGCTGATTTTGGCTGTTTTTGCGTTTTGTGTAATGTACCACCAAATACTTTTTATTATTTTTGGTACCACCTAACTAAAATACATATCTAACTAGGTGATCTAATTAACTATAATAGTGGTGCTGATTTTGGCTGTTTTTGCGTTTTGTGTACCACCTCAAAAAATGAAATGTACCACCAGTGGTACATGTACCACAGATTGAGAACCGCTGGTTTAGCCATTTTTAGAAATGCAGAACTTGGCTTCTCTATCCTACATTTGATTTGAAGGGAATGATTCCATTTAACCCAAAATAAAAATAATTAAAAATACTAACACAACTTTAAATGATGTAAATGCTGCCGATCTTTTAGATAGTGTTATGAGACCTACTAAAATCATTTTATGCCATAATTTATTTTAAAAAATGCATAAAAAATATCAATAAAAGTCGGCTGCATTAGTCATAAGTTGAAACATAACTCTTTGGTCGTTTTATTAATTCTAAAAATCTAATGAAAATAATGAAACAGCAGCAGCGCCTTATTACGTCGACGTCGACGCCCCTCACTGTGTCTTTTATTACTCTCTGGAGTAATATCGCGCCCAGCGGGGGGCACTAGGTGTCCACCAGGAGATATGAGATTAGTTTTTAAAGCGACGGGTTAATAAGTAGTCGCTTTCTATTGTACGTCGACCGTGTTAGATTTTCACGAAGGCTAATAAGTATTTTTGCTAAGCTGCTTACTACCTTTATGTTCTCTCTTTTTTTTTCTATCTGGAGCTGCTTTTGAGTGTGGGATTTGTATTGTGTCGGTGACAAACATCGAAAATGGGCTAATTGGGTGCATGGTGACTTCCGGGAACTCTATATTTGCTATTTTATCGGTAAATACTTCTTTAAAGAAGAAACGACCAATGCCTTTGTAACAAGGTACTATGATAACATAATATATGATGGAGACAGAATAATTTTTATTAACACTGCAATTATCATTATCCAGTAACATGGGAAATAACTTCTAATAACGTATTTCGTAATGTTTGACAGCACCAGGCCTGGCCCCAGGGGTGCGCAAACTGGGCGGCAAATTTATGGCGTATTTATATGGCGTCATAAATCTGTCAAAGTGTCACTCGGCATACAAATCAATAATTTTAGAGCTCTCGTCTAATTCCTACTGATTATTTCATTCATAGGAGATTCTGACCAATAGAAAGCTACAGAAATAAAAAAAAATTAAAGAGATAATTTTTGATAATATCCTGTCGTCAAGCATTACATCAGATGCCCTTCGTTACTATGCAAAAATGAACATTCAGTGACTTTAATGACAATTAATGTTTTACAGCTTGCCACAGAGAACACCAAGAAACACGTTAAGGAAATATCCAGGCGAAGATATCAACAAAATATTAGTTAAAATGGTGTAAAAAGACAGTTTTATTCATGGAATAATCTCAGCGAATTACACTCGATCTCTAAAATTATTATCGATTTATTGCCCCCGTGCCACTTTGGCATAATTTTACTCACCTTCGGGTCGTGAAATTAAAACTGTCAAAATGTCACTCGCGAAACAAATCAATAATTTTAGAGCTCTCGGGCAATTACTATTGATTATTTCATTCATAGGACATTTTGACCAATAGAAAGTTACAGAAATAAAAATTAAACTGATAATTTTTGATAATATCCCGTCATCAAGTATATTACGTCAGATGCCATTCGTTGCTACGAAAAAATACATTCAGTGACAATAATGACAATTAATTAATATTTTAAAAATTATAAAAGTGATGACTTTCAATAGTCAAATATTTATAACAACTGTGTGTTTAATTGTACTAATTTGTACTTACATAAATAAATTACAAAAAATTTTGGTTTTGAACAGTTTTATTCATGAAATAATCGCAACAAATTGCACTCGATCTCTAAAATTATTATCGAATTTTTGTCCTCGTGACACTTTGGACATAATTTCACTCCTCTTCGGGTCGTGAAATTAAAACTGTCAAAGTGTCACTCGGGAAAAATTCGATAATTTTAGAGCTCTTGTGCAATTACTACTGATTATTTCATTCATAGGAGATTCTGACCAATAGAAAGCTACAGAAATCTGAATTAAATCGATAATTTTTGATAATCTCCCGTCGTTAAGTATATTACGTCAGATGCCCTTCGTTGCTACGAAAAAATACATTCAGTGACATTAATGACAAATGTTTTAAAAATTATAAAAGTGATGACTTTCAATCGTCAAATATTTATAAAAACTGTGTGTTTAATGGTACTTACATAAATAAATTACAATAAAATTTTGGTTTTGAACAGTTTTATTCATGAAATAATCGCAACAAATTGCACTCGACCTCTGAAATTAATATAGAATTTTTGCTCTCGTGACACTTTGATATAATTTCACTCGCCTTCGGCTCGTGAAATTAAAACTGTCAAAGTGTCACTCGGGAAAAATTCAATAATTTCAGAGCTCTTGTGCAATTACTACTGATAATTTCTTTCGATAATTCCCCGTCGTCAAATATTACGTCAGATGCCCTTTGTTGCTACGCAAAAATACAGTCAGTGACATTAATGACAAATAATGTTTTACAACTTGTCACAGAGAACACCAAGAAACAGATTTAGCAAATGTTCAGGCGAAGATATCAATACAATACTTGTTAAAATGATTTAAAAAGACAGTTCATGAAATAATCTTACCGAACTACTCTCGAGCTCTTAAAAATTATCGATCACATCACACCTACAAAGAACGGCGGAAAAAGTGAAGACGCGAAATAATAATAAAAAGCTATATGGCACCACATGGGGGTCCTCAGTTTCCGTACTCAGATCGCTCTCGGACTCGTTTACTCGGCAGCTCAATATGCTTCCCCGGTATGGCTCAACAGCAAACACCCTAGATTAAGATAAGATTAGTGACACCCAATTAATCCAGACAATGCGAATGATCTTAGGTATAATTCGACCAACACCGAACTATTGGCTTCCCATTCTGAGTCACATTCCACCGCCGAAACTAAGAAGAAGTCATTCTCTTCTCAGAGAATATCGAAAAATCGAGGCTAATTATTAACTACACATCCACCATGATAAGCTTGATATCGAAATGAACAGACTGCGCTCCAGATATCCTCCATTGTTAAGGGCCATCTCCTTACATCAGGAACACTTAGACCTCACCAACGACTGGAGAAGACAATGGGAGAGCGATTCACCACAGGAAGCACACCAAATGGCCTGTATCCTGTATCGATGAAAAACCGCCAAGCTTTGAACTGTCCTGCAATACATGGGCAATACTGAACAAAATAAGAACAGGTAGCGGTAGATGTGCTGACAGCTTGCATAGATGGGGAAAAGCCCTTACTCCTGAGTGTGAGTGTGTCCCCGAGACCTGGAGTTTTCGATGAATTCCTGAATGCGACCGAAAATGTTTTACATTATATTAATACATTATGTTTGTTTGCATTACTTCATGTAACGTTTTATTTGTATATTTTTTTAAATTATGTGTTCTTATTGTATCTATGCCATACGATAAAAAATATAACTAGCGCATATACACCAAATTAGAAGAACAACTACTATAAATGAAATGCAATATGGGTTCAGAGAAAGGCTTTGAGAGCTTTTTAGTTTGCAAGAGATACAATATTTTTGCAAGAATACAGAGATCCGTGTGTTTGTATATTTTATCAATTTTGACAATGCATTTGACAATGCACCGCATGTCAACGCATGAGCACCTAATTGATAAAAGGAGTTTGACATACACTGTGGGCCGAAATAAAAGAGTACATTTTTTAGTTGAAAATAACTTTTTTGTTTTTTGGGCGATTTACTTTCTTTTTGCAGGGCTAATAGCCTAACATGTCCTCAACATGACTGCAAATTTGGAAGCAAAATAATGTACAGGGTCGGACTTATAAAAAAATTTATGAAACGTTGCATTTGGGCTCGTTGCAAATGAAAACTGTCTTAGCTAAAATTGAACTGATATGCTCTTTTGGTAGGTTAACTATCCAGAACACTTCAGTAAAAAGGAAATTTTTCAAAATTACCGAATTCGCAAAATATCATTTTTTTATTAAATTAGGAAAATATAACATTTTAACAAATAACACATTTAAGAAAACAGTTTATTAATTTTAAAACTTAGACTAAAATATTATGAATGTGGCCACCATTATTGCTTACCACTTCTTGAAGTTGTCTGCGCCATGAATTGATAGCCCCATTTATTACACCCTATTCAAAATTGTTCCAAACAAACTACATTCGTTCTATGAGCTGTTCGATGGTTTCAAATTGTTGTCCGTCATACAAATTTTGTTCGAAAATTGCCCAAATTGAATAGTCAACCTGATTTAATTCTAGGCTGTTAGGTGGCCACATCTCTGGCTCAATATAGTCCGGGCAATTTTCACTCAAGAATATCCTTGTATTGTGGGAAGTGTGCGAAGGAGCACCATCCTGCTGGAAAGTGTAATTATACCGTACTTCTCCAATTTCAGGTAATAGGTGCTGCAAGATTTGTTCTTGATATGTATCTGAATTAAGTTTTACCCCTGCATCAACAAAAATCTGACGAGATTTTCCCTACATGGATACTGCAACAGAGACCAATACACCTTTTCAGAAATGACCTTTTTCAATTAAAAGATGCTCTAGAGGAATTTTTCTTTTAAATTGTACGTCAGAATAGACCCTATTATTTTGGATATTTTTATATTTTTAGGAGGCCGTAAATAAGACATGTTTTCATCTAAAAACCATATTTTTCTAATGTCTTCACGAGAGCGGAATCTTCTTAGTAGAAAGTTACATCTTTCCAGTCATTTTTCTCTTACATTGGCAGTAAAGTCTTTGACAGTAAACTTTTTTAAATACTTTAAGATGGCAATCTTCTTTGATGATTCTTCGAACTGATGTGCGGAAAATCCTAGTTTCTTTTGCGATTTTCCTTGTTCCAACAGATTGGCCAGGTTGCACATTTCCTAAAACAACCCTTATTCTAACAATATTTTCTTAAGTTCTTGAGCTTCGCTTCCTTCCTCTTCCACTTTTATGTTCAATAGACCCATGGGTTTCCCTTAGATGTCTTAAGAACTTTCCTATCGTTCCAATATGGAAATTTTTCTCAGGAAATGCATCTACAATTTTTCTTACACCGTAATTATATTTTTCACGGTAATATTAAATATAATTAAATTTTAATTAATATTCTGTCCTCTTTGCTTAAAAGTGGCAATATGAACTGGCCAGTTTACTTATTTAACTATAAATGTCAAAAAATTCCATGGCAACCTAGGCAGTCATGGCTTACTAAGTAAAATTAACATATTTGAGCGTTTGAGAAATTCTTAAGATATTTAACAAAAATTACTGCTAATATGAGGCAAAAACGATGGAAAAGATGTGATGTAGTATTAAGATTGTTTCGTTCTGGTGAACATATTAGAAAAATACTCGAATAAGATTTCATAATTTAAGTAAAAAATTATATTTTACAAATTCGGGATTTTTTAAAATTCTATGGCGAAGGCGTGTTATGAACATTATTTAAATAAAAAAATGATATTTGGCGAATCCGGTAATTTTGAAAAATTTCCTTTTTACTGAAGTGTTCTGAATAGTTTACCTACTAAAAGAGCATATTAGTTCAATTTTAGCGAAGACAGTTTTTATTTGCAACGAGCTCAAATGCACCGTTACATAAATTTTTTTATAAGTGCAACCCTGTACGTTATTTTTGTTTCCAAATTCGCAATCATGTTGAGGATATGTTAGGCTATTAGCCCTGCAAAAAGAAATTAAATTGCCCAAAAAACAAATAAGTTATTTGCAACTAAAAAATG
The DNA here is from genome assembly GCF_917563875.1 of Diabrotica virgifera virgifera. NCBI lineage: Eukaryota > Metazoa > Arthropoda > Insecta > Coleoptera > Chrysomelidae > Diabrotica > Diabrotica virgifera. The sequence goes on from NC_065445.1 coordinate 7,589,577, forward strand.
TACTCCTTTATTCCGGCCCACAGTGTACATATAAAAAAATAGGTACATAGGGAAGTGCTTAGCACAATTATGTGCTTAGCCTCCTGAAAGCATCCGCCTTAAAAACCAAATTAAACTATTTTTTCGATTTTACAGAGCATTTACCGGAATGAAGATATTACCGGTGGAAAATGTTCAGATTGTCACCCTGTATAATGGTCGAGACAAAGTAAAAACTACTCGAAATTCAGTAAAATTTTTATTCATATACACTCAAACTCACACTACCCTCACGGTCTTATTTACAAGACATGCCAATACATGTTTCACATCAAAAACCATTTTAATAGGATAAATACAACATTACAAGAAAATCTCTGTGTATAACCAGCTAATCCGCAGTTCCTAAATTTTGCTAAAATCAGGAATGACCAATTCACAATCAGTTACAATTAATGACATACATATCTACCACCAAACTACTCTACAAAACATTGGTAACATACTTAGCATTCAGGTGTTATTTATTACACATATATCTTCGATGTGGGGACCTCTATGTGCATGGGCGGCGCTTATATTACGTTTCTAAGGGGGCCTTTTATATGTATAAAAATTAGAATCAACTACATCACTTATTTGCAGTAATTTCTACCAACTGATCATGGGCATAATATTGTTGTGTAATAAATAATGTTTATTGATGTTTATACCTGCACATCTAAAAGTTTTCCAAGCGTCGTAACGAGCTAATTGTCAGCGTTTAGGCTTCCATGCCATGTAATAGGATACTGTGTATATAGGATGTATGAAAATTGTAGGAAATATGAAAACTAACTTGTTAAAAAGATTGACAATAATATGGTTCCACAAGCTATGCGCAAATGGCTTACCTTAAAAATTGGTGTTCTTTAGGATTTGGTAAACTATGCAGGCCCAAGGGTGACTACTCAATTCATCACTGCTCCTTTTAATGGATTCCTTCCATGAATTTCACCATGCACGTGCGACGGTATGTACCGTCAAATCACGAAAGGTTCGGAATTCGGGAGTTCTTTCACCGTTGAAGGCTTGAAGCGAAGTCGTTCCTTCTGTGCGAAAGGTACTCATTCGAGCATGACCATTTGGATATCATGCGTAAAACGTTTTGTGTATGGAACAATTAAAATTCATATAGAGCTTTTATATTAAATTAGAAAACACACATAGTATATTAAGTATGGAGAACGGTAAGGGTTTTATACCGATCGAAGACAATTATTGTCTGAGATCGGTTACCCTTAACGTTCGACATGCTTATAACGTTTTTTGCACGATTGATACCATTATAAATTATAAAATTAAACATTTTCGTCATATTGACTAGTTTCATTCATTTTATCAAGATAGATACTTTGGTTGTTAGGTAGTAACTAGGGTGCATAACAACAATGGAGAATTGAGTTTTTATTTAGTTGTCAATAATTTTAAGTACAATTTGATTATTATAAATTAAAATATGAGCGAAAGTGAATTTGAAGAAATTGAACGGGCTTGGGAAGAAGGGTGTTCCGCAATTATTCCCGAAAAATCCAAAATCCGTTATCAAAATACCTACCAAAGTTTTAAAAAATGGTGCGAAGGCAAGAATTTAAGAATCGAAGAAAAGACTTTATTGGCATATTTCGTTCAAAGACATATGCAGTTGAAAGCTCTCCTGGAAGCCTCTGGGCAGAATATTCAATGATTAAATCCACCGTTTTTCTTTATAATGGCATTGATATTTCCAAGTTTTCAACTCTGATCGCGTATTTGAAGAGAAAAAATGTTGGATACTACTAATGTATGCGATTCTGCAGGAGTTTCTGTTAGAAGTGAAACCACAGCCCAAACAAGTGGGATTTCATTAAATAATTTAACAAATTGTACCATAAGTTTCAATATTAATAAATAATTCGTTAGTTTTCTTTATTCTTTCAAAAAATAAATTAAAATTAAGAGATTTTTTAACTCGACAGTAAGTGAATTACTTACTAAAATAAGAAAATCTACGGTTTCGTTTTGATTAAAATCTGTCTTCCTCCATCCCCCGATAGCACTATTTCTAGGTCTACCTGTTGTCAAGGAGGCTCTAAGGAAGACAGATTTTTACCATTCCAACCGTAGATTGTCGATATAAAGTAAAATAATTTATATCGCAGTATGGATAGAACGCCCTCTAACGGGGAATAAGCGAAATGAATTTCGTCTCAATTCAAGCTTTCTGCTTAACCCAGGTATAACATACCAAAAGGCACCGCAAGGAAAACATTCCACTTTGCGGTTCAGAGAGCCCATATGAAACGAGTCTTTGTACTCTATGCAGAGTATGGCATAAACAAAATAAGAAATATCTTATTTATTTGGAAATTTCTTATTTTGTTAATGCCATACTCTGCATAGAGTACAAAGACTCGTTTCATATGGGCTCTCTGAACCGCAAAGTGGAATGTTTTCCTGGTGGTGCCTTTTGGTATGTTATACCTGGGTTAAGCAGAAAGCTTGAATTGAGTCGAAATTCATTTCGTGAATTACTTACCGTTGAGTTGGAGTACTTACCGTCGAGTTGGATTACTTACCGTTGAGTTGCTAGTACATAAATATCACCTACTGACGTAAAATCTGTCACGGTAAACAGTCAAAAATGATCAATCGTGCAAAAAGGTTTTTTTATTTAGCTAATGCCTCGATGACTAATGGCCATTGGCATGGTAGGTTCGGTGAATTTTTGCAGTTAGGTACTTAGTGTCGTGTGTAGTGTGTGTTGAGTAAGTGTCTTGTTACTTTGCAAACTCGACGTCATTGTCTTTCCGAAGAGACGCTAATTGTATCCGAACGTCTACGGTCCCTTTAAAGAGTAATTAAAAGAGTAAAGTAATTTTAAAGAATATCAGAGAAAAGCAAATATAATTATTACATTATCTCAAAACTTATTCTACCCGAAATAAATTAAATTATTAATAATATTCAATATAAAATAAAGCAATAAGAATTCCCGAACATAGGATTTTATCATGCATTATTGTCTTCCAGCCCTTCTATTATCTGCTTTTTTTCTTCTTCTTCTTTTTTCACTTTAGAGTCATTCGTAATTTCGTTACTTGGGCACTAGCGTTACCTGTTGTGGTATTATTCGCTATTTTCTTCCATAAGCTTTGGTTCCTGATGATCTCATCAGTGTCCGTGGTCATATTCATGGGGGACGGACCCATTGGAGCTTTGGGATACAGAAGCCTCAAGGCTGAATGTCTCTGAGCTTGGTTTTGTTGTGAGTGTTTTAGGGAATTTTGCTTTTCAATATTTTTATGCTTTTTAATCCGACGTCCTGAAGGGCACTAAGGATTATGAGAAAGAAGAAAAAGAAGCTTTTTAATGTGTTATTTTGAATGTCATATTGGTAGTTTTTTGCATTTTCAGTCTTGATTCCTCATTCGTTTCGTCTGGATTGTCTTTTTGGTTTATGCATTATGCAAACACTAGTTTGACGAGGACTGCAAAAGAATTCTAGCGTAGAGGAACAACGCAAAAATTGAAGATATTAGAAATAATACAAAAAAAAGTATAAAGCATTTAATCCATTGAAATGTTACATTTAGTGTGCATTTCTTAGAGGAGTCAATTTTATTTTTTTAATGTGTAGGGGGGTTCAGTAGAAGCTTAAGTTCAAGTTTTTGGGGTCGCTACCCTTGTCCCCCGGCCCCCATATTGGAAAAAGGGCTGCAAAGGGCTTTCGCGCCGTATCTCCTAAACTAGCAACTCTACAGAAAATTTAGTTACACATAAAATGTAGCAAATTAAATTTTCTACAATTTTACATCTATTACTTTTTATCGTTAAGTGGCCAACAAAAAAGTTATAAACAAAAATAAGAGAAAATTTTGTAAGAAGTTTCCTTTTGGAGGTTATAACTTTTTTTCCGTTCATTTCACAATAAAATAACATATTAGCTATTTTGTAGAGGATTTTTCGATGAACATTTTTCACTATAAAGTTGTTTAATTTTATTTATTATCTAGGTTTTACAACGCTCCAAACTTGACCAGATTCTCTAATTCTCATAGGAATACAATAAAAACAATATAGTGTAGGAAACAGAGGTTGAACCTTGCAAAATGGACACAAGTCCGGTTTTATTTTTTTTCTGGCATATCAAGGGGTGCTTATTATAAGACTAACTTTTTCTGAAAAAATTTCGCCCCGGAACCCCCCTTTTCACCCCTTTAAAGGGGGTAATTTATGGTTTTTGCAGAACGTAGCCCTTCCTGTACCTTTTACAAAAAATTTTTTTTATAGAAATATGAAGAGGACTACATTTTCTACGATTTATTTCCGACAGCATCTCTCTATCATCCACCGTTTAGCAAGGGTGGCGCCCCAAAGTTGACAAGTTTTTAAAAAAGATGTTTTTAAAAAATATATATTTTTCCCTAACTGTAACGGAAATTAAAAAGAAATGCTGCGGAAATTATTCACAAATAGATGATTGATTTTTTGGTATAGGTTTCACTTAAGGGTAATTGCCCTTTTTTTAATTACAGGGTGTTACATTTTAAAAAACCCCTTTTTATACCATCTGAACCGTTTATGCTAGAGTAAAAAGACTTTCAGCGATTACCCATGTACTAGTGTTATTTACAAATTTGTATAATGCATCTCCATTTTTTCCCCGGAACCACCCAAAAAAAAAGAAGAATTAATAAATAAAGTGATTTTCTTGGAATCCTTCACACACAATGCCCTTCATTAATATGTTTCATATATCATTTTGTGCAAGTTATTATTACCCATGCATGGACACTAAAAGCGATTTCCTAGTGCAACCCCTGTAGCCAAAAACAATAAATAAAATGGGGGGTTGAAATTTTTTTTTTGTTTTTTGCTTTTTGATCCATATGGGCATATGCTTCATCAATAGTGCTTTTCAAAAATATATATGGTTATTGCAACATCCCTGCGCAAACTACCCCTATCCTTGAAAATATACTGCAGAAACTACCCCTATACCTTATCCAGCATGTTTTTACGATTTTCTCATTACCTATTCATTTTTTTTAAACAAAACTTAGACAAGGTTAAAGACCACTATTTACTCTAAAAATTAGGTCCTATTCATTTTTTTCGTTTAAGCAACCGTTACGGCACAGTGGCGCCGTAAACCTCATATATGCTGTGACGGGCTCCAGTTTTTGTTTATTTTTTTGTCATCTGTTTGTTTTATTGATAAAGTACTTATGTAAAATAAAACAACACAGTGTAATCTACAAATCATGATCTATGCACATTTTACATTCTTTGCTCCCCAAAGCTACAGTGGTGGCCCAAAATAAATTTTTTCATATTTTCGCCACCTACACGCATTTTATTGCGGTAATGCTATCTTAATAGCACAATATTCACCCCTAAGTGGTCGCTAAGCAGTGGCGGATCCGGGAAGTGGTGATGGGGGCGATCACCCCCACCCCTCTCAAACCAAGTGATATTATATTTGAAGATTATAAAAATATTCATTTATTTTTACAGAAATACTTATATTATATTAATATTATTTTTATAAGAATGACTTTTTATGCTTTAGCGACAGTGGCGGATCCAGCATCGTTAAGAGGGGGGTGCCAATTGGTTAAATTTCTATAAAAATAAATGAATATTTTTATAATCTTTGAATATAATATCACTTGGTTTGATGGGGGGGGAGGTGATCACCCCCATCACCCCTCCCTGGATCCACCACTGCGTAGCGACCACGTAAGGGTAAATATTGTGCTGTTAAGGTAGCATTAATGCAATAAAATGCATGTAGGTGGCGAAAATTTGCAAAAATTTATTTTGGGCCACCACTGTGGCTTTGGGGAGCAAAGAATGTAAAATGTGCATAAGTCATAATTTGTAGGTTACACTGTGTTGTTTTATTTTGCATAAGTACTTTATCAATAAAACGAACAGATGACGAAAAAAAAAACAAAAACGGGAGCCCGCCAAAGCATATATGAGGTTTACGGCGCCACTGTGCCGTAACGGTTGCTTATACGAAAAAATGAATACGACTTAATTTTTAGAGTAAATAGTGGTCTCTAACCTTGTATAAGTTTTGTTTAAAAATAATACATAGGTAATGAGAAAATCGTAAAAACATGCTCGCCAAGGGATAGGGGTAGTTTCTGCAGTATATTTTCAAGGATAGGGGTGGTTTTCGCAGAGATGTTGCAATAACCATATATATTTTTGAAAAGCACTATTGATGAAGCATATGCCCATATTGATCAAAAAGCAAAAAACAAAAAAAAATTTTCAACCCCCCATTTTATTTATTTTTTTTTGCCACAGGGGTTGCACTACGAAATTGCTTTTGGTGTCCATGCATGGGTAATAATAACGTGCACAAAATGATATATGAAGCATATTAATAAAGGGCATTGTGTGTGAAAGATTCCAAGAAAATCAATTTATTTATTAATTCTTCTTTTTTTTTGGGGTGGTTCCGGGAAAAAAATGGGGGTGCATTATACAAATTTGTAAATAGCACCAGTACGTGGGTAATCTCTGAAAGCCTTTTTACTCTAGCATAAACGGTTCAGATGGTATAAAAAGAGGTTTTTTAAAATGTAACACCCTGTTATTAAAAAAAGGGCAATTAACCTTAAGTGAAACCTATACCAAAAAATCAGTCAATTATTTGTGAATAATTGCCGCATGATTTCTTCTTAATTTCCGTTACAGTTAGGGAAAAATATATTTTTTTTTAAAACATCTTTTTTAAAAACTTGTCAACTTTAGGGCGCCACCCCCGCTAAACGGTGGATGATAGAGAGATGGTGTTGGAAATAAATCGTAGAAAATATAGTCCTCTTCATATTTCTATAAAAGAAATTTTTTGTAAAAGTTACAGGAAGGGCTACGTTCCGCAAAAACCACAAATTACCCCCTTTAAAGGGGTGAAAAGGGAGGTTCCGGGGCGAAATTTTTTCAGAAAAAGTTAGTCTTATAATAAGCACCCCTTGATATACCAGAAAAAAAATAAAACCGGACTTGTGTCCATTTTGCAAGGTTCAACCTTTGTTTCCTACACTAATACTTTAATTAAAATTACGTTATGCCGACCACGAAAATCAAATTTAAAGTGAATGACGAATGTTGGTCATTTTTTATGTTTTCGAGGTTGCTGAATCCGAATATGAAGTTTATTTTTATCTAGAGTTGGTGGTACATGTTCAAAAGTCAAATTTTATACAAAAATGCCAAAAATTAATTTTTATGATTTTTCAAATTTACCTCGCTGTATCATTCGTCGCTGTAAATATTTCCTTTTGAAACTTTTACTGTATTATCTTTGAGGTATTTAGATAACAATAAAATTTGTACAAAATGTTTAAACACATTATAAAAGGAGTTGTTAATTTTTAAACATTTTGTCACCACATTTTGTTAGTTTCATGTTTAGTTAAAAAAGTTGAGTGACAAACTTTTTAGTTTATAATTTTACCAACACAGCAATAAAACATGATTCATGAAGAAGTTTTTTGGAAAATTTTTAGTCATTTTCAAAAACTATGTTACTTCATAGACAAGCGGCACACCCCAAAAAACGCTTATATCTCGAGATCCTGGTCACGGTGTGGTGGATGGCTAATTTTGATCATACTTTATAATTTTTATATTAAAAATCGTTTTTTGTTCTTCTTAAGAATTTTGAATTTTGCGGTTGCGTCATTCTTCTTCTGGACCGGCGAATTTGTCCTCAAACAACTTCTTGGGCCTTTTCTATATATGCTTACGGTTATAAGTTTTATAGTGGGGAGAAAGGTCAAAAATACATTAATAATAGCATAAGAATGTTAAAATCATAATAAATTGTATGAATAAGAAATTTATATAGATAGAAAAGTAAGCCTAACCTTTTTTTATTGTATCCCTGTGAGCTTTCGAGCATCTGGTCAAGTTTGGAGCGCTGTAAAACCTATATACATAAATAGAATTAAATAACCTTATAGTGGAAATTGTTCACTAAAAAACCCTCTACAACATTGATATACTGCTATTTTATTTTAAAATGAACTGAAAAAAAGTTATAACCTCCAAAAAGAAACTTGTTAAAAGATTTTTACTTATTTTTGTTTATATCCTTTTTGTTGGTCACTTGAAGATAAAAAGTAATAGAAAGAAAATTGTAGAAAATTTAATTTGCTACATTTTATGTTTAATTAGATTTTCCGTAGGGTTGGTAGTTTACGAGATATAGCGCGAAATCCCTTTGCACCCCATTTCCAAGATGGCGGCCGGGGGACAAGGGTCCCGACCCCAAAAACTTGAACTTAAGCTTCTACTGATACCACCTACACATTAAAGAAATAAAATTGACTCCTCTAACAAATGCAAGGTATGGCCTAAAAAATGTAACATTTTAATGGCCTAATTATAAAACCAAAAGGAGAGAAGCTAAACGATTATGCAGTCAAAAGAAAAGAAAATTACTGAAAAGACTGACTTGATGGTATCAATATTGAACACGTAATGGAAGTAAAATACCTTGGAATTACATTGTCAAGTTACGAAGACCCAGCGGCGGATCCAGCATCATTAAGAGGGGGGGCCGATTGGCTAAATTTCTATATACAGTAAAACCTGTGTTACCGGCCACCTGTACTAACGGCCAGTTTAAAAATTCACCAAACCAATTATAGGTAGACTACAAAAACTGGAAATACCGGCCACCTTTCTATATCGGCCAATGGTTCTTTCATTTTTAGTGGCCGTTACTGACAAGTTTTACTGTAATAACAATAATAATAATAATAATTTGGCTTTAAGAATACGAAGACAATGAAGAATGCAAAATACCCTAACAATATCGATTATTATGTCTACTACTGGACTCATTCCGAAGAACCTCCTCGAAAACATAAAAAACCTGAGTCTCTAAATGAATATCTTTATAAGACCATGCAGAAAGCTGTACATATTACTCTCGAGTGCCAGATGTGTATGAAAATTGTTGGGAGATACTCCAGCCAGCATACCACGTCACCTAGGTCTCGATAACACGGAAAAAGTCACACCATAGCTCGATCTTTTTGTTACCGCAGGTATCGGGATGAGTAAATTTTCCTCTTAGAGAGAGTGTGAACAGTATGGCTAAATCTGGATAATAATAAAAATAATCATGTAGGCGTAAAAATGTAGATAATACAAAAGTATATTTAAAAATTTTTAATTTTTCATACAAAAATGAAATAATTTCATTTTATATAAGTACTTAATTTGTAATAACATATTGATAATGAATAAAAAATTGAATAAAAAAATATGAAAAAAAAAATTTTAAGAAACGCTTTTCTTTAGTTACGAGTGACCAAAATTAAAAGTATTATAAAAAATCAACTAAAACCCAAAAAATAAAAAAAAATTCAAAAAATCTTACACATTCGTCAAAGAAAAGCATGGCGCGTCTTCATCGAATAAACGGTTTTCGCCTAACGTTTTTCTTTAACGAATGTGTTAGATTTATTCAATTTCTTTTATTTTTTGGTTTTTAGTTAATTTTTTTTATAATACTTTTAATTTTGGCCACTCGTAACTAAAGAAAAGCGTTTCTTAAAAAATTTTTTTTCATATTTTTTTATTTTTTACTTTTTAGTCTTACACTTTTCAAACAATAAAATATATCGCCATGTTTATTAAAATATATGTATAAAACATATGATGTACAAACATGAAAAGTAGTCGGAATCGGCAAAAAATTTAAAACTTTTTTGTTTATTTGTGAAGCATAACGTAAACAATTTACGTAAAAAGTCTTATTTTTAAAAATTCTTGTAGTTGATGCACTAACAAAAAATGACATGTGAAATTATCAACAAAAAAAAAAGAATCTAAAAACATAAAATTGTAATATTTTTCGATATAAAAAAATTTGGGAGGTACACCCAAATTTTTCGAGGTATACACCAACAACTCCAAAAAACAAACCAAATAAGATTTTGTTTAAAATTTATCATCAAACTTCGGAGATATGTTTATATACACATTTGTCAAAAAAAAAACGATAAATCGATATTTTTTGATATATTTTCGCTTAAACATAAAATATTTACACATATGATTGAAGGGTTTCAAAAAAACAAAATGAGACTTTCTAAATTAAAATGAAAAAAGTGTATGCCATAATTACAGGGGAATAGCGCTACTAAACGTTGCGTATAAAATACTTGCAGTACATATAAAAGACAAGATAACACAAAAGATAGATAATGACATAGGAAAATATCAATGTGGATTCAGAAGAGGACGCAGCACAGTGGATCAAATTTTCCTGCTACGTGAAATACAAGCGGAAAGCTACGAATACGGAGAATGTACAGTGGCCCTATTCACCGACTTGAAACAAGCTTGGGACAGGGTAAAACGAAAAAAAATATACAAGGCAATATGTGAAATTAGAATTAGTGAAAAATTAGTACAAATGATAAAAGTGACACTCAGAGAAACAGAGAATAGGATTAAAATAGATGGAAAGGAAAAAGGAAACAGATAAGTTTAAGGTCAGTGAAGGGCTGCGACAAGAATACCCACTGTCGTCATTGTTGTTCAGTATCCTTCTTGAAATTGTCATTAGAGAAGTCGAAGTTGAAGTTAACAGGACACAACTTGTATATTAACGAAAACACCAATGCTTGGCATTCGTTGATGACATAGTACTGATAGCCAGAAGTAAACAAGAAATAAAAGAAATACTAAAAAACCTAGAGGTGATAGCGAAAAATAAAAGGATATGCATAAACCAAGAAAATATACGGAATGGACAAAACGAGAAAAGATACAAGGACAATAGCTGACGATAAGCACAGAAGAAAAAATATGTAAATACGAAGAAGTAGAAAGATTCCAAGATCTAGGAGCAATATTCACTAGGATACCAAATACGAACGAACAAATCCAAGTAAGAATTACGACTGGTTGTATCTTTGCTCTAAACAACTTATTAAGAAGTAAGAACATATCTAGAAGGGTTAAGATAAGAATATATAAGACAGTGATAAAACGTATAGTATTATATGCCAGTGAAACATGGACGATGAACAAATCCGAACAAGCCCTACTGAAACTGTGGAAAAGAAAAGTCCTCAGGAAAATATTTAAAGTAAAGGTATGGAATTGAATGTGGATAAGAAGACTAGATGTAGAACTGGAGACGATTTATGGAGAACCGAATATAGCAGGGATCATAAAATCACAAAAACTGAGATGCTTGGTAGCTTGGGACATATCCAAAAGATGCCAAACACGAGGCTTCCCAAAAGAATTTTAACGGGAGGTATAGCATAGCAGGAAAGAAGGAGAAAGGTAGACCGAAAACCAGATGGAAGAAAGATGTTTAAAGAGACAGAAGAACTTAAAATTACAAATTGGAAAAATAAAGCAGCAAGGAGGAAAGAATGGAAAATAATGACACCAAATATGACCCCCTACTCCATCCCCTGGAGGTGGGGTAGGGGCTCAATTTAAAATCGTAAATGGAAACCCCCAGTTTTTATTGCAGATTTGAACTTCTTACGTAAAAGTGAGCAACTTTTATTCGAGACATTTCTTCAAATTCTGGATATATGGCGCTATAATATATAGCATATAGAAATATAATAATATAAAAATAGTTTTTCTTGATCAATACACTTCCAGATGAAAAACTAAACATCACGTGTTTAATATTTTTCAAAAACCTACCAAATGACATCCTGTCGTGTTTGGTGGTATTCGACAGGATTTTGGAAAATATTAAACTTGTGTTTTTTGATTTTTCATTTGAGAGTGTTTTTAGATATATTAAACCATTTCTATAAATTACCTATGGTATCACGATTAATGGTTTTCCGATTATAGCGCCATCTATCCAGAATTCGAAAAATGTCTCGAATAAAAGTTGCTTACTTTTACGTAAGGAATCCAAATCTGCAATTAAAACTGAGGATCTCCATTTAATATTTTAAAGTTACCCCCATCCCACTTTCAGGGGGTCGAGTGGGGGGTCGTGTTTGGTATCATTTGATAGATTTTTAAAAATTATTGAACACATATATTTCATTTTTTCGATTCGATGTTCATTTCGCGAAATATTCAACGGTTCCGCTAATTTTGGGTTGGGACACCATATACATAATACATAAAGTTGATGAAAGAAAAATAAATATAATATGTAGTGAATTATATTAAAATTTAAAAAACCTACAAAATGAGACTTTATAAGTTAACAACTTACAGTAGTTCCGGAAATGTAATAATGAATTAAACGAATGTAATTTTCAAAAAATCAAAATAACTACTTTACTTTTTTCAATGCAAACAAATTCATGTCGAAATAGTTTTAACGTTATTTCGTAATGGGAAAGTACATCATGTCATGTGACACCTCATTTAAAAGCGTTTGAAATACTGATTACAAAAATGGATAATACCTACATGCGCAAAATTTTGGTCAAATACTTTTTAAACACATTCATTTTTTTCGAATCCTGAGAAAGCTAATACGAGAATTTTTGAAAAATTTAAACGCAGAATAAAATACATATTACATTATTACCGAGGGCCGAAAGTCCATTAGAATAAACAAAAGGTTTCTTGTGAATGATATAGGTATTTGAAATTAAAAACCATACTCAATTTTCTCTTTTTTTTCACCCCTGTAACTTATTCAAATAAACATTATAGAAGTTTTCAGGGACTTTCGTCCCTCGGTAATAATGTAATCTTGCATTTTGTGTTTAAATTTTTAAAAAATACTTATTAGTTTTCTCAGGATTATAAAAAAATGAATGCATTTAAAAAGCATTGGACCGAGATTTTGCACAAGTATTACCTATACATTTTTGTAATCACTATCTCAAAAGCTTTTAAATGAGGTGTCACATGATGTACTTTCCCATATGAAGTTTAAAATTTAATTAATTACCATAATTTTATATGTGGATGATTGCATCCCGCGACATAAATGACTATCTATCGTACTCGTGCATAAATACTCACGTCTATCAAACGTGATATAGAATAAACTTATATAATATACAAGACATACATTTCATGCATATAAGACATAGGTACCTTTTTCCATAAAACTCTCGAAAGTAGAATTGGTATTTACTGCATCATCGTTGATTTGTATCGGACGCACTGAAACATCGCATGACTTGTTTTGAATGCTCTCAGAACTTAAATTTGATCCAAGATCAGTAGGTCTCATAGTATGATCTATCTGATAAGATGTACCTTGTACATATTTATTATCTTCATTACTATTAATATTATCACTATCACCCAAATTACGTTGATTTTTAAAAAAATAATCAGCTATATTGCGACATTTCAATTTTTTACTTTTCAAGTTCTCGGTAGAAGCTTCTTTTCGTTTATTTGACATTTTATAACTCTTCGTAAATCACAAACTATTAATATAAAAAAGAAGAATAAACTCAAAATAATATTAATCACTCTAACAATTTACAAACTAAGATCTGTACGAATCAGTATTAGAGATGTTACTTGCATCGATAGACAAAATACACTAATGAGTAATGACTAATAATTAATAAGCAAAGGGTGTTCTTTTTTCCTGGTCAGCAATCGTTTGAACATAATACATTTATATTTTCGGCAAATTAATATAGTTTTGCTGGGCGCGCTATTTTCGAGAGATTTTCGAAGAATCCGTTATCTGCAACCGATTTTATAATTATACGAGGGTGGACATGCTTAGGTATGCGTTCACAGTATATACATACATATTTGTTTAAATATGCTTATTGTAATCATTTTTAATTCTTAATGTATACCTAAGAATTATAAATTACTCATTTCCGAATACACTGGCCCGTTTTAGACAAGTCTCATACTATCATACTAATAAAATATATTTATATGTAATTCATATAATATTGTAATTTTAAAACATGTATAATTATCCATTTGAAAAATCAATGAATGTTTTTGTAATCTTTATACAGTAAAACCTGTCAGTAACGGCCACTAAAAATGAAAGAAACATTGGCCGATATAGAAAGGTGGCCGGTATTGCCAGTTTTTGTAGTCTACTTATAATTGGTTTGGGGATTTTTTAAACTGGCCGTTAGTATAGGTGGCCGATTTTGGCAGGTGGCCAGTAACACAGGTTTTACTGTAGTAAAACCTGTCAGTAACGGCAACTAAAAATGAAAGAACCATTGGCCGATATAGAAAGGTGGCCGGTATTGCCAGTTTTTGTAGTCTACTTATAATTGGTTTGGGGATTTTTTAAACTGGCCGTCAGTACAGGTGGCCGATTTTGGCGGGTGGCCGGTAACACAGGTTTTACTGTATTATAATTAAAAAAAAATAAATCACTTGGGTTGAGAGGGGGGGCCGATCGCCCCCATCGCCCCCCCCTGGATCCGCCACTGCGAAGACCTGGACAAAGAAGTGAGAAATCAAGTACAAAAATAAAATAGACTGGCAGGATGCCTTGATAGCACTAAACCGGCATATCAACACTGAGATGAAGTCAAGAATTTATAAAGCCAGTGTAAGTGTAAGGCCAATAATGACATATGCATCAGAAACAAGACCCGATACAATCACAACACAAAGACTACTGGAAACAGCGGAGATGAGAGTACTGAGAGAATTACAGGAAATACGCTGAGAGATCGAAAGAGGAGTGAAGATATTAGAAGACAATGTAACGTACGTTGTATAAACGAATGGACACTAAATAGAACAAAAGAATGGAATAACTACATAACCAGAATGGGGGAGACACGTGTGGTCAAAATAGCAAGAGATAAATCACCCATCGCGCATACAGAATTAACATATCGGAAAAAACGGGAAAAATTGAGAAAAAAACAGGTTTTTTTCCGTTTTTTCCAGACCATTGGAAAAATTGGAAAAAATGGGAAAATTTGAAAATATTTTTTAATTGAGATATAAGTGCACTTAAACTAAGAGACTTTAATTGTAAGTGTCAAAACCGAAACTTGAAAGGTAGAAAGCACATTATTATTTAACCAAATTGCTCAGTGGTATATTTTAATCTGAGTCTGAATCTGAATCTTCAGACCAAGCATCTGATTCAGACTCGATCTTCGCTTCACCATCCTGAACGGATAACACAACATGATTTTTGTCAGTCTCTTTTAAAAGTGGATCTGGTCTAGTATCGTTAATAAATATCTGTTTTTCATTTATAACCAAATTTAAATGAATAGCAACAACTTATAAATTTTATCCCGTGATAACATTTTTTTTTTGCTTGTATATATGATGCCCTGTAAAGACCAGTTTCTTTCTGAAGAGGCGGAAGATGGAGGTCCATTTAAAATTCGGGAGGCAATTGGCGTAAGTGGCTGCGATGTACATAAACCTTGTTACCATATAACGGGATTAGTACTACATATTTGCACTATCCCATAAAGAATTTCGCCTAAAAAATCCAGTTTTTGTTCTAAATTGGGCTAGATTTGCCACCACCTTCCCTACATCTAGGTTTAGGCCCAGTCTTTTCACCTCCGAATAAATAGTTATCGGGAAGTTTATCCGGCAGATTACATGTAAATCTGCCAAATAAACTTCCCGATAACTACAGTCGGAAAAATGAAAGAATACCCATGAACGATCACATCAATCACTTATTTTGTATTTGCTGTCTTTTTCTATAAATAACAAATGTTTGTCATAGAAAAAGAGAGCAAATACAAAATAAGTGATTGATGTGATCGTTCATGGGTATAGTATAGTAAAAGCATGGGCTTTTCATCGATTGTCGTTTGTTTCGAGCTTTTGTCATATGTTGTATAATTTGTGTATACGAATATTATATACAGATTATACAACATATGACAGTAGCTCGAAACAAATGACTGTGAATGAAAAGCCCTATTATTTCATTTTTCCGACTGTAGTTATTCGGAGGTAAAAAGACCGGGCCTTAGTGAATGAGCCATTTCAGAAATGAAGTCTATGGCTTCCATTAGTTAGTCTTCATTCAATTATTCTTCTTTAAAGCGAGCATCAAGAGGCTGCAAAGTGAATCAGCTTAGAACAAAATTCGTAGCGTTTTTCAACATACATATCGTTGGTTTGGAAGAACACTGTTACAAGTCGAAAAGTTCTAATTTTCAGGAGCGACGTTTTAAAATTTTAATGTGCTAGTTTTCATTATAATTTTGGTAAGGTAAAAAATAGAGGTAAAATTTTTACAATATTAAACAGTCCATTATTATCATTTAAATATAAATAGAAAGACCTTTCTTGTTCTCACCTTTCTACCTGTAATTAGCATTTGTAACAGTTTTTCCCAAAGTTTGTTGAAATGTTACTGTATTGCTCATAATAAATCTATATAAACGCACATAATATCCTGTAATGAATACTTACCTAAGACGAAATGTAACTGTCTTGCATTAAATATTAAACACAAAATCCCAAAAGAATACGTTCCTCTTTTTAACTTGTAACACTGTTCTCCAAAAAACACGTGGTAACTTCCACAATAACTGAAAGACAACTATGTTGCGACGCTCTTCCATAAAATGTAATGCATGGGTTTGACAAAGTCAAACTGTTATAAGTCGCCATCTAGTCGCCCCAACTTCTGACAATTTTTTCCATAATAACGTATAACATTTAGAGTTGGTTAGAGGGTAAACCTCAAAAATGGCAATTTTTGAGTTGTGACGTTCTTCTTTGACCTACGATATTTTCGCAAGCTTTCGATAAGAGAACTAGTCTGGTTAACTTGTTGGGGAATATTTTTTAATATTGTGTCTTTTATATACCTACTTAAAGACTAAAGGCACTTCTGATAATATAGATCTATCGAATTCTACTAAATTTATTGATTTTGATACGGGATGCAGAATTTATTTAGTATATTGTAACAAATGTCAATTTTTCGGTATTTTCCCATTTTTTCCTGTTTTTTTCCGGAGAAAACAGGTATTTTTCCTGCATCCAATTTTTCCGGAAATTTTAAATCTCTAATCGCGCATCGGTAGAAGAAGCAGCGGCCGTCAGCGCAAAAGATGGAATGACAACCTTCCGTAGAGGTATCAATCCGCCAATGAACAAGCAGCATGGCTTATAAAGAGGAAGAAGAAGAAGCTTTTTGTTTATTACAAAACAGTAAATAAACACGGTTTAAGCATGAAAATAGTACATTGTTTACCGGGTAGGAAAAGCTTAACATTCCTGGACGACTGTGAAGATTGCTAAGTCGAGGCGCAAGCCGAGACTTAGCAACACAGA
This sequence comes from Diabrotica virgifera virgifera, assembly GCF_917563875.1. Taxonomy (NCBI): domain Eukaryota; kingdom Metazoa; phylum Arthropoda; class Insecta; order Coleoptera; family Chrysomelidae; genus Diabrotica; species Diabrotica virgifera. Next base: position 7,606,836 of record NC_065445.1, read on the forward strand.
GTCCAGGAATGTGGCTTTTCCTACGAGGTAAACATACTATTTTTCCGCAAATCGTTTAAAATTCGACAGATATTGATTGATTTAAAAAAAACGCGATAATTTTATTCCCAAATAAATGGTGCTTTGAAATTCCTAATAAAATTACTTGGGTTACTATGGAAACGTATTGAGGTTGCATTATCATTTATGTAGAACACTAACAACTGTACGGAAATATCATTTCCTTACAGTAAGGAAATGACATTTCCTTACAGTAAGGAAGTCCTGACTTTTTCTTCAAGAAATTTTGACAGGAATGTCAAAATTTACTGGCGATTTGCGGAAAAAATAATTATAATTTCTGAAACGTTTATACTATGATTTTTGTATTACATATTTGCAAAAATGATAGGGTATGTGAGAATATTTATATTCATTGCGAACTTCCTTTTGTAGTCGAAGGGTAGCGCCACCCATGGCTTCGTTGCGGCTCCGTTCCGTAGGGGCCAAATCCAAAGTGGTGGTCGGACAGGGACCCCGGAGCTTAATGTGACAACTGTAAATCTTTAATATTGCAGATGACCATCGTTAAATGCATAACACGCACATCAGGGCTACAAACACAAGATTAATACCATCCTACTTAAATTTGCTGCTGGTACTGATGATGGCATTCTTTTACTTACTTTTTGTGCTCTTTTTTGATTTGTGTGTTCTCTATGGAAACGGGGGGAGATTTACGAGCGTTTACTACATTGTGGGTATGTTTATAGTGCAAAAAAATCTGTGCATAAGTGAAGCTTCAAATTTATAAAATGACAGTTTTGCAGATATACCCTAATTTATTTAAAAATTTGTCGTAGGTTGGGATAAGTTGATATGTATCGGTTGACCAGTTTGTGTATATATACAGTGTGTCCTTATAAAAAGAGGTAGATATAAAATCTTTTTATATGGAAATCCCATTGTCTTATTCTATTACCATTGGGTCAGTTAGTTCTTCTTCTGCTTGTACTTTTATTTTGTTGTTCTGGTAGATATTTTTGATCGTTTTGATTATTCCTAGAGGTATCTCTCTTGTGTACAATAAGTGGATCCTCCTTCTCTATCTTTTCTCCTTTCTAAGGATGTAGTGGGGTCATGTAATTTATTTGACTATTTCTGTCCAACCTCTTCTGAGAATGAGTAGCCAGTCATGTCCTTTATTTGGTCCGACCATCGTACTCGAGATATTCCTCTGGAACTTTTGCCCTCTACGTTGCCTTCAACACAATCCATCTTCTGTATAATAGAGCAGTCCCTCTAGATATCATAAAAACTATTGAGAACATCTACCAAAATAACAAAATGGAAGTCAGAATAGATGAACAGCTTACATCCTATAGATATAGGCAGCGGAATAAGACAGGGAGACTCATTGAGTCCTATGTTTTTGAATTTAATCATGGATGAAATCATTAAAAACGTCAACAATGGAAGAGGTTATAGAATGGGAAACAAAGAAGTAAAAATACTCTGCTACGCAGACGACGCAATATTGATAGCCCAAGATGAAGATAGTCTGCAAAGATTAGTCCACAGATTTAACATAAGAGCAAAAGAATTCAATGTGACAATTTTATCTCAGAAAACCAAAACAATAGTAATCAGTAAAGAACCAATCAGATGCAAAATAGAAATTGATGGTATCAGTATTGAACAAGTAATGGAAGTAAAATACCTTGGAATTGCATTGTCAAATTACAGAGACCCAGACAAAAAAGTGAGAAATCAAGTACAAAAAGCAAATAGATTGGCAGGATGCCTTAATAACACTATATGGCGAAACCGACATATTAACACTGAGATGAAGTCAAGAATTTATAAAGCCAGTGTAAGGCCAATAATGACATATGAATCAGAAACAAAACCCGATACAGCCACAACACAATGACTACTGGAAACGGCAGAGATGAGAGTGCTGAGAAGAATTACAGGAAATATACTGAGAGATCGAAAGAGGAGCGAAGATATTAGAAAACAATGTAACGTACAGTGTATAAACGAATGGACACTAAATAGAAAAAAAGGATCCGTGCACATATGCAATCCTGCACTGTGCACGGATAAACAGATTGAGGACTTATACTAATAAGAGAATCAATATCTGTTCAGACAGCCAAGCGGCCTTGAGGGCTTTAAAGAACCCAAGGATAACCTCAAGGCTTGTATGGGAATGCCGCGAAGAACTTGACACCCTGGCGGAACATAATGAGGTAAAACTCATTTGGGTGCCTGGACATCAAGGGATCGCTGGTAATGAAAAAGCTGACGAACTTGCTAGACGAGGATCAGCAACAGGATACTTCGGTCCAGAACCGGCACTGGGAGTGCCCAAAAGCACAATCAGAGACCGATTAAGAGGCTGGATACGAAGACAGCACAAAGAATACTGGGAAGAAATTCCCACGCAAAAGCATGCGAAGAGATTTATACCTCAGACATGCGCAAAAAGAGCTGAAGAACTGTTCAAAATGAACAGGAATCAGCTCAAAATTATTACAGGTTTCTTAACTGGACACTTTCCAGTAAAAGGACACCTACACACGATAGGACTATATAACGGAGATCTCAGCTGCAGACTATGCAATAGAGAGACCGAGACAGTCAGACATTTATTGTGCGATTGCGAGGCGCTGGATCGTAAGAGACAAGCAATATATGGAGACTGCAAACCAAGTCCGACAGTGTATGGCACTAACCCAATGGACCTTTACAGGCTAGTAAAGGGCACTGCATTATTGGATTGGGTGTCATGAGAACAAATGGAAGGAAGCACAATAAGCTGAAAAGCTGCAGTGCCACCGGGGTGCATGCACGGACGGCTTCCGGAAGAAAAAAAAAATACCTTGGAATTGCATTGTCAAATTACAGAGACCCAGACAAAAAAGTGAGAAATCAAGTACAAAAAGCAAATAGATTGGCAGGATGCCTTAATAACACTATATGGCGAAACCGACATATTAACACTGAGATGAAGTCAAGAATTTATAAAGCCAGTGTAAGGCCAATAATGACATATGAATCAGAAACAAAACCCGATACAGCCACAACACAAAGACTACTGGAAACGGCAGAGATGAGAGTACTGAGAAGAATTACAGGAAATATACTGAGAGATCGAAAGAGGAGCGAAGATATTAGAAGACAATGTAACGTACAGTGTATAAACGAATGGACACTAAATAGAAAAAAAGAATGGAACAACCATATAACCAGGATGGGGGAGACACGCGTGGTCAAAATAGCAAGAGATAAATCACCAATCGGTAGAAGAAGTATCGGCCGACCGCGCAAAAGATGGACCTTCCATAGAGGTATCAATCCGCCAATGAACAAGCAGAATTGCTTATAAAGAGGAAAAAGAAGAAAAAGAACTAAAAACATATAGAAGAAGAGAAGGCATGGAACAAATGATGGGTATAAGCGAAAGTTGCAAAGAGATGAAAATATTTTCATTTAATAGGTCATCCTTCAAAACCCCTTCATTCCAATTTTCATGATTATGTTGCCTTTAGTTCTCGAGATATTTCTAATAGGCCAGTTATCTGCCTCACTCTTTATACATATCAAATGCCATTAAAATAATATTAATGCTCGAGCAAGGCGTAATTTTGTGTTTTTTGTAATGACAGTGTTCTTCCATATTTTTGTGAGTTTGGCTGTTGCTGATCTGGCCATTGTAATGCGTTTACGGATGTTGTCTCCTAATAAGTGGATAACGTCCTTTAATTTTATTTTGTCAAATGCCTTCTTAAGGTCGACGAAATATAAATATAGCGGTTTTTGTATTCTAATGATTTTTCTTGCACTTGCCTCATTATAAATATAGTTTCGGTGCATTATTCTTCCCGACCTAAAACCTTGTTCTTCTACCAGTGTTTTATCACTTCATTCAGTTTATTTGTTATGACTTTGGTTGTTAATTTTAGTGTGGTGTTTAATAAATTAATTCCTCTGTATATCATTATGATTAGCAAAAGATGTATAGCTAATAATAGTTCCCTAAAGCTGTGAATAGTATTCAAACTCAGATATTTCATAAAGCAATCATATAGGTACTTTTAAAAACTGTTTAGATTTTTATTTCCCAGCATAAATCCAACAAAGGCTTATAGGGCAGTCAATGAGGATATTTGGCTCAATGAGGATATTTTCAAGTTACATAGAGAAAAAGGAAGATTTTTAAGAACGTTTAAAAATGCTATCTATAATTTGACCTTTTTTTTTTCAAAAATCATTCACTTTAAACCCGTCCAACTTTCTGAACATAGAAATAACACTGTAGTAAAAGGTATTGTAGAAGGAAAACGATGCATTTACATTTTGGTGGATGAGGGTTAAAATTACTTCTCATTTTTTCTAAAAACAAATTAGTTATCAATTTTGTTTGCAGCATATCTCGCTTAGTTTTAATGTAATCGACCTTTAGTATAGCTCATTTTAAAGGTCTTTACAAGCACTACAAAAGGTATTAGTAGCATTATACACCTAAAATCGACCGTTTCTCTGTTATTTCAAGTTGAATACACCAATTTGAGAATGTACCAAAAAACAAACTATTTTCACCTACCATATCTCTTTTTGTATTATAACTAGAAGAGTTATGGAGGCAAGTGTCTGTTTTTTTATAACTTACAAAAATGTTGAATATAATTTTTTTAGAAGACTAAGTTTTTCAACCTAATGAAAATATTTGTAAATTAAATATCTTTAAAAGATTTTTAATTGAAAAACTTATTGGCCCATCTTTAGTTAGATGCATAGTTCTTAAGGTATTCGCAAAAAACCGTTCGAAAAGGTATTAAGTTTTAATGAAAATGGCCAATTTTCAACCACGAATAACTCAAAAAGTATTGAGTTTTCAAAAAAAATTATAGAAGTTTTTGCTTAGAATTAGGTTCTCTAGCGAATTCCGTGATAATTTTAACCAAAAAATTTTCCACCTCTGAGAAGGGGTGGGATGGTGGGAACCACCCCCAAGATAAAAGCACACATCAGCATAGGGTAGATTTTGAATTAGGAGATAAGTAAAGGCTAGGCTCAAAGTTTCATTAAAATCCGTGCAGTAGGATAGAATTTGGAGGTAATATTCTATTTCCGCAAATCGCCAGGAAATTTTGACATTCCTGTCAAAATTTCTTGAAGAAAAAGTCAGGACTTCCTTACTGTAAGGAAATGTCATTTCCTTACTGTAAGGAATAGCTATTTGTATAACAAGGGAGGAAAGTGTAACTTTTCCTCCCGAGAATGAAGTTTACTGCCCGACGCGTAGCGGAGGGCAGTAATCATTCAAGGGAGGAAAAGGCACTTTACTCCCATGTTATACATATGGGTTTTCCACCTTCCTCAAATAACAAGTCATTTTTTCATTTTTACTTAATTTATTTATGTAACTAACCAACAAAATTTATTAGAACTAAAACAACAAGTAGGTACAATATAACTGTCAACTGTCAAATATAAGTCAAATTATTAATGTAAACATTGGTAAATCAAAATAAAAATTTACTGTTTTTACCATTCTGCAAAATACAGGATGTTTTTTAAATAAACGTTAAAATGTATAGATACTCCGTAATAGAAAATAGATATTATACAGGGCGTCAATAAGTTATATTTCATGAATGAAATACCATGACGTCACTTTTACTTTTCCTCCCTAGGGAGGAAAAATATTTTCCTCCCTAGGGAGGAAAAGTACAACTTTGCTCCCTACAATCAGGTCCGGAAAAGTATACTTTCGGTAGAGGTAGGTGGAAAATGATATTTCCGTACAGTTGTTAGTGTTCTACATAAATGATAGAAAATTATTAATAATCCATAAAACGTCTGTATGCATTTTCGTACTTTTCTCTTGATTTCTTTGGCAATAATTCTAATGAAGCAGTATTCACTGCCTCAACCAGCTCTGGAGGAGTCCCAGGAATGGAAATTTCATCATCACTTATCATTTTACTTTCGAGAACACCAGCAATTAAATTTATAAGCGTCAAGTTTGACAATTCAACCTCAATACGTTTCCATATTAACCCAAGTAATTTTATTAGGAATTTCAAAGCACCATTTATTTGGGAATAAAATTATCGCGTTTTTTTTAAATCAATCAATATCTGTCGAAGTTTAAACGATTTGCGGAAAAATAGTATGTTTACCTCGTAGGAAAAGCCACATTCCTGGACTCTGTGTTGCTAAGTCTCGGCTTGCGCCTCGACTTAGCAATCTTCACAGTCGTCCAGGAATGTTAAGCTTTTCCTACCCGGTAAACAATGTACTATTCTTGCTCCCATTGACTGGCGTATTATTCTCATATTTTTATTTTATATTTCTCATATACATATTGACAAATTGAACATTTAATCATAACATATGGAAGTTACAGGATAGTCTTTCCATATTTTATCATTACTGACTTATGTTTATTAGTAGTAGAAGAATTTGTATTTGGAAGTTTGGAAAACGATTTTTAAAAGTATCTAGTATCTTTGATTATATTTAAAAATAATTATAGTATTTTACAAATTACACCGTAATTTATTCTATTAGAAGAAATTATCTCAGAGAATCTATAATTATTCATCATTAAACCGTGCAGTGTTGCAACAAAAAGAAGAAGGCGAAAAAAAGCCGAAGATCATCACGCTCGGGACCTCCGATGAGCTACTTGCCCAGAATTTTCCGCGCGCACGTGAGATCGAAAAAAGAAGAAGACGCACAAAGAAAAAACGTCAAGAGGAATGTGATTAATTACATCCATCAAAAAATCACCTATAAGTTTCTAAATGATATTGGCTTTGAATAAGAAAAAAAAGTTAATATGAAAATTAAACGCGTATCTGCCATATGCACGCCGTTTAATGGTTTTAAGAGTTGAAGTGGAGGAGAGATGCATAGCCCAACGAACGGGGACCATCGGCACCGCCACAAAAAGCTCACCAATATGCAAAGTCAGCGTTATTAACAAGGTGCAACAAACTAAGAACCAAACTCATGCTGAGGTGCTGCCTTACCACCAATCCGATATTCACTGGCGTACGTCTTTAAATATCTTTAAGCTTGTTTTACATTGTCTAGAGATTGTTTTACATAGTTCAACCTTTTTCAGCACAACACAAGATTGGCTAGTGCATCATTTTAATCTTCTTCTTCGCCTTCTATCGTCCACGTTTGGACATAGGCCTCTCCCAACTCCTTCCATCGGTCTCTATCCTGAGCAAAATATTTCCGGTTTGGTCCAGCTACTCTTTTAATATCAATCATTTTAATAACTCACGAAAATTTGACTCCAAAAACAATAATACAAAACCGTCAAGTTTTAGCTTCAATAGTTGTCTAAAAATAGCTGTCAACATCATCATCATCATTAGGTTTGTTCTAGCAACAGTCAAACTAGTCAGAAACCATCAGCAAATAGTTGGTCAGTGAGAGAACATAATACAGTCACCAGTGCTATCCCCTCTACTCGCACTGGTCGACTATTCACTGATGGTTTCAAACCGTTTGAAACTGATGCTAGAACAAACCTATTATCTTTGCCTTTATCCCTATGCGGGGTCCTCTTCTTCATGTGCCATCTCATCTAAGAAGGTCGACAACCATCATGGCAATTCGCATTTTCGATACCGCTGCTCTAAAGAGATCAGCAGAAGTGCAGTTAAACCAAGCTCTAAAATTGTTTAACCTGGAGATGCGTCTTCTTTCACGACTGCTTCTCTATCCTGTATTCTTCCTTGTATTATTAATTGCAACAAGTTATAACCCTCGACCCTCGCCCCTCATGACATATCACAGATATTGCAGTTTTCTAAGTATAATATATTCTAAGTTATATTTTCTCGACTCTGATTTACGGGATAGAAGTATTGACACTTAACGCGTCGGCTACTGAAAAGTTGGAAGATTTTTGAACTGTGGGTGTATAGAAGATATCATGGACCTAGCACGTAACAAACAACGAAGTCATGAGAAGAGTCAACAGAAGAATGGAAATATTGGAAACCGAGAAAGAAATCATTCTCTTCTCAAAGAATATAGAAAAATTCGGGCTACCCATCAACTACCCGTCCATCATGACAAGCTTAATATCGAAATGTATAGATTTCACTCCATTGTTAAAGGCCATTTCCTTAGATCAAAAACATTCCCGCTTCACCAACGTCTGGAGAAAACAATGGGAGAGCGACACACCACAGGAAGTACACCAAAAATGGCCTGCATAGATCAAAAACGCTAAGCTTTGAACTGCTCTGCAATACTTGGACAACGCTGAACAGAATAAAAACAAACAGCGGTAGATGTGCTTACAGCTTACATAGATGGAGAAAAACCCTTACTCCCGAGTAGTGTTGACCAAATGCAAGACCAAGACGAGACTTAGACAGTCTTGGTCTTGGTCTTGCAACAGTACACCTGGTCTTGGTCTTGGTATTGCGCTCCAGATCTTGGTCTTGGTCTTGCAGCAAGAGTATTGCAAGTCTCGCAGTTGCCCATTGGCCTATTACATATCTTAAAACAACGTAACAGAGCCGTGTGAAGTTGGCACCTCTAAATACGATTTTTTTTTAAATTTTGTTTCTTTTTAATTGTCCATCAAATGTCCACTCTTGTCCAGCAAACATTTTTTTTGTCCACCTTTTGTTTACGAGATAGGTACTAAAAAACGTGAAATAAGGCCCAACACCCCGAAGTCAAAAAAACGTCGTAAAAATTGATACGTTTGATTGTCCAACTGTTGTCCACACTTGTCCAGGCATTTTTTTTAATTGTCCACCTTTTATTTATTTAAATTAGCAATAATTATCGTTTGTTAGTAAAAATGCCAAAAAATGAGAATTTTTGGAAATTTTTTTTCACGTTTGATTGTCCGTCGAATGTCCACCCTTTTCCAGCAAAATTATTTTTTGTCCACCTTTTTTGAAGAAAATAGTTGAAAAAAATTTTTTGGACAGGGAAGAAGTACAAATTTCCGAATTCGAGAAAAAGTTGTCAGTACTAACAGCTTTGGATTGTCCAGTAGTTGTCCATTCATGTTCAGATATTTTGACATTTTCATTACTTGTGAAACATTGGTTTTTTCTCAGCAATATTTTTTAGTTTGGTAGCAACAATGGATCATGAATGCGAATTCCAAAAAATGATATTTTTATTCAACGCCGTGTAGGAAAGGTTACTTTTCCACACGCTCGAGCGATGCAATATTCGCATTTTCACACATTCTTGAATAAAATATCGTTCTTAACTAGTGTGGAACAGTTTTTTTAACTCATCTGATTACAATGCTCGCCTTCGGCTCGCATTGCAACCCTCAGATTCGTTTAAAAAACTTTTCCACACTAGTGAAGAAGTATATTATTGTTTGTTTGATGTTTTTAACTTTTGCTATTGCTTAGCAAGAAAATTTTCGTTGTCCATTTTTACCCTAAGAGATAATTAGAAAATGATTAATATATTTGACCCATAATACGGCCAAGCACCTGGACTTTGAAAAAGGTCGTAAAAACGAATAGATTTGACTGTCCAACTGAAGTCTAGACATATTTTGGCATTTTTTTTATTTGTACACTTTCTATTTTTCTTTTTTTTTTTGTTGATCGCAATTATTTATAATTTGGTAATAACATATTATTAGAAAATTCCTCGAAAGTATAATTCATTTGATGCGTTAAATGCTGACAATTTTCTGTAAATTTGAAGGCGAGGATGAAAAATTTCTTGATGATCAACATTTTTGAGAATAGTATGTCATCTGTAACTTTTCACATGGGTTACTTACTTTTTAAAAAGATGACTCATTTTAATATGCAGTACTTGTCATATATTTTAATAGTTGATTGTGAATGAAAAGTAAGGCACAAGTTAAATTGTAAAATTCGAAGAAACTATGCTCAAGTTATGTTGATTGGATAACCGAAAAATAATATATGTTTACATATTTTGAAAAAAAAGCATGATAAGTTTGAGAATCACGGAGAAATAGACAATTAGACGACTAACAATTAATAAGTGAGTTTATTGATATACTTCTGTAGGATTTTTGTAAACATTCAACATGTCATTTTTCTATAAGTTTATAGAAAATAGTAAAAGTGTCGGTAAAAATAGTAAATCTCTTGAACAAAAGGTAGAGAGAAAAAACTTTTAGCTAAACAAGGATGGAAATTCGATTGACAATCAAATATGAAAAATGTTTTCAAAAATAGTACATATATTACATAACTAGGACTTATTTTATTTACGAGTGTGTAGTTTGTACATTGTACACAGAGGCGAAGCCGAGATTTACAATCATACGAGACAATATTAGATATGTTATTTTTTCTTGGCATTTTTATTAAAAAACTACAATTATTCCTATAATGAAGAAAAAAGTGGAAAAGTAAAAAAATGCCTGAACACGTGTGGACAACTATTGGACAATCGAAACATGTCAGTTTTGACGACTTTATCTCGAATTCGGAAAACTGTACTTTTCCCGGTCTGAAAAATTATTTTAAACTATGTTTTTCAAAACAGGTGGACAAAAAAACTTTTTGCTGGACAAGCGTGGACATTCGAAGGACAATCAAACGTGAAAAAAAATCCAAAAATTCTCATTTTTTGGCATTTTTACTAACAAACGATAATTATTGCTAATTTAAATAAATAAAAGGTGGACAATTAAAAAATGCCTGAACAAGTGTGGACAACAGTTCAACAATCAAACGTATCTGTTTTTACAACGTTTTTTGACTTCGGGGTGTTAGGCCTTATTTCACGTTTTTTTAGTATCTCGTAAACAAAAGGTGGACAAAAAAAAATTTTTGCTGGACAAGGGTGGACATTCGATGGACAATCAAACGTGACAAAAAATTTCCAAAAATTCTCATTTTTTGGCATTTTTACTAACAAACGATAATTATTGCTAATTTAAATAAATAAAAGGTGGACAATTAAAAAAAATGCCTGGACAAGTGTGGACAACAGTTGGACAATCAAACGTATCAGTTTTTACGACGTTTTTTTGACTTCGGGGTGTTGGGCCTTATTTCACGTTTTTTTACTAACTCGTAAACAAAAGGTAAACAAAAAAAAAATTTTGCTGGAAAAGGGTGGACATTCGACGGACAATCAAACGTGAAAAAAAATTTCCAAAAATTCTCATTTTTTGGCATTTTTACTAACAAACGATAATTATTGCTAATTTAAATAAATAAAAGGTGGATAATTAAAAAAAATGCCTGGACAAGTGTTGACAACAGTTGGACAATCAAACGTATCAATTTTTACGACGTTTTTTTGACTTCGGTGTGTTGGGCCTTATTTTACGTTTTTTTAGTATCTCGTAAACAAAAGGTGGACAAAAAAAAATTTTTGCTGGACAAGAGTGGACATTTGATGGACAATTAAAAAGAAACAAAATTTTTGAAAAAATCGTATTTAGAGGTGCCAACTTCACACGGCTACGTAACAGAGTAGGTAAATTTTAAGATTGAATTATTTATTCGTTAACTATATTGCTGTAATAATATTGTTGCTAGAAGGTAAATTGTCGTTGTACCTATAGGTACCGGATACCGTACCGGTACCAATGAGTGTACCAATCAAATTGTGTTTTTTTTCAAAGTTCACATCATCCTGTGGAATATTCTAGCCTTTATAAAATACTGAAATTAAAACCCTACTACAGTCTGATATTTTCTTAACATTCTGTTTTTTTATTCATTCGCTTGGATAACAACAAAGTTAGGTATTTTAATAACTAGCCATGTTTTTCATCAGTACAGGCTGTTTTGAAATAAGTATGGCAAATTTTAAGGGGCAATTCTAAACAAACCGGTTGCACGTAGGTATGCGCGCCAGTGGTGAATATTAAAATCTTAATTGTTTGACAAAAATGCGTAATAACTACCTCTTAAAACCTACCAAATTTCATTCGCATATCTCAACCGGTTTTAGAGCAATAAATAAATCGTCAGTTTGTAAGAACAATTTTAACATCACCTATTTCGGAAACGGAGCATTTGCGAACATACGTTTAAAAGCAAACTGTCATTACTTTTTCGTGCAGAGTAATTACCCCTTAAAGTTTGCCATACTTATTTTTTAAAAACACCCTGTATTGATGGAAAACATGGCTAGCTAAGAAAGTACCTAACTTTTTATTCTCCAACATAAGCGAATGAATCAAAAAACAAAATGTTAAAAAAATATGAGGCTATAGTTGGGTTTTAATTTTAATATTTTATAAGGTAGAATATTCCATAGGGTGATGCGAACTTTGAGAAAAAACACAGTTTGATTGGTACACCCGGTATACAATGACAATTTACCTGCCTAGCAATAGTATTATTACAGCGATATTGTTAAAGAATAAGGCTATAACATATTAAAAAAATCACTTCAATCGGACAACAGGTTTAGGAAATTCGAGACATCAAAAATGACCCGTTTTTAAGATGGTGCGTTAATTTCTTGGAGTAGTGTATATCGCCAAACACAAAGAGTAACAAAAGAACAGTCGATTGATAAAACAAATGACCAATTTAATTTAACTACAGAAAAAACTGATATAAATGTGCTTTTGTCTTGCACACATTTCACTGTAATATTTCTTTGTTCATTGCCTCGGTAGACAGTATATCGTTATTAAATATTTAGTTATTTTGTTTACACGGTATGTATAGCCGGCATTATCTGCATTAATGTGTCTTGTTATTAATACTTTTAAGTATTAGCCGCATTCTTTCAGCAAATTTTGTCTAACTGAATGAGGTCATTGCACAATCAACAGAAAAAATATACATAATAGTCTTACTATTCTATACATATACCGATAAGATGTAATAGGTATATTTGTTATCAGCTACATATTTTTAACGACATTATTGTCGGCATGGCAAGGTCGCAACGCAAGAATATTAATTTATGTAAAGGCCGGCTATTCTCAAAACCTGAAGAATTAATTTCAGAGCGAATATGTCGTCTGCTGGGAAAGTATTTAAAAATATTTTATTTTTGCATTGTAATAATGATCTCTGAGTACGTGTCAAATGTGTCAAGTGTCAATAGATATTTTGATTCGCTGTGTATGTTTGTGGTATTGTTCGTAATGCGCAAAGTCAAATTTTCCAAATTTTTGTTAAACATTTTTTTGCCTCTCATAGAGTATCTAAGAATATACCCGAACTAATATATGTACTCTCTAAAACGACCCTTAGTTCTAACTGCAAGACGCAAGAGTCTTGCAGGCTTAGTCTTGTTCTTGCTCAAATCTTGCACGGTAAGTCTTGGTCTTGGTCTTGCTCAAATTAGGCCGTCTTGGTCTTGGTCTTGGTCTTGCAAAAACGCAAGAACAAGACCAAGACCGATTTTGGGCAACACTACTTCTGAGTGTGACTGTGGTGCGCAAAGACAGACAGTTCGTCATATTGTTGAAAAATGCCCCCAAAGACGGTCCCCTGGAGTTTTTGATGAGTTCCTGAATGCTACCGAAAATGTTTTAGATTATATTGATACATGTGGCTATACAACAGCCGCATTGAGCTTTATTGTGGCACAAAGAGCTATAGAGCGTGCCATGTTAGGCGTTTTACTGCGGGATAAAATCCCAAACCGACAGCTACGACCAAGATTAGGAGTGGCTGATGCTCTAGGGCCTAGGGAGAATAGCAACATTGAAGTTGAACTGGGCTTGTTACCAACGGGAAACCAAGAGATGATGCCTACCGAAGCAGAGGTCGTCCACAAACAAGTTGGACTGACGATATAAAACATTGTCATAGGAATTAGATTCAAGAGGCACAAGATCGAATCATGAAAAATTCTAAGGGAGCATAAGATCTATTCCAGCCGTGGACAACCGAAGTTTGAATTATGATGATTGTATGCTATACATATACTACATAAAAAATAAATAACTACATAATAAAATCAAATCTGTTTCGAAACCAAACTATTTAAAAATAAACAAAATGGTATGGTTCTCAGAGGTAGACGAGATGCCACTGTGCTCTCGAGTACTGTTTTAGGTTTTAACACCTTTCTTGAACGCTCTCCTATGACAGGCAAGTTGTAGATGGAGAAAATCGCACTGAGAGTCGTCTATAACGGGTCTACGGATTCAAATCATCATTACGTGTGTTTTTTTTAGTTAGATTACTTGTCATTGCCGGTGCTAGTAACGCTTTTATGTAATTTGTAGATTAGACGTATTTTCTTAATTTGAAAGTAATGTCCAATTTAGAATGTTTGCGCATTTATTAAAATTAATTTAAATATCGGAAGAAGGTGAGAGTAAAATTAACCTTTCAGTGCTAACGTGAAATATTTTGACATAAGTGCTAACGTCCGTCTCTGGGACCGTATGTTTATACATGCCCTAGTACTGTAAATTTTACAAATTTTCAAAATTTAATTACTTCAAGGGTCTAATTAAATACTTTTTTATTTAAAATAAATGCAGTTTTATTTAAAAATTATATTTATAAACAATTATTTTGACAAAAATAATTCCTTAACAAAAACAAGCAACTATTCTAAAAAGGGAGAAAAAAACTCTAAAATCTTAATAGAAACAAAAAATTTGCTGAGTTATTTTTAAACTAAAGATGAAATTATCCACTTATAATAACCACACTTAAGGCTATGGGTACATAATTCGCAAATATTTTACGTGTATCCCCACTTTTTCTGTCTTTACACGGCAAATTGCGTGTAGTAAAATTCACACTGGTGTGGATATGTAAACATTACTAGAATGTCATTCTACTTGAAAATGTCATAATTAATTTAAAGAGATGGCTTTTGAATGTTATTAATTCAGTTAATAAATGTGATAATTTTTTCACTAACTATGTTTTCAGTGATTGTAATAATTTATTTGTACAACAAAAACTAATAATCAATCGAGAAAAGAGGAAAAGTGTTAAAGTGATTTTTTAATATGTTGTTATTTTGGAACGCTTACAATTTTGAACATCTCTAACAACAAAATACTTGGATCACAGGATATATCATATATCTGATGTATTCTCTGCTTGGATCTTCCACAAATAATACACAATAAATAACTTTTTATTAAGTTCACGTCTTAAATCAATTATTTATCAAATACACTATATTTAATCAATTTCTCAAAATATTCCCGATGCAATGTCAAATATTTAAAATTGTCACTGATTGTCAGTGTCTGACTGACAATATCTGACAATATTATATTCGGTTGAGTGCGTTGTAAGACAAAGACAGATTTGGAAAATATTACCACGGCATGTGTTCATTTTTTTCAAATCCTGAAAAAACCAATAAATATTTTTGAAAAATTTAAATGCAGAATGAAAGACTAAAGTATTACCGAGGGCCGAAAGTCCCTTAGAATAAATAAAAAGTTTATTTTGAATGAGATATTTGAAATTAAAAATCACGCTAAATTTTCTCTTAGTTTTTTCACCCCTGTAACTTATTAAAATAAACATTATAGAAGTTCTCAGGGACTTTCGGCCCTCGCTAACAACGTAATCTTTCATTCTGCGTTTAAATTTTTCAAAAATACTTATTAGTTTTCTCAGGATTCGAAAAAAATGAATCCCCATTTGAATAGCATTGCAGCCGAAAATACGTACCGATCCTCTTAAGCAATTCTAATAATACGAAGTAATTTTAAACTTAAAAAAAGTCAATCTTTTTCTGAACATTCCACACATATACCCTTTATGTGTTCTAAGGACATAAATTTATTACACTAGTAACAACTGTACTTTGTTTTTCGACTTTTCGTAGTTCATTTCTATTTCTAAAAAGTAAAAAAATAATATTTTATTCACTAAAAATACAACGCTAAAAGTTACAATTCTTACCTTTAGTACAGCCGCAAAAGCTAACATCCGTCTCTGAGACCGAAATCTTGTGTAACGAACGAACTATGTATCTACGTTCCACAATATTTAAATACTAACAACGGTTAGGTAAAATATGAAGCTATTGAATGACCTAGCCCGAATATCGGAATAGATCGTTAATTATAGGTATGAATAGGTTAGCTCCGTCTATGAGACCATGCGTTAGCACTGAAAGGTTTTAACTATAATGGGGATATGGGTCAATGACAATGAAAAGGTCTATTATGATATAACGATAATCTACTATTTT
This sequence comes from Diabrotica virgifera virgifera, assembly GCF_917563875.1. Taxonomy (NCBI): domain Eukaryota; kingdom Metazoa; phylum Arthropoda; class Insecta; order Coleoptera; family Chrysomelidae; genus Diabrotica; species Diabrotica virgifera. The sequence goes on from NC_065445.1 coordinate 7,622,979, forward strand.
ATTAGAACGCGTTTTGCGCAAATTCTCAATGCTTCTTAGTTGTATATAAATGACATAAATAGGAGTTTATAGAAACAGCATCCAGATGTGCCATCAAGGCTTACTCTTATGTGTTATGTGCTATATTCCTCCAGAGCTGTTAAAAGCTTGCCCAAGCACACCAACCAAGCCAATCAAACTACTCCTTTAAAGGGCCTGGAGAAAGGAAAAGGTCCCCAAAGAATGTAAAACGGGACCAAAAACTGGTAACAAAAAAATTACGAAAACTGAAAAGGAATCACACTTCTTCTTCTTCCTCTTTATAAACAATTCTGCTTGTTCATTGGCGGATTGATACCTATATAGAGGGTTATCACTCCATATTTTTCGCCGATACTTCTTCTACCGATTGGTGATTTATCTCTTGCTATTTGACCTATTATGTCTGTTTCGCCGTATAGTGTTATTAAGGCATCCTGCCAGTATATTTGCTTTTTGTACTTGATTTCTCATTTCTTTTTTCAGGTCTCAGTAGCTGCAAAGTGTAATTCCAAGGTGTTTTATTTCCATTACTTGTTGGTATCAATTTATATTTTTTATCTGATTGGTTCTTTAGTGATTACTGTTGTTTTAGTTTTATGAGTCATATTGAATTATTTTGCTCTTATCTTAAATCTGTGGACTATTATTTGCAGACTATCTTCATCTTGGGCTATCAATATTGCGTAACAGAGTATCTTTACTTCCTTGTGTCCCATTTTCTATCCTGCCCCTTTGTTGACGCTTTTGACGATTTCATCCATGATTAAATTGAAGAGCGAATGGCTCCTTATTCCACTGCCCATATCTATAGGTTCTGTAAGTTGTCCTTCTCTTCAGACTTCCATTTTGTTGTTTTGACAGATGGATTACATCTTTGAGTCTTACTCTATCAAATGCTTTCTTCAAGTATATCAGACTTATAAATGCTGGTCTATATTCTCTACTGATTTCTCAGTAATTTGCTTTATGACGAATGTAAGGTTTAGGGTAGTATTTAACAAGTTGATACCTCTGAATTATTTTTATCTCATTTTTTGAATAGTAGAATTAGTTCGCTCGTTCTCCAGTCTTTCGGTATTTTATTGTGTTTTATAATTTTCACAATTCTGAATACCTACCATAAATAAATTAAGAGTAATAATTATAAAAATTATAAAAATGAACATGAGTAAAACAAAAGTCATGACAAATACAAATAACAGAATAAATATAAATAACGTAAATATTGAGTTTGTTGACGAATATATTATACCTGGGTCAAATAATCAAAGCTAATAAAGAGAACCAAACAATTATTGAAATACCAAGAAGAATCAGATTAGCGTAGGCAGCGTTTGGAAAGTTAAGATGGATACTAAAAAACACAAAGACACAACAGTACCTAAAAACCCGTGTATATGACCAGTGTATCCTTCCTGTTCTGACGTATGGCTCAGAAACATGGACATTAACAAAGGCCAACATAAACAAAATAAAAATAACTCAGAGAAAAATAGAAAGATCCATGCTGGGAATAAAACTGCAACACAGAATATGAAAAAAAATGGATGAACAGAGGAAACAAAAGTAAAAAATGTAACTGAACATATAACAGGGTTATTGGTTAAGTGGAGATTTACGGGCCACAATGCCAGACAGGAAGATAAAAGATGGAATGCTGAAATACAAAACTGGAGACCGTGGACAGGAAGAAGCGGAAGAGGAAGACCTAAGATGCGATGCGATGGAAGGACGATATTGTAAAAGCTACAGGAACTAACTGGAAAGTGCAGCCAAGGACAGACGGAAATGGAACGATTTGGGGAAGGCCTATGTCCAAAGTTGGATATAAATGGACCACAGATGAAGAAGAAGAAATAATTATAAACAACCGACTGACAAAACAGTGCGAAACCAATGTTAAGGAAGGAACAAATTAACACAATTAGTGTTAATATTAGCAGTACTAGTAGAACAGTAGCAAGAGTTTAACTCTCCACTCTTCATATGTTTGGTGGACTTCAACAGAGCCTTCGACACACTTGAACGTAATTTCTCACACTTATTAAATTATGATTTCTTTCTCACACGAATCAGGACCAATAATATTTAATTTAGGTATGTGATATAGATCTTCAGTTGAAAAAAAATCAAAGAAGAGTTAAATTGAAAATACCGTTGCATAACCAAAATTTGTTGTTTCTATAAAGTACCATTCTTACCCGACCGCAAAATAATCGTCCACCTATCATTACTATTCATGTCCACGGGGTACCACTTGGAGATTTCAGTCATACACAGAAGTAATTTTCCCTATACGTTATTTCGAAAATGATTAGAATAGCTGTGGGTGACGGTGGGTAATCGACCATCTGTTTGAAAGTAAGTGTGAACAATGGAGTTGGTTCCTTGGTACCATTCTTATGCATATTTTTTTTTGAGAATTAGCGTTCTACCGAAAAAAACGTCTAAGTGACCCGGGGTTGTGCCGATCGGAAATTACTGGTACACGACGTTGAAATTTGCCAAGATTCCACCTCAATGACTGTATTTGCTTCCGTGGGTTATAATCAAACAACTACAACATACGTTTAATCAGTTTTTAAGTGAGGAATTATGTAAAGTGGAAGAACAATGCGAAGAAAATTGAACATATGGTCCAGTTGTCAAATAAAACAGTCACTTTTCAGTTTTAGTCCATTTACTCACGGCACCAATTGCAAAAACTGCGAATTCTAAAGAACCGCTCCAATTTAGATGAAATTTTGCAAGTGAGCTTCTCTTGCCTTCCTGTTCAATAGTGATATACATATGACTATAATATGTGATATTGTTTTTAAGAGAAGAAAACTACCCTTTTTTCCAAAAAATTAAAAACAGCAGATATAAGCGATATTTAAATGTGAATTAGGTGTTAGTATATTAACCCTTAACCACTGATATGCGGTATGCCATACCGCATCGAAAATATATTATGTTGTAAAACGTGTTTTATAAAAGATTCCTACAACACCATCTGAGTACCTTCAAGTGGCGTGTACCTGCACTCAACTGCTGCAGTTTTAGTATGGTTTAGTATTTGAGCTACTTTGACTTAAAGTTGTAACAAAAAAGAAGAACTTCTGTTGGAGTGGAAGTAAAGAGAATGATATACTCCAACAAAAGTAAGAAAAAAATAACTAGATGTAAGTTATTGTAACAAAAATGAAGAGAGAGTGAGATGGCTTCTACGTTGGGAAGCCGAAGTAGGAAAATACTTAGAAAAAGGAAAATACTACTTTTTGCAGTAGTACTTTGCAGTAGTATGGGGGGAATAATGATAAGATGATGAAGTTGAGGAAAGGGGGATTAAAAGGGATAGAAGTAGAAGTATGAAGAGACAGAGGCAAACTGAATAGAGTTGGCTAGCAAGAGATGCAAGAGAACAACTTGACACTCAAGGATGGATACGTCTCGTTTGCATGCCTGTCGAAGAACAGTAGCTGAAAATAGATAATGATGATGACTAGAAAAAGTAAATATTAAGAAAAGAATAATGTACTGAAAATGTATAGAGATCAAAAAGTGCTAAAGAAGAACCAATTAAATAAAACTAACAAATCATGGGCGCCAAGAAAATGATCTTCGATCACTATCCCAGGTATCTTACACTGCTGTCAAATATTAAATATAATAAATATATAAGTAAATGTTAATATAAAGGAAATAAGAATAAATGATATGCAAAATACATAAACATTTATTAAAAATAATTACTATGTTTTTAATAATTACTAGAATTCCAATCTCTGAGTTAAACAATGCATATAATGTGACTCTAACATGACAAAAGTTATCGTTAACATGATATATCATATAACAACAGTCCTGTCATATTGTATGTACAAAAAGATATGCCTCTTACTTATACAGGGTATAACAAAAATACAGGTCATAAATTTAATCACATATTCTGGGACCAAAAATAGTTTGATTGAACCTAACTTACCTAAGTACAACTGTGCACATAAAAAAAGTTACAGCCCTTTGAAGTTACAAAATGAAAATCGATTTTTTCCAATATATCGAAAACTATCAGAGATTTTTTATTGAAAATGGACATGTGGCATTCTTATGGCAGTAGTTTCTTAAGAAAAAATTATAGTGAAATTTGGACACCCCTTAAAAATTTTATGGGGGTTTTGTTCCTTTAAACCCCCCAAACTTTTGTGTACGTTCTAATTTAATTAGTATTGTAGTACCATTAGTTAAACACAATGTTTTAAAAACAATTTTCTAGTCTACAAAGTCAAAAAAGTCTACAAAAGGAAAGAAGAATAATAATTTCCTGTTATGCGCCCTTCAGGTCACTCAACGAATTATAATAAAATTATTTTCGGCATTACAGTGGAACCTCGATCAGTCGGATTAATCGGGCTGCGGCCGATCCGTGTTATCGAACATCCGGGTTAGACGGAGCATATGGTAAAAATTAATAAAATACGGAATACTTATATGTACATAAACTCGATTATAATTGCAAAAACGTGAGATACAAATGCACAGTACGTAAATTACATACATTTGTATATAGTGTTGCCCAAAATCAGTCTTGGTCTTGCAGTCTTGGTCTTGTTCTTGCATTTTCGCAAGACCAAGACCAAGACCAAGACCGCCTAATTTTAGCAAGACCAAGACCAAGACTGACCCTGCAAAATTTGAGCAAGAACAAGACTAAAGGTAGACTTCCGCACCAAGCGACCGAGACAGGAGACCGCGACAGGCGACAGATAGGTCGCGAATAGACGATAGTTGGTCGCTGGTCTCGGTCGCGGGTTGCAGAACTACCCTGATATAATTGCATTGAGAGCAGTCGTGGGGAGACCTCGCCTATCTGTCGCCTGTCGCGGTCTCCTGTCTCGGTCGCTTGGTGCGGAAGTCTACCTTAACCCTGCGAGACTCTTGCGTCTTGCAGTTAGAATCGAGTGTCATTTAGGTAGTATAATATTTCGGGTATATGTTTAGATGCATAGAGACTCTTTGAGACGCCAAAAAATATGTAACAAAAATGTGTAAAATTGGACTTATGCGCATTACGAACAATACAATAAGCATACACAGCGAATCAAAATATCGATTAAAAGAACATTTGCACATTTTATACGTACTCAGAGGTCATAAGTACGATGTAAAAATAAAACATTTTGAGCATTCTGCCCCAGCAGACGATTATTTCTTCACTCTGAAATTTATTGTCCAGATTTTGATAATAGCGGCCACAACATTTTAAAAATATCATGTCATCTCAGCTTAGCTGACAAAAAATTAAAAAATATAATACATATTACAAATTTTTGGCAAAATACGGCCTATAGACTAACATTGTTTGTGCTGAGTGTGCGATATCAGTTACACACCAAAATTTGCTGAAAATGCGCGGCTATTTTCGACTAACTATCAATAACAGTCTATTTATATTATATTTTAACATAATGAACAATAAACAATAAGTTTCTTTCTTTGATATGCATATCTTTCGGCGTTTATGAATGACGCCAAAACATGTCTAACAGACATATGTCTGCTAATCGCGAAACAGATTACAGATTACCTTTTCAGTTTTAGATATGCTTATCTTTGATAGAGAAAAAACTCATTATTCTTTTTAATCGCGCAGCAGACTACAAACAAAAAATTAACAGTTTAAAATGAATTTCATTGACACTTTCGCATTTTAAACTTACAGATGAAGTCTCTATTTTCATGCTTTTGTAAATTACTTTAATCATTGTAGTATTTGTTATTCAAAAGTAGCGAGACAAATTATTAACAGATAATTCCGGCTACTGTATAAACAAAATACAGAAATATTTAAAGTAACGAAATAACGGTAGGGTATTGGACTATTGGACTAGGGAAAGTAACAATATCCTACTTAGGGTATTGGATAGTAACGAGTATAAAGAATTGTCATCATCATCAATGGCTTTACAACTACTCTTCGTGAGTCTTTGCCGCGTTTACTATTGCCTTCCATGTTTGTCGGTCCTTTGCCACTAATTCCCATTGTCGCACTCCCATTTTCTCTAGATCTTCTATAAAGAATTGCATTTTGTATTAATTCCTGGTCAAAAAAAATTAATATAAAGATAAAGTCTTAGTAACAGTAATGTCAAAGCAACTGCGTACTGTTCTGTAATTTAATTTGTATTGTATTTTATTTCTTACTTAAATAAATGGCAAATTGTATAAGTCTTTTATTCCATCTCATACAGGGTGTCTGCGTTACTTGGAACCATATGGGAAACTTTTTTAATATCAATTTTACGAAAAAAAGTCATTCTTTATAAAGTGCTCTGCATAATCTAAAACCTAAGATACAATTATCAGATATCAAATTTTGTCAACAGTATACGAGGTGTGTCAAAAAATATGAAGAGCAAACTACCTTTATATTTCAAAATATCAAAAAATTTTAGGATATCAAAAAATTTTATGATGAAAAGTTATTTGTAATTAAAAACCATATTCAAATATGCAATAACAGCCTTTTACTTGAAAAAAAAATTTCTGAAATTTTCCTAAATTGCCGATTTCGAACATCATTTTTATTTATTAGACATGTAATAACTCTTTTATTAATAATTTTAGAAAAAAAAAGTTATTCTTCATAAAAATCTGTGCATGGTCTAAACCTCAAGATGCAACCATCAGTTATCCAAGTTTGTTAATTTTATACGAGGTGTGTCAAATAATATGAATTTAGAAAGAATTTAAAAAGAATTTAAAAAAAAGTTATTCTTCAGAAAAAAAAGTTATTCTTCATAAAAATCTGTGCATGGTCTAAACCTCAAGATGCAACCATCAGTTATCCAAGTTTGTTAATTTTATACGAGGTGTGTCAAATAATATGAATTTAGAAAGAATTTAAAAAGAATTTAAAAAAAAGTTATTCTTCAGAAAAAAAAGTTATTCTTCATAAAAATCTGTGCATGGTCTAAACCTCAAGATGCAACCATCAGTTATCCAAGTTTGTTAATTTTATACGAGGTGTGTCAAATAATATGAATTTAGAAAGAATTTAAAAAGAATTCTTTCTAAATTCATATTATTTGACACACCTCGTATAAAATTAACAAACTTGGATAACTGATGGTTGCATCTTGAGGTTTAGACCATGCACAGATTTTTATGAAGAATAACTTTTTTTCCTAAAATTATTAAAAAAAAGAGTTATTACATGTCTAATAAATAAAAATGATGTTCGGAATCGGTAATTTAGGAAAATTTCAGAATTTTTTTTTTTCAAGTAGAAGGCTGTTATTGCATATTTGAATATGGTTTTTGATTACAAATAACTTTTCATAATAAATTTTTTTGATATTTTGAAATATAAGGGTAGTTTGCTCTTGAGTGAAATTCATATTTTTTGACATACCTCGTATACTGTTGACAAAATTGGATATCTGATGATTGCATCTTAGGTTATAGACATAGGCTATGCAGAATACTTTATAAAGAATGACTTTTTTTCGTAAAATTGATATTAAAAAAGTTTCCCATATGGTTCCAAGTTACGCAGACACCCTGTATAAGGTGAGGGTCGATCAACCCCTTTCTAGACAGATAATAGTCTTTGAAATACAGTCAACTCTATGTCATTAATTTGGTTTTTTGTATTTTATGTAACCATGTTTTGGCACATGTAAGCTTATTAAATGCAAACGTTTATTAAGAAACTGACTCCTGTGGGCCGTGGATAGCTCAGTTAGAGCATTGGCACGGATCGCTTAGATCGTGCCGATCGTGGGATCACACCTTACGCAATGTCAGTTTAGACATTTATTAATTTTATTGGTCATTACTATGGCTATGTTAATTCAAGATTAAAATGTGCCTACTCTGTTACAATGTACAAATTCTAAAGGTGCCGGTGGGGGATGGTGTCTATGCGTAGTGTTATAGTCGGTGTAAAGAGAGGGCTTATTCGAAATGATGAAATAGCAAATAATATAACATTTGTTATTTCATGATTTCGAATACTTTTTCTCTCTTACACCGACTATAATGCTGCGAATAAACGCCATCCCCCAGCGGCACTTGTAGAATCTGTGAAATGTACGTTGTAACTGCGAGACTTGCAAGACTCTTGCTGCAATACCAAGACCAAGACCAAGACCGAGAGTGCAAGACCAAGACCAATACCAAGACCAAGACCAAGACTCTCTAAGTCTCGTCTTGGTCTTGCATTTGGGCAACACTATTTGTATATAGTCCAAGTAATGAAGCTTAAAATAGGACAAAACCTCGCAATTTTTACAGAATGGATCAATTTGCTTGAAAATTTGAGGATAAGTAGTGGATAGTCCAAGGATCAAAATCTATATGATGACGAAAGGCGCTTTTACCATGGGGGTGGTTGCCACCCCATCTCGGGGGTGGAAATTTTATATTATATTTTGATCGCAAAATTTGGTAAAAAAATTCATTCTAAGCAAAACATGTTATATACATTCTTTTGATAAAATTAATAGTTTTCGATTTATTCGCTATCGAAAATGTTAGTTTTATATCAAAAAAATCAATGTTTTTAATCAGTTTTCTGTTAATAACTCAAAAAAATTTCGTTTTATCAAAACAACTTTAATTAATAAAAATGTACCTTTTGAAAAAATAAACCAAACGGTTTTTTTAAATTTTTTTAAGACCAATAGTAATAGAGTTATACTTTATTATATGTTAGCTCTTCTTCGTCAAATGCTAAATATTGTAGTTTCAAAGTCAAAAAACGGATAAACTATGCATTTTTCGAGGATAACTGTTAAATCTAATTTAAAGTATTTAAAAATATCTATCTTCAGAAATACAAAAGAAGTCTCTAGCTCAAAAATTAAGTGACATAATGAAAACAATGCCAGTCAGTATTTTTTTCAGCGAAAAAGTGATAGGATAGAACCTCCTAATCACCACCCTAATTAAAACTAGTCATTGACTTTATTTGGCTTTCTTTATTTGTGTATTATTAATAGGTTCTAGAAACTTGACCGGCTTAGAATGATTAGTTAAAAGCGAATGGAGTTAAAAGTGAATGGAGTTAAAAGCGAATAACGATTTTTTGTAGTTTGGTAAAAACTGCTCTTTTCTTCAGAATAGAAAGATTAGCATCAGAGAGTTTGCAAGATTCTGTTCTGCGGCAAAAAATGAGTGAGCTATTGACAATTAAAACTTGTAATAACATGCAAAAACCACCTTTACTAACCCTTTCAAAGTTACCTTTTTGCGACTGAGGTTTTTTAAAAGAATTTAATATTAACAGCCTTATAGATCTTGTAAAAAATAAATAGTTGCGCTTAAAAATCAATATAGGTACTTTTTTTGAAAAAAAAAATGGAGAAATCCAATAATAATTGGAATTACAATTATGTAAGTTAGCAGTGTTTTTATTCATTGGCCTTATTCAGTCTTCTTTATTTATGTATTATTAATGGATTCTAGAAATTTGACTAACTTTAGAATTAGAATTAGAAATATGCTTTATTGTCATGAAAAATTTAACAATTTTATAGACAAAGCTTACAAGAAACATAAATAAGAACAATAACAAACACAATTTACTAAAATTATAGAAATCGTCAATATAAATAAAACATAATAAAGTGTAATAAAAATCAGTAACAATCTATTGCAAAATTAAAAAAAAATTTGCAAATTTTTTATTATATTTTGACCGCAAAAGGTAATAAAAACGTTCGTTCTAAGCAAAAAATGTTCTATACATTTTTTTGATAAAATTAATAGTTTCCGATTTATTCGCTATCGAAAGCGTTAGTTTTATATAGAAAAAAATCAATGTTTTTCGATATATACTCATTTACCATTCTCTCAATTTTCGCCATAGAAAAAATTTTTTCAAACCAAATTCTTGGGAATTAAATAACCTACAATTTCATATTAAAATATTTTTTTGTATATCTAATGCTAATCTTTCTATTCTGAATAAAATGCTATTTTTTACCAAACTACAACAAGTCGTTATTCGCTTTTAACTCAAGTTTTAACAAAAAATGTTCGTTTTGTCTGATGAAAATCGTTCCGGGTTACCCGGACTTCCGGGTTATCGGAGGCCGACTTATCGGGGTTCCACTGTACTTAGAAATTTTATGCAAAAATGTTTTCTCCTACAGCTACTCACGATTCCCAGCGTTGTATCAAAACTAGAAGATTTATGAAGGAACAAATCTCTTTGTTTTTTTATAAGCTACAAAAATGTTTTATGTAGTATATAGCAGGGGTCACCAATTAGCGGACCGCGGTCAGCATCCGGACCGTGAGCTACTTTTGTGCGGACCGTCATTAAATTCAGAATATAGCGTTTGGCCATGAAATTGTATATTATGTTTGACTCAACTAATAGTCCAGAAAGCCACTGCGCATCCGCTAGGAAAAATATTCTAATTCGGATTTTTTGCACAATCTTACTCAAAAAGGACTCCTTTTAACAAATTTCCATGTTGCCAGGACCAAAAGGTGGTAAAAAATTTTTTAAACGTTTTTTTTTTGTTTTTTTCCTAAAATTATTTTTTTTGCATGGAAAAAAGTTTTTTTAGGTTTTTTGGACCATTCCAAACAGAAAAGGTCTTTAGTGACTTTTTTCTAAAAATGATAGTTTTTGACATATAAGCGATTAAATATTGAAAAATTGCGAAATCGGCCATTTTTAACGCTCAAAGACTATGCTCAACATCGATTGATGAAATCCCGAAGAGTTTTTTGCAATACAATATTCAAAACTCCTTTGTTTTTTAATTGCGAATCAAGCGTGCGCGACACTATTTTCCACCGACAGTATGGTGCAAATGAAAGGAATAAATTCGATATTTCGAAAATCGGCGACTTTAAGGAAAAATCCCGAAACAGGTCGATTTTTATTTTTAAGTTATGATATTGTGGCATATATGGTATACTAGTGACGTCATCCGTCTGGGCGTGATGACGTAATCGATGATTTTTTTAAATAAGAATAGGGGTCGTGTGGTAGCTCGTTTGAAAGGTTCTTCAATTCTCTATCAAGTGATGTAAACATTTACATAATTTTTTATACAGGGTGTCCTTCTACTTCTTTTTTTGTCAAATAATTTAATTTAATAAAAATTTTTTGGACACCCTGTATAAATAATTATGTCAATTTTTATATTACTGAATAGAGAATTGAAAAACCTTTCAAATGAGCTAGCACACGACCCCTATTCTCATTTAAAAAAATCATCGATTACGTCATCACGTCCAGATGGATGACGTCACTAGTATACCATATATGCCAAAATATCATAACTTAAAAATAAAAATCGACCTGTTTCGGGATCTTTCCTTAAAGTCGCCGGTTTACGAAATAACGAATTTATTCCTTTCATTTGCACCATACTGTCGGTGGAATATAGTGTCGTGCACGCTTGATTAGCAATTAAAAAACAAAGGAGGTTTAAATATTGCATTGCAAAAAACTCTTCGGGATTTCATCAATCGATGTTTAAAGAATATCTACCTACCTTGGCAACATTCAAATTTTCAGCTTTTCACATAGTTTTTGAGGGTTAAAAATGGCCGATTTCGCAATTTTTCAATTTTTATTCGCTTATATGTCAAAAACTATTATTTTTAGAGAAAAGTCACTAAAGACCTTTTCTCTTTGGAATGATCCATAAAACCTAAAAAAAACTTTTTTCCGTGCAAAAAAAAATAATTTTAGGAAAAAAACAAAAAAAAAAACGTTTAAAAAATTTTTGACCACTTTTTGGTCCTGGCAACATGCAAATTTGTTAAAAGGAGTCCTTTTTGAGTAAGATTGTACAAAGAATCCGAATTAGAATATTTTTCCTAGCGGATGCGCAGTGGCTTTCTGGACTATAAACTTATGTGTGCGAAGCCGCTTTATCAAGAATGAACTTTATTAAAAATCGGTACAGATCTCAGCTAACAGATTAATATCTCAACTCCCCAATGAGAATCAGTTGCACCAAACTCACTCCAAACTTCAGACAGGCTGTACATAATAAAAAATGTCATTTTTCTCACTGATAATTTAATTTTGTAAAGAATGACAAATTTTCTGATTCGGTTTTTTTTTGTGGATTTCTGTTCAAAGATGTCCCCTTAAACAAATCAGAAGGGGCCCGGGATGCCGGGCAAAACAATCTCTTTATACAAATTCAAAATTACCTTTTAGCCCCGAAAATTGTATTTAAAAAAAGGTCTCTTGTCATTTTTTTTAAGAGTTGATGGTTTTCGAGTTATAAGCGATTTAAAATCTGAAAAATGTGAAAATACCTACCCATTTTCGAGGTTTGAAAACTCATATGTAAATTATTAGTTTTCAGGTTGCAAAGTGCCTAAATTGAAGTTTATAAATTCAATTTCAAGATTCTAACGAGTAATCGGGACTTGCTTCAATATAGACCGTTGTTTTTGAATTGTTAATTATGCGAGTCCACTCGACTATTAAGTCGCCACACATCTCAATTTATGGTGCGTCTCTGTCACACTTATTACACATATTATACGTACTTATGCAAAAAATCCCAACAAATACTTCGCATTTATTAAAATTTTATAATTTACTATTAACATATTTTTTTCTTAATCATTTATTTATCTACTCAATTAATTATTGCCAATGTGCTAATTATACACATGGATTTTCAAGCTTCGAAAATACTTATTTTCGCATTTTTCAGTTTATAAATCGCTTAAAACTTGAAATCTATAAAGCTTTGAGAAAAATGACAGAAAATCTTTTTTGTTTAAGATGACCCAAAAATGCTAAAAACATATTTTCGAGAGCAAAAAAGGTGATGTTTTGGATTTATTAAAAAACTGCTAAAAACAATTTCTGAGAATTTCGCACTGCACCCTTCTGATTTGTTTACCGAATTGGAACAACCAGATAGGTAGTGTTAACTCCGCACCCCGGAAGTGTCATAGGTTTTCGAAACGGACCCTCAGGAAATATAATTGGTGACCCCTGGTATATAGGGTAGATTTTGTTTCTTGCGTTATTCCCTATTACTGTGAAAATACCAAGTAACTCGATGTAGTAGGATGGAATTTAGAGCCAAATACTCTCATTGACTGCTCTAATTGGAATGTTGTTGGCTATTTCAGTAAAAGTGGTTTAAAAAAAATTTAACATTATTAAAGTCTACAAAAGGAAAGAAAAATAATAATTTCCTGTTATGCACCCTTCAGGTCACTCACCGAATTATAATAAAATTATTTTCGGCATTACTTAGAAATTTTATGCAAATTTAATGTTTTCTCCTACAGCTACTCACGATTCCCAGCGACTCTTAGTCTAATGGGACAATTTAAGAAATTATTGAATTAGTTATGTATTTGGTTCGGAGGATTTACATGGGTGGTAGTTAGTAGTCAAAAGCAAAAGCGCCCAAAAATTGTCGAATTGTCCTTAAAAATGTGTTAAACCGTGGCCCGGGGCCGAAAACTAAACGACCAAACTCGATCGTTTTCCTGTCTATTTTTAATTTATTACCTGTATACCTAGATGGTTTAGGACCCATGACCCGTCCGACCGAGAGAAGTACCATTAGAGTACCATAAAATACAGGACCGAATCAGAAAAAATTTCTTTGTTCTACATACTTGGACAAAAACATATTATTTTTGCAATTGAATCGGTCATTGCGAAAACAATATACGAGTATTATCTGGATGCCTCGGAAGCCAATCGGTGTAGGTCAAAAAATGTTTGAAATGAGATAATAAGATGTTTGTGAAAATAGTTGCAGAAATGTGAGGAGCCATTAAAAATAAATAAGTAGTCTGTATTGATCATTGATCTTAATATAAGTATTATATTCATACATACAAACAAGGACAAGCTATTATTTGTCGTTGGTGTATTCTTTGGTGTTACATCTCATAAGTCATTTTTAGGGAGAACTTGGCTTACACCGTTTTACTTCTGAAGCATCGATGTTGCAATGTGTAAATTTTTCAGCAAACGTAAAAATCTTTCCAAGGTAATACAGTAGCGATCAACAGGTAGCCAAAACGCGTTCCAAGATTGCGGCTGTAATTTTGAATATTTTTGAAGTTATACTTCTTTACCGGCGATAGAGGGTGAATTTTTATATGGTAAAACCTAGCGACCGGGCGCATGCGCATTATAACTTTGTTCTGATTGGATGTTCAAATGACATGTCAAAAATTATTCAATATGGCGGCTGTGGCACAGCTGTAGTTAGATTATTTATGGTTGTTGCGTTTTAAAATTTGTGTGAAAAGAAACAACAAACAAAAGTTACTTAATAGTTATACTGCCTTTTTAAATAGTTTTCATATACCTATATTTTTGGACTTTTGGACTATTTTGGACAAGGAAAACTCATTCTAATTTGGTAAGTAGTTTTTATTATAATCATATTGTAATTATACATTTGGATTAGGTTGAAATACATATATTTATTTTCTCAAGAATGCGGATTTTAGAGAGAAATCCCAAATTAGGTTCGATTTTTATATTATGATTTTTTGGCGTAGATTTATTTATCTAGTAGGTATGTAATGCTTTGATTTACATACTTAATTTGATTACTAACAAAAGTTCTACCAATCTTCATCTAATATATTGTTTTCTTACTGTTTTGTTATATTTTTATATTTTCTTCCACAAAATTTAAACTACATAATTTAATTTTCAAAACAACTGTCAAACAGTAAAACGTTCAGTTACCGTATTTTTCGACATGATAAATAATGTGGGATTGGACGAGTTAGTCTACGCTTCGATTACGAATCAAAACGCCACGAAATTCACGGGTTCAATTCCCGATGCAAGTTTTATTTTTTTATTTTTTTATGCATGTTATGATTGTAAGTATATTTGTTATATAATTTTTTTTTCAGAAAATGCGTATTTAAAATTTTTGCCAACAATTATTATCGTTCAGAAATCATTTTTTCTTTGTGGCATTTTTCAATGTGTTTGTGTGCGTTTTATTCTTTTATTTTTTTAAATTTTTGGTATTGTCTTAAAAATCACATAATATGTAGTAGAAGTATAACTTCTTACGTGCGTACAAAGTACACACACATTCTTTTTTTCGAGATATTTGGCACACGTATTCGTAATATAATAAAGAATGGCGGTACAGAGCCCAATTTGAAAAATATATTAATATGTGGAAATTACTCTGTAATTAAATACAATATTAAAAAAACGAGCCTGTAATGCCATTAAGAAGAACAAAAAAATACACTTTCTTCAAATAAACTTTTTTATCCGATGCCTAGATTTTTTGTCATTTTGGAACTACTAATTAAATAAAAAATTTTAGTAGTTCCAAAATGACACAAAATCTAGGCATCGGATAAAAAAGTTTATTTGAAGAAAGTGTATTTTTTTGTTCTTCTTAATGGCGGTACAGGCTCGTTCTTTTAATATTGTATTTAATTACAGAGTAATTTCCACATATTAATATATTTTTCAAATTGGGCTCTGTACCGCCATTCTTTATTATATTACGGATACGTGTGCCAAATATCTCGAAAAAATATTCAAAATTACAGCCGCAATCTTGGAACGCGTTTTGGCTACCTGTTGATCGCTACTGTTTCCTCTTATTCTGAGGTAATACTATATTTTATATAAGTGTTATGGGTTATAAGTGTATCTTTTTGAAAGCCAAAAAAGGTCTAAATGTTGCGTATTTTTTTTTTTTGATATTAAGTTTTTAAGTTTGTGGACTTATGTTGTTTTCGAAATGAAGCATAATTTTTAATGTTTTTCTTTATTTTTAACAAGAAACATTTAAAATACACAAAAATTTAGATATATTATGTATGTGTGTGTATAATATGTATAGTATTTTTACTACAAAAGCGATATTACGTAGGTCAAAATTTTTGACGTAAGAGAACTGTCAAAACGTTAGAATGTGACTTTTCATTATTGCCATGTTTATTATAAACATGGCAATAATGAAAAGTCACATTCTAATGTTTTGACAGTTCTCTTACGTCAAACATTTTGACCTACGTAATATCGCTTTTGTAGTAAAAATACTATACAAGAAAAATACTACCTAAATGTTACTTAGTTTTTTTGATATTAAGTTTTTAATTTCGTGGACTTATATTGTTTTCTAAATGAACCATGATTTTTAATGTTTGTACTAACGCTTTCTTTATTGTCAGCAAGTACAGTCAAAATACATAAGTAAAGGACATGTGTTATTTTCGAATTGACCGAAAAACATACATTTTTGGCAAAATTGGCAAAAAACAAAAAATTACCTACTAAAATCACTATTAGCTAGCTGTCTGAGTTTAGCGAACCGACTACAATAACAATTTTCATTTCATAACAAATGGAACAGTCCATTTATCATTAGGTACTCCCATTAAAGGGGAGGCGGTATACTCGTATAAACCTTTTTAAAGTTGTTAATAAATTATTGTTTTCAAAATATACTCAAATTGTATTTTTGAACATCTTATTTATTTTATATAATAATTAAATTCACTATCAAATGTCATTGATATTTTATTAATACTTAATTTAAAATTTTGTTTGACATTCACGAAGTGTCAAACTCAAATGTACGTAACCTATGCTTTGCTAACAAATGCTAACGAATTCAGATTAAAAAGCTAGCCTACTTGCTGGCAACGATTTCAGCTGACCTTTAGTGTGTCGGCAGAAAATAAAAGGATTGTGACGTCACTTTTAGACTTTAAGGTCGATTATCTCGTAGACGGTTAGAGATATCGAAACTCCATTTTCAGATTTGGATTCAGAAAACAAAACTACATAAGAATACATCGATAAATCTACTCTAAGTATTTCAGGACCGGCAACGCACGAACGCACGTACTTTGGCGAATTTATAAACGAAAAGTTTTTTGTTGAAAATGGGAAAAGTTCATTTAAAGTTATATTTTAACAAAAGGGTTGAAACTAGTTAAGAGTGTTTTTGGCGGTCTATGAACTAAATAAAATAAGACGGCTCTTGTTTCGCTTTACAACGAAATGATTATTTATTATTGTTTTATTATTATTTCGTGCAAATACCTATGTTAACATAAAATGTTCACCCATTTTGGTTTATTTCTATAAATATTTATTTACTAGATAATAATAAAATTGTTTTTTATTACTTCCATTTAGCGCGCCTATGAGTATATTGTCAAACTATTGATCTTAGATAATGTCAAATATTGCCACTGTTGCCAAGGTTTCGCAGAACTTTCGTAAAAGGGTATATGATACTATCTCCCGAAGTTATATTGATGACGCGCTCCTGTAGGCTCTTAAAGCAGATTGTTTGCAGTAATAGCTATTTGTATAACAAGGGAGGAAAGTGCTACTTTTTCTCCCAAGAATGAAGTTTACTGCCCGACGCGTAGCGGAGGGCAGTAATCATTCAAGGGAGGAAAAGAAACTTTACTCCCATGTTATACATATGGTTTTTCCACCTTCCCCAAATAACAAGTAATTTTTTCATTTTTACTTAATTTATTTATGTAGCTAACCAACAAAATTTATTAGAACTAAAACTAACAAGTAGGTACAATATAACTGTCAACTGTCAAATATAAGTCAAATTATTAATGTAAACATTGTTAAATCAAAATAACAATTTACTGTTTTTTACCATTCTGCAAAATACACGGTGTTTTATAAATAAACGTTAAAATGTATAGATACTTACGTAACAGAAAATAGATATTGTACAGGGCGTCAATAAGTTATATTTCATGAATGAAATACCATGACGTCACTTTTATTTTTCCTCCCTATTTATAAAACACTTTGATTTAACAATGTTTACATTAATAATTTGACTTATATTTGACAGTTGACAGTTATATTGTACCTACTTGTTAGTTTTAGTTTTAATAAATTTTGTTGGATAGTTACATATATAAAGTAAAAATGAAAAAATGACTTGTTGAAAGTGACTTGAGGAAGGTGGAAAACCCATATGTATAACATGGGAGTAAAGTGCCTTTTCCTCCCTTGAAACTTCATTTTCGGGAGGAAAAGTAGCACTTTCCTCCCTTGTTATACAAATAGCTATTCTGTCATTGTTTAGGAGGAATGTCTTCTACATTTATTTCTCTTTCCATGATTCGGCATATCATTCTTCTTAATTTCTCAGTTCCATATTTGATTAGCTCCGCCTCAATTCCTCAGGAGGACCATGAGTGGTCCTCCAGCTTTATGGTTCTTCATGGAGTTTATTGTTTGATTCATCTCTTTGTTAGTTATGCCTATGTTTCCTCCTCCATGATCATTGTTTTTTGTTCGTCTCTATCAATGCTGAATTCTGATCTTTGTTGTATCAGCAGATTTTTATAGTGGTTCTTCCACTCGTCGTCCTGTATGTATTGTATAAGTTTTCTCTTTCCTGTTAGTTCGTAATTATTATTTCCCAATTTTCCAGGCTTCTAAGGACATATGATACTGTGAAAATGCCGCCAAAAGAACTTTTGTCGACATTTTAGATTTCATGCATGCAACTTCATATACAGCGCAGTTTTAATGATACTAAGGAAAATTTTAGCTATATATTATATAATACGTCTCTGTGTTGTAGAATAGCAGCAAAATCAAGCAGATGAGTTCTTCTCTTTTACGACAGACTTCGTGGAACCATCGACTCACGGTTCGAATCCCGGGGGGCCAGCATACCTGCCGTTTCTTTCGATGATTCGTCAAGCTGTATGTCCACATGTCAAATTGTCAATTTTATGACTTCTAGGGAGTCCTTACTCCGCAGCACTTTCCATTCATTTTTATTTCGATCATTTTTCGGAATATGTCGACGGTAAATTTTCGCCGGCTGAAATGTCTTCTCTTCGACTTCGATGACTATTGTTTTTTGGGACCCGCTCAGGTGCCGAGAGACGGGAGACTGCTTGGCTGCTACCAAGTAGCAGCCTCGCCTCCATGACGGAACGTGTGCAATATGTTGCTCCTTTACTTGGAAATTTCCAGCGCTTTTTTTTGTATCTTTTAAATATTTTATGGATTTTAATACATTGTTCTCACGTATTATACCAGGATAACGTAGAAAGCTTTTGGTTTGATAGCGACAAATGCTTCTTTTTATGTTTCTGCTGAGGAATACCACATTATTCATGTTATAAAGCGAGGTAAATTAAGCACAGTGACGTAGCCAGTGGACGGTCTAGGGGGTCTGGACACACCTCGAAATATTATCAAAGTACCTCGACGTTTTTTTTAACACTTACCTACTAACGTGGATGCTTCAGAACATAGACTCTGACATGCGGTATGTCATACCGTTGCCTATTATCCTTAGTTTTCAATAATGATTTGTCTTATATCAGTATATACAGGGTGGTCCAAAGAAAACAGTTCACCTCGATATTTGGCAGTATTTATTAGATTTTAAGAAAATGACGAAATAGGTCGATTTTTGATCTAAGAGGGACACATTTTTACGGTACATACATCTGTCATTTGTCAACCCCCTCCCTTCTACTTCTCCCACCCCTTATTTTTAAATAAGGAATAGGGGTCGTGTGCTAGCTCATTTGAAAGGTTATTTAATTCTCTATTCAGTAATATTAACCCTGGAAGATCACACCTTTTTTTAAATAAAGCGCACACATGGGTATTAGACACCCAATGATTTTTTGTGAAGAGATAAAAAACAGTAAATATTTTATGATTTCCAGTGACTCTCTAATCACTATTGAATATATAAGAATAATTGTATCAATCATTTTATTTTCTGTCTCCTAATTGTAGTAACACAAAAGAAAAAAATATTAAAAATACCTAACAATAATATACAAACATTTTCTAACAAACCGGAAACATAATTCAAACTATTTTAATTTAATTTAACAACAAAATGGTCTTTCTAACTAAAATATAACACCTTTGGATTATAGAACTCATATTGTTTCTTAGCCAAGGTATTTCAGTTTCACTCATTTTAGTGACTACATTCATAAGACAGTGTGTCCCTATGCTCCATGCATTATGCTTTATAGCAAGCTGAGCATGCACGCTTTGTTTTTCCATCTTTGCCTTTGTAGAAAAAATAACCTAGTTTGCTTTATTAAATTTGTGGGATGTTGTGTTGTTAGGTCATTAACTTGAACGCACACTTGATCGCAAACCTCACACATGGGTGTTGGATACCCTAGCCTGTATTCAATAAATTTTCGTGATTGGAAATATTGCTCAAATGAGACCGTAACTACACACCCGTCCTTGGCAGACTAGAGACTGAATTTACATAAAGCAGCATTACCATTGAAATGCAGTTAAGTGTCGTGATGGGTATCTCACACCCAAGTGTGAGCTTCCAGGGTTAACATTGACATAATTATTTATACAGGGTGTCCAAGAAAAATTATTTTGAATTAAATTAATTGACACAAATAGAAAAAAAACTGCTGACAGAAAACAGAAAAAAAATTATTTAATAAATAAACATTGTTTGTTGCTTAAATTCAATATTCAACCAACCAAGAGGCAGATGGGTGGCAACTTAAACATTGAAATTAAACGAAAAGCAAAGTTAATCATTTTTTTCTGTTTTGTGACAACAGTAGAATGTATTTTTGAATTAAATAAATTACATACATTCTTCTTTTTGTCAATTAATTTAATTAAAATTTTTTTCTTGGGCTCCCTGTATAAATAATTATGTTAATGTTTACATTAATGAATGGAGAATTAAATAACCTTTCAAATGAGCTAGCATACGACCCCTATTCCCTATTTAAAAATAAGGGGTGTGGGAAGTGGAAGGGAGAGGGTTGACAAATGACAGATGTATGTACCGTAAAAATGTGTCTTCCTTAGATCAAAAATCGACCTGTTTCGTGATTTCCTTAAAATCTAATAAATACTGCCAAATATCGAGATGGACTGTTTTCTTTGGTCGAATCTGTATTTTTTTTTATATCAACTACGGAATGGTTCTTCACACTGCTGTAGAATAAAATACTGCTCCAAATAAAATAAACTTTATTTTTTCAAAAAAAATATGAACGCAATAAAAAAATGGTGGAGATTCTTACAAAATCTTTATAAACTATATATTATCAGCTTTCATAGAAGCGATTAACTTTCAAAACGCCCCATTTTAAAGGTTTCAGCTATAAAAAGGACTTTGTAAAATGACTATCTTTATTAATAAAAAAGTTACAATTATAAAAAAATAACTCAAAAGTTGCTAATAAATTTGTTTATTTAATTATTTATTTTAAACCAAATTAAGCTATAAACTTTAAAAATCAGGCTAATGGAAGTTATAGAACAACTCAGTGGCGCAAACAGGGGAGGTTTTAGGGGTTAAAAATAAATAAAGAATAGTAGGAAAATGTAACTTGTCTTTCACAAACAATACAAAACAAAGTCGGTGCCCAAGCCAACCCCCCTCCCCAGAGGAAAATTCTGTGTGCGTCACTGGAACAACTCAGAACGAAAATTTTAAGGTTTGGTAAGTTAAAAAGAGAAATGCCAGTGGTTATACATATATAGTTATAATAAACTATAGTTTAAATAAACTAATACAACTATAAGTATACCATAGTTTAAATAAACTTTGGAACAGAGATTCCAAACCAAGGCAAAAAACCAACCAAAAAAAAAAGATTTTGGAAGAATTAGACCTGCTGTTGGTTATTGTATAGTAGATACGTTACAAAATAACATGAAATTCGGATTTCGAATCTGAACATAAAATTCAGATCCAAATCACTTTTGATAATACCGCCTGATAAAATCTAAAAAATTTCACAATGACCGTCATCATCACACTGGTGATATATCTATCAGATGGACAGTAAGAGAGTGAGTTCAAAAGGTCAAATTCGATTTTGCTTTTGCCGCCACGTAATCCCGTCGGATGGTCAAGGCGGAATCTGTGTTATCGGCCCGAGATTGCATTAGTTATCGGCTGAAATTATCACCAATCGGTTTTATTTTTTTTTGACACAAGTAATATACTAGTCACGATATGAGTAGGAACCATTGACGTACAAAAAAATATTAACATTATTCACATGCCGCTTAACAAATAAAAACGTTACATATTAATTTATTAATTTAAATTTAAATAATTATTTTATTCCAATTTCTCTTGAATATATTAATTTCTTAACTTTCTGTTCCGTTCTACTATTTTTTCTTTAAAAACTAGTTGGCGTCCTCTCTCCTTTTCTTTTTCATTCTTCTTATTCTTCTTTTAATAGGACTACGTACCTTCGTTTTTTAGTTCTCGTACCATCGTTTTTTAGGTCTTCCTATGGGTCGCTTGGTGTTGGACTTCTGTGTCTTCGCCCATTTCGCCATACGTTCAGGGTCCATCCGATCTACGTGGTCTCTCCACATGCGTCGTCGTGCTCTTGTTCATCTCTCTACGTCTTGAACGCCTAGCTCTCTCAACATATCTTCGTTTCGTATTCTATCTCTGAGTGTGATACCTCTTATGGATCTTAGGGTTTTCATCTCAGTATTTGTTTCATGTTGTTCTCAGTATTTGTTTGAGCTTTGTTGTCTTGGCCCTTGTCTAGACTGCGTATGTCAGTAAGTGTCTAACACATGTCTTATAAATGAGGACTTTGCTTTCGGTGCTCATATATTTATTCCGCCAGATTATATCAGTCAGGAAACCAGATATTTTCGTTGTTTTCGTTGCCTGCTGTTTTGTTTCTTGCCACAGATGCATGTCGCTAGATATTTCCACACCCAAGTATCTACAATCCATTACCTGTTCGATTATATGGTCGTCCACTACTAATTTACATCTAATTCGCTTCTTGGATATTACTACCGATTGGGTTTTCTCTGTTGATAGTGTCAGGTTATACTTTTCGGAGGTTATTTTAAATTTTTGTAGTAGGCCTTATAAGTTATCTTCGTTTTCGGCTAATAAGATTGCATTATCTGCGTAGCAAAGTATTCTCATGGTTCGGTTTGTATCCCTGATTTATTTTGTTAACACTAGCTATAACTTCATCCAATATTAAATTAAATAGGCATGTACTGAGGGTGTCCCCTTGTCTAATGCCGACATTGATTTTTATTTCTTCCGTGAGCCCGTGTGTGGTTCTTATTCTTGTTTTGTTGTTTTTTTTTCATTTAAGTAGCTAAATAATCTATACTTATCATATCTGTATTTATTATAAGACAGCTAATTTAATCACAGACATATAATTTACTTTTCTACACTTCTGTGCTACACTTCATTTGTCAGTTGGCCAATTCCCTTTATGGCAGATTGTTTTTATAATATATTTATTATTTCTATTTCAGGCAATGTTTCACTGTGAAATTCATTTATTTCATCTATAATCTCTCTTGGGGTGTGTCAATTTGAAAAGGTAGGTACAACCCTTTATAATTTGGCCCCACTAGAAAATCTAGAAATATGAAAAAGCACATCAAATTTATTTGTGAGAGATTTTGTAGACCAGTTTTCAACTAAATTACATCAACCCTTTAGTATGGGAGGACACAACCCCAAAAATCTTTAAAGGAAAGGAGAGTGAGAGTGAGTGAGTGAGAGAAGAATGGGTTGAGTGATACTTCATTTTAAAGGTCGTTCAACTACCTTTTTAAAAAATACCACCTACATTATATTTCTTTTCAGTACTTTTGGAAAAATCTTGGACTCAATACTCCAAAAAAATTTTGTAGTTCTGAACTCTACTTAAATCTTTACGGTTTTATTTGATTTTTTCAAAAATACTCCAAAAAATACTCCAAAAAATTCAATTTGGAGTTCAATACTCCAGAAAGATTTTTTGGAGTTCTGAACTCGATACTTAATATCTTTATGGTTTCACCTGTTGTCTGTTGTCTACAACATGTCCCCCTCACAAATAAATTTGACGACGTGTTTTTACATATTTCTAGATTTTCTATTGGGGCCAAATTATAGAGGGTGATACCTTTTCACATTGACATACTAGGTATAGATTTGATTTCATTACATTTAATATTTAACCAATTTTTCAAGATGATCTTGGTTGCAGGAAACCATTCATATTTAACTCATATTTAATTGAGAACAACCGAAAACTACATTGAGTTATGTGTTTTTCACTTAAAACAGGTAATTGTTTTTGCGGTCGAATTTTTTCGTTTTTAATATGTAAATACATTTCTAGAAAATCCAGCGTGAAATCAAATATGCCTCGGCTACGGTTGCGTACACACTGCCGCAGCGGCGGAGGCGCGGAGCAAAATTTAGCGAATTATTTAGTATTTACTATCGTAATTTTACCTGTCGTCGCCATGCGACGGGGATACAATCCCCGTCTCTCTATTTTTTCTGACCCCTCCTATTTCTTTCTTTCTCCTTCCTATTTTTCTGGTACCCCCCCAATTTCTTCTGACACCCTCCAATTTTTTCTGACTCCCTCAAATATTTTCTGACACCCAAAGTTATTTTTATTATATGTACATATTATATAGGGTGAGTGGGGAGGAACGCGCCAAACTTTAAGACGTAAAAATAATCAAAAAAACTCATATTTATGTTGTTATTCGATTTTCATTTGTTTTCGAGATACGGGGTGTTAAAATTTTTATTACAAACTGACAATTATTTATTTATTGCTCTAAAACCGGTTGAAGCGTACAAATGAAATTTAATGGGTTTTAAGACATAGTTATTGCGCATGTTTTGACATACAATTAAGAATTTTATATTCACCATTGGCGCGCCTACGGGTAATAGTCTGAAATTTTTTTAAGATAAAAATGTTATGCCACTGAAATATTTCAAATTAAAATCTATCTTAAATTCCTCTTCAATTTGTGACAAAAAATCTTTCTTCTCTTTTTTCATGCGACGCTTACTTTTCATGCAAAAAATAAAACATCTTAACGCTTACAAACGTATAATATATTATAATACACTCCTGACCAAAAAAAATGGGACATCTTAAAAATGGGTGATTTTTGATGTCTCGAATCTCCTAAACCTGTTGTCCGATTTGTATGATTTTTTTAGTATGTTATAGCATTATTCTTTAAGAATCTCGATGTCTTCATATTGTTGCTAAACATGTAAATGTCATTATATACCGGGTGTAACAATAATACTGTGTTTTTTCCTCAAAGTTCGGAACACCCTGTGAAATATTCTAGCATTTAAAAAATATTGAAATTAAAACTTAATTGTAGCCTTAGCCTTTCTTAACATTCTGCTTTGTGACTCATTCACTTCTGTTGGATAATGAAAAAGTTAGGGGCTTTGACAACTAGCCATGTTCTTCATCAATACAGGGTGTTTCTAAATAAGCGCGACAAACTTAAAGGGGTAATTCTGCATGAAAAAATAATGACCGTTTGATTTATGAACATATGTCTGCAAATGCTTCGTTTCCGAAGTACGGGATGTTGAATTTTTTCTTACACACTGACAATTTATTTATTGCTCTGAAACCAGTTGAGATATGCAAATTAAATTTGATGGGCTTTGAGAGGTAGTTATTGCTCATTTTTTGAAGTACAATTATGTATTTTCTATTCACCATTGGCGTGCATACGGGTCATATAACCCGGCCATATACCCTGTATGCACGCCAATAATGAATATAAAATTTTTAGTTGTATGTCAAAATGTAAAATGACTACCTCTCAAAGCTTACCAAATGTCATTTGCATACCTCAACCGGTTTTAGAGCAATAAATAAATCGTCAGTTTGTAAACAAAAATTCAACATCGCGTATTTCGAAGACGAAGCATTTGCGGACGTATGTTTATAAAGCAGACTGTCATTATTTTTTCATGTAGAATTAACCCTTAAAGTTTGTCGCACTTATTTAGAAACACCCTATATAGATGAAGAACATGGCTGATTGTTAAAGTACCTAAGTTTTTTATTATCCAACATAAGTGAATGAGTCAAAAAACATAATGTTAAGAAAGCCTAAGAATACAATTAAGTTTTAATTTCAATATTTTTTAAATGCCAGAATATTCCACAGGGTGTTCCGAACTTTGAGGAAAAAACACAGTAGTATTCTTACACCTGTATATTATGACATTTACATGTTCAGCAACAATATTACTAAATCGAGATTCTTAAAGAATAAGTCTATAACATACTAAAAAATCACTAAAATCGGACAACAGCTTTAGGAGATTCAAGACATCAAAAATTACCCATTTTTAAGGTGTCCCAATTTTTTTGGCCAGGAGTGTATATGAATGTGTAGAAACTTATTTCAAATACTTTGTAAGCGTTAAGATATTTTATTTTTTGCATGAAAACGAAGCGTCGTATGAACAAACATAAGATAGATGGTTTGTCAGAAATCGAACAGGGAATTCAAAAATAATTTTTAATTTTAAATATCTCAGTAGCGTACTATTTTTTTTTCTTTAAAAAATGTCAGACCCTTATCCGTACGCGCGCCAATGATGAATATAAAATTCTTAATTGTGTGTCAAAATATGCGCAATGACTATGTCTTGAAACCAACCAAATTTCATTTGCACACCCCAATCGGTTTTAGAACAATAGATAAATCGTTAGTTTGTAAGAAAAATTTTAACACCCTATATCTCGGAAACAAATGAAAATCGAATAACAACATACGAGTTCTTTTTGATTATTTTTACGTATACTATACAGCCTTAAAGTTTGGCGCGTTCCTCCCCACTCACCCTGTATATATGAAGAGTGGAGATATATAACGGGGCAAGCGACAAAAATGTACAATCGAGAAAAATGAGTTTTTATCAGGAAACGGAACACTATTGTTGAATTTATTTAGAACTATTTCCAATGCCACTGTTACTTTGCCCATAATACAGGTTAACGGCTTTGTTGTATAGATCATTATAATAGCAAAATCAGAGAAATTTATTTTTTGTCGCTTGCCTCATTATATATCTCTACTCTTCATATATAGATTTCAAAAACAAAAGACAATCAACTACAGCACGTGGCACTTCCGAAAAAAATGACTACTTCTTATAGCGCGTTATATACTATTGAAATTTTACGTCTGCTTATCACTAAAGTATCGTCGTGCTATCATGCTATATTTAATAAAACCAGCTTCGTACGACCTTTTATTAGATATCGCAAATCAGTTTGGCTGCTTTGTCTGCAGATATATGTTTGAGGATTTCCTTTTGTGGGACTCACCAAGAACATATTCACCAGGCGTCCCAAGAAAAAAAATTCCATTCCTCCTAGCCAAGCTGGCTGGCAACGAACTTCTTGATGAATATTACGTCGCCCTAGAAGAATCTCCCCTTGGATATATCAGATAATATTACTCTGCAAGCCAAAAACCTAATTCGACAGCCATTTCCAGTGTATAGCTGGCAACATTTGAGATGCCTTTTTACTCGTTGTTGTGTTGGCTTCTAATTCCAATCTGATCTTGTCCCTTCTGCCCTTCTGGTCTTACCCAACTTCCACAGTAACATTTTTATTTCAGCTACATCTATCTTCTTTTTCTGAACTTACTTCATAGGCCACTCTTCGTCGTTGGACACCGTTTGACTTATCTTCTTTTTAAAGTGCCCTCTCCTCAAAGGAGGTTGGCTACTACAATTGCAAACTCTTCTCTGTCTTCAGCTGTTCTTATTAGATGTTCAAAATTCAGCCCTGTAAATTGTCGGATGTTTCTTAGCCACGATAGTCTTTTTCTTCCTAGTTCACTTTTTCCCTTGATCTTTCCTTTCACTGTAAGTTGAACAAATTGGTACTTATTATTTCTTAGTGTGTGGCCTAGGTCCAATACAGATTTCCAACACCTTAATTCTCTTTTCTAAAGACAATTTTTTTCTCCTTCTTGAGAGGAATACCTGATTCAGGACCATCGATACGACCATAACACTTCTTGCTACGTTTCTCCGCTTCTCGGGAGTAACTTTTGAGCCAGGACCTACTCCACAAGCGTTTTGCCGCTTTTAGGCAGGTGCTTTGGGTTCAGTTATTCAAACTTCAGATACAGACTTCCTGCTATGTGCCTACCGTTTCTAGGCAAGCATAATATCATCTTTTAACACGTAAGATATCTTTAGACATCCTTTTTAGACTGCGCGCATAGGCGCCCATACACACGGGCAGGGGGGGGGCCGTGGCCCCCCCTAGCTTTTCGGGAAAGAACAAAAATTAAATTTATATTACACAAACGTATTTTTGTCAAAAAATTATTGGATAATTTTGAGAGATAAATTGGAAACAACATATTTATTAATAAAAAAAAATTCACATATTGGGTAGTTATTAATAGTTTAAGAAAATCTTTGTGTCTGCGACAGTGGTCTATATAGAATGTGCATAATACGCATTTTCCACAATCACGGTATGCTATTAACGAAAACATTGAAAGAGATTAGAGGCGTGGGAAACATAATATATACACTGTAATCGACACCCAAAATTATCATTTAAATGAATCATTTATAATACTGCAAAAAAAACCATATCAGCAAGAAATCCGATCTCTGACCGATAATCTTTGAGAACTGGTATAAAGTAATTATATTTTATATTTCGAAATAAATTCATACTGAAAAATAATTTTTTAAATTTATTGAACATTTGAACACAAATTTTAGATTGCATAAGTATTTTTTTAGTAAGTAGATTATTTTTAAAGTGTGCATTATGATGAACAGAACAATTTTATTTAAATGAAAAACAGGTGATCTTTCATGATGAATGAGTGTTATATACAGGGTGTCCCAAAAGTAGCGGAAAGGTCGAATAATTCGCGAAATGAACATCGGATCGAAAAACTGAAAAATACGTGTTCAATAATTTTCAAAAATCTATGCGATGACACTAAACAAGTCCACCACTTCAACCCCTGGGTGTGGAGCGGGGGGTAACTTTAAAATCTTAAATGGAACCCCTAATTTTTGTTGCAGATTTGAATTTTCCTTGTAAAAATAAGCAAATTTTATTCGAGCCATTTTGCGAATTGTGGATACATAGCGCTATAATCGGAAAAAACGGTATATCGTGATACCATAGCAAAATTATAGAAACGGTCTAATATCTCGAGAATATACTTCCAAATAAAAACTAAAAAACACGTGTTTAATATTTTTCAAAAATCTATAGAATGACACCAAACAGGATTTTTCATTCCACACTCTGGAGGTGGGGTGAGAGTTAACTTTAAAATCTTAAATAGGAACCCCCGTTTTTTCGTGCAGATTGAGTTTCCTCCTCAAAAAATAAGTAACATTTATTCGAACTTTTTTAGAATTGTTGACGGATGGCGCTATATTCGGAAAATGCGATTTATTTGCGCCATCTATCAACGATTCTAAAAATGTTTGGAATATGTGTGCCTTATTTTTCATAAGGATTCTAAATCTGCAAAAATAAAGGGGGCTCCTTTTTAAGATTTTAAAGTAAAAACTTGGTTCGACACATACTCATGGTTAGTCTGCTCGCCAAAGTTGAAGGGAAGGCTTTGCAAGCATTGTATTCTTTTCAAACGGGTTTTAAAGAGAGGTGCAACTTTTGAGGTACCCATGATATTTCCATTTAAAAACTTGGTCTAGTGTTTAAATGTATGAATAATTTCTCACAACAGGGTTCAAACTAGGTTTTTTAGGTGGTTTAAACTACAGTAAGTAGACTCCCTCTATAACGAGAACTGAAATGGTGGATTAATTATCTCGTTATAAGCGGATCTCGTTATATCAAACAATAATAATATTGAAATGTTTTGATGCCTCTTACGTAGTTTATTAGATGTCGATGGTCAACCTGAACAGTGAACAATATGTGACTTCGCCGCCATAAATTGTAAATTTCCTGTAGTATTCAATATCGGTCGATAAACAGGCAGATGTTTATTACAGGTGGCCGAGTTTATTACGGCACTGGCCTCGATAATAAGACAGATGTTGGGCATTTCTATGTACAGGTAGTTGGGGCATTTATTTATTTATGACCATTACAACGCTAAAAACAGGTAAAAACAAGTATTCTTCGATTTAAATTTTCCTCGTTATAACCAAATACGCCTCGTTATAGAGCGTTATAGTTCAATAGGAATTTCATGGGACACCTAATGTACCTCGTTATAAGCGAAACCTCGTTATATCCGTGTTCGTTATAGAGAGCGTCTACTGTATATATTGTCATCCGAAATATACAAAATGTAATGTGCAACATCTTCATGGTTTGCCCCCCCCTAAAAATTTTTATATGGGCGCCCTTGACTGCGCGGAATATCCACATGTTTCGTTCATCCACTGAACACGTTCAGGGATATTCCGGGTCGGAGGAGGGGGTGGTTTTAGTTGGTAGGCGGCTGGTTATGGGGGGCACGCGGGACGCATGGCCATACTCTGGTCTGTGTGCCCTGGCGTGTTCTCCTCTCCTGTCCGAGACCAACAGTACTACAGACAGCTTCTCTAGTCAGCTCAGAGCGTTCCACCTCTGTCCAAAAAAAAGGTATGATGTTTTTCTAATTATCACTATGTTGAAAAGTTCTCTTTCCTTGCCTATTTTATGCAGCACTTCTTCGTTTGAGGTATGCGATGTCCATGAAATTTTGAGGATTCTCTGGTAGATCCACATTTCAAAGGCCTACAATTTATTTACGGTTGATGTTTTAAGGGTCCATGTCTCAACTGCATAGAGAAGAGTCGACCAGACGTAGCATTTTGATAAAAGTAGTCGAATTTTGAGTTTTTTTTCGAGAATCACAAAGCAGTTTTTTGATTTTTTCGAAAGATTTTCTGGTCTGTTCTATTCTAGATCTTATTTCTAGATAAGTATTTAGCAGTGGCGACGCGTGAGTTTTTCTAAAGTGTTACCAAAAATAGATGTAACAAAATCTTATTTAAAAAAATATTTTGAACCGCCCAAATATAAGTTTTTGTTTTTAATCCTGTGGGATAAAATTAAACAATCACTATTCCCAAATTATATGTATGTAATTATGTATATGTAACAGGTATAACAATAAATAATAAACAAACTAAACATATTATTATATACCATAAAATTAACATAAAAAAATGAACAAGTAGAAAAAAGAACAGATTTTGAAAACTATTGTTTATATTTTAATTCTTCCATTTTCAATAATATCATTTTTTTCTTTAAAATAATATATAAAAAAATATACAAGTAGAATGACTTTTCAAGTAGTTGATCAATTACGCAATACGTAGCAACACTGTTCCATGTTTAAATGCACGCACACTGTAATCTGTAATAGGTACTAAACCAACGTTACCAATCTTCAAAATGGTGACAATACTGATATGCACAGCGTGCCCGCGCGCTGTCTCTAGACACGTCGTTCCTTCAAAATTTTCAGAGCTAGTCCCGAGCGATAGCGAGGTTTCTCCTGCGTACCGTTACCAGTGCCAGTATTGGTAACAGCATAATAATATATTATGATAACGTGCCATGGATTCACATATCTCGCCAATATTTTCGTGCGTCTAGTTTGCTATTTACTGAATAAGTTACTACATATTAACAAGTATTTCTGTTGTTAAAAAATATAAATGGAATTATTTCGTAGTAGTCATAAAATATTTATTTGCAAGATTTGTAACTGTTACCAATGGTAACAGTGGTTACATGGACGCTTCGCCACTGGTATTTAGGTCGCTATCGATACAACATCCCAAGTACTTAAATCTATTGACCTGTTCTAAAATTATATTTGACTCACCATATTCTTGTATATCTTTCGTATATTTTTCGTACATATAGGTTATAGTTCAGATTTGTGAATTTGTATTATAAATGCAATTGAATGTCTCCCGTTTCCCGATTTACTATAACTCTTATATCTACGCCTATGAATCCCATATATAACTTGTAGGTACTCTTTGAATTCTCATGATTACAGGAGGTGGGATAATTTTTTTTTCATTAATGGCTTCGATGTTTTTCCATCGACGAATCGTTAATGAAGACGTTATTTGTCAATTAGAGTGTGGTCTTTTTTGTATTAGCATCACAGCTACCAGCTTAATGCGCCTTGAAATTGGTACTGAAGTTAAGTACTTCGTTTATTACTTCTAGATAATTTTATTGATGGGTCTAAGCTAAACGTTCCAATGGGCAGGTATGTAAATATTGTGCGTTTGCTTAATGCTTCGATGGGTAGAGAGGTGGGAAATCAAATGTAAAATTTCAAATACTATGAGACATAAAAATCCAGATAATATGTACTTGCGCTTTTTGTAGAAATAACATGTTCTAAAATATGTGAAAACAAATCAAAATCAAAACCAAAATTAGATTATTACACTTCTTCTTATTGTGCTGTCTTGATCACTTCGATCACTTCTTTAAAAGCTTCCCTATCTTTTGCAACGTGAAATATATGTTCATCATTGAGGTTAGTCCAATCTCTGATATTCCTCAGGCAAGATTTCTTCTTTCTTCCCTTTACCCTTCCTTGCATGATGATGTGCAACAGTGAGTATTTATCGATTCGAAGTAGGTATGTGGCCTATACGATTTTTTTCTTATTTTAATTGTGTTCATAAGCTTTCTATCATGTCCAATTCCTCTTAATACTTCTTCGTTTGAGACTTTTGCAGTTAGAGATTGCAATTGCTGGATCCAGCAGCGCGGATCCGCAAACGTGTCAAATTCGGAATAAGTTACTGAATATCTTCATCAGCCTCTTTATTCAAAGCCGTGAGTCGGCAACTTGCCATTATATTGCGCTAGGAGTAGCTCAGTATACTGTAAAGTTTCGACAGCCTAAAAGTCTGCATCGATAAAGCGTTGATAGACATTGATTCTACGATAAAATTCTTTACTGACGAGTGGTCAATAATCAATGAGTTGATGGCCACTCTCTAGCCGGTAAAACTGGCTGTAGAAGCTCTTTGCAGAAGAGAGTCCACTTTGATAACGGCCAACACAACCATGACATTTGCTTTAGACAAAGTAAATAGCCAGGACTCTAGCCTTAATGCAAATCTATCGGAAGCACTACGCAACATAATCGCGGAACAGTATCTCTCTGAAATTAAAGGTACATTAGTGTACTTACAAAATCAAAAAAGTATGACTAAGGACTAAACACCTGGTTATTTTCCCATGCCGAAAAAGAATGCAATGCGACAAGAGATGAAAAATTTGTTGATTCGTATAAATAAACAAGTATGATGTTTCTAAATGTTGGCAAACTTTTTGATCTTTTAATTATGGCAATTAATGTTAACAATTCCCTCTAATTGTCTCGATTGTCAGAGCCGTCGCCCTCAAAATGACCACGAAACGCTAATTCTTGTTTAGTCAAAAAACATACGGTATCTATTATAAGTGTGCTAAGGATATACCTATCTATTTTTTTAACAAACTCATTATGAGTATTTTAAAGCAATATTTGCTTTAAAAGCTTGGTTAAGAGAACTTTTGATTCTTGTTTTGCCAAACTGAATCAAATACACCAGGGAAATAAGGCAAAATATACCATGTTCGGGATTCGGGACACTTGAGCAGCCAGGTTGCAAATGGGTTTTTTGGGTACTATATACCTAATACATTATAAATACAAAAATGCCCGTCACAGTTCGGACGAGAAACTTAGTTATTAACAAATAAGGGTCAAAAATGAGAGTTTTTTCGTTTAAATCGCTACAGGTAAAAATAGGATAATTAAATGTCTTATTTATAACATTTTTTCTTTTAGTAGATGAGCCAAGGTTTAAAATAGCGTTATTTAAATTTTGGTTCGATTATTTGTTGCTTCGGATATTGCAAAATAAAACTAAAATTTCGAAAATAAAAAAATTGTTATAACTTTTGCGAAAATGAATTTAGGACTTTCATATTGCATAAAAAGTTGAGTCAAACAGTGAACACAATGCACAAAAAATTTTAAGGCGATGCGTCAATTAGTTTAAATTTTATTCAATTTGTTTATCCTAAAGAGCTTTTTTTTTCGCAATGTTATTGTTCAGAAAATAATAATGATACAGCAATTCTGTGAAAACAACATGAAAATAATTTTTATCACTCAGAAAACATTTTACTATAATAGAGTACATACTACATTTATAATAGAGTAATTTTTAGCTTATAAACAATTTGAATAACTTTGTTAATATTGACTGTAGGCTAAAACTACAATGAAATTTGAAAAACTGGTATTTTTATACAAATTTTCAAAGAAAAACTTTTTGCCTAGGTTAATTACGGTCAAAGTTAGCCACTTTTTTTATTTAATTGACGGCTACTTTGTTTATAACAATTAAGCAACCTAACTAGATCCCTTTTGAAGTTGAAGATATAGAGGTTATGTGTAAAAGTTTGAGTAAACTTTGAACCTCAACAGAGTGGTTAATAAAGCTTTAAAAATGGCGTCCGAACGGAATTAATTCGTGGTCGGTGGAGGGCAATTACTAAAATACGTGCACTCAAAAAATGAAACTGATTCTGCAAACATATGCTGCGATTAATATCGCTGGAACTTGTTGATGGATTTTGATCATAATTTTTTAAATTTGTATGTATTCGTACAAGGGCGCCCATATAAAATTTTTTAGGGGGGGCCAAACGTGAAGATGTTGCACATTACATTTTGTATATTTCGGATGACAATATATACAGAAGACTCTCTCTATAACGAACACGGATATAACGAGGTTTCGCTTATAACGAGGTACATTAGGTGTCCCATGAAATCCCTATTGAACTATAACGCTCTATAACGAGGCATATTTGGTTATAACGAGGAAAATTTAAATCGAAGAATACTTGTCTTTACCTGTTTTTAGCGTTGTAATGGTCATAAATAAATAAATGCCTTAACTACCTGTACATAGAAATGCCCAACGTCTGTCTTATTATCGAGGCCAGTGCTATAATAAACTCGGCCACCTGTAATAAACATCTGCCTGTTTATCGACCGATATTGAATACTATAGGAAATTTACAATCTATGGCGGCGAAGTCTCATTGTTCACTGTTCAGGTTGACCATCGACACATAATAAACTACGTAAGAGGCATCAAAAAATTTCATTATTATTATTGTTTGATATAACGAGATCCGCTTATAACGAGATAATTAATTCACCATTTCAGTTCTCGTTATAGAGGGAGTCTACTGTAGTTTAAACCACCTAAAAAACCTAGTTTGAACCCTGTTGTGAGGAATTATTCATACATTTAAACACTAGACCAAGTTTTTAAATGGAAATGTCATGGGTACCACAAAAGTTGGGCCTCTCTTTAAAACCCGTTTGAAAAGAATACAATGCTTGCAAAGCCTTCCCTTCAACTTTGGCGAGCAGACTAACCATAAGTATGTGTCGAACCAAGTTTTTACTTTAAAATCTTAAAAAGGATCCTTTATTTTTGCAGATATAGAATCCTTATGAAAAATAAGGCACACATATTCCAAACATTTTTAGAATTGTTGATAGGTGGCGCAAATAAATCGCATTTTCCGAATATAGCGCCATCCGTCAAGTCAACAATTCTAAAAAAGTTCGAATAAATGTTACTTATTTTTTGAGGAGGAAACTCAATCTGCAAGAAAAAACGGGGGTTCCTATTTAAGATTTTAAAGTTAACTTTCACCCCACCTCCGGAGTATGGAATGAAAAATCCTGTTTGGTGTCATTCTATAGATTTTTGAAAAATATTAAAAAATTTGCTTATTTTTACAAGGAAAATCCAAATCTGCAACAAAAATTAGGGGTTCTATTTAAGATTTTAAAGTTACCCCCCGCTTCACACCCAGGGGTTGAAGTGGTGGACTTGTTTAGTGTCATCGCATAGATTTTTGAAAATTATTGAACATGTATTTTTCAGTTTTTCGATCCGATGTTCATTTCGCGAATTATTCGGCCTTTCCGCTACTTTTGGGACACCGTGTATATAACACTCATTCATCATGAAAGATCGCCTGTTTTTCATTTAAATAAAATTGTTCTGTTCATCATAATGAACACTTTAAAAATAATCTACTTACTAAAAAAATACTTTTGCAAACTAAAATTTGACTATGCTCAATAAATTTTAAAAATTATTTTTCAGTATGAATTTTTTCAAAATTTAAAATATAATTACTATTTTATACCAGTTGTTAAAGACAAATGGCTCATTAGTGATTATCGATCAGAGATCGGATTTCTTGCTGATATGGTTTTTTTGCAGTATTATAAATGATTCATTTAATTTGTAATTTTGGGTGTCAATTACAGTGTATATGTTTCCCACGCCTCTAATCTCTTTCAATGTTTTCGTTGGTAGCATACCGTGATTGTGGGAAATGTGTATTATGCACATTCCATACAGACCACTGTCGCAGACACAAAGATTTTCTGTTAAACTATTAATAACTACCCAATATGTGAATTTTTTTTATTAATAAATATGTTGTTTCCAATTTATCTCTCAAAATTATCCAATATTGTTTTGACAAAAATACGTTTATGTAATATAAATTTAATTTTTTTTTCCCGAAATGTGTGAATATGTGAATTTTTTTTATCAATAAATATGTTGTTTCCAATTTATCTCTCAAAATTATCCAATATTGTTTTGACAAAAATACGTTTATGTAATATAAATTTAATTTTTTTCTTTCCCGAAAAGCTAGGGGGGGCCACTGCCCCCCCTGCCCGTGTGTATGGGCGTCTATGTATTCGTAATCTTATAGAGTACGTTATGTACACACAACCCCACCTAACATTACAAAATGTTAGGGGGAACTCCCCTTATCACTCAGGGATATGAAAAATAGATTACGACCGATTCTAAGACCTACTGAATATACATATATAATTTCATAAAAATCGGTCAAGCGGTCTCGGAGGAGTATGGAAACTAACACTGTGACAGGAAAATTTTATAGATGTAAATATATAGATGGGTATTAACAAATAGGCGTGGCGATAGAAGAGTGAAAATTAAGGGTTGTATGTATTTTTTAATTCTACATCATATAAAATTAAGGTAGATAATTTTGTCCAAAAAAATAAAAATAAATGTCAGGGGGGCAACTTCCCTTATAGCTTATGGGTATATAGAATAGATTAAAACCTCTTCAACGTCCTACAGGATAAACGTGTAAAATTTTATAAAAATCGGTCAAGCCGTTTCGGAGTAGTATGGTAACTAACACTGTTACAGGAGAATTTTATGTATATAGAAGTAACTGCGAATTAAATAATAAAAGTGGCTAACTTTGAACCTAATTAACCTAGGCAAAAAGTTTTTTCTGAGAATTCGTATAAAAATACCAGCTTTTGAAATCCTAAAGTAGATTTACTCTATAGTCAATATTAACAAAGTTATTCAAATTGTTTAGAAGCCAAAAATGACTATTTTTTCGGAGTGATAAAACGACTTTTTAATGATTTTTTTCAATACTTTAAAAATATAACTATTATTCTTGCATATGGTTTCCACAGAATTGCTACGTCATTATTATTTTCTGAACATTGCAAAAAAAGCTCTTTGCGATGAACAAATTGAATACAATTTAAACTAAATGACGAATCATCTTAAAATTTTTTGTGCATTTTGTATAATGTTTGACTAAACTTTTCGTGCAATATGAAAGTCTTAAAGGCATTTTCGCAAAAGTTATAGCACATTTTTTATTTTTGAAATTTTAGTCTTATTTTGCACTTTCCGAAACAAAAAAAGGATCGGATCAAAATTCAAAAAGTGCCATTTTAAATCTTGGCTCGTCTACAAAAAAAAATAATATAAATAAGATATGTAATTACCCTATTTTTACCTGTAGCGATTTAAACGAAAAAACTGCCATTTTTGACTCTTATTTGTTAATAACTAAGTTTCTCGTCCGAACTGTGACGGGCATTTTTGTATTTATAATGTATTAGGTATATGGTACCCAAAAAATCCATTTGCAACCTGGCTGCTCAAGTGTCCCGACAAAAACCTTATTTCTCTGGACTAAAATTGGGTATACATCTTACATGTAGGGAACGGAGAAATTTCATGTCTCCTTTTTAAAACTCTAAAACTATTTAAATCGTGAATCTGGTCCACCCATTTTTCTGTAGAAACCAGAAGACATGACCAACAATACAGTCTATTTTTCTTGAAACCACATAACCACCAAGGATTTTCATTGTACCAACTAAATTTAAAATATCGAACTACTTTTTTTAATTCCTTTTTTAAATTTTGAAAATAGGTCTTTCATTTTCAATAATCTCATTTTTTTCTTCAAAATTATACAAGGAGAATTACTTTGCAAGTAGTTGATCGATTACGCAGCGACACTCATCCATGGTTAACTGCACGCACTTTTTATAGGTACTGTAACCAAATTTAAATCTGGTAACAGGGCTACTGATATACACAGCGCGCTTACGCGCTTACGGGCTTACGCCGTCGCGCGTCGCTCCTTCAAAATTTTCAGGCAGTAGCCGGTCCCGAGCGACAGCGAG
Source organism: Diabrotica virgifera virgifera (assembly GCF_917563875.1). Classification (NCBI taxonomy): domain Eukaryota; kingdom Metazoa; phylum Arthropoda; class Insecta; order Coleoptera; family Chrysomelidae; genus Diabrotica; species Diabrotica virgifera. Next base: position 7,661,383 of record NC_065445.1, read on the forward strand.
GATATAACCATTGTAACCACAAATGAGACTGGTAACAGAGTATAATAAAGTGCAACTGAGTCACATAAACTCGCCAATATTTTCGTGTGTCTACGACTAGTTGGCTATTTACTGAATTAGATCGGTACTATTAACACCTAATATTATAATATATTTCTATTGGTAAAAATTATTGGTAAATGGTATTATTCATCGTCATAAAATATTTATTTGCAAGATTTTTAACTGTTACCAATGGTAACAGTGGTTACATGGACGCTTCACCAGTGTATCTGCCTTTTATTTACTTATTTAAGCCGTCCTCTTGTACCTTTACCCCAGGCTGTGGGTGAAAAAACGTGATATAATTCAGGAATTTTTGAAACCTATCAGGTGTTGTAAAGGACGATGCCAGGAATAACTTCTACTAAAATGTAACCAAAAATATTGTGCGCTTTTTTTTAATTGCGATTTTTATTTGTTAAATTTGCAATTTTTATTGATTTTTAATTTTATAGCTTAGGATCTTGATTTTAGAGAAAAACTTTTTAATAGAAAGTTGTAGTAAATTAAAAAACCTACAATTTGAGCTATCGTAAGTTTAATTTCGTTAATTGGTTATTACAAAACAGCCTGCGAGAGCTCCAAAATGGCCGTTTTTTACAATTGCATTATTTATTGTACAAATATTTTTTTTTATTTTTTAAAGCTTTAAAATGAAGATCTTTCAATTCCAAACACAAAAAAAAATTGTAAAGCCAGATTAACGAATTTGTTGCTTAGATATTATAAATTGTTTATCCCAAGAGGTAATATGTCGAAGGCTATAACTTTTTGAAAAAAAATCGTAGAAAGTTGGTGAAACATCCAATCTCCTTCGAAAGAGTTATATTTTCATATTCTGATGTAAATAAATGCGTAAAACATTTTTAAACCTCTAATTTTTGGATTTGAAAATAAGGGGGCAAATTTCGTTATAAACATTTAGAGCTGAAGCGGCCCTGTACATCCTATGAGTTTTTAACTTACATATTATTGTTGCTAAAGATGAAACGAAGATTTATAAAAAAATAAAAAATTTCTACGACCAACTGAAGCCGAGATAATTTTTGGGTTTGAAAATAAGGGGGCAAATGTCGTTATAAACATTTAGAGCTGAAGCGGCCCTGTATATCCTATGAGTTTCTAACTTACAGATTATTGTTGCTAAAGACGAAACGGAGATTTATAAAAAAATTAAAATTTTCTACAACCAACTGAAGCCGAGATAATTGTTTTTTTTTTTCTTAAATCATAGTGCCTTTATTTATAACAATTAAGAAATTATTTTACAGTCATTGACTAAAGAAAGACTTATATTATCTTAAAATAAAAATTATTATAAAATATAATTACATTTAATTATTAAAAATTATTTTTTAAATCGGTGCTTTTGCAAGCGGTCGAATTTTGCAAATCGCCCGGCTCGCTTCAAATCCGCGCGCTCTGAAAATTTTTACGTAACTTGTATTAAATGACAGAAAACAATTTAATAATATTACCATTATAATATAGTCTATTTACAACTGTATTTGTTTTTCTTGATAAACTTTTATATGTGAAATCCAAAAAGAATAGTCACTACAAGAAGAAAAAGTTTTATAGTGTATATTATAGTAAGAAGTAACATTATTATTATTATATTTATATAGCAATGAAAAAATTAAAAATATAGTTATATATTTCATATATTATGTATCATTTTTGTAATATTATTTCTTCAGAAATGAAATTTCACATATAAAAGTTTATCAAGAAAAACAAATAAAGTGGAAAAAAATTGTATATTATAACGGTAATATTATTAAATTGTTTTCTGTCAAAATTTAATACAAGTTACGTAAAAATTTTCCGACCGCGCGGATTTGAAGCGAGCCGGGCGATTTGCAAAATTCGGCCGCTCGCAAAAGCACCGATTTTAAAAATAATTTTTAATAAAAATGTAATTATATTTTATAATAATTTTTATTTTAAGATAATATAAGTCTTTCTTTAGTCAATGACTGTAAAATAATTTCTTAATTGTTATAAATAAAGGCACTACGACTTAAGAAAAAAAAAAACAATTATCTCGGCTTCAGTTGGTTGTAGAAAATTTTTATTTTTTTATAAATCTTCGTTTTGTCTTCAGCAACAATAATCTGTAAGTTAGAAACTCATAGGATGTACAGGGCCGCTTCAGCTCTAAATGTTTATAACGAAATTTGCCCCCTTATTTTCAAATCCAAAAATTAGAGGTTTAAAAATGTTTTACGCATTTATTTACATTAGAATATGAAAATATAAATCTTTCGAAGGAGATTGGATGTTTCACTAACTTTCTACGATTTTTTTTCAAAAGTTATAGCCTTCGACATTTGACCTCTTGTGATAAACAATTTATAATATCTAAGCAACAAATTCATCAATCTGGCTTTACAATTTTTTTTTATGTTTGGAATTGAAAGATCTTCATTTTAAAGCTTTAAAAAATAAAAAAAAATTATTTGTACAATAAATAATGCAATTGTAAAAAACGGCCATTTTGGACCTTTCGCAAGGCTGTTTTGCAATAACCAATTACCGAAATTAAACTAACCATAGCTCAAATTGTAGGTTTTTTAATTTACTACAACTTTCTATTAAAAAGTTTTTCTCTAAAATCAATATCCTAAGCTACAAAATTAAAAATCAATAAATATTGCAAGTTTAACAAATGAAAATCGCAATTAAAAACAAAGCGCACAATATTTTTAGTTACATTTTAGTAGAAGTTATTCCTGGCATCGTCCTTTACAACACCTGATAGGTTTCAAAAATTCCTGAATTATATCCTGAAATCGACCTATTTTTCACCCACAGCCTGGGGTACTTACAGTGTCGAGGTGGAGAAATCAGACGTCTCCATGCCTTTCGGTCAGTAGCTAGTCTCTCTGCTTCTCTCCACCCAATATTTATTTTTGCGCAAGCCTTTCCAATATCCGCGTTCCACGTTCTTGCTGGCCTGCCATTTCGTTGTTTGTTGTCAGATGCCGCTTCCAAACCCTCTTTACAGTTCTACCTTCACTCATTCTCGCCATATGTCCGAACCACGATAACTGTTTCGTTTTAAGTCTGTCTAAGGTCCTTCCAACACCGCACTTTTCACGTATGTCTTCATTTCTTATACGATCACGTTTAATCACCCCGGATACCGCACGTAAATATCGCATTTCGCATGTTTTAAGTTTACTACGGATGTTCACTGTCCACGTTTCAGTACCGTAGAGTAGCACCGCGGCTCGTATATAGTTTGAAATACTTTCATTTTTGTTTTGAGGCTTACTTCTTTACACAAAAATTTGAAGAAAAATAATGGTATACAGTTAGTTACAGGCAACTCTTCCTTGTGGAGCTTACTTCTTTCTTCCGAATAAAACTTTTATTAATTTAGTGCATAGTATAATTTTGATGCACTCACTGCCCTACTGTTTATTTCTGGTTCTATATTTCCTTAATCTGCATTTCATTTGTGAAAAAAATTCATACCTTCGAGTATTCAACCGTATCTTATTTTAATGTTGTATTATTTATTCAATATTGTTTTAAATCTTGGGGGATAATCAAAAACCAATTATTTATTAATGCAAAGGTCACATCGTGTCTAAACAATTAGGGGACTGTTTCATTTAGAGTAATTTTGACATTTGAAGCGCTAATGCCGAAACCATTAGTACACAAATATGACGAAAGTTTATCGTTCGGCGGGAGAATAAGCGATTACAAAAAAAAAGAAGAAAGTCGAAAAAAGGAAATAGAGATAGAAATACCGCTGTTTGACCGACCGATGATCGGTAAGTAGAAATGATTAGTGAGTGTGATGATGAGCGATGTGTATGGTCATTAGCGAGACGCTGAGTACGACCTCCATCCTGACAGTTACAAATAACGAAAATGCCATACCGTAGTTGGCTGTGGATTGTGGATGTTCTGGTCGCTCACATTTCGATGAATTTATATATCATCATCATGACTGCATGACAGAGGCTCTTTTTTCTCTTTGATGCGTATGTACGGAACGCAGTAGCGGAGTAACACTTTTCTTTTAGTAACTTTAATCAAAATTTAAATTATAGATCCCATTGTCGACTAATTCATCACTCTGTATTGCTTTATATTTAAATCTTAAATGGCATCAGAGGTGACAATTCGAATTTTAGTTCCTGCCTCTTTTGACTAACTGTTCATACCCAGGCAACCAAGTGACATCAAAAACGTCGCGGAAACGTCAGTTTTTGGTTGAATATATACACGTGTTTGAACATTACGTCGTATAAACGTCTTTTGTAGGTGATTTTAAATACGTAAGATTAATGACATTAAAATACCTTTAAAAACACGTTTTCATTTCAGACAGCCCAAGTCTCACGTCACAAAAATGGGAGGAGTTTAAAGAGTTGATGATTATAATGTTATGTTGTATAATGACATTTGACATTGACTCCAAACTCCATTTATTGTTTACGTGCTTTGTGTGGCAAAATAAGACTTGGTGTTTTGGTGTTTATTTTCTGTTAATGAACTAATTATTATGTGTTGTTAACGATTATGCTCGATAATTTGTTAGATAATAAATTATTTATTAGTTTATATGTTATTTCAGTTTTGACACAGTAAGTATACCTACCTATAATAAAAAGTGAAAATTCTATAATGTTGCATTGAGGGCATTTTAATTTGATTTTAATTCTATGCATTTTATAAGTGTTTCTTGGTTTTACTTTACTAGCCTATAAACTAAATTTAAAACAGTTAAATGAAAAATTTTAATACCAATAATGCCCATACGAATAATTTTTATTGTGTATTTTTAAAACCATAAAATGAAAAATAATCTAAAAAAAACGACATAAAAACTACTTTTTTAATATCACGCATCTAAAACGTAATAAAAATGACGTCAGTTATTGTGGGACACATTCACGTGACTTTCGACGTCGAAAAAACGTGATAAACTGACGTGTTTTGGTGATAATTATGACGTCTTTTCAACGTTTTGGAAACGGTATTTGGTTGCCTGGGATAGATGGTGCTAGTTGCATCTTTGGTAATTATTTTAATAATTACACGGAAGGGATGAAAAGATTTGATTTCAGTTCAGTGCCTCTACACAGGTGCTCCGAGGAGGCTACGGTAAAGCCGAAATACGTTTTACGGGGGCAGCACCTGTGCGTATGCGGTTGAGTGTCCGCCAGGTTCTAAAGTCCAGGTTCATTCCATTAGGTAATTTTGGATGTAGGGGAAACAGTTCGGGTGGTTCGACGCTGACATTTCTCATAAACCTTTTCCTTGATTTAAGTCGGCTGGTTCATGGCGGTTCGTCAGACCCGTATAATTGGTGCCTTTCATCGAAAGTTTGCCTGAATTTCTCCACATATTGTGAGGCGCATCTACGGTCGTCTGGTGATCCCCGGTACAGTAGAGGTAGAGATGTAGGCTTCATACAACCGGTAGTTACTCTACATGTTTCATTTAACGCCGTGGTGACTTGTTGGGCGTGTCTAGATCTACACCAGACGGGGTAAGCATATTCCCCTGTTGAGAAACAAAAGGCCTTAGCTGTTGACTTTAAGACCTGGGGGTTTGCACCCCACTTGCTCCCTACAAGTTTCCGAAGAAGGTTGTTGCTCGTAGATACCTTTTGTCTTGTGCTCTGACAGTGGAATTTATATGTTAGTGACCAGTCTAGTATCATCACCATCAGCGTTTTTCATTCCGGATGTACTGTTTGCCGCTCTTACTTAGAGCTTTCTGATTCGCTTATTGCGGTGAATCACTCCGCATTCCACTTGTGCGTCGTCAAAGTTTGTTGCAGTATCATTCCAAGATATTTGGGCCTATCAGTATGTTCCAAGCGTTGTCCCTCCCAAGAAACATTTATAGTAGTTTTACATACGCCAGATGGTTGTTGAGATAGAATGTACATACTTAACTTTTAGTAAGGTTTGGCTTTAATGAGTTTTGTTTGTAGTAAGTTGGCATCATCTTTAAAGCCTCTTCCATTGTAGACTCTACTTGTGTGAGTCTTTTCCCCTTTACGGCGATACCAAGGTCGTGAGCGTAAACAAAGCTCTCAGTCTGAGGGTGCATTGGTTGGTCGTTGGTGTAGATGTTAAATAGGGACGGCACCAGAACGCTTCCTTGAGGTAGGCCACTTTTTTGGGTTCTTTATCTGCTCTTCTTTCCATTTAAGACAACGTAGAAGCGCCTATTACGCAACAGTGATCTAATGATATTTACCAGGTCATAGTCAAGCACAGTGTTATACATCTTAGTTAGCAAGGTTCTGTGGTTTATCGTAACATAGGCCTCTGTGAGGTCTATCAAGGTCACTCCCACTATCTCTTTCTGCTCAAATCCCTCCTCTATGTACTCTGTTAGGTTCAGCACTTGGCCTGTGCATGATTTACCTTGCCTGAAGCCTGCTTGTTGTGGGATTAGTTTTGCATCTAATTTTCCTGGAAGCGGTTCAAAATGAGGCGTTCATACAATTTATACAAATGGCACAGCAGAGATATCGGACGGTAGCTATTCAGTAGTTCAGGGTCTTTCCCAAGTTTAAGAAGAGCTACTAATTTTGATTTACGCCACAGTTTTGGAATCTGGTAGGTAGAGCGACAGATGTTAAATAGATCGAGCATCCATTGTCTCGCTTTTTTCCGAAGTGTTTTATCTGCTCTGTTAGGATTTCGTCCACCCCAGGTGATTCTCCATTTTTCATAAGGTCCATGCCATTTTTGAGCTCTTCGATGGTAAATGGGTTTAGCAAGATATTTGTTTCTTGTTCTTGAATTCTTATAATCTTTGGCGTTTTGCAACGATGGTTTGCTTTGCCATTCAGAAGCAGTTGGTAGGTTATCTGATTTGGCGTTATTGCATATGGCTCTTTCATCTCTGTGGGATCACCGTTAAGTTTTTTAATCATATTCCAAGCTTGCTTACTATATACTGTGCGTCATATTCATTTTATTTAATGTCTCGCTCCACCGTTCTTGTCTTGAGGCGCTTAGTATTTGCTGCAATCTCTCCCCAATTTCTGCTGTAACTTCGCTAAATGGGTCTTTATTATATTCTTCGGTATATTTTGTCATTACGTCATACAGTGGAAAATATAATAATCGTATTTTCCGCATGTGAAAAATTGAACAACTGGATTTGGCCTTTTAACATTTTCGTTTAATTTCGGTAACGATTTAGGCCTCGCACGTCAATGCATCGGTGTTATTTATTAATGTCTAATGCCATTATTGGGAAATTGTGATTCATATATGACGAATACAGAAATTCGTTTGACATTTACCGAATCCATCACTCCGGCCGCCGCCGACAGAAATGTTGTAACTATCGGCAGAGATTACCAGCGATAATTAGTGACGGCAAGGCACTACTCATTGTCGTTATCTACGTCGCTGAGGCGGCTAAATGAAGACAATTCGAACCATTTAGATCGTTGAGGTGGGGCACAGATGAAGAAATCACTTAATTATATCGAGATTTATTAAGTTGTTATACTAATCTCTATTAAGAACTTTTGTTTCACAGTCGGATAATATACCTTTTGTTAATACTTTTACACGTAAATTAAATTGTTGTCATTTCGCATAGCAATGTTATGTTTGCAAGAGCAGCAGACAGCAGAGGACTAACATAATACAATGTTTCCTATAACAGTAAATGCCTATCATAAAGGAATATAAGAACACTACCAGAACGGGTTCAGACCGGGGAGGTTGACGATTAATTCCATAGATACAGTGGAGCAAATAATTCAAAAATTGAGAGAATACAACAGAGAAATGCACCTAATATTCATAGGTTTCAAAAAAAGCTTTTGATACAATTAATCGGTCGAAAAATGAAGACATATGCTAACAGTCAGCCTAAAGAACACCACAGCAAGGATCAGTTTCAACGGAACAACTTCTAAGGATATCAATGTAAACAAAGGCGTGAAACAAGGTCACTCTATCTCCCCGACACTATTTAACCTGATATCGGAAGTAATCATAAGGAGGACAAACTTTGCAAACAAAAACATTAATTAAAGATCAACTTAAATTAGTAGCATATGCAGATGATCTAGTCATCATAGCGAAGACGAAGTTAACACTTATAAAAGCAGTTGGAAAATTAGATAACGAAGAGAAGAGAATAGGACTAGAGATAAACCAGCACAAAACAAAATACATGATGATAGGTAGACAACACAACAACTTAGAAATATCTAATAACACAGAATCATAAATTTGACACTGTATCCACCTTTAGCTACTTGGGAGTAACAATAGGGAAAACCGGAAGAGAGAGAACAGAGAAAAGAATCCTGAAAGGCAAAAAAACATATGGAATGAATAGAAATCTGCTGAGAATCAAGACTCTAAGTAAGAGAACAAAGATGAACCTGTCCTGTATAAGACCTTAATAAGACCTGTTGTTACATATGTGGGATGGAAACAACGACGATTAACAAGAAAGAGGTAGATAGCCTTCTGAAATTTAATAGAAAAATATTGAGAACAATACTGGGCCACAATGTAAGAAGAGAGGGAGAAATAAGAATGAAAACAAATGCCAAAATTGAAGAAGAAAAATTTTATGAAATTTTAATCATGTTGTTCCTATTCGTTTAGTTGTTTTTTATTTTTTATGTCATAAAATAAACTATGTAGTAATGACTTAAATATAGGTTATAACCAAGGTAAATAACGGGCATCGAAAGACATACATTTTAAAAATTCGTGTAGTAGAAAAACAACTCGTAAAAACGTCTTGTACCTAATTAGCTACGAAGAAAAAAACAGCTACTCCAGAAGCCTTTTTATATTAATTCGAACAATTAAAATAACAGACAGCATGTTTAAAATTCAAGGAGCGAGTAATAAAATACTTGAGAATTCGATCTCATATCTCCGTGATGTATGGGTGTTGGTAAAACCAGTCTCTATACATATATTTACATATTTTCTTAACTGCGTTAATGATAAATTGTTCATGGCATATGTAGGTACTTATAGATTTTTGCTAATACCTTTTATTGCTTCTTTTAAATTTGAAAATTTAATATAAACTACTAATTACTTACTCTTGCTCTTCTTCTTCTTCACGTGCCACTCTTAGCGGAGATTGGAAATTATCAGCGTGCCTAAAAAGTTCAATCGAACTCAGTGTTGCCAACCGCATTTCTCTAGACTCTAGATTATCCGATGATTGCTCGAAAAAGATCCGATTTGTCACGAAAAGATACGCTCATAGGCGTAACCAGGGGGGGTTGGGAGTTATAGCCCCCCCCCCCGATTTTTTTGATGTACTTTGAGCTCTCTACACTTAACACCATTACTGTCCATTACTATTCTAAGAGACCAACCTATTCTAAGAGACCAACCTGTAGTTGTAACTCCCCCCCCCCTTGGGTCATTCTGGTTACAACGTTGGATAGGTCAAAAATTATTCTGTAAACTGGATTTTTTAAAATTATTTATTAGTTTTCTCAGGATTAAAAAAAAATGAATGCGTTTAAAAATTATTGGTCCGAAATTTTGCCCCTACGCTCTTTTAGCAACTAAAGACTTATTACAACTAAAACAGTAGAAACATAACTGACAGTCTTAAAACATTAATAACCTAAACATGTACGTAATCCAAAACACACAAAAAAAGATAATATAATAAAGTACAAAATTCTTATTTTTTATTTTGCCATATGTTACATTGTAACATTTTTTTTGAAGGTGTAAATTTTACACAGCCAATATTATCGACACCATCTTTTGTCGCCAATAAAACCCTAATTATGAATTACTGAAAACCCTTTCTACACTAGAATACAAAAAAAGTATTTTCACAAACCAAAACTTATTTCAATATACGTTTACTTAAGCACTGCACTCTGTAAAATAAAAATACAACTATAAAACTAAATCGTGCAGTAGCTATCATAAGTTTAAAGACTAAAACCCCCTTAAATAAAATTGGACAGCAGAATCCCTGTTTTTGAAATTTGAATTGGATCAGTATGCCTTAAGTGGAAACATTCGTGCATTGTAATTCGCACAGGTCCCTTTTGTCCCTTCTTATCTTAAATAATTACCATGAAAAGTATCGGATGTCGCTAAAATTCATCCAATATAGGCTATTTAGGTATAGAAATTTGGGTGGAACCAAAGAAAATTAATGTGTTTTTGGGAATATATGAATGAGCAGCGGATTTTTTTAAGTTTTTGTTATTAGTCTGTTGTAGTAGATTACAACGCTCAAAAAGATACGCAAATCGGATAATTATACGCCGATTGGCAACACTGATCGAACTACATCCGAACCATTCACGTAGATTGCGAAGCCACGATATTTTTTGTCTTCTCACTTCTCACACTTCTTTTGCCCTTAATTTAGCCCTGCATATTTCTTTCGTACTTTTCACCCCTCATAATGTGCCCCAAGTATTCTATTTTTCCAGTTTTTATCTTATTTATAATTTAGCATCTTTTGTCTAAATGTTTGGAGTACATACTTGTCTACTATAGCACCACATCTCGAACGCTTCGATGTTTTTTATGGTCGACTGTTTTAGTGTCCAAGCCTCAACTCCATATAACACGGTGGTTACTCTTACTATAGGCACTTAAAAGAAAAAGCAGAATTTAGGAAAGGTTTTAGCACCTGTGACCACCTCTTGACAATGAAGATCCTCATAGAAAAAGCCAGCCAGCATAACATACCTATTTTCATCGCTTTTGTTGACTTTCAAAAAGCCTTTGACAGTGTTGAACACTGGGCTATAAAAAGCTCACTACACAGTAGCAGAATAGACTACCGATTAGATACACAGAATTAATATACAACATATATGTACAGAAATACGACAACCAGAATACAACTGCACGAATATACAAACCCTATAGCGGTAAAAAGAGGAATAAGAAAGGGTGACACCATATCACCGAAGCTATTCAGTCAAGTATTAGAAGACTTCTTCTTCTTCTTCTTCCGTTTTGTATGTAGGCTTTAAAGCCTGTTTCTTCTTCAATATTAGCCTCCTAAATTGTTTAAGTTATCGCACCATCTTTTTCTTGGTCTGCCAATACTTCCTCGTCCATTTGGTGACTTACCTCGTGCTATTCGTACTATCCTATCCTCTGCCATTCTACTAATGTGTTCGTTCCACTCCTGTTTCCGTTTTGTCACTCATCCATTTATGTCTTCTACATTGCATGATCTTCTTATGTTTTCGCTTCTCTCCCTATCCAACAGACTTTTCCCTGATATTCCTCGGAGTATTTTCATCTCTGTTGTTTCTAGTAGTCGTCTAGTTTTAGATGTTTCAGGTCTTGTCTCCGCCGTGTATGTCAATATAGGTATAATTGCTGCTTTATAGATTCTTGCTTTTGTGTCTTGTCTTAGGTGTTTGTTCTTCCAGATTGTGTCATTAAGAGATCCCGCCGTTTTACTTGCTTTTAAACATTGTTGTCGTACATTTCGTTTTTTCTGCTGATATTATCGTATTGTATTTCTTGGCTGTTGTATTGAAGATGTGTGTTAATCTTTGGAAATTGTCTTCTGTCTTGGCGATTATTGCGGCGTCGTCTGCATAACATAATATTTGGATTTCTTTGTTCCCCATTCTGTAACCATGACCTTTACGTACTGCTTCTATTATTTCGTCCATTATTATATTAAAGAGCAGTATGGGCTTAATGAGTCACCTTGTCTGACTCCGCTTATATTAGAAGACGTATGCAAGAAATTACAATAGGAAAATAAAGGAATCAAAATAAATAGGCAGTACAGTGGAACTTCGATAACTCGGATTAATCGGGACCGCGGCCGATCTGGGTTATCGAAAATCCGGGATAGCCGGAGAATATGGTAAAAATTAATAAAATACGGTATACTTACAGATAAACTCCGTTAGAATTGAAATAACATGAACTATATATAAATATGCACAGTATGTACCTACACATCTAAATTACTAAAATAATTACATGCAAACACAAACGTAAGCAAACGGAAGAGAACAATACAAGACTGTACTACACACAATACAGTCACCACAATCGGAACGATGTTATATTATTTAAGAACAGTGAAAAACAGAACATTGTTTAAAAAAGAATTTTTTTAATAGTCTTTTAGCCTTTTTTAAACAATGCTAAGACAGTTTGAAATAAATATTTAAAGGAATACTACAGACAGGTGCCCGTTGTTTCTGCCGGAGTGTGCCATGAGTCATTTTTACTATCGTATAGTTAAAATTACACAAATACGCATTATCTCTAAAATATTATATTACATACATTTTTATTGTTGAAATCTTTATCTCATAATTAACTATTTTGATGGGAAATAAGCCACAATTAAATTGAAAAATAATTTTATTAACGTTTCGACGCCCAAATCGGTCCGGGTCAGCCGGACTTCCGGGTTACCGGGGGCCGACTTATCGGGGTTCCACTGTACTTGAGTCACCTTAAATTAGTGTTGCCCAAATGCAAGACCAAGACGAGACTTAGAGAGTCTTGGTCTTGGTCTTGCGCCAATACTCCTGGTCTTGGTATTGGTCTTGGTCTTGCACTCTCGGTCTTGGTCTTGGTCTTGGTATTGCAGCAAGAGTCTTGCAAGTCTCGCAGTTACAACGTACATTTCACAGATTCTACAAGTGCCGCTGGGGGATGGCGTTTATTCGCAGCATTATAGTCGGTGTAAGAGAGAAAAAGTATTCGAAATCATGAAATAACAAATGTTATATTATTTGCTATTTCATCATTTCGAATAAGCCCTCTCTTTACACCGACTATAACACTACGCATAGACACCATCCCCCACCGGCACCTTTAGAATTTGTACATTGTAACAGAGTAGGCACATTTTAATCTTGAATTAACATAGCCATAGTAATGACCAATAAAATTAATAAATGTCTAAACTGACATTGCGTAAGGTGTGATCCCACGATCGGCACGATCTAAGCGATCCGTGCCAATGCTCTAACTGAGCTATCCACGGCCCACAGGAGTCAGTTTCTTAATAAACGTTTGCATTTAATAAGCTTACATGTGCCAAAACATGGTTACATAAAATACAAAAAACCAAATTAATGACATAGAGTTGACTGTATTTCAAAGACTATTATCTGTCTAGAAAGGGGTTGATCGACCCTCACCTTATACAGGGTGTCTGCGTAACTTGGAACCATATGGGAAACTTTTTTAATATCAATTTTACGAAAAAAAGTCATTCTTTATAAAGTATTCTGCATAGCCTATGTCTATAACCTAAGATGCAATCATCAGATATCCAATTTTGTCAACAGTATACGAGGTATGTCAAAAAATATGAATTTCACTCAAGAGCAAACTACCCTTATATTTCAAAATATCAAAAAATTTTATTATGAAAAGTTATTTGTAATCAAAAACCATATTCAAATATGCAATAACAGCCTTCTACTTGAAAAAAAAAATTCTGAAATTTTCCTAAATTACCGATTCCGAACATCATTTTTATTTATTAGACATGTAATAACTCTTTTTTTTAATAATTTTAGGAAAAAAAGTTATTCTTCATAAAAATCTGTGCATGGTCTAAACCTCAAGATGCAACCATCAGTTATCCAAGTTTGTTAATTTTATACGAGGTGTGTCAAATAATATGAATTTAGAAAGAATTCTTTTTAAATTCTTTCTAAATTCATATTATTTGACACACCTCGTATAAAATTAACAAACTTGGATAACTGATGGTTGCATCTTGAGGTTTAGACCATGCACAGATTTTTATGAAGAATAACTTTTTTTTCTGAAGAATAACTTTTTTTTAAATTCTTTTTAAATTCTTTCTAAATTCATATTATTTGACACACCTCGTATAAAATTAACAAACTTGGATAACTGATGGTTGCATCTTGAGGTTTAGACCATGCACAGATTTTTATGAAGAATAACTTTTTTTTTCTAAAATTATTAATAAAAGAGTTATTACATGTCTAATAAATAAAAATGATGTTCGAAATCGGCAATTTAGGAAAATTTCAGAAATTTTTTTTTTCAAGTAAAAGGCTGTTATTGCATATTTGAATATGGTTTTTAATTACAAATAACTTTTCATCATAAAATTTTTTGATATCCTAAAATTTTTTGATATTTTGAAATATAAAGGTAGTTTGCTCTTCATATTTTTTGACACACCTCGTATACTGTTGACAAAATTTGATATCTGATAATTGTATCTTAGGTTTTAGATTATGCAGAGCACTTTATAAAGAATGACTTTTTTTCGTAAAATTGATATTAAAAAAGTTTCCCATATGGTTCCAAGTAACGCAGACACCCTGTATGAGATGGAATAAAAGACTTATACAATTTGCCATTTATTTAAGTAAGAAATAAAATACAATACAAATTAAATTACAGAACAGTACGCAGTTGCTTTGACATTACTGTTACTAAGACTTTATCTTTATATTAATTTTTTTTGACCAGGAATTAATACAAAATGCAATTCTTTATAGAAGATCTAGAGAAAATGGGAGTGCGACAATGGGAATTAGTGGCAAAGGACCGACAAACATGGAAGGCAATAGTAAACGCGGCAAAGACTCACGAAGAGTAGTTGTAAAGCCATTGATGATGATGACAATTCTTTATACTCGTTACTATCCAATACCCTAAGTAGGATATTGTTACTTTCCCTAGTCCAATAGTCCAATACCCTACCGTTATTTCGTTACTTTAAATATTTCTGTATTTTGTTTATACAGTAGCCGGAATTATCTGTTAATAATTTGTCTCGTTACTTTTGAATAACAAATACTACAACGATTAAAGTAATTTACAAAAGCATGAAAATAGAGACTTCATCTGTAAGTTTAAAATGCGAAAGTGTCAATGAAATTCATTTTAAACTGTTAATTTTTTGTTTGTAGTCTGCTGCGCGATTAAAAAGAATAATGAGTTTTTTCTCTATCAAAGATAAGCATATCTAAAACTGAAAAGGTAATCTGTAATCTGTTTCGCGATTAGCAGACATATGTCTGTTAGACATGTTTTGGCGTCATTCATAAACGCCGAAAGATATGCATATCAAAGAAAGAAACTTATTGTTTATTGTTCATTATGTTAAAATATAATAGAAATAGACTGTTATTGATAGTTAGTCGAAAATAGCCGCGCATTTTCAGCAAATTTTGGTGTGTAACTGATATCGCACACTCAGCACAAACAATGTTAGTCTATAGGCCGTATTTTGCCAAAAATTTGTAATATGTATTATATTTTTTAATTTTTTGTCAGCTAAGCTGAGATGACATGATATTTTTAAAATGTTGTGGCCGCTATTATCAAAATCTGGACAATAAATTTCAGAGTGAAGAAATAATCGTCTGCTGGGGCAGAATGCTCAAAATGTTTTATTTTTACATCGTACTTATGACCTCTGAGTACGTATAAAATGTGCAAATGTTCTTTTAATCGATATTTTGATTCGCTGTGTATGCTTATTGTATTGTTCGTAATGCGCATAAGTCCAATTTTACACATTTTTGTTACATATTTTTTGGCGTCTCAAAGAGTCTCTATGCATCTAAACATATACCCGAAATATTATACTACCTAAATGACACTCGATTCTAACTGCAAGACGCAAGAGTCTCGCAGGGTTAGTCTTGTTCTTGCTCAAATTTTGCAGGGTCAGTCTTGGTCTTGGTCTTGCTAAAATTAGGCGGTCTTGGTCTTGGTCTTGCGAAAATGCAAGAACAAGACCAAGACTGCAAGACCAAGACTGATTTTGGGCAACACTACCTTAAATACGCCGATGATATGGTCCAGATAGCCAACAGTAAAGAAAAACTGGAATAACATATTATGCTCGAAGAATTAGAACACCAGGAAAAAACAGTAGGTTTAAGAATGAATCTAGGCAAAACAAAGAAGATGACAAACACAGAAAAAATACTGCTATCACAATTCGAGGAAGTGAAATAGAACAAGTACGAGAAGAATATTTATATATTTTGGGCAAGTAATAAAAGCGAGCAGAGAAAATCACACAGAAGAAATTAAAATACTTGTAAGATTTGCATGGGCGGCATTTGCCAAATTGGGCTACATTCTGAAGAATAAGAAGTCAAAGAAGATGTCAAAGTCTAAAGTCTTCAACCAGTGCAAGATACCAGTAATCACATATGGAGCGCAAACTTGAACACCAACCAAGAATAATATGGACAAACTTATAAAAACACAGAGAGGGATGAAAAGACAGATGTTGCAAACACACTTGAAGGGCAAAAAACGAAATGAGCGGGATTCGAAATGAACAGCCTGTTTGATTGGTATACCCGGTATACAATGACAATGTATCTGTCTAGCAGTAATATTATTACAGCAATATTTTTAAAGAATAAGGCTATAACATGTTTAAAAAAAGACTTAAATCGGACAAGAGGTTTAGGAAATTCGAGAAATCAAAAATGACCAATTATTAAGGTGGTGCGTTAATTTTTTGGAGTAGTGTATTTGATATAAAAATAACTGAACTATAAAAATAAAATAAAAATTTTATTTTTATTTCAGTTGCAATGCGAAGTCAAAACAATCTTACTTTTCAATTAGAATACGGAGCGCAGTCCAGTCCCTTGAATCGCGATTTTCGGCTCTTATTGGAGCCTGATCGGAAAGAACGTAGGCTTGTTCTCCTAACAACTACTCTATTCTATTCTATTCTCCTAAGGAGAACAAGCCTACGTTCTTTCCGATGAGGCTCCAATAAGAGCCGAAAATCGCGATTCAAGGGACTGGACTGCGCTCCGTATTCTAATTGAAAAGTGAGATTGTTTTGACTTCGCATTGCAACTGAAATAAAAATAAAATTTTTATTTTATTTTTATATTGGTCTTTACTCCTTCGAGTAACTAGGTCCATTTTCTGTTGGAATTTACCAGCTGAACAGACGGGGTCGTGAATTGTAAGTTTTTTGAATTCCCTCTTGTCTTCTTCGCTTCAGCATCCATTTGGCTTGCAAATTTTAGAAGCCTTGGAGGTGTTACCAAGGAAATGGACCAATAAGTTTTCGATTTAAAAATCTTTTAGTAATATTTTAATATTTTCTAAATATTATTAATAATGATATTAGGATCGAAAACAACTGAACTATTTTAACTAAACTATTAATGAGAATACTTATCCCGTCCACGGCAAAACTGATATTTATCTTCGTTGATTGGCTTCAGATTAACTGACCGATTATAAATCCCAAACAATCGAATTAATAGAAACATAACTCCGAATTAAAAAACGCATTCACTGAAATCATTCCTCACTGAAAACTTACAAGAATTCATTTTTTCCTGTCTAACATTCCAGAGCGCGTTATTCATGGTGTAGTTGGCTTCGAGCGTATCAAATGAAATTTTTTTAATCGGCCGTTATAATTTGATAATTGGTGTTTCGAGCTCCTATGCTATGGGCCCCGGTCCCCAGACGACGACTTTTTCGAAGTGGTAATAGAGTGTTGTCTCAACACTTACCGAAATGCTTCTGTCGTTGCTTTAATCGGTCTTTAATTGTTGATAATAATGTTGTTACTCGCGATAATCGGTGTTAAAGGCAAAAGAGTGGAAAGATTAAAAAAATAACAATGCTGGAAGATTTTAGGGAAGTATTAATTTAATGTTGCCTATTAGTTTTGATAATTGATTGCAAGGACAATAATTTTTCTATTATACTATGAATATATGTATACACTAATGATGTACACAGTTTTCACTGTGTTCTTCCACTCAACCGTTATCTCTAGTTCTTTCGGTTTTGCCAGTCCCCTTCCTGCAGACTTCTTCTTTCCACTGCTTCCTCCACTTCATAAAAGATCTTCGAGGTCTGCCTCTGTTCCTTCTTCCTGTCGGGCTCCACTGCTCCACTCTACTATTCTGTTTATCCAACGTTTTTTGTCTGCTCTTCTGACATGTCTGTACCAGGTTAATCTCTTCTGTTCTATGTAGATAGTCTTTTATATCTGAGTTCATTCCCGTTCTTTTCTTTATCTTTGTGTAATTTATTCTGTCTCTCCTTGTTACTCTGCAGCTTCTTCTTAGGAGTTCCATCTCTGTTGATGTTAGTTTTTGTTTTTCTTATTTATTATCCAATTTTCCACACCCTTAAGTCAGGATACTCCTTGCTATGGTGTTATACATTATTCTTTTTGTTTTTATACTGATGTTCTTATTCCACAGTATCGGGGTAAATTTTCTTATGCAGTTACTTGTTTTAGACGGAGAGCTAGAGCCAAAAATCATCGTCATAAGTAATATGGAGTTTTTCCTGTGAAATGTGTCCATTGTATATTGACAATTATGACCCCTTTCAGGCTGACACCTCAGTGGATACAGGAAGTAGCAATAAAGGATGAAAGGGGAAAGTTAGTGCAGTCATTAAAGGTTTTCACCGAAATTGGTGACTAGTTAGAGCATACCTCAAGAAACAAAACTGATTTGGTGCCACTTGTACTTTTATCCTGGTGGTGAATACCACCCCTTCCCGCGGGTGAAAACTATTTTATTAAAAATAACCTCACAAATCGATAGAGGATTTAAGCAAAATTTGTTATATCATATTATTAAAATAAATCAATACTTTTTGAGTTATTAAAGATCAAAGATTTGTCTATTTAAGAGCATATGTGTGAAGTTACGGATGATAAAAAGAACATGTTAATTAATTGTATGTTAGTAAAATATTATTTTTATATTATTTCGATATTTAATTGAATTTCTTTTTTTTTTTTCATTATAAATTGAATATGTCCAGAAACTTGGGGTGTCCAATAATGGGTACATTTCACATATTCGAATACACTTTTGCTAAAATAATATCGAAATAATATAAAAATAATATTTTAGTCACATACAATTAATTAATATGTTTTTTTATCATCCGTAACTTCACGCATGTGTTCATCTTAAACAGACAAATCTTTGATCTTTAATAACTCAAAAAGTATTGATTTATTTTAATAACATGATAATAACAAATTTTACTTATAATGTGTCCCTCTATCGATTTGTGGGGTTATTTTTAATAAAATCGTTTTCACCCCCGAGAAGGGGTGGTATCCACCCCCAGGGTAAAAGTGCAAGTTGGCACCAAAGTTTAATTCCTGAGGATGTTCTAACTAGTCACCAATTTTCATGCAAATCTATGGAGGTTTAACAAAATAGGAGGTGAAAACCTTTAAAGACTACACTAACTTTCCCCTTTCATTCCTATTGCTACTTCCTGTATCCACTGAGGTGTCAGCCTGAAAGGGGTCATAATTATCAATATACAATAGACACATTTCACATGCCAAACTCCATATTACTTTTTTTTATGGCATGGACTTTATGTCAATCAGCCAGTCACAACATGACTACTATATCAAGAAGATTAAATATTTAAAGACTGTAAGTCCATAAAATATCAATAACGAACAAAATTTAGTTCAATGGCTGTTGAGAGGTAATTTATGTATTGAAATAAAGAGATGGTACTAAGCTAAGGTAAGCTAATTATAGCCTCCTTTCAACATCATATGTGTGTTCAAAAACGATTTACAAAAATTTAATAACAATAACAATAAGGTAAGAATAATAATATAAGAATAATAATAGACAAGACGGTGAGGTCCTCAAAGTTCCATAGCAAGTTTTTTCTTTGTTTTTATCTTCCGCGGCTCCTTACTCAATCCGAAAGCTGCTTTGCTATGGACTGTCCAAGTTGCTCACCATATTTTCTCTATATACATACATACACATATACACACATATACTTTTAATACTTGACACTACAAAACTATTTTGGTACTTGACAGAAACATCACCAACGCATTATATATACTCTCTTGTCCATTATCTAAGATACTAAGGATATTAAACGGAGCTGGTATCTTAAGTCTATGTAGCTGCTGAATAAATCGATCTGTTTCATTCTTATATTTTTGGCATTCAAAAAAAATATGATCACCTTTTTTTATCACAATTTGGACATCGATCATTTTCGAGAACACGAATTTTATGAAGGTGTGTGGGATAACAGGCGTGACCACTCCATATTACTTATGACGATGATTTTTCGGCTCTAGCTATTAGACTATTTGTCCTAGTCTAATAATTTTATACGCATACGTGTCTACATATATGTCTACTTCTTCTTCCTTTGATTTGTTTACCTTTGTCTGTTTTCATCTGTTTTATTGCTAAAGCTCTGGGTAGAAAGAAAAAGAGATGGCATAATAAGATAATTAAAAGAGAAGTTCAAAAATAAACAAAGTCGCTGTAGTTATATGAAAAGCAGAGACGGAAATTTAATTGGTGATGTAGTAGAAATAATGACGGAGTGAAAAAACATTTCGAAGAGTTACTGAATGATGAGGTGGAGCGCGAGGCACTAGTCAACTGGGTAGTTGGAGAAGATGAAATAGTTGAAACACAGCCGACAGATAAGGAGGTGGCGACATCAATATAAGAAATGAAAAATAACAGAAATGAGAAGAAAATTTCCAATGAGTTTCATTATGTTACTATTTTTTTGGTTGCAGAATTATTGGCGCTGACCTCCTAAATTCTTCTTCTTATTCTTCCTCTTTATAAACAATTCTACTTGTTTATTAGCGAGTCGATACGTCTAGGGAAGGTTGTCACTCCATCTTTTGCGCGGTCGGCCGATACTTCTACCTTCTTCTTCTTCTTCTTCTTCTTCTTCTTCTTCTTCTTCTTCTTCTTCTTCTTCTTCTTCTTCTTCTTCTTCCTCTTCTTCTTCTTCTTCTTCTTTTTATATAGACATTACTCTGTCAGTTTTTCAATGTGCCTCCAGTAAGTTGTCATTCCATCTTTTTCGTGATCTTCCCACTGATCGTCTTCCTATTGGGGAACCGTCTCTCGCCGTCCTTACTACTCTATTTGTTATCATTCGGCTTATGTGGTCGTTCCATTCTACTCTTCTGCTTTTCACCCAGTTATTAATGTTATCCACCTTGCATCTCCTTCGTATATCTGCACTTCTAGCTCTATTCCACAGCGTCTTACCATCGATTTTTCGCAATGTTTTCATCTCTGTTGTTTCTAGCATTCTTTTTGTCCTTTCTGTATCAGATCGTGTTTCTGCCGCACATGTCATTATTGGTCTGATGACTGTTTTGTAAATTCTGCCTTTCACTTCTGTTCCGATGTTTTTATTTCTCCATATTGTTTCATTCAGGTAACCTACGGCTCTGTTTGCTTTATTCACCTGATCTTCCACTTCTGTTTTGAGCTTTCCGTAGCTGCATAGTGTGATGCCTAGATATTTAAACTCCATGACTTGTTCTATTATTTGACCCTCCAGCTCTAATTTACACCTTATTAGATCTGCTGTTATAACCATGCATTTAGTCTTTTTTGGGGAAATTAACATGTTAAATTTATATTCTACCGATTGGTGTTTTATCTCTTACTATTTTGACCACACGTGTCTCCCCCATTCTAATTATGTAATTATTCCATTATTTTTTTCGCTTTAATGTCCATTCGTTTATACACTGTACGTTACATCGTCTTCTAATGTCATTTTTCGATCTCTCGTCGTATTTCCTGTAATTCTTCTCAGTACTCTCATCTCTACCGGTTTCAGTACTCTTTGAGATGTGGCTATATTAGGTCTTGTTTTTGATACAGATGTCATTATTGGTCTTACACGGGCTTTATAAATTCTTGACATCGTCTCAGTGTTAATATGTCGGTTTCGCCATATAGTGTTAATAAGTCTATATAGATTTTCACTTCGGAAAAAATCAAACAAGATAGAACTTTTTGTAATTTCATTAAGAAATGTTTAATAAACAACATATTTACAATTAAAAAAAAACGTACCTATCTATTTATTGTATTATATTATATTGTATTATGTTGCTATTTATGTTATTTATGTTATTTACGTTAATATGTTATTATTTATTATTTTATATCATATTTACCGAAACAGGTGTATCCACACCTCTCGGAGACCTTCGGGTTAATTTATTCACTTTAGCTGTAAATATCTAAAAATATTGTACCTATTATTGTTGAATAAATTATTATTATTATTATTATCTAAAAGTTCTACTCGAGAAGTGGGTGATTCATTTTTTAATAAAACAAATGAACTACGAAGTTTGATGTTTTTTTAAATAACTCTGAAAATATAAATTTTAGAACAAAACTGACTTGACCAGTGAAAAATTCAGAAGATTTTACAAAAAAAAACCTTATATAAAGAATTTTCTAAAATTAAATTTGTATCTTCTATAATTTTTTATTTATAACCCTAAAGTCACCCTTCTCACAAACATTGGCGCACTGTAAACTAGCGTACGACGAAGTGCACGGTTGAGTTATTTTAATGTAATTCTTTAATTAATAAATCAAACGAAATTTTACAAACTGAACCTAAAAGAAAAATAATTAAGCTATCTTATGGTTATAATAAAAAGAAATAAAATGTATGGGCATAAGTACGGTGGGGGGCGGAAAGTGAGCGTTACATGAATTTTGTTTAAAAATGATTTAAAAATGTGTAACTAATACATTTTTTCTTATAAAACTCACAATTTTGCACAACTTACTTTTCAAGAATCGTACTAAATCATGTTTCATTAAAAAAAATCTTAAAAATTTAATTCAAATGATATGACGTCTTAAAAAATTTAATTTTAGAAATTTTCGTAGTTTTATAGAATTACCACCATTTTAAGACGGTATTACTCAAGTTTGAACAGAACTATTACAGTTTTATAAGTGCTTCTTTAAAGCTTAGGATGTAATCTTTAAAATGCACTAAATTATTTCACTTTAAAAATTGAATAGACTATTTCTTTTTGAGAAAATTAAGAAAGATAAAAAAATGTAATACAAAAACCGAAAATTACCAGCTAAAAATGTTTAGGTATATAAAGTGATCAAAACTTTTTTCTGTAAAACTTGCCTAAAATACATTTAATAATAAACCTCAACAAGAGTAAATGTTCAGCAAAAAAATTTTTTTTAGCTCTTATACAAGTATGTCTGCGTAACTAGGAACCTATTGATAACTTTTTTATTATCAGTTTTACGAAAAAAAGTTATTCTTTATAAAATACTCTGCATCGTATAATCTAAGATGTAGTCATCAAATATAAAATTTAATGAATTTTATACGAGGTATGTCAAAAAATATCAATTTCACTCAAGAGTAAAGTATCGTTAAATTTCACAATATCGAAAATGTTTATTAAGGAAAGTTGTTTGGAATTAAAAAATTTGTTTTAGTGTTCAATTACATCCTTCTAATTAAAATATTGTGAGTAATAAAGGCACTTAACTCTTAAGAAAAATTCATATTTTTTACATACCTCGTATAAAATTAAAAAAGTTTAATATCTGATGGTTGTATCTCATATTTTAGACCAGGGAGAGCTTTTTATGAAGAATAACTTTTTTCCGTAAATGTGATAAAAAAATAGTTATCATAATTGTAATAAAATGATGATGAGTATCCGTAATTTGAGATAGAATTGAAAAAAATTTTCGATTAGAATAATGTAATTGTATATTTAAACATAGTTTTTAATTTCAAACAACTTTTCATAATAGCATTTTTTGATATTCTGAAATATAAAGGTACTTTACTCTTTAACGAAATTCATATTTTTGACATAACTCGTATAAAATTAATAAAACTTGATATCTGATGGTTCAGTGTTAGATTTTTGACTATCCAGAGCATTTTATGAAGAATAACTTTTTTTCGTAAAATTAATAATAAAAAAGTTTTCCATGTGGTTCCTAGCTACACAGACATACTGTATAAGAGCTTCTGTATAAGAATTTTCAAATTGCAATGCCATATTCGGATTCAGTATAATCAAAAACAAAATAGAAACATATTTGATCAAAGTAAAATGATGAATTTAACGATATTTTTAAAATTATTAATACAAAACAATTGTTATTGTTTAAACAATTAATAAACAATTAGCGGCCAAATCCGCGAGTAGAACTTTTTACTTTAACATGTATATAAACTAACAAAAAAGTTTTAGAAAAATATAAGCTTGTTTGAATTTTTCCGAAACAATGCATGTTTTCGTTCTAATTGCACTCCCCTAATAATATATAAAATTTATTAATAAAAATCGCATACGGAAACGCGGAAGTAGAGGATGGTATAATTGAATAAAAAATAATACTTATATAATAACTATCATTTACAATCAAGAATATGTCATACATTTCTGATAAAAGCAGTTATTTACAGTTAACGAACCCTTTGAAATTATGCATCAAACACCCTGTAGGCATGAGTGTTCTTCTTCCCGAATAAATTCTTCTAAAACACAACTGTTCACACTTCCCCATATCATTAAGCGCCCGTCCACTTAATTTTCCGTTTTTGTCGATGACAGCCTTGGAGCGTATTTTTCAAACTTTTAATTTTTCATTTCTTCACGGAGCAATTGGGGCCTCGGAGGCCCCCGTCCGCACAGGTGACGACCCGAGGCTCTTGGAGCCACCCAGCACATGTCATCCGCTATTAGACACGATCAGTTGCTGCCTCCGAGGTGTATTAACTTTTGTCTTTTCGGGGGATTATTAATTAATCAACGATGATTAAAAATCCACACCAAGAAAAATTTCATATATAAATTTAAAAAAATATAATATACATTACACCTGAGAAGAAGTATGTTACAATACACCCTAAACGCTTTTTCACTATTGTCTTCGAAATATTTGTTTACGTAATTTCAAATAAGTTTTTATACACCGATAAAAAAAATAAACAATCTTTTGAATTTAAAAAATTTGAAGAGAAATTAAAGGTACTTATATATTGAAGACCAAAGGTATTGTGCAAGCAATCTATATAGTGTAATAGGTAAGATTTGTAGCTTTGGGTTGTTCTTCTTTAAGCTATTAGGTCGGCAGCTGGTTTTTTCTGGTAACTAAATATGTAGTTAAAAATATTTATTTATACTTAGGTAAATACCGTTAAAGCAGGACATAATATCGTATGTGTTAAAATTAATTTTATTAATTTTTTAATTACATTTAACCTCACAGGGACCCTCCCTCTTACCGCATGCTTGCATTAATAACTGATGTAGAATAGCTTTTATAATTAATCTTGTTATTGTTAAAATTATTGATACTAAAAGAACTTTATAAAAACACAGTTAGATCTAAAATTACTTTAGGTATACAGTTCATAACTTTTAAAATTCAACACAAAATGTCCCCGCTCTTTTTTTATTTATTAAAAATACAAAATCTAAAAATATTTTTTTAACCGAGTCTTTTCATTTAATACACTTATGCTTGGAAAATGAATTTCACAACACAACAATTAAAATACTGATACACTTAACTCATTTTCTCCTTCTTCCGTATTTTCTTCGTCACTATCATCGCCCAATTCAATAATAAATTTATTTCCACCATTAATGTTGAAGTGCCCAATCTTCTTATAATATTCTTCCACTTTGATCACTTTGGCGATTCTTTTCTGCCAGTCTACTTTGGTAATATTGGCTACTTCTTTTTTAATTATCTCAATTACCTTTTTGTCAAATTTAAGAAATGTATTTGAACGCCTTATACTTGGTTTTAATTGTCCCCAAATTAACTCAATAGGATTGAAAACACAAAAGTAGGGGGGAAGTCTCAATATAGTGTGTCTATGCTTTTCCGCAATATTCTCTAGAGCGTATAATTTTCTAAATTGCTTCGTGTGTAGAACTTCAATAAGTTGTTTTTTTGTGTAAAAATCTTCGAAATACAAATCATTTTCCATTAAAAAATTTTGCAGGTCAGCTTTCTTTGAAGATTTATTTGGTATTTTAGTGAGCTGTCGGGAATGATAGGAAGCGTTGTCAAGCACTATTATGCTGTTTTTCTCCAAGTTTGGGATCAGCGAGTTTTCAAACCAATCTTCAAAAATGTCAGCTTCCATAGTCTTGGTGGTAGTCAACGTTACAATCTTCCATTTTCTTCCCACATAATTTTAAAGCATTCGGAACCCATCCTCAATTCCTCTCCTCCGCAATGTACAATAATTAGTCGCGAGCCTTTATTTGCAGGCATTTCTGGTATGCACATGCTTAAACCATCTGTCCATCCTTTCTTTACTGTATCGTGGGTATCATACCAAGTTTCATCTAAATAATAAATTCTCCTATTTTCTTGCCTATATTTAGTAATTTCTTCTAGGTACATATTACGTCTGTTGACTATTCTTTGGCTTTCCATAATTGCTTGACGTTTATTTATTTTTTTGTAGTCACATCGTCTCTTGCGATGATAGGGTTCATTTTTAACTATTTTATATACAGTAGAAAGTGGAATTTCTGTTAAATCAGAGGTGGCTTGTGCCAATAGTGTTTCATCGAAGCCGAATTTCGTAAGTAGATTTTTGTATACATTCAAACATACTTGCTGTGTTTCAGCATTTAAATGCATTCGAATCTTATTTACGGGCACATTTTTTTTGGTAATTACATTAATTAAATTACAATAATCTACACTTTACACTCTCCAAACGAAAGACTAAACCAATATTCAAAATAATTACAGCAAACAAAACACTCGTATCACTTAACACACGTACACTCCAGTACTACACTGCTACCGAACTAAAACTAACGTTTTGCACGAAACTTGTGAATAGATATGGGAGGTCTGGGCGTAAAAACACTTCTTCTTCTTCAGGTGCCATCTCCGCTACGGAGGTTGGCAATCATCATAGCTATTTTAATTTTTGAGGCAGTAGCTCTAAATAGTTGTTTTGAGCTGCATCCAAACCATTCTCTGAGGTTCTTCAGCCATGAAATTCGTCTTCTGCCGATGCTTCTTCTGCCATCTATCTTTCCCTGCATTATGAGTCGAGGATGCCATACTTCTCGCCCCGCATCACATGTCCGAGATACTGTAGTTTTCTTTCTTTAATTGTAAGTTCAACTTCCTTCTCTTTACCTATTCTTCTCAGTACTTCATTGTTCGTAACTCTATCTACCCAGGAAACCCTCATAATTCTTCTATAGGTCCACATTTCAAAGGCGTTCCTCATTCTCATTGTCTCTACATTTAACGTCCATGATTCCAGTCCATAGTATAGTACACTATATACGTAACATTTTGTTAGGCGTACTTTAAGAGCTAATGTTAAATCTTTGCTACATAGGACCTTTTTCATTTTCACAGATTCACAGATTTCGTAAAAACACAGATGCGTTCAAAGGGCCGCTTCTTAAACGTTTGACCTAATATATTTATTTGAAGAATATCATATTTCACCGGCTTAAAGCTATTCCACAAAATGTTTTACTTGGACAATATATCAAGATAGGTGCACACAACACCGAGTATACATAGAATGGGACCTGACACTAAAAAAGAGATAGAAATGCAAAGCAAGCTTAGAAACATAGCCAAAAACGAAAGAGCAAATGGAAAAGGACAAAACTCTGTTATGGATTCATTATTATAGAAGACACAAAATGGAATTGGAACCAAAAAACAAATATGATGGAAAAAGCTACCAACAATACAGTGCCAGCTAGTTAAAAAATCTAGTGGATGAAAATATGTGGTCGTAACGGGAAATGAAAAACGCATAGAATAAGGAAATGACTGAAAATAAAGATGATAACATAGACAGAAAGGAACATTTAAAGAACAACATAATGACAAACAAGGAGAAGTTTATTTTAAAAATGGCAACATGGAACGTCAGAAACCAGAAATAGAACTGGGGGAAGAAGTAGAAGATAAAAAGATTAAAGTAGTAGCTATAACAGAAACAAAAATAAAAAGCGGAGAAATCACGACTTTGGAAAACCAAAACTTATTCATATACAGTAGAGTAGAATAGACAAAGAGAGCTCAGGTAGGGGTAGCATGCATAGGAGACAAGAATAATTAAAATACATAAACTAAAGGAATAAACAACGATGAGTACATAATAGTAGAAGAATGGGGAAAATTTTGAAATGCTATTAAAAATACAGCAATACTAATAGTAGGTGGGATCACAATCAGTGTAGCAGAGACAACAAAAAATAATAAGAAAGAGAAACGGAGACCATGGTAGAATAATGAGGTAAACTCAAAGACAAGACAAGGCAAGACAAAAAGCAACAACAATATGACAGATATAAAATACAGAGAATAAACGTTAAAGAAATAGTAAAAAATGAGAAATACAAAAACTAAGCCCAATTTCGGAGAAAAAATTAAAGAAAACAGTAATGAAAATGTAAAATTGTTTTATAGAACAATGAAACAACTAAGAAGCAACAAATAAATAAAGTTAAACCAAGTAATGACCAAAAACGGAATAATATTAACCGATGACAAGAACATAATGGAAAGATGGAGAGAATATTTCGAACAACTGTCGAACGGAATGCAAGGAAAAGCAAAGAAGACGTAATTGGCGGATTAAAAAATATACGGTGGAAACAGAAGCTATACCAAAAAAGAACTAAAAGAAGCAATAGGAAAGATAAAGATGGGGAAAGCTCCTGGGTATGATTGGAGAAAAAGCAAGGAAAATATTATTATACATTCTAAATCTAATATGTCTCTCTGAGGGACCGAATCCCAAATCCCAACGAAGGTATTAGAACAAAAAGAATCTATCGGAAAAGCTATAGGAATTGGGTAAGACACGCCGCCATATTATAGATGATTCCTTAACAACAAAGAAGTATCGAGGAAAACGAAGATGACAATATATGAAACAATGTATAGGTCAACGTTGGCATACAAGCAGCAGAGATGAAATACATCAGAAAAAGGATAGGGACAAAAAGGATAGACGGACTCAAGAATTAAGAAATAAGAAACAAACTTACTAGCCACGTACAATAAAGGAGAAAAAAATTAGATTGGTTTGGTCATATAACCTACAAGATATATTTTAAAATAATCTTGGCAAGAAGCAACAAAACTGGCGAAGGACGGAAAATAATGGAGAAAATTCATCAAAGGCTAGAAGCACCTCTCTCGACACCTAAGGGTAAAAGTGGAACGATTATGTATACATGTTAAACACCGCAAAATGTGTTATCTGTAACATATTGAGGGGAAATCGATATAGAATACAACTAATTCTTAAAGGTAAAATAGAAGGTATGAGAGGTGTAAAAAGAAAACAGGTTTTTTGGCTAAAAAAAATATTAGAGAATGGACTCATACACCAAATATAGGACATTATTATCCCATGTGGCAGAAAAGCGAGAAGCCTTCGCAATATGAAAATGTTCACTAATAGTGTCCACTTGAAAACAAAACATAAAATAAGAACTTTTTAAATTGTACCTAGCCCTACAACTTTTTCTAATCTAGTTATGTCTAATAGCATATTTAAAAATTACATTTCACCACAAACTATTAATACATTACTAGCCCGTTTTTATCTATAATAAATAAAAGACGTAATTGATAAACAAGGAGAGAAAATTAATTTCCTAAAATGATCCATATCCCACGAAAAAGAAACAATCGATTTAGTTTTTCCGATGGTTCAGAAGCCACAATGTCAATTTGAAAACGATCCCTCCAGACATCCTGTAAATAATTTATCAATCAATTTGTTAATGAAGTATCGAAAAAACCATCGAAAAACGTGGAATTTGTACGAAACGCCCGCAAAAAGTAAATCGAATGAAGGTTTAGAAGCGGAGAAGGGTGACAACATTACTTGGTTGGTAAATGCTAAACTGTACAAGACTTCCACACGTAAATAACTATGGAAATTTATAGAGTGACCAATTCTGAGTAAATTTTGTTCTATAAAATTTTTTTGCAAAATTGACACTTTCCAAGTTATTTGCGATTGAAATTATGAAAAAACTCAGGTTTTATAACAGTATTTCATGAGTAACTTGAAAAAATTTAATTTTATAGAAAAAATCATTAAAACAGAATTGTAGATAATAAAAAATAAAGAGATTTGCGTCAGAAAGACCTATGTAAACTCAATAACGACTGAGTTATTGCTCTTTAAAGGATGGTTATTTTCGAAGAACACCGAAATGGAGAACCTTTAATATCAAATAACTCGAATGTGATGCAATTTTTTGGGAAAACTTAAGAGACATCTTTTAAAGTTCATTAAAATTTCAAATAAGCTCTGACAAAAGTTTTTTGCATAAGAACTGATTGACTTATGACGAAAATAAAGTCGCACTCTGCTTTTTTTTTCGAAATGTAAAAATTAAACCCCCGTCGTTACAATCCTAATAAAAATCAATAGCTTCCCACTTGAAACTAACTTTATTTAGGTATAATTAATACGATACACGTGATTTAACCGCTTTGAAATGCTTAGTTTGGAAAAAATAGTTGATTAAATAGAATATGACATTTTTAAAATTAAAAAAAAGTGCATTTTTCTTAAATAAATCTAAAAGTATTCATAATATGAAAAAATGTTTAAATTGATATTAATTGTAGAATTTCTTTTACTGAAAATTTTGAATTTTTGTTTTGTTTTTGTATTATGAATACTTTAAGGTTTATTTAAAAAAAATGCACTTTTTTAAATTAACGAGCGATCCAAAATTATTGGGATCAAAGCTAGCCGTGCAAAAAATTACGTATGTCCTCTTTTAATCTGAATTTACATCATTGGTTTATCAATTAATTTTGATTAACATTATAAAACATTAAAAATCAGTCAAAACCTTTAACACAGAACTTTAATCAAAAATAAAAAGAATTAACAAAATTATAAGTAACAATAATAAATAAAATCAAACAACTAACATCTCTACATAACCTAACTTTTCTTGAAGTTGACGTACACTGCAAAGTTGACGTAAACTGGTAAATATATCTGAATTAAGAATAGACATGCATTGTATAGCTATCTCTGTCGTTCAGAGCCACCTATGGTGACAATAATTTTGGATCACACGTTATAATAATGTCATTTTCGATTTAATCAACTATTTGTTCTAAACTAAGCATTCCAAACCGGTCAAGTCACATGGATTGTATCAATTATACCCAAATAAAGTTAATTTCAAGTGGGAAGCTATTTATTTCAATTAGGATTGTAACGACGAGGGTTTAATTTTTACGTTTCAAAAAGAAAAAAGCAGAGAGCGACTTTATTTTGTGATAAGTCAGTCATTTCTTACGCAAAAAACTTTTGTCAGAGCTTATTTGAAATATTTTTTAATGAGCTTTAAAAGATGTTTCTTAAGTTTTCCCAAAAAATTGCATCATATTCGAGTTATTTGATATTAAAGGTTCCCCATTTCGATGTTCTTCGAAAATAACCATCCTTTAAAGAACAATAACTCAGTCGTTATTGGGTTTACATAGGTCTTTCTGACGCAAATCTTTTTTTTTTATTATCCACGATTCTGTTTTTAATAATTTTTTCTATAAAATTAAATTTTTGTAAGTTATTCATGAAAAACGGTTATAAAACGTGAGTTTTTTCAATGAAAAATGCATAATTTCAATCGCAAATAACTTGGAAAGTGTCAATTTGGCAAAAACAATTTTATAGAACAAAATTTACTTAGATTGGGTCACTCTATAAATTTCCATAGTTTACGCAAAAAACTTTTGTCAGAGCTTATTTGAAATATTTTTTAATGAACTTTAAAGGATGTTTCTTAAGTTTTCCCAAAAAATTGCATCATATCCGAGTTATTTGATATTAAAGGTTCCCCATTTCGATGTTCTTCGAAAATAACCATCCTTTAAAGAACAATAACTCAGTCGTTATTGGGTTTACATAGGTCTTTCTGACGCAAATCTTTTTTTTTTTTATTATCTACGATTCTGTTTTTAATAATTTTTTCTATAAAATTAAATTTTTGTAAGTTATTCATGAAAAACGGTTATAAAACGTGAGTTTTTTCAATGAAAAATGCATAATTTCAATCGCAAATAACTTGGAAAGTGTCAATTTTGCAAAAACAATTTTATAGAACAAAATTTACTTAGATTGGGTCACTCTATAAATTTCCATAGTTATTTTGATTAAAAAAAATTTCATCCCCTAGATGGGGTTGTTTTCACCCCCAGGGCAAAAGCGCAGTGCGACATAGGGTAGATTTTGAAGAAGAGTGTCAACAGAGCTTAATTCCAAATTTTTATTAAAATCGGTGTTAATTCTCAAAATTCCACGGTTTTACAGTTTTTGACCGCTGATGAGTGGTCTAGTAAAAATAAACCAACATTTGATTATACAAAATTCAGAAAAAGGGAAATACATCAAAAAGTGATCCAACAAGTCAACTCAAATCTAACAGAATTAAGACAAGAAACTTTAACATCAAAAGATGTCAATGAGAAGTGGAATAATATACAGAAAGCATTACTAAAG
The DNA here is from genome assembly GCF_917563875.1 of Diabrotica virgifera virgifera. Taxonomy (NCBI): domain Eukaryota; kingdom Metazoa; phylum Arthropoda; class Insecta; order Coleoptera; family Chrysomelidae; genus Diabrotica; species Diabrotica virgifera. The sequence goes on from NC_065445.1 coordinate 7,693,785, forward strand.
GCTGGAGAAGAAAATTTAAATACTGAAAAGACAAATAAAAAGCAGAAGTGGAAGACTTCGGAAATTCAAGCATTAATGGAAGAGAGGAAAAAATCAAAGGGAGAAATGAGCCAAATACCAAGAACTACAAACTAGAATCAAAATAGAGATAAAAAGCTAAGGAAAAGTGGTTAACAGATCAATGCAGAGAAATGGAAGAGTAAGGCAGAAAATATGACAGCTTGAATGTGCATACAAAAATAAGAGAACTAACAAATACCAAAAAGCGAGCACACTTTGGAATACTCAAAGATGATAATGGTAAACTCATTGCAGACATCAAAGATAAACTAAGATTTTGGCAGGACTACATAATGAAACTATTTAACGATGATAAAATGATATAAGCAAAACCACAGGAGAAAATAATCATGTGCAAATTAGAACAGACAATTAGAAATACAAAGACCGCAAAAGCAGTAGGCCCAGCTCAGATACCCACTGAGTTAATTAAATTCATTGACGAAGAAACACTGCATATACTTTTAGATCTGTTCAACAAGGTATATATAACAGGAGTAGTACCCCAAGATTGGTTGCTGTCCACGTTTGTAATACTACCAAAGTCAGCGCATGCTACAGAATACTCCCAGTACAGAAGGATTTCCTTAATAAGCCACACACTTAAGATATTCCTAAAAATAATACATGCAAGACTATACAAAATAATAGAAGAAGATTAGATGACGCCCAGTTTGGATTCAGAGGTGGACTAGGAACAAGAGAGGCTTTGTTCGCTTTTAATGTTCTCACGCAAAGACGACTGGATATGAACCCGGATCTCTATGTCTGCTTTATAGATTATCAAAAGGCTTTTGGCAGAAACTCGTAGGACTATTAAGAGAAAAGAATGTGGACATATACGGGTTATCGTCAATCTGTACTGGAATTAAAAAGCAAAGGTTAGAATCGAACATGTCAAAACAGAAACCATAGACATTAAAACAGGTGTTAGACAGAGTTGAGTGTTGCACCTGTACCCGTTGCTATTCAGCCTATACAATCAAGCTATTTTAAAGAAGCAATATCAGAGAAGAATAGGGTATATTCATAAACGGAAAAAACTTGAACAACATAAGAATCGCAGACGACACCGCTATTTTTGCAGACAGTCTAGAAACCCTGTAACGATTAGTAAATAGATTACATCAAGTCAGTAGAAAATATGAACTATAAACTACATATAAATGTTAAGAAAACCAAGTTCGTGATTATTTCTAAGCAACATACAGTAGAAAGGCTAGATATCGAGGGAAACGAAGTAGAAAGAGTGAATAACTACAAATATCTAGGAACCTGGGTAAATGAAAACGAGAACCAAGGTAGAGAAATCAGGACACGCATTGAAATTGCAAGACAAATATATATAAAAATGAAATAAATGTTTTTTTGAGACGTTCCTCTGGAGATGAGGATAAAAGACTTAAGATGCTACGTGTTCTCGACTTTGTTGTATGGAATTTAAAGCTGTACACTAAAAGTGGATAATATAAAGAAGTTGGAAGCATTATTTTGAAAATACCATGGATCCAATGAGTTACAAATGCAGAAGTGTTAAGAAAGCTACAAAAGGATTGCGAGGTCATAAAGAACAACAAAACCAGAAAGCTGGAATATTTAGGCCACATTACCAGAGGTGCAAAATATGAGATGTTAGGGCTCACAATAAGGGTAAGAGATCCATAGGAAGACGAAGACTTTCCTGGATGAGAAATTTAAGAGAATGGTATAGTTGCAGATCAGTAGATTTTTCCAGAGCAGCCGACAATAAGGTACGGACTGCTGCTATGATAGCCAATCTCCGATAGGCGAAGAAACTACGAGAAAAACAAGAATATAGATCATGGTAGCACTCGCCGTACCCATTCCTATACATAAACAGTATTAACTCTTTGTTGAAATCGAGATATTAAAAATCTTATTAAGATAATATTAAAATAAGAAGTAGTTAAGCCGGCGTAAAACCGCAGTGATTTATTGAAAAAAATCTCTTCTGCGGCCAAGCATCATCACCATCATCGTCTATTTTATTTGAGAACATCACTACTGTGTGAAATCATTTGGAATCACTTTTGACCAAAGCCAACTATTCATTTGACGAGTCAATTTGAAATGAAATTCTCGATTTTATGGGGGATTAAGTGAAAAATACGTCGAGGAATGTAGAAAAAGAAAATATTTTAATGTACCAATGTTTGATTAATCAGATATAAGAAAATTTCTTTATAAGAAAATTCTTTATTTTCTTTATTTCTTTTATAAGAAAATATACAAACATTTTACTATATGTGAAATTTGTTCTTATAGCCAACACATTTTGTTTCCACTTTAGTTTTAATTTGTTTTGTCTGTTTTAAAGACACACTTCGCCACAACAGTACAGCAAAAAGTCAAATTTAAACCTCAAGGTTGGTGCTTGGAGCAGTTATGTTCAACATCAAGTAAATTTTTTATAAAGACTTTTATAAGAATTTTTATAAGAATTTTTATACGAATTTTTATTAGAATTTTTATACGAATTTTTATAAGAATTTTTAAGAATTTTTATAAGAATTTTTATAAGAATTTTTATAAGAATTTTGCATAAATTCATGTTATGTATGAATCCTTTCCGGATTCATGCATAACAACTTTGCTTAAGGTCATCTTATGATCAAATGCATAGTTTACGATTCTATAAGGTACCTACATACAGACAAACATTCATTTTTATTTATATAGAAGAGGTAAATATTTAGATTGCTATTAAAAGTTGGGGGCTGGGGATAGAAAAGTAAAAATTTATGGCTGTAGGTATCTTTTGGTTTCACATCATATAAAATTAAGAAAAAATAGTTTGTTCAAAAAAATAAAAAAAATATCGGGGCAACCCCCTTTTTACTTAGGTTGGTCGTACCAACTCAGAAACCTTCCCGAGTTCATGCATAACAATTTTGCTCAAGGTCATCTTATTATCAAATGCATAGTTCACGATTCTATAAGGTACATCCATCCATCCAATGGCACTACAGCCCAAATCGAGCCTTCGCCTCCTTCAACAAGCTTCTCCAATCATTTCGATTTACCGCTGTTCTTTTCCATGAACGCGTTCCCAGGAAGTTCCTGGCATCCTCATCGACTTCGTCTTCCCATCTCTTTTTAGGTCTTCCAACAGGTCTTTTTCCCTGCATTCTTGCATGTAGCAATTTTCTGGGGATTATATTCTCATGCATGCGGACCACGTGCCCTGCCCACCGTTTACGATTCTATAAGGTACATACTAAAGTTTTTGACGCATGCATTATTCCGATATTAACATATGGGGTACAAACATGGACAATCACAAAAAAGAATAATGAACATACTCACGAGTCACTCAACACGCGATGGAAAGAGCAATGCTTGGCATATCACTTAAGGAAAGGAAAACAAACACATGGATAAGACAGAAAACCAAAGTCACCGATGTGGTACAAAAATCATTAAAATTGAAATGGGAATACGCTGGACATGTAGCTAGGAGCGATCTAAACAAATGGCACAGAACAATTCTAACCTGGAAACCATACCAACACAAAAGACCCAGAGGCAGACCCCTATGAGATGGACAGATGATCTGAAACGAACTGCCGAAAAATTGGCTACAAGTAGCGTACAACAAAAAACAATGGAAAGGAAGACTTGGAGAGGCTTATGTTCAGATGTGGACGTGAATGGATAGACAAAGAAAAAGAAGAAGAAGGTACATACAGACGAACATTCATTTTTATTTACATATATACAGGGTGGGGCATTAGTGTGACAAAGTCCAATTACTCGTTTGTCGTAAGAGATACGAAAAAAAGTTATTTAGATAAAAGTTGGGGCACACATAGTATCATATTTTAAAAATATTTTCAAATATACAGGGGCGTCCGTATTGACAGGGTGACACAAACTTATGTTTTTTTTAATGGAACATCCTGTATATTTTTACATTTTTGGATTCCCCTCGATGTTTGCTTTCATTAAATATATAGTTTTGTAATATTATACGAGGTAGTTTAAAAGTTAATTACGTTTTTTTGTTAATTTCGTAGCAAAATCTACACCCTGTAGAATTGTAGTGATTTGACATCAAATTTTCTATTTACATTCAAACGATATAGTCTACTACTGTTAATCATTAATAGTGTAGCGAAATGTTTAATTTTAGTATACAGGGTGGGTCGAAACTCGGAATGAGTATTTTCTGAGTTTTCTTGAATGGAACACCCTGTATTTTAGTATTGTAATGAAATTATATTTTATGGTACTTTTTTATTTCTTAAGCATTCCCTATACCTAAGTGCTTTAATTTGTAAGTTATTCGTCATTCTTTAAGCAAACATTAATTGCAACAAAAATTACGTAAAATTTCATTAGGTAGCCGTGAAAATATCAAATCAAAAGTAATTTTTCGAAAAAAAAAACATAATAATCTAGCCTAATCCTTAATTTATTAATATTGGATGAGATATCCAAATACATTCGTAGTTAAGGTTGTTGGTGCTTAAAATATGAATCAAACATACAAAATTCTGCCTAGTTGGCTATGACACAAAATATGCTTAAACATTTGACATTATACTATTTATATAGTTCCAGTTGATTTGATACCATTACTAATATTCATTTTTCTAATGAGCAACGGATTAAAATGGCTTTGTGCTAGGAGAGTATAACAAAAATGAGCTACTTGCAATAAAAATTTATCATCAGCAATTCCCTGATAGACGACAACCAAAAAGAGAAACTTTTGAAAGTATACTAAAACGGTTTCAACAGACTAGATACTTAGATTGTAAGAACGATTGTACTAATATGCAGATCCTCAGTGACACTAAGGATTACATTTAATTGCTGTTTTCTTCATTTACTCACGTTTTTATTCGAGCAGATTTATCATAATCTAAGTGATCAGTCCGTTGAAACCGTTCTACTATATTTTTAAACGTTTCTCTTCTTAGTTGTCCTCTATCAGGGAATTTCTGATGAAAAATTCTTGTTGCTAGTAGCATATTTTTGTTATATTCCACTAGCACCAAAATCTTATTAATCAGTTTCTCATAAGAAAAATACATATTAGTAATGGTAACAAAGCAACTGGATCTATAAAAATAGTATAATCTCAAATTTTTAAGGAAATTTAGTGTCATAGCCGACGAGGTAGAATATTGTATGTTTTTATTAATATTTTGCGCACCAACAAACTTAACTACGAATTTATTTGGATATTTTATCCAATAGTAATAAATTAAGGATCAGACTAGATTATGATGTATTTTCTTTTCCAAAAATTATTTTTGATTAAATATTTTCACAGCCACCTAATAGAATTTCACGTAATTTTTCTTACAATTAATGTTTGGCTTAAAGAATCACGAATAACTTAAAAATTAAAGCACTTAGGTATAGGGAATGCAAAAGAAATAAAAAAGTACCATAAAATATCATTTCATTACAATACTTAAATACAGGGTGTTCCATTTAAGACATCTCAGAAAATACTCATTCCGAGTTTCGACCCACCCTGTATACTAAAATTAAACATTTTGCTATACTGTTAATGTTTAACAATAGTAGACTATATTAAAAATCGTTTGAACATAAAATAAAAATTTGATGTCAAATCACTAAAATTCTACAGGGTGTAGATTTTGCTACGAAATTAACAAAAAAAGTAACTAACTTTTAAACTACCTCGTATAATATTACAAAACCATATATTTTAAGAAAGGAAACATCGAGGAGAATCCAAAAATGTAAAAATATACAGGGTGTTCCATTAAAAAAAACATATCTTTGTGTCACCCTGTCAATACGGACGACCCTGTATATTTGAAAATAGTTTTAAATTATGGTACGATGTGTGCCTCAACTTTTACTTAAATAACTTTTTTTCGTATCTCTTACGACAAACGAGTAATTGGACTTTGTCACACTAATGCCCCACCCTGTAGATGAGTGCTTCTTAAAAACGACAGTACCATACAATTCGGGCTGTCAAATTGGAGTAGGTACCTACTTTGGAAGGATCAAAGAGCTACGAGAGCATGTAGACAGAAATATGGATATGGATGACACAAATATCTGAAAAGATCTTCATAATAAATCGACTCGAGAACACATTGCTACGCCTTGTAACCAAAATATATAACTATTGTATTCATTTATAGGCATTGACATATTAAGCCTAGACTCGGCATAGTCACCAAAAAAGCGTAACGCTGAAACAGCATGGAAACAGTCGATCGGTGGTCTATCTATCTCTTTTAACCAAGCGGGCCCGCGCATGTGACTGACAAAGATGGCTAGACCACTCAATCATATGTCGACGTTACACCTCGATGCATTGAGTGGCATATCCCTAGCCAAGTCTATTATTTTTACATGTCTCTGTTTATAGGCCCGGATCCTGCGTGCCAAAAAAAGTTGATTAATAGCAAGTTGAAAATTTGTTAATATGTAGTTTAACGGTGTCTAGTCTTTAGTATAGTATTTTTGCATGAGAGTTTAATGAAATGATAACAAATCAATTGGAAGTTCTGCCCGACAAAATACATGAAACGTTTTCGTAGTCTGAGGTTCCAAATTTTTAACCTGTTCCACAATTAAAACTTCCCCTGTTCCAGTGTTCACATACATCAAAGTTTGTCCGACTAGACACCGTTAAGCTATTAACAAATTGTCAGCTTGCTACTAATCAACTTTTTGTTGGTATGCGGGATCCAGGTCTATTATTCATTATTCCTCATTTCTTTGAAAAAATAGTGAGTTTACTTATAATAAATGTAAGTAACTTTAAGTACCCTTTCAGACTGACACTGGTGTCTGACACCGGTGTCCGCCACCGGTGTTCAATTGCAGCCTTAGTACCTGGTACTTAGTACCTTTCAGACTAAGATACTGGTGTGTGTCTGACACCGGTGTCCGCCACCGGCAACAAAGCATTGTTTTAAATGAACGACTGCAGACGAGCCACTTTGAGTGTCTGGCTGATTTTAGTGGCTCACCAATCCTTTGCTGCAATTCAACACCGGTGGCGGACACGGGTGTCAGACACCAGTGTCTTAGTCTGAAAGGATACTAAGGCTTGTTAATGATTGTTGTTTTCATGCAAAAGAGACATCCTTTCAGCTTTTAATAAAACTATTGAAAATCCAAAAGAATACTAACGTAAGGACAAAACCTAACGATATATAAAAATAAACCTGGTAGAAACAGACTAAAAACAAAAATGATAGTGACGGAATGAGCATTCCCAACAAGAATTTTCAGGTTCAAAATCAAGAAGCTATATACCTATTATCTACTCGGTTAACTCTTTTGCATAAGTTAATACAAAAAAAAAACTATTTCCTACATAACACTGGAAAAAGGTGAAAAAATAAAATTGGATGTAATTTTTTATTCCTGCATCCTTAATTCCTCTAATAATAAAAACGGCTGCGATTATAAAAATGGTGTTCGGCTATGGAGATTATTGCTTACCTAATTATTTCCAAGAATAACAAGCTGTCAAGTAAAATAAATGTAGTGCATATTGTAATTAGGTACACTCTAATTAAATGAGTATTAAAAACACTACAATTACCTACTATAAGATGAATAAAATGCAATAAGAATATGGTATAAAATCTAACGACTTACCAAAATTATCCATTGTCAACCTGCACCATTAAGTCATTGCACACAAACCAAAAACGAAAGACATATCAGAACTTTTTATTATAACACGACCGATATCACACACTGAATCTAATTTATAATAATGTATACATTTTTGAATATTTAAAACTACAAAAGTCCAATCTAAAAGATAGTAATTTACTGTATTAATTTGCTCTTATATCGTTGCGATTGAAACAAAGGGACGCGTGCCAAAGAATACAAGGTGTTTGTGACTAATATTGTTTTTTGTTTCTGACATACGAGTAGTCGTTTTTTGGCGAACTGCACAGTAAAACTGGTTTTTATGTGGCTAGAAAAAGGGCTGATGTATAAAGAACTTGAAAACGTCGAGGTGTTTGTATATTATTAGAAATATGATTAATTTGCAGAATGTTTCTTTATTTCAATAATATCGGTATAAATTTTTAATAAGTTTCTACTTTAAAAATGCTTATAACAAATAATAATCTACAATCATCATTACTTAAACTGTGAGCATGAAGAAAACACCTACACCTACTAAACAGAAATAGACCTGGATCCCGCGTACCAAAAAAAAGTTGATTAATAGCAAGCTGAAAATTTGTTAATAGCTTAACGGTGTATAGTCGGACAAACTTTGATGTACGGGAACACTGAAACATGGGAAGTTTTAATTGTGGAACAGGTTAAAAAGTTGAAACGTAAGACTCGGAAACCGTTCCATGTATTTTGTCGGACAGAATTGATTTGTTACCATTTCATTAAACTCTAATGCAAAAATCAGACTGGTGTTTATCACCAACTAGGCATTTTTATGAGTGGAACACGAAGAACATGTCAAATGACAGGAATCATGTTGGTTAGTAATATAGTATGTAGTCTAATTTTTGCATGAGAGTTTAATGAAAGGGTAACAAATCAATTGGATGTTCTGTCAGACAAAATCCATGGGACGTTTTCGTAATCTGACGTTCCAAATTTTAAAAATTGTTCCACAATTAAAACTTCCCCTGTTCCAGTGTTCCCGTAGATCAAAGTTTGTCCGACTATTAGACACCGTTAAGCTATTAACAAATTTTCAGCTATAAACTTTTTTTGGTACGCGGGATCCAGGCCTCGTCTTCTTTTTCTTTTAGTACCTATTCGTTTCGAATGTTGGCGATCGATTGGCGTTTCGAATATTGGCTATAATTATTTTATTAACTGATGCTTTAAATAGATTAGTTGTTGTTGTGGAGAACCATTTCCTCAGGTTATTTAACCACGATATTCTTCTTCTCCCAATTCCTCGCTTTCCGAATACTTTACATTGAAGGATCACCTTCAGTAATCTGTATTTAGTGCCGTTTCTCGTTATATGTGTCCGAGATATTCTAACTTTCTCCTTTTAATGGTATACACCACCTCTCTTTCTTTGCCCACTCTTCGTAATACGATCTCGTTGGTTATCTTGTCCGTCCATGATCTCCTTAGGATTCGCCTGTATAGCCAAATCTCGAATGCGTCAAGTTTTTTTCTCCATTGCTTCAGTGAGTGTCCAGGATTCAACTCCGTAATACAATATTGAGAAGATATAACCTGAGCCTTACTTTTATCTCCATGAGCCTTACTTTTATCTCCAGATCCAGGCCTAAAATACCATATTGTTGAAAAAGTAAAAAATTAAGTCAAATAATAAAGAATGGCCAGATAGCCCAGAGGAAATAAAAATATCATTTGAGACAGTGGCTGTAATGTCTATCCAAAAATTGTTTTGTGTTCTGTAATAATTCTGTACGGGTAAAAGACAATATAGTCTAGGCGCCAAATAGAGGTCACCGTGTCATTTTCAATTCTGATGGACAAGCTCAACGGTTTCTTATGGATTTTGGGCTGCTGATTACGAATTTCGAGGGGGGATTTCGATCCGAGTGGTCAAAAAATTGTTATAAACAATTTAATTGTTTATAAATTGTTTATAAGGCTCTGGCTCATAAACTAAAAGAGATAAAAAAAATGTTTCAAACAAAATTTGTTCCCTAATAAAAAACGAGGAAACAACCGTTTACTAAACTTAAATCCGACAATTAGAACTTAATATATTGTAAAATTAGTGCACAATGCAAATTGCAAATTGCAAAATAAGTATTTTTAGAAGCTTTACCGATCGTAACTCAGCTTCTACACATGCAAATGAGCCTTGTAAGGTGTCCTTTTAAAGCTTAGTTAAGAGGCTTCCAAGCAAAGTTCGTTAAATTATTTGATCTTCATTTGTTTTAAAGTTATACCCGTTTGAATTTATAATTTTCTTAAAAAAATTGTACATTAATTTGTTTATAAAGGTTTTAAGCAAACTTGAGCTATAAACATTTATACTTTAATTAACAATAATGATAAAACAACTCAAAAGGAATAATTTGAGCTTACGAAAATGTTCGTAAGTTTATTTTTGGCTAAGATGTCGATATTTAAATGGCGCGCTATGAGGCGCAAGATTGGCTCACAGTCAAGTAAGTATGTATTCTTCGACGCTTTATCGATCGTAACTCGGCTTCTACGCATGAAAATGAGCCAATATGTGATATCCATATAAAAATGGATCGAGTTCTTTTGCAGCATTATCATTGCATATAAAACGAGCATTTATGATGTGGCGGCATACACGCAATTGACGGGCCTTGATGATGCTGCAAAAGAACTAGATCCACTTTATATGGATATCATATAGATAATTAGACCCTGAAGCCTCAAAAAGTTTTAGTTTTACTGCCTACAAGAACAGACTTGTACCACCATGTAACTGTTAAAATTTCGCTAAGAACTTATGCAGATGTAAAAAAGCTGATATTCCCTGTATATCTCTATGCAGATTTGCATATGCATGAAAAAAAATGTTTGTAAATATAGTATTAATAAATAATATCAACTTACTTTTTAGTTATACTTCTGAAATATTAGTTTTTAATGTTTTTTTCTCATTTAGTGCAAAAAATAGAAGACAAAGTAAATAGAATGAAAGGTGATACGAGGTAAAGTATGATGATTTAATTATAAGAATTATATGATACAATTTTATTAGGATCTTCAACAATGAAAAATGAAGATAACGTATGTATGCATAGAAATTATAATTTGCATCGAGAAGTTAGCGCGTAAACCTTTAAGCGGTGAGCCGATCTTGCGCCTCATAGCGCGCGCCATTAAAATATCAACATCTTGGCCAAAAATAAACTTATGAATATTTACATAACCTCAAATTGTTCCTTTTGAGTTTTTCTATCATTATTGTTCATTAAAGTATAAATGTTTATAGCTCAAATTTGCTTGAAACATTTATAAACAAATTAATGCACAATATTTTTAAGAAAATTGTAACTTTAAACGGGTATAACTTTAAAATAAATGAAGATAAAATAATTTGACAAACTTTGTTTGAAAGCCTGTTAATTAGGCTTTAAAACGATACCTTCTAAGACTTATTTGCATGCGTAGAAGCCGAGTTACGATTGATAAAGCTTCGAAAAATACTTATTTTGCAATTTGCAATTTGCATTGTGCACTAATTTTACAATATCTTGAGTTCTAATTGTTAGATTTAACTTAGTAAACGGTTTTTTCTTCGTTTTTTATTAAGGAACAAATTTTATGTGAAACATTGTTTTTATCTCTTTTAGTTTATGAGCCAGAGCCTTATAAACAATTCGTAAACAATTAAATTGTTTATAACAATTTTTTGACCACTCGGATCGAAATCCCCCCTCGAAATTCGTAATCAGCATCCAAAAATCCATAAGAAACCGTTGAGTTTGTCCATCAGAATTGAAGATGACACGGTGACCCCTCTGGCGCCTAGACTAATATGAAATACATAGTTTTCATAAAGCCTGATGTGTTCTCCGGGTCATTCCATTTCAAATCACTAAATTTTGGAGCAAAAAAAATTTTGGACCTCCGATTTGTCTGAAAATTGGTATATAGCTTTTGCGGGACTTACAAATAAGATATTTAAGGTCAAAAAATCTTCTTCTTCTTTTTTTCTCAAAATGTTATTTTATGCGATTTTACAGTGATTTGGTGTTTATTTATACAAATTTGCATTTTCTATCGTAAAGTATCAATGAAAAACATAATATTTTAATAGAAAGGACTCAAAAATGTCATTATATGGCATTATAACAAGTTACTTTGATTCAAAACAAGCTTTTGATCAAATTTTATAGTGTAGAAAACGTTAAAATACCGTTTTTTACATTTTTCTCCATTCCCAAAATACATCACAATCGATTTGGCTGAAAATTTGCTCACAGATAGACAAAACATAGGACTTTAAGTGGTGAGAAGGATTTGAATTATATTACAATACCAAAAAAGTTACATGCAATATTATAGTCAAAAATATAGGCGTCTACTGTAAGTAAAATTAACTCGAAAATATCGACCTCACGACAAAAATTGTTAAAAAGAAATTGTAATAATTGTAAATACGATTTATTTGGAACAATTTCAGTTCCTACCATTTTTGTCGAAAAGTTAAAAATGGCGGAGATATTGAGCCAAACAGGTTCTCCTTTAAAATCAAGATGGCGGCTAACGTAACGGAGGAATTCATTCGTGATTTTAAATTTAGGCTACTATTGACTCCCTTAAAGATCAGAAAAATAAAATTTTGGGCAGCTCGGCATTCAAGGTCAAATGCTATCCCGACTGGACTAATTATATACTTTTGAGTCTGATATTACTGCATGTAACTTTTTTGGTATTGTAATATAATTCAAATCCTTCTAACCACTTAAAGTTCTATCTTTTGGATATCTGTGTGCAAATTTTCAGCCAAATCGATGATGATGTATTTTGGGAATGGAGGAAAATGTAAAAAACGGTATTTTAACGTTTTTTACACTATAAAATTTGATCAAAAACTTGTTTTGATTCAAAATAACTTGTTATAATGCCATATAATGACATTTTTGAGTACTTTCTATTAAAATATTATGTTTTTCATTGATACTTTACGACAGAAAATGCAAATTTGTTTAAATAAACACCAAATCACTGTAAAATCGCATAAAATCACATTTTGAGAAAAAAAGAAGAAGATTTTTTGACCTTAAATATCTTATTTTTACGTCCCGCAGAAGCTATATACCAATTTTCAGACAAATCGGAGATCCAAAATTTTTTGCCTGAGTGATTTGACATGGAATGTAATATTAGATCTTGTTGCATACTAGCCCGATCAAAGAACAATCTGACCCCAAAAAAAAAATAAAGGAAGGATAAAAATTTGGGAATAGGTAGTTGAAATTGTCTATTATTATATAAGAAAAAGTTTACAATTCTACATCCCCTCCATTTTAAAAAAATGGAGGGGAATGTAGAATTTTCATCTTCTCTCGAAGATGAAAAAAAAATACATTCAAAATAAGACCGGAATTGGATAAAATAACTAATTCTAAACAACTTTACTTCTACAGAGTTTTTTCACTAAGTCAATATTTTCGAGTTATTTGCGAGTGAATATGTTCATGATTAACAAAATAAAACATGTTTTTGGACGGTTTTTCGGAGATAACTCAAAAAGTAAGTATTTTAGCCCATATTTTAAACCCAATATTTTAAAAATATAGCCCATAAAAATTGAAAAAAATGGTGTATACATGAGGTATGTAGACCCAGTAGAAGCAGAGTTGCAGCTAATGAAAAGTAGGTTCTTCTTCGTCAAATTCCAAATCGAATATTTCAATGTGAAATATAACCCAAAAACGGAGCACTTTTAGAGGAAAATTCATTTTAACTTTTTTAAAGTGTTTAAAAAAAGTTTACTTTTGTTTTTTTTTAAAACTTGTAATATTAAAAGTAAGTGAATTACGCTCAAAATATTGTGGGTCCGTTTTATTTTTTTGGTAAAAAAATCGCGAAAATCACCCCCTAATTAGCATCACATATAAATTTTAACATTACCACTTCCCACTTCACAAGTTACTTTGTCTATGTAATATTTATATGATCTGTATGTAAGTTTCATCAGTTCAAATTGCTTCGTTTTGAAAAAGCTGTAGTTAAAATGGCTTGAATGAGTAACTAATCACGAGTTTAGGCAAATTTTGAACAGCCATAGCATAACCAATTTTTGTCTAACAAGAAAACAAAAAATCAAAAATATTCAGAAAAGCAAAACGTACATTTCATTACTCTTTGAGATTTTTGGTATTCCTAATTGTTTTTAAGTTAATTCCATAAACAATTACGATTTTTTTCAAAATTAAAAAAAAATGTTTTATTTTAAACCCAATTTTTTTCAAAACTGATCATTTGAACCAATGAAACTTATAGATAATATTAACAATACATAAGTAAAGTAACTTGTAAAGCGGTAACGATTAATTTTATTTGAGAAGCTAATTAAGGGGTGATTTTCGCCATTTTTTTAACAAAAAATAAAAGTGACCAACAATATTTTGAGCGTAACTCACTTACTTTTAATGTTAGAAGTTTTTTTAAAAAACAAAAATAAACCTTAAACACTTTAAAAAAGTTGTAATTAAATTTTCCCGAAAAGTGCTCAATTTTTTGGTTATTTCACATTGAAATATTCGATTTGGAATTTGACGAAGAAGAACCTACATTTCATCAGCTGCAACTCTGCTTCTACTGGGTCTGCAGTACATACATGCGGTACGCATACATCATTTTTTTCAATTTTTTATAAGCTATATTTTTACTAAGAATATTTTTTAGCTAAAATACTTACTTTTTGAGTTATCTCCGAAAAAACGTCCAAAAACATTTTTTTTTGGTTAAAAATGAACACATTCACTCGCAAATAACTCGAAAAGTATTGACTTAGTAAAAAACTCTATAGAACAAAAGTTACTTAGAATTAGTCATTTTATCCAATTCCGGACTTATTTTGAACGTATATTTTTTTCACCTCCGAGGAAAAATTTGTTTGTATTTTCCAATTTTTGTAAAATGGAGGGGATGTAGAATTGTAAACTTTTTCTTATATAATAATAGACAATTTCAACTACCTATTTCCAAATTTTCATCCTTCCTTTACTTTTTTGGAGATTTTCGTAAAATTTTACGTTCCCTGATCGGGCTATATCTCCCATGAAAATAGTCTCAGTTTTATTTACGTTTACTTCTACGCCCCGTTTAGACCAGAGCATTTAGCACTAAAACACCGGAATAAATCGATTTTTAAATACATCATCTAGAAACTTGTAACTTATTGCATTATTTTCAGGATGATAATAAAATGTACAACGTAGAAGAAGAAGAGGTAGACCGAGGAAAAATTGGAATGCAGGAATAAACAAAGCCATGGATGAAAGAGGTTTGCAAGTAGATAAATGTTCGGACAGAGAGGAATGGCGAACGGGTATCGGAAGACGGAGAACGTTGTACGAGTAAGAGTAAACCGATAATATAGGGGAGAGTTGGCTAAAACAGGATAGTCTGGTAAAACGGGATACCGAAGATAATTTAAAAATAAGCGGCGCCATCTAATGACCGGGGATGTTAATCACTACAGATACCGTCCATTCGAATGTAGCAGGAGGTTACTCTGATTAATTGTTGATCTGTGGCTTGTGGCAAATGCTAGTTTGAAAAATTAGTTTCATCCATAGTTAGTTAAGAATTATTAAATTTAAATCAACAAAATAAATACCGGTGAGTATTTTTTATGTTTCTCTATGTAATATGAGTGTGTTTTCCGATATCTATGATTATGATAACTGTTTTTTTTTGTTGAAAAATTTCAAAACATTATTCAATGTTTAGTTGGGTAAAATGGGATATCGAGTGATTGGGTAAAACTGGATACTATCCCGTTTTGTCCAACCAAAACGTAGATACTTTTTAACAAGCATATTAAATTTAATTTTTTTAAGGTTATTAAAAGATGGGAAAATATAAAAGAATACATAAGTGATCGGCAGTCTTAGAATGAGGAAAGTATGTGCCAAGCAGTGGAAGAGGTTCTTGACAGAAGAATGGGTTATCTTAACGACGTTCTACACTTTCGGCAAAGAATTAAGGATTTGCATGAAATTTTAGTATGTTATAATTTACTTCAAAAAACTAAGACTTGATTTTTTAAAAATTGTTTTACCGTGCCGTTTAATTACTATTAAGGGTCAAAATTAAGTTTTAACATAGGCTCTTATGGGAATTCTTAAAAAGTTAATAACTTTTGACCCAAATTTACGATTTTTAAATATTTGTGCTTAAATTAAAGGTTTTTTGGTAAGGAATAACATATTAAAAAATGAGGATTGTTTACCGTCTCATTTATTTTTTATTTATTTATTATAATTAATTCCGTAATTAATTCCGTAATTTCCGTAATTTATTATAATTTATTTTTATAAAGTATTCAATACTGAAACATATGATTTGAGTATTCTGCTATAAATGCATTGTTACCAACTTTCACTTGCATATAAGTTTCCCCTCCTTTCCTCTGAGAGGCATACCCCGCAACGAAGGTGTAGAACGTCGTTAAGGCTTCTAGTCTAGAGAATTTGGGGTACCTCGAACAACTATTGAAGCCAGAGTAAAAAAAATTTAAAATGGAACTCTCGAACGAGAAAATTCAGCAAAGAAAGGACTAAGGCGTCACAGACCGGTTTTCACAGCGGAACCAGAGGAGGAATTGGTGGAACACATTTTGTTAATGGAATAACGACTATTTGGTTTTACTTTGAATGACTTTCGAAGTTTGGCTTTTCAGTTAGCTGAGCGCAGTGGATTAGATAATCCATTTAATAAAGACAAAAAAATGGCCATTAAAGCTTGGTTATACAGCTTTCTAAAAAGACATCCAACCGTTAAACTTCGTACACCTGAAGGTCGCCTCATATTATAATGCACGTCGCGTTTTCGTCACGTAGCGTTTCGTTTGCGAAAAATATAATTTAATGGTTTTTAAATTGAACCATTCATATTGTGCGTATAAGACACGTAACGTAGCGTATAAGACACGTTACGTCTGCGTTCGGTTCATTCGAAAACAATATTTTTCGGATGTTGACAGATACGGGTCGTTTTCCCCTTGTTGTTTATGTAGGTATTTCTTTGAATTTGATACCGAGTATTTAGACCGGTCAGTATCGTCGCCCTCGCTAGCGAAATTATTCCGATTCGATTTTTTGCACAAATTTACTCAAAGAGAGGTTCTTATAACATATCCACAGGGTGCCAGGCGGTGCCGTGGTCGAAAAATTGTTTAAACAATCTTTTTTAAACAAATTCACAAAAATATTTTTTCATTCGAGCAATATTTTTTTTAGATAATTTGGGTAATTCTGAGCAAAAAAGGCTTCTTGTCATTTTTCTCTAAAATTGCGAAAAATCAAGGCTTAATAACTCGATTAAAAATTATTATTATGAATTTCAATAAGTGACCAAATCAAGTTTCAAACAACTTCTTCAAGGTCCTGAAGAGATTTTTGTCATTATTTTATTACAAAGCTGTTATTTTTAACTATTAACAATTACCGCTGTAGTCCAACTGTATCGTCGCCCCCGTTAGCGAAATTAGATTTTTTTGCACAAACTTACTCAAAAAGAGGTCCTTATAACACATCAACAGGGTTCCGGGCGGTGCCGTGGTCTAAAAATTGTTTAAACAATTTTTCTTAAACAAATTCACAAAAATATTTTTTTATTAATAATTTAATTAAACCCAAATTAATAATAATTTGAGTTATTCTGGGCAAAAAAGGTCTCTTGTGATTTTTCTCTAAAATTGACTGTTGTCGAGTTACATGGCCATTTCCGCATTTTTGCAACATATGTTTTTTGCTAAGAATAACCCAAATTATCTAAAAAAAAATCGTTCGTAATGAAAAAATTATTTTTGTGAATTTGTTTAATAAGAATTGTTAAACAATTTTTTGACAACGGCACCGCCCGGCACCCTGTGGATGTGTTTGTTATAAGGACTCTTTTTGAGTAAGTTTGTGCAAAAACATCTAATCGAAATAGTTTCGCTAACGGGGGCGACGATACAGTTGGACTATAGCGCTAATTGTTAATAACTAAAAATAACAGCTTTGTAGTAAAATAATGACAAAAATCTCTTTGGGACCTTGAAGAAGGGGTTTGAAACTTGATTTGGTCACTTATTGAAATTCATAATAATACTTTTAATCGAGTTATTAAGCCTTAAAAATGGCCTTTTCGCATTTTTCAAATTTTTAATCGCATGTAACTCGACAACAATCAATTTTAGAGAAAAATGACACGAGACCTTTTTGCCCAGAATGACCCAGTTTATCTAAAAAAATATTGCTCGAAATGAAAAAAATATTTTTGTGAATTTGTTTAAAAAAAATGTTTAAACAATTTTTCGACCACGGTACCGCCCGGCACCCTGTGGATATGTTATAAGGACTTCTTTTTGAGTAAGTTTGTTTAAAAATATCGAATCGGAATAATTTCGCTAGCCGGGGCGACGATACTGCCCGGTCTAATTTAAAAAGTAGTTTTCGAGGCAATTTGTCATGTAAACATGTGTTGTGACAATAAACACATCTGCACCGCACCAAACTGAAACCAACGTAAACGTTCTATGTATGATAATGTGAATGGGCAGTCCGATTGACAGTCTGCAAACGCTACGTGCCGAAAACGCGACGTGCATTATAATATGACGCGACCTTTAATAGGCCTGTCGTAAAAAAATATTTTTCGTTGCTTACTGCCGTGCTTGAAAAATATAAAATACCACCCGAACGGATTTACAACGTTGACAAAACGGGTATAATGACCAGGGCCGGATTTAAGGGAGGGCAGGCTGGGCAGCTGCCCGGGGCCCCCACATTCCGGGGGCCCCCACAAAATCCCAAACATAAAAAAGTCAGCACATTATTCACATAAAATAATTTTTGTTTTATGTAAACATAATTATGGTAGGGGAGCAAAGTATGCTAAATGTGCAGTCACTCGAGCGTTATGGGGACCTATTGGGTTGTGAAGAGTAGGTCCTAAAACCAAAAAAAGTTAAGTAAAATTTTCCATTTTAGTGGGCGCTTGCCATTTTTTAATTTAATTTTCCATTTCCAATAATCGTTTTTTCCGATTATAACGCCATCTATCCATAATTAGAAAAAATGTTTCGAATAAAAGTTACTTATTTTTACGTAAGGAATCCAAATCTGCAATAAAAAGTGGGGGCTTCTATTTAAGATTTTAAAGTAACCCCCCACCCCATCTCCTTGGGGAGTCGTGTTTGGTGCCATTGGATAGATTTTTTAAAAGTATCGAATAAGTCTATTTTACTGTTTTTCGATCTGATGTTCATTTCGCGAAATATCGCGGGATTCGTATTTAAAATATTAAATTTACCCCCCACCCCTCTCCGTGGGAAGTCGTGTTTGGTATCATTCGATAGATTTTTAAAATATATTGAGCACATATTTTTTAGTTTTTTGATCTGTCATTTATTTCGCGACATATTCGCTTATTTCTTGTGAAACTTTGGGACTCACCCATTTCCTTACCCCCTGCTCAAATCGTCAGATTTTTGAAATATACACTCTTTTGCATGTACTTAACTTACCTTATCTTAATCTGACAATTTCGAGTATTTTTAAGGATAGATTTTTTTTTTCGGGCCCCCCTTAACGAACTCCCCTGTGTTAAGAGCCAATATATGGTAGAGGTTCATCTGTAGGGTACCAGGTTTCTCCCATATGCTAATCTGACGCGCTCGAGTAACTGCAAAAATCCCCGCTTGGGCTCCCCTACCATTATGTATATAAAAAATAATTTCTTATTTATCGTTATCTTGACTTGGCACTACGCCACTGAGTATAATAACATTAATCAAAACATTGCTTACTCCACATTTACAAAGTTTGAACTTAAATTTGAGCCAAACTTGCCTCCTACGCCTACAATAATTTATTTGTCTTCTAAATCCTATTCTACATCATGCATATTTTTTTAAATACCCTTTTGGCATGGATTGCAAAATACTCAAGACATAGAGCGCATCACGCTGGGCCTAGTATTTTTTGCACTCGATTAGGGTACCACATGGAGTCTTATTACCCAGGATTCCATTGTGAAGAGCATTTGGCTTCGATAGTTGTGCCCTCATCGCGCATCAGCGTGCTATGGGGGGGAAAGGGATGGCCTGGGGCATTGAGGCCAGGTGGGGTGATCCCTGTTTGAACTCGGGTCAAAACACCTCGCCCCAATGAACTGTTACACCCGAATGTACTTTTTCGAAAGGGTGGACATCTCCCACAGGTCGGGTTGAATCAAATTGCTTGCTTGCTTGCAAAATACTCAGAACATAATCAAGTGGAATTCAGTATTTTGTTGAGTCATAATTTGGTTACGAGTTTGACCTTAAATTATCCCGTTGACAAAAATTGTGGCATAAGCAAATCTGAAAATCTGGCACTAAACCTAAATCACTCATTGGTTTTGTGACTTTGTTGCTACTTGCAGAAAGAATAATAATTGTCAGCTGTAATACAATTTACGATAATCTAGTAAAATAGTAAAACAGCAATATTACTCGCCTGTTTCTATTATTTCGTACTGTTACCCCTGTTGAAAAAGGTAAGTTTTTACTTTATTTTTGTGATAGCCTAGAAGTTTCCTATCTAGTATTTGGAGGGTTGGGGACTTTTAAAATATAAAAATTTAAATAAAGTTGTGCTACTCATACAAACATGGTCAGGCCGAGCTGGAAAATATTTAAGCTGTACATTGGATTTTTAACTGTTAAATAATTGGGATACAAGTTTAAATGCTATTTTCTAAAATCATTTAAAAGGTGCGTATTAAATAAAATTGTGCTGTGTGCTCTCTTTGTTACTGGTACCTATAATAGTCCATTGACTCACGGTTTTTTCTGAAAATTTTAAAGAACCGCTTGAATTGACATGAAATTTGGCATACACATAAATAATAACATGTCAAAGAAGAAAAGTGAGTTTTGCCGATATGTGCTTTTGCCCTGGACGTGAGTTCACCCCTTCTCGGGTGTAAAAAAATATAAGTTCAAAATAAGTCCGGAAATGGATAAACTGACGAATTCTAAGCAACTTTTGTTCTATAGCATTTTTTCACTAAGTTAATACTTATGTAGTGTTATTATTTTAGTTATTCATCATCATCAGTAGCTTGACAATCATTTTCGGTCCTGGCTTGTTCTAGGATTTTCCGCCATTCTGTTTTGTTCCTTGCTTTGTTTTTCCAGTTGGTAATCTTAAGTGTTTTCAGATCTTGTTCCACTGTATTTTATCGAAAAAATATTCTTATCAAAAATATAAGTGTAGCTTATGAATAAGTGAAAAAAATAGTGTATGTATGAATTTTAGAGAGCAAGTCCAGCTTTGCTATCTCTAACTACAGTGGAGAGTGATCATTTTCAAAACTAAAGTTAAATTAAAAATCGCCTTCGGTCTATGATGGGCCAAGAGCGTTTCATCTCTCTATAATGAGCATTAAACACGATGTCTTAAAGGAACTAAATAGATATGTCAGACATAATTTTAAGGAATTTTCAATTCAAAAATCTAAAAAATACCCAGACTTTAACCATACATTTTACAATATTTATTTTTAATATTTTACGGTAACAAGTTACACCTCTTGTATTTTTTATTATTTAAAAATATATTTATAAATGCAGATCAACATTTTTTTTTAATTTTTAAAAGGGGAAAATTCCATACTTGGCTGTACAACAATTTTTTTAATGGTAGGAGGTAGGGTCCCACACCAATTCTGCCCAGGGGCCCCCAAAACAATTCTGCCCAGGGGCCCCCACTGCCTTAAATCCGGCTCTGATAATGACTGTGCCAAAGAAAAGATCGAATTGTTTGTTATTACGTGGGAAAAGGCAAGTTGGGTGTATATCTTCAGCTGAACGCGGTGTTCTTGTTACTGTGGAAATTTGTATGAGTGCTTCTGGTGTATTTATGCCGCCTACCTTCATTTTTCCTAGGTCCAGAGCAAAACCTAAGCTGCTAGATGATGCTCCACCTGGCAGTAAAGCTTTCTATCATTTGTCAGGATGGATGCAAAAAGAAATTTTTTCTAATTGGTTTAGTCATTTGGGACTGTAATGTTCCTCACAGGGCTCGCTCGCTCTAGGTGGCGGTTATAAATAAAACAGGTTTGGAGCTGACCTGGTATGCTAACATTTGAATATAGACATAAAAATGGGTATTTGTAGATCCAAACAAAAATAAATGTAAAACGGAACACTATCTTTACTGTGCATATAATCCACTAATTTTCTGGGTATTTCCATGTCTAGCATTGCTAGTCATGATCTGCTTCTTTTTATCGAATCATATGCTTGCTGGAAATCTACCAAAATTTGGTGTACATCTCAGTTGAATTCCTAGTTTTTTTCTAATATTTGTCGGAATTTAAATATGTGATCAAGGCAAGTTCGAATATTATCTAGTTATTACAAAATTAATTTATGTATTTAATTATATTATATCCTAAGAAATGTAAAAGCAATCATAGCTTAAAGTAAAAAAATATCAATAATTTTTCATGATTGCCTTGAGCAGTAATTTTCTAGATTGTTATTATTAATCTCGCTAGGTGTCAAGCAGTAATTCCGAGTCCGAGGTGTGAAACTCGAACCTCCTGCGCTTGTTTTCTGCATGACTCGGCGCATTTCGGTCTATCAATTAAAACGATCGCCCGATCGGCATCATAGGCCTGCTCTGATCAGAAAAAAGGACGGACAGCTGCTATCAAGACTGTTCGTTCAGGTCGCTGTAGTGACGAAATTCCACCAAATATTAACGTTTTTAATTTTTAAATTACCAAGCAGGTCATTAATCAATGTGTCTAAGTACTAAAAGTCTCAATGACGTTAGTTTACGAAATAAATAATATTATACGAGGACAACCTTACAAGTGATTCAGCTTCAATTAAAATACAGGTATGTAGTATGCCAGTATACCTACTTCAGAAAGAATATAGGTACGCTTGAATATAATGCGTGGATGGTGACAATTTGAGGTATCTGTTTAGCGTATTGCACAATGGTACACAATAGGTTTTTTTCCTAAAATAATTTTTTTTGCATGGAACAAAGTTTTTTTTAGGTTTTTGGATCATTCCAAATAGAAAAGGTCTTTAGTAACATTTCTCTAAAGTTGATCGTTTTTGACATATATAAGCGATTAAAAATTGAAAAATTGCGAAATTGGCCGTTTTTAACCCTCAAAAACTATGTGAAAAACTAAAAATTTGAATGTTGCCAAGGTATGTAGATACTCTTTAAACATCGATTGATTAAATCTCGAAGAGTTTTTTGCAAATCAATATTCAAAACTCCTTCGTGTTTTAATTGCTAATCAAGCGTGCGCGACACTATTTTATACCGACAGTATGGTGCAAATGAAAGGAATAAATTCGTTATTTCGTAAACCGGCGACTTTAAGAGGATCGGTACGTTTTTTCGGCTGCAATGCTATTCAAATGGGGATTCATTTTTTTCGAATCCTGAGAAAACTAATAAGTATTTTTGAAAAATTGAAACGCAGAATGAAAGATTACGTTATTAGCGAGGGCCGAAAGTCCCTGAGAACTTCTATAATGTTTATTTTAATAAGTTACAGGGGTGAAAAACTAAGATAAAATTTAGTGTGATTTTTAATTTCAAATATATCATTCAAAATAAACTTTTTATTTATTCTAAGGAACTTTCGGCCCTCGGTAAGAATTTAGTCTTTCATTCCGCGTTTAAATTTTTCAAAAATATTTATTGGTTTTTTCAGGATTCGAAAAAAATGACCACAATGCCGTGGTAATATTTTCCAAATCTATCTTTGTCTTACAACGCACTCAGCCGAATATAATATTGTCAGCATATATTGTCAGTCAGACACTGACAATCAGTGACAATTTTAAATATTTGACATTGCATCGGGAATATGTTGAGTTATTGATTAAATATTATTGATATATAGTGTATTTGATAAATAATTGATTTTTTTTTCTCTGATTCTCTTTGATTTAGAACTATAACCTTTAGCCACGTAATTGTATACTTATCACTAACTCAGGTGTAATGTGTAGTGTGTGTGTTGAGTAAGTGTCTTGTTACTTTGCAAAGTCATAAGTGATTTAAGACGTGAACTTAAGAAATAGTTATTTATTGTGTATTATTTGTGGAAGATCCAAGCAGAGAATACATCAGGATAATATATTCTGTGATCCAAGTATTTTGTTGTTAAAGATGTTCAAAATTGTAAGCGTTCCATAACAATATATTATTAAAAAATCACTTTAACACTTTTCCTCTTTTCTCGATTGAGTATTAGTCTTTGTTGTACAAATAAATTATTACAATCACTGAATACATAGTTAGTGAAAAAATTATCACATTTATTAACTGAATTAATAATTTGCAATTATAAAAATAACAGTTATCCAAGAACATTCAAAACCCATCTCTTTAAATTAATGATGACATTTTCAAGTAGAATGACATTCTAGTACTGTTTACATATTCATACCAGTGTGAATTTTACTACACGTAATTTGCCGTGTAAAGACAGAAAAAGTAGGGACACAAGTAAAATATTTGCGAATTATGTACCCATAGCCTTAAGGAAAAATCCAGAAACAGGTCGATTTTTATTTTTAAGCTATGATATTGTGGCATATATGGTATACTAGTGACGTCATCCCTCTGGGCGTGATGACGTAATCGATGATTTTTTTAAATGAGAATAGGGATCGTGTGCTAGCTCATTTGAAAGGTTCTTCAATTCTCTATTTAGTAATATAAACATTTATATAATTATTTAAACAGGGTGTCCTTCCACTTCTTTTTTGTCGAATAATTTAATTTATTAAAATTTTATTGGACACCCTGTATAAATAATTATGTAAGTGTTTACATTACTAAATAGAGAATTGAAGAACTTTTCAAATGAGCTACCACACAACCCCTATTCTCATTTAAAAAAATCATCGATTACGTCATCACGCCCCGACGGATGATGTCACTAGTATACCATATATGCCGCAATATCATAACTTAAAAATAAAAATCCACCTGTTTCGGGTTTTTTCCTTAAAGTCATCGGTTTACGAAATAACGAATTTATTCCTTTCATTTGCACCATACTGTATACACATGCAACGGTGGAAAATAGTGTCGCGAACGCGTGATTAGAAATTAAAAAACAAAGGAGTTTTGAATACTGTATTGCAAAAAACTGATATTTAAAGAATATCTATCTACCTACCTTGGCAACATTCAAATTTTAAGTTTTTCACATAGTTTTTGTTTTTAAGGTTAAAAATGGCCGATTTCACAATTTTTCAATTTTTAATCGCTTATGTCGAAAACTATCAACTTTAGAGAAAAGTCACTAAAGACCGTTTCTGAAAAAAAACTAAAAAAAACCTAAAAACCTAAAAAAACTTTGTTCTGTGCAAAAAAATAATTTTAGGAAAAAAAACAAAAAAAAACATTTAAAAAATTTTAGACCCCCTTTTGGTCCTGGCAACATGCAAATTTGTTAAAAGGGTCCTTTTTGAGTAAAATTGTGCAAAAAATCCGAATCGGAATATTTTTCCTAGCTGATGCGCAGTGGCTTTCTGGACTATTATTACAAATGAACATCTAATGTATCAATATAACCTAAATCATTTTGGGGTCACATTCAGGAACTCATCAAAAACTCCAGAGAACTGCCTTCGGGTGCATTCTTTAACAATATGACAGACAGTCTGTCGTTGAGCACCACAGTTAGGTACACTCAGGAGTAAGGGCTGTTGCCCATCTATGTAAGCTGCCAGCACATCTAACTCTGCTTGTTCTTATTCTGATCAGCGTCGTCCATGTTTTTGCGGGGCAGTTCAAAGCCTGGCGGTTTCTGATCTAAACAGGCAATTTGGCCACTTCCTCTAGGTATACAACCTTCTTGGTGAGTCCCACCACTAGCCAAACGGTTGTTAAAACGAGCCAGCAGCCATTGTTTTGTCTTCGCTCAAAAATGCCTGATTTGTTCCACAACCATAGTGACTTACAGTACACATTTTTCGCCACTTTATGCAAGAGCTTTGCATCTTTTATATATGATTTTTGATAAACAGAATCAACACATGACTTGCTGTAAGATTCCGTTATGATTTTTCTTTAATTTTTGTCTTGCTTTTATTACTCTTGTTGTGGGCTCTTTTGGTTGTAGGTACGTATGTCCTTTTTATTAACTTTTCCATTTAATATTCTTCTTTTAATTTTTGTTGTTTCACTTCTCCATATGTGGTTTAGCTCTATAATAAGTAATGATCACCGCCAACAAGTGGTTTCCCTCTATACTCGTATACATTGTAAGATCTTGTTTGTCTTTTATCTTGCGATTGTCTAGTCCATGATAGATTTTAGACCTCGTGTATTATGTGTCCATGTACTTATCCAAACTTCTCAATGTTTTTAAATATGCACATACGTTCTATACCTATTATTCAAAATACTTTCAATTTCTACAGTAATCGTTCGTGTATCATCGAAAACTAAAAGCTAGTTCAATCATTTCGACCGCTACGGTTTACCTTCGTCGAGTCGAGCCGAGCCCAATCCAGTTCCATTTAATTCATTAAGTTAATGAAACAAAAATCCCTGCGCTTTCACCCATGTACATAGACGACATACACGCACAACCGCCCCCACCCCACTGCTGCGGTCCGCAGGTCCATCGGGTGACCTGACAATTGCAATCACATTTGACAGTCGGCGCACCATAAATGCCCAAAACCAATTACCAAAATAACCATCGGTAACAACATGAAAAGCTCTACTAGAGCAAAAGCTCATTACCTGCGATTTCGACGACAAAGCTTTCGAATTTGCTGCACGTAGAAGGGTTGCAGACAGTGAAGGAGACGTAGTCAACAAAGTTATTCTTTTATTTCAGTTGATAATACTCAACATTTCACTTAGCATTAATAATGTGTTAAAATTAACATCCAAACAAAAACATCGACATATCTACCAATAGTCTCTATGTTAAATTAAAAAAGCATTTATATAAATTAAAAATACAAGTTTTCAATAAAACATTTGAAATGAAAACAAGCTCTATCAAGATTTTTTGTATTGAAAAAATGTATTTATTTATTTAGCGTATGGCGTACATGGACAATATAATTATAAATTATTATAAAGCATTACAAACACCAATATAAATACCTATAGGTATACAAAAACAAATATACTGTAACGTTATAAACTTCACATGTTTATTAATTTATATGTAAATCAGTGGCGAATCCAGGGGGGGTCACGGGGGTCATGAGCCTCCTCCCCAGAGGAAAATAAATATCAATTCAATAATCCTAAAAAAATAAAAACCGAGAGCCGCCAAACAAAAAAAGAATGTGTGTGTGTACTTTGTACGCACGTAAGAAGTTATACTTCTATTATAATATAATTTCAACGAAATAAATATACCTACTTAACAGTTACAATACAAAAAATTAACAATAATTACCAAAAATGAACCAAAACCAATGCCAAATATAAAAAAAAAGAAAAAAATATGAATCGTCCGGGATTTGAACCCGCAATCTCGCGATTTTTTTATCTCTGGTCCAAGGCTCTACCAACAAGGCCATCAATCCGCATGCAACTTAACTTTCAGATATACATAATTATACATCACGGTGACAAGTGAAATATAAAAATAGATGTTTTATTATTTTACGCCCAAGGAAGACAAATCCAAAGACACAAAATTATAATAAATAATTTTAAACCACCTTTTTCAAATTGCGCAAGTTGTATTATTAATATTAATGTTAATAAATGAAATATAAATATTTTGACGTTTCACAATTTGACAATTCACTTTCAACTGCAGTGCCTTAAAAATTTTAAAGCACTAGTGTCTTAAAGTAGCATTTTTAACGCTCCTATGGAGTCCTAAAAATTGCATTTTTAACACGTTTGTAGAAAAATATATTTAAAAACACTAATGTATTCTTTCCACACCTTTTCTGGACTGATACATACATAAATTAAAACATTTTGAAGTATAACTTCAAAAATATAATATGAAAACTATTTAAAAAGGCAGTATAACTATTAACTAACCTTTGTTGTTTCTCTTCCCACAAATTTGAAAACGCAACAACCATACATAACCAAACCATCAACCGTCCAAACCACAGCTGCGCTACAGCTGCCATATTGGATAATTTTTGACATGTCATTTGAACATCCAATCGAACAAAGTTATAATGCGCATGCGCCGGGATCGTAGGTTTTAACATATAAAAATTCACCCTCATATCGCGCGTAAAGAAGTATAACTTCAAAAAAATTTTAGCCCCACCAAAAAATAATTGAAAACCTACTTCTTCTAGGGATCTAAGTGACCTTGCATCAGAGAAAAGTAATTAAATCACCCTCAAGATCCATGACCTCCCACCCCAAAAAAAATTCTGGATCCGCCACTGATATAAATAATTATTTTATTTAAATTTCTATTGAATTTATTAATTTCTTAACGTTCTGTTTTCTTTTACTATTTTTCTTCAAAAAATAGTTGGCGTCCTTCTCTTTTGTATCATCATCAGGGCTTTTCATTTCGGATGGAATGTTTGACACTCTTACTTAGAGCTCTCTGATTAGCTTATTGCGGTGAATCACTCTGCATTTCACTTGTATGTTGTCAAAGTTTGTTGTATGACTTGTTTTTGATTAAAATTTTCTTTCTCATTTCGATATGTGCAATGTGCATAGTTCCCTCCAGTTTCTGACTTCCAGAATTTTGATATCTCTCATGACTTGGTCCTCCCCTCTCTCTCTGGGTCTTCTTCTTGGTCTTTCAGTTTCTGGTTTCCATCTGGTGATCTTCTTAATCAGTAGGTCGTTTTCTTTTCTCTCTATGTGTCCCAGCCATCTTAGTCCCCACGCTTTAATAAATCTAACTATATCTTCTCCCTTCATTATGTCTCTTAGTTTATGGTCGATTCTTCTTCCCATTTCTCGGTTGTCCATTCTTATTGCGCCCATAATCCGTCTGAGGATTTTGTTTTCGAATATTCTCAATTTTTCTTCATCTTTTTTTCGCGAAGCACATTGTCTCAGCTGCGTACGTAACTACTGGTCTGATTACAACTCTGTATATTTTCAGTTCTGTATTTCTGGATAAGTTATTGTCCTTCATTAACCTATGATATCTCCAGTATGTTTTGTTGCCTGTTAGTATTCGCTTCGTTACTTCTTCACTTCTCTTATTTTGGCCATTCACTATTACTCCCAAATATTTAAATTGTTGGACTCTTTCAAAAGTGTAGTTTTCTATTTTGATTTCTCTCGTTCTATTATCTTCTCTTCTAGAGCAGAGTAGATATTTTGTTTTTCCTTCGTTAATTTCTAGACCTCTTTTCCGTGCTTCCTTTCCCAGGATTGTTACTGCTTCTTTTAATCTTCCCTTGTCTCTTCCCATAAGAACTATATCATCTGCATATGAAACTATTTGTGTTGAGGAGTGGCCTATAGTTACTTTAAATTTGCTGGACTTGACTGTTCCTTCTACTGCTATGTTGAATGGTTGACATTGAATCGCCTTGTCGCACTCCTGTTTCTCTTGCAATAATATATTTGTTCTACCTTTTTCTGTTGTTATTTTAGCTCGAGATCCATCCATAGGATGTGGAGTTCTATATTGTGTTCGCGGCATTTTTCGATTGTTTGTGTAATTATGTAGATCGCATCTGCAGTGGATCTGCCTTCTCTGAATCCTTGCTGGTAGTCCCCAATTTTTTTCTCTATGAATTGGGTGAGTTTTTGCGTGATGAGGGCTATGAGAATTTTATATGTTGTACTCACTAGAGATATTCCTCTATAGTTGTTACAGTTTGTTACCTCTCCTTTCTTAAATATTGGTATGTGTATCTCTTTTATATCGGCTAAATATTATATGCTTATTTTACTCGCATTCAAAGACAACTAAATAATCACAATCATATATTGGATATACATTGCTCGCTGTTTTTATAAGTTTATCCATATTTTTTAAAGAGCAATGGAAAGAGAGATGTTGCAAATACGCTCGAAGGACAAAAAACGAAACGAGTGGATTCGAAATATTACAAAATTGAAGGATATAAAAGAAAAAGTAGCCGGATCTAAATGGAAATTTGCGAGCCACAACATCCGACACAGAGACGATAGGTGGAACAAGGAAATACTATACTGTAGACCATACGAATACAAAAGAAGTAGAGGAAGACCATAGATGAGTTGGGTTGATGACTTGAAGAGGCAAGCCGGTCCCAGATGGATGAACTTAGCTCAATACAGACACAGATGGACATGGAGAAAAGAAGGGGAGGCCTACGTTCTAAAATGGATCACTTGGGCTATATAGATAGATATATAAAGATAGATATATTGGATTTGTACTTGCCAGAACTTTTATTTTTCACGATCTTCCCAGTCTCCGTCTTTCAATTCTTTCTTTGACATGGCTTCTCAGTCATTCTCTCCTTCTTGTTTCTCTTGGGCCTTCTTTCATCAATATACTGCAGGGCATCTTTTTCCACTAGCACTCTTCCCCTTCTTCTGTATTCCACATCTTCTCCAGTATTCCATTTCAAGTAGCAGAATGCTGCAAAATTGCTCGATTCCTGCAAAGTGATAAAATGGGGTGAACTATTTTTGCTAAAAATTAGTAGAACAATTTGATTTTTGGGTTCTAGAGATGAATATAAAAAATATACGGCTATTAGAGCAGAATATGATTTACTAGTGGATACAGGTAACATCAAAGAAATATCAGAGTGTAAATAATATACAGATGTTCAGACAATATTAGATCGAAGAGAACCAGTAGATGTGAAAAATAAAATACGACGAGAAAAATAGGATATCATGTCTCTACATTCTTTTTCTTCATGAGTTATCTCCTCTAAGAAGGTCGGCAACAATCGTGGCAATTCGCACTTTTGATACCGCTGCTCTAAAGATATCAGCAAAAGTGCAGTTAAACCAAGCTCTCAAATTGTTTAACCAAGAGATGGTTAAGAAGTCTTCTTCCACGACGCTTTCTACCCTGTATTCTTCCTTTTATTATTAATTGCAACAAGTTATAACGCTCGTCCCTCAAGACATGTCCCATATATTGCAGTTTTCTAACTTTAATTGTATTTAAAACCTTTCTTTCTTTTCTGCTTCTTCGCAGCTCCTCGACATTCATGACTCTATCCACCCAACTTATTCTTAATATTCTTCTGTAGGCCCATAACTAGAAGGCTTCTAATCTGTCCGAAACATCTTTCTTTAATGTCCAAGCCTCCAACCCATAGAATAATACGGAGAACACGTACACCGAGAGAAAAAAATTCTTGGCATAAAGAAACTTTATTAATATTTAAGAAAGATCGACTTGGCATATTGCCTAAGAAATATATCTTTGTATGTAAGATATACTTTTCTAAAATATTTCAAATAAATTCTACTATAGCCAAAGAAATATATCTTAAACATGATTGAACTATCACTTTCTGGCAAACTTCAAACCCATTTATCAGAAAGAAATTACACTTGATGTTAATTAATTTTATTAGTCATAAAAATATATTTTTTGCACATTAGAAAACTATTCTTTCTGAGTAATAATATTTCTTAGTAAGGAATATTATTATTTTACTATTAATAATTAATTTATTTAATGTTAAGAAATATATTTCGCAGAGATAAACGTATATTTAGAGTTAAGTTAATATTTCTTGAAAATAAAGTGATATTACATACGGCAAAATAAATCATTGTGTTACGGTAAAATCATTATTTATTAATAAAACAAGATATAAAACGTTATTATTACATACAAATATTTTGTCCACTCTTAAACCACTGGCTTCTACACAACAATAAAAGGATGGAGAGGCAAATCCAACTTCCTAAAATTGTCCTTCTTTTGTTAATAGCACTTTGTATATCAGCAATTCACTAAAACAAAATCGTTATGTAGAAAGAGTAAACTTACTTTAATAAAAGTTTTTTTTATAAAGATATGGATATTTATTTTGACAAATTTAGGAAATACAAAAAAAAACAAATACACGGCCCCACATAAGAACTATTAATACTAATAATAATTAATCATATTTAGTTCAAACATGGCATTATTTACCCTACACATCTTTGTTTATTTTTTTCTTTTTGTTAATGAAATATTAATTATTTATCTGTATAATATTAAGTCACATCGTTTAGCTAAAAGAAGAGGAAAAATACTACCAATGTAAAACATTGAAGCAGACATAATAATATGTAATTTTCTTAATTTTTATAATCTAAAAGAGACAGCATACCTAATCATTAAGAAATTTTATTACGGGAAAGTATTATTAGTTTACATCTAAGTCATTTAATACATATTAACTAATTCACGGTTTTCAGCAATAACATTTCTTAACCCTAAACATATATTTCTTTTAGACTAACTGGTTTCTTTATCTCAAATAAATTAACAGAACAAATCCTCAGCGTTGCACCCGCCATGTTTGATATAGCGTTGTATTGTATATTTTTATAGAAGACGATACATTGAAGAAACCTATTATAGTTGATACATAAGTATACACATTTTTAAAAAGGTACTTACATGTATGAAGTTCTACCATTTCTGGAAGGCCCCGCAGTTGGTTAATAACTCCTTTCTTAATATTGTTCTGAAGCTATATATTATATAATTCTGTCCCAGCTTTAAATTGTGGCATATTTCCCAGTTAGAATAATAAGCTCCTTTATTTCAGAGTCGTCCATCATTATACCTAAAAAGCATATAAAGATACTATTATGTTTATTTTTTAACCATTCGGATACGCAACAATATTATTATTACATCTTAAATTACTCAAATTACTTTTATTTAATACCTATATATGTACGTACCTTCAAAATATCCGTTAATTTTTAAAGTACACCAATAAATCCAACATCCATTTATATGAACATGAACATATCACGCCATCTTGACAAACACTGACGACTAAATCATAAATAGTTAATCTGCGCAATTCTTTTGTGGAAGTAAATCTCTTTGCAAGTAACATTTCGGCATTAATGACAAAGTTTTTATTTTATAACCACAGTTACTACAGAGGGTATTTCTGAAGAATTATTTCTTGTGGTTTAAAATATTTATTTGATTGCAAGAAAATTTCTTGTTCACAAATATAAATATGGATTGACTTAACATTATATTTCTTATACTGTAAAATATTTGTAGTTTTCAATTTAAGAAATAAAAACTTTAGGATAAGAAAATTAAATGTAACCATTAATGCATTTCTTAGTATTGAAGAAAGTATATGTAAGAAATTATTGAGTTGTGTTTAAAAAACTCGTTTCTTTATATGTGAACCGGTATGTTTAAGTTAATAGGATATGTTAACTTTTAAGAAATATTGCTCAAAGAAATCGGTGTTTTAGGAGAAAAGAAATTGTTCTCTCGGTGTAGCATCTCAGAAGTCTTATCTTAAAAAAAATTGTAATATCCCTGCTACAGAATACTTTTTTCAGTTTGTTGAAAACATTTCTTGTCTGTCCTATTCTTCCTTTAATCTCTTCTGTGTATTCATTATTTTCGTTAATTATTGTAGCCAGATATTTATATTTTTCAACTTTTTTAATTTGTTCTCCATGCATTGTTATGGTTTCTTGGCGCTTTACGTGCCATATCTGCTACAGAAGTTGGCAATCATCACTGCTATTCTGATCTTAGATGCTGCTGCTCTGAATAGTTCGATTGATGTGCATCCGTACCATTCCCTTAAGTTACTCAACCATGAGATTCTTCTCCTTCCTGCACTTCTCCTGCTCTGGATTTTCCCTTGTATTTATTCTACTATATTCTATAAATGCAATAAATTTACATAATTGTAGATATATATAAACTACCCCTTGATGCGCCGCTGTCAACGCGTCCATTTCTCGTATCAACAAACGCACATACCTACTAGCTAGCAACTGCAATTCGTTTGTGTTAATAAGCGTGTATACAGAGTGTTTGGTCTACTGGGCACACATATACCTACGGCCACCGCGTCGTCGGTGGAGGTCCCTTGAGGTGCCTCTGGGTGCGTGGTCAGCAGAAAGGAGTCCCGAGGCTGGTAGTCGGCTAACTTCATTGTCTTCGGACCAAGTAATTGGATTGTCTTTTGTTTCGGAATGTCTCTAATTAGCCGGATAAAGTCAGGACGTGTGCCGTAAGGAATTGTTACATTTTAACCCCGGAATACTGAAGTAGTTTCACCATATACAAACATTAGAATATTCGGGAATTTTCTTTGTAACTACATATATATTAATTTTTTATACAGAGTGTACCAAAAGTCTTCTTCTTTAAGATCCATCTTCTATCGAAGGTTGGAAATCATCATGGCAATGCGGACCCTGTTGACTGCCGCTCTAAATAGCTCTGCACTACTGCATTCGAACCATCCCTTTAAGTTCTTAAGCCAGGGTATTCTTCTTCTTCCCACATTTCGCTTTCCTTGGATTTTGCCTTGCATAATAAGTTGTAATAATGAGTAGGTACTTTTGGCCTCTCATCACATGCCCTAAGTACCTACTCAAATTTTCGTCTTTTACGATAGTTAATATTATTTCCAATAATAAAACAAGTGAAGAAAAAAAGAGGGTACAAAATGGGCAATAGAGAGATAAAAATACTCTGTTACGCTGATGACACCGTGTTAGTAGCAGAGTGCGAAGACGACCTACAAAGATTATTGCACGAGTTCAACATTAACGCAAAAGAAATGAATATGAAAATATCAGCCCAAAAAACAAAAAGCTTAGTAATTGCCAAAGAACCAATAAGATGCAAATTGGAGTTAAACAATCAAATTATACAACAAGTAATGACTTTCAAATATCTGGGAATTAATCTATCAGCCGACAACAATATCGAAGAAGAGGTAAAAGACCAAATAATTAAAGCCAGTAGAACGGCCGGATGAATAAACGACACAATTTGGAAAAACAAACACCTAAGATTGGAAACAAAGGCCCGAATATATAAGTCAGTTATTAGGCCAGTTATGACTTACACGGCCGAAACAAGACCAGATACAAGCAAAACACGAAGAAATCTGGAAACCAACGAAATGAAGATCTTAAGAAGGATTGCTGGAAAAGGACTACAGGATAGGGTAAGACGTGAGGAAATCAGACGCATATGTGGAGTAGACAATATAAGTACCTGGGTAAAGAACAGAAAAGAAGAGTGGAATGAGCACATAAGCAGGATGTCTGAATCAAGGATAGTAAGAATAGCCAGGGACAAGTCACCGTTAGGCAGGAGAAGTATAGGACGCCCAAGGAAAAGATGGAATGACAACTTAGGGGCAGAATGAAAGGCACCGTTGAAGAAAAACAGGCAGTACTGCCTATATAAAAGAAGAAGAAGAATATTATTTCCGCTTCATTTCCTATCCTCCTAGATACTTCCATGTTTGACATTCTTTGAATCCATGATATTCGTACGATTATTCTGTAACACAAAATTCAAAGTCAGCCAAGCTATTCAGATAGACTTGTTTTAATGTCCACGCTTCCAAGTCATAAAGAAGAGTAGAAAACTCGTAACGCCGAAGCATTCTTAGGCGTAGTTCTAATCTTATATCCCGACAACAAAGAAACTTTTTATGAATATGCACGTGCTATTTCAACACGCGTCTTAATTTCTTTGGTCTACATTTGATGTAAAGCTAGGTCTGGAAAATAACACAGAGAAAACAAAAATAATTATACCGACGAGAAGAAATATATTCCCACAAAACATTATATACATGAAGATGACATTGAAATGGTTGGAAAGTTTACATACCTGGGAGTAGAAATATATGCCGACGGATCAGAAGGTGGAGAAATTCGGAAGAGAATAACGCATGCAAACCAATGGCGGATCTATGGGGAGGGAAAAGGTGAAATTTCCCCCCTAACAAGGTCCAAAAATAAAGAAAATTTTTTTGAAACATAAAAATATATTAGCTGACATGAAACTTAAACCACAGACAGACAAATTCAACCCAATAAACACGCTAGTTAGGAAAATTAAGGGAACTTAATGCATATGAGTTATTATTTATATCTTTTATGTAGTTTGCGTTTGTCTTTTTTATGTCTTTTGGTTGGTATTTCATTGGAAGTTCCTCTCCCCTTAATGCAAATTTTCCGTCCCAAGGCATCCGCCACTGATGGCAAACAGAACCTATTTTGCCGTCTCACATATGTTTCGGTCTAAAAGTGTCAAAGGAAATATAAAGATGAAAATTTATAAATCATTAAGTCAACCAATTCTATGGTAGTGAAGCATGGGTCCTGAAAGAAACATCCAAAAACAACTCGACACATTCGAAAGTGAGGAGAATACTAGGACCTGTGAGGGAAAACGTAATCTTCAGAATTCGATACAACAACGAGCTTTATCAACTGTATAAAGAAACACACCTATCAGACTTCATTAGAATACAAAGATTGCAATGGGCCGGATATGTGATCAGAATGGGAGAGGATAGGCTACCAAAAAGAGCACTCAAGGCTAGAATGCAGGGAAAGAGACCGGTTGGAAAGCCAAGAAAACGCTGGGAAGACGCAGTAAGCAGCGACGCTCAAGCACGTTTAGGAGTCCGTGTATTACGAAGAGCAGCTACAGAACTACAGACAAACAAGGGTGGAGGCAAAAAAAAGAGCAGGCCAAGGCTTAATTTGGGCTGTAATACCGTAGAAGAAGAAGAATGATATCTGTCGTTTTGATCTACTTTACTTTGTCATAGCCTAATCATTAAATATACGTTTATAAGAATTTAAAAAAATAAAGAAATTTTTGAACAAATTTCCTCCCTCTGAATTGATATTACCTCCCTTGTTTAGTAACGAAAATCAGCATCTTGGGAGAAAAACACAAGAAAATATCCACGACACAAAACAAAAAGAACAGCTGAACGACGAAACAAAGACCTGCCAATTACGTCGATAAGACAAAATAAGGTTCAACAGGTCTCTCGTCCCATCTCACTTTTTAAATTTTCAACTTCTATTGAACTTAATAATCTACATTGGAGTTCAGTTATTCGTTTGTTTTCTATTTTGACGCACACATAATGGGGAGGTAGGGATGTCGTACTAATCAATATCCAACTCATCGTTTGGTTCATTATACTGAAGAATTTATTTTAGAAAATTAAGATTCAAAATTAATTGAAGAGTGTGACATACGGGGTCTTCTTCTTTATGTGCCTATCCGTGACGAATGTTGACGGTCATCATGGCAATCTTTATCTTATCTGCAGCAGCGCTGAAGAGCTGCACAGATGTTGTGTTGAACCAGGTTTTGAGGTTCTTTAACCAGGATGTTCTTCTTCTTCTCGGAACTCGCTTTCCAAAGATTTTTCCTTGCAGGATGGTTTATAGGAGGGTATATATATCAGGATTAATTTCGCATAATGTGTTCAAAGTATGCTAACTTTCGAGATTTGATGGTGGTCAGTACCTCTCGGTTCTGCTTCATTCTTCTGAGGGCCTCCTCATTTGTGACCCGATCAGTCCACGGGATTTTAAGAATTCTCCGACATAGCCACATCTCAAATGCTTCCAATTTTCTGCTCATATCTTCGTTTAACGTTCACGATTCAACACCATAAAAAAGGACAGAGAAGACTTAATATTTCAGAATTCTTACTTTTATACCAAGAAAGACAGTCTTGAAGACAGTCCTGGATTAAGAATCTTGAGGCCCATAGGCAATCCAAGCTAGGAGCACCCTTAAGAAACTTTTGTTTTTTCCCTCCAAAACCTCGGAAAACTCCTCCATCTTCGAGCGGTATTCCTTTAATATATTAGTGGACATTTTGTAGATTTATACTTAAATTTGTGTTTCATTTTTTGCTTGAAGACATAAAACAAAGAAATAACCAAGAAACTGTTTATTTTTATAATTTTGCTTAAATTTTGCAATAAAAAATTATATTAGTTTTTTTTTTGTATAGTTATCAATAAACGAACGATTAATTTTAAAGTATAATAATTTTTCTTCTAACAAAAAAGATGAAGGTCGTAAAAAAATATAGTATTCTACTCATATGTAATGGATATTACTCACTCTGATGAATAACGACACTCGCCTTCTACTCGTGCCGTAAACTTTATCACCGTGAGTTATACCCATCATTACATGCTCGTTGAATAATATACTATTACATTATGTAATAAGTATATAAGTATTACATTATGTAATAATTAATAATTATTGATTTTTAGTTTGAGTTTTCAGAGCCTTATAATAATTATTATAAAGCAACTTATCTGAGTTTCATAGAAAAAAAACTACTTAAAATATCTTCAACTTCCAAATTTTCGAGCAGATCATTCTCAATAGCCATAATTGAGGAAAATGCTAGTCTATTTTGTGCCACTGTCGAAAGGCGACAGTTTTTAATAACTTTCATTTTTGAAAATTACTTTTCGCCTGTTGCATTTGTAATCATTAGCGTAAGTTAAACCTTACAAGCTACTGACAAATTTCGAAACTTCGATTCTAATTTTTTCTCATAAATAGCCCAAAAAGACTATGAAGCAGGAATAATTTTTTTTCGCTACAAGTCCTGAAGATGGACTATTTGAACTGCATTAGTTTTTATGTAGTTTTGAAGCACACTATTTCATTTGAATATCACTCAGTTACCGGAGTTACTGACTCGTACGCTGTCAACTGACGGCTCAGCTCAATAATTAGCTTATTGGTAGATTCGTTTCAACCTTTAACTGGTCTCCACGCTCTAGAAAAACTTCATTGGAATTAGCATCATCAAAACTTAGTTTTCTTGCTCGCGTTTGTTTACTATCCTCGGTATATTCAGAGTACCTACTGTAGATAGCAGACCTTCTGCTCGTAGTAAGCAAAATTATCTCTTTGGAATTTTAAGAACTCCAAAAGTCATTTTAGAAGCTGAACTGCAGTTTCAAGTTCAATCTTTTCTCTTTGTAATGATTTACTGACAGCATTGATGAGTTCTAAAATTGTTGTCCAAAACTCATTCATTATGAATGTTTCTGTTTTGACATTTCTATCAACAAACACTTAGCCTCATGAACTGTTTCAGTTTACTGGTTAGGGTCTTCAGCAAGAGTATGAAGAGCAGATTTGAAGGCGTTGTAACCTTTAGACAAAACTCTTGTTGCATCAGCCCTTGCAGTCCATCGAGTGCTGCTTGTTCCCACAAGGTTTAGATGGTGGCAAATGAAATCGCCTAGTTGAGTTTCATTTAAGCATTTGATCGTAGCTTCCCAAAGGTGGGTCGAGGCTGAAAAAAAGTTGTACACGGACTAAACAAATCCAAAATACGATATTGCTCCAAAATCCAAAATACGGGTCCAACGCAACTTTTAGCAGCACTAACACCAACTAAAGCGAGTGTGCGGCACAAAAAATGTAAATTGGAATTTTGTTAATCTTAGATGAATGAGCCTGGAGACCATTGTATTTGCCTGATATGTAGCGAAATATATGGGTAATGAAGTAGAAGGTAGCGAGGGGGCGCTAACTCATTTCTTGCTCTTGCTCTTACTACTGTTCTAAGAAACTGTGCAGACTTATAGGCAGTACTGTTCCTTCTACCAAACGTCATTTATTATCGACTTATTCTCGCAACACAGACTTTCTATGTGAACAAAAGTATGCATTGTAATATAGTTTTAAACGCCCACCATCACTTTTATGGTATTGCGCGATATTTGAATTTTTCAACATAATATGATTTATAATTTTTATTCAAATCTAATTATTATTTTTTCATTTGTGGCCCTGCGAGACCCCTTTTGAGGCCGAGGCCCCTAGGCAACTGCCTACTTTGCCTATTGGTTAATCCGGCACTGCTTGAAGAAGACTCCCATATGATTGAAGGTGGATCTAGCTTTTCCAATGCGCACTCTTATCTCTTGGTTGTTGGTCTAGTCTTCATTTATTATGGTGCCGAGGTAGTTGTAGTGCGTAGATCTTTCTACAGGGCTTTAGTTGCTGTAGAGTTGATGTAAAGTTGATTTTGATATGGGATCTAGAAGTCAATAAAAGAAAAACCGAATACTTTTGCATTGGATGACAACAAAAAGATCTCATATTAGATGACATAACCACGACAAAGCACTGCTACAACATTTCACACGATGGAACATTAGACAAAACCGTAACAAAAAGAAATACGGCAAGTAGAAAAACCATCACAATGTTAAATAGTATTTTATGCGGGGCCAACTTACAGCAAAGAAAATAAAAACAGGGTATATGAGACTATAGGAATATAGATATTTAGAGACTCTAGTGAAAAGTATCACTCTATACAGCTGTAAAGTATGACCACTGAAAGAAAGAACACTGACAATGCTGAGAGCAACGTAAATGGATTTTTACAGAAGAGCTGCAGGAAGATCTAGAATAGAAAGGATTTATCAAAAATGAATAACCATTTTCAATTTCGTTGCAACACGAAACTACAGCCGCATCATTATTCCAGTTCAATCAGAGAGTGCAGCAAGCACCTCTACCGGTTTCGAAACTTATTGGTCTCTCATCAGGAGGCACATATGCTGTTCTCTCTCTGACAAAACTAGAACGAACCCCGGCGTGCAGTCACGGATTGCAACGAACGAAATGGCAGGGATGCCCTAGCGGCAACTGCTAGCAAAAAAACTAAGTTTTCAATCTAATAGCACATAAAACAACACCAGAAAAATGTTGTTCCACATCCTACCAGACTGAAAACAATGGGAACCTTTCCTGGTAACACCTCCGAGGCTTCTACAATTTGCAAGCCATAACGGATGCTGAAACTAAGGAAGATGAGGGAATTTTACAATTTATAATTCACGTCCCATCTGCTCAGCGCGGTAAGGTTCCCATTGTTTTCAGTCTGGTAGGATGTGGAACAACATTATTTTGGTGTTGTTTTATGTGCTATTAGATTGAAGACTTAGTCTTTTGCTAGCACTTGCCGCTAGGGCATCCCTGCCATTTCGTTCGTTGCAATCCGTGACTGCACGCCGGGGTTTGTCCTAGTTTTGTCAGAGAGAGCAGCATTTCTGCCTCCTGATGAGAGACTAATAAGTTTCGAAACCGGTAGAGGTGCTAGCTGCACTCTCTGATTGAACTGGAATAATGATGAGGCTGTAGTTTCGTGTTGCAACGAAATTGAAAATGGTTATTCATTTTTTATTTACATGTTTATTCTGATTGGAGTACGAAGGAAACCATTCTCTTTGGATCTTTACCGCGCTGAGCAGATGGGACGTGAATTATAAATTGTAAATTACCTCATCTTTCTTAGTCTCAGCATCCTTTATGGCTTGCAAATTGTAGAAGCCTCGGAGGTGTTACCAGGAAAGGTTCCCATTGTTCTCAGTCTGGTAGGATGTGGAACAACATTTTTTTGGTGTTGTTTTATGTGCTATTAGATTGAAGACTTAGTCTTTTGCTAGCAGTTGCCGCTAGGGCATCCCTGCCATTTCGTTCGTTGCAATCCGTGACTGCACGCCGGGGCTTGCCTTGAAAGAGCTACCCGTTACAAATGGCGCCCGAGCATTCTTTTTCTTCTTCTTCTTCTTTTATTAGGACTATGTCCTGTTTATTCTGTTACAGTCTCTGCTGCGATCCGGAGCTCCAGCTCCCGTACCATCGTTTTTTGGGTCTTCCCATGGGTCGCTTCGTGTTGAGCTTCTGTGTCTTCGCCCATTTCGCCATACGTTCAGGGTCCATCCGATCTACGTGGTCTCTCCACATGCTCTTGTCGTGCTCTTGTCCATCTCACTACGTCTTGAACGCTTAGCTCTCTATATGTGTCTTAGTTTCGTATTCTATCTCTGAGTGTGACACCTCTTATGGGTCTTAGAGTTTTCATCTCTGTTGTTCTCATTATTTGTTTGGTATTTGTTGTCTCGGCCCTTGTCTCAGCTGCGTATGGGAGTACAGGTCTAACACATGTCTTATAAATGCGGACTTTCCTTTCGGTGCTCATGACTCATATATTTATTCCGCCAGATTTTATCCCTCAGGAAACCAGATATTTTCGCTGCTTTCGTTGCCTGCTGCTTTGTTTGTTGCCACAGATTCCTGTCTCTAGAACAAAGAACTGGGAGAAAGAAATATAGAAGAGGGCCTATAGAACATGGAACAACCGGATGAAGTGGCAAGTGAAAGTCGGAAAACGGTAAAACATTATAAACTGACATGTAGGTAATAGTAGTAGGTTGACTGTTATTTGCCAAATCAATTTTTGCATATTTCTTTTGCATATTTTTCCAAAACTGCTGCATTACTGTAACCGTTACGTATAATGTTGTAAGTTTGCCATATTCCTCAAATATGTTCAATGGGATTGAATTTACAATGGAAGAGGACAGTCTTATCACATTATGTCCAAAACTATGTATAATCTCGTCTACTATAAATATTTTTGGTTTTTCATTTCTTTGGACTAATTG
Source organism: Diabrotica virgifera virgifera (assembly GCF_917563875.1). Lineage (NCBI taxonomy): Eukaryota > Metazoa > Arthropoda > Insecta > Coleoptera > Chrysomelidae > Diabrotica > Diabrotica virgifera. The sequence goes on from NC_065445.1 coordinate 7,735,967, forward strand.
CAGTAATGCTGACTGAGAAGATGAAATATTTTTATTCGTTATCTATTCTTTTATTTTATGTTGGTACTCTCCAGGAAGTTGTTGGTTGCCTATTTAAAATTTCCGAATTTTAAAATTTCCGAGGCATTATCCAAAACTATAACAGACGGTTCGTGTAAACTTGGAAGCAGTTCTTCTTTCAATCTCATGCAATAACTCTTTCCCCCAGTATCGGCATGTTTTATGGATTTTAGACTCTCGTCTTGCCAAATCCGTTTTATTACACCTAAATCAAGAATTCACGTTTCGTCCAAAAGAACAAATGAAGAGTGTTTTGTTTTAATTATTATAATTTCTTAAAAACGCGATTCTTTTGTAAACGACACTAACTCTTTAACACAAGGTTTTTCTATTGTCTTCTATTTTGAACCTAGACGAAATCTGTGTGAAAACTCTCCAGAAACTTCCCTGAAAATTTCGAACTTATTTCGTACGTCTTTTAATTTTTTAGCACCCTCTATACCTAAAGAAACATGTTCTTTCTTTTAACGCATTTGACTAAGATTTTCTTTTTTTCTGAGACCAATCGTAAAAATATTGGACCAAAATACGCCTAGCTTCGCAAGCAGCGCGAGTCCAAGCTGCTACGCGTTAAAAGACGAGTCCACAATGGCCTTGTCAGATACAGAATCGGCAACCAGTAGCGGCAAGCAGCTTATTGTCCCATCGCCTTCACCAGAAAATACCTACTATTGCCAATATTGTTGTTCTTTTCCGACACAACGTTACCGCCCCACGACAAAATCTACGGAAGAGAGAAATTCTACTTTTTTTCTATCTAACTACACTGTTAAATAAAGTCTTTTAATAATGAAAACGTTTGTAACTGAACTCTCAAAACTGGTTTAAAAAATCAATTTTTATTTATAACGTGACATCTATATATGAGAAAATCCATAAATTACTTCTTAGAGAAGAGGGAGGGGAGACTTTGCTTTTTACGATGGTATACATATTTTTTAGTAGTTTCTACCATACTTTCTCCATGTGTTGTATAGTTTTTTAACTTATTGTGTATTTTTCTGTAGTAGTTCTAGACAAAACATTTATTGCTTTTCTTGTTTATTACTGTATGTAGTATTCGCTCCACAATATCTTCTATTGCTTCTAATGCTTTTATTGCTTCTATTGCACATGTTTCGTCTATTGCTTATATTGCCTCTATTGCTTCTATTCTATTGCTTCTATTGCTTATATTGCTTCTATTGCTGTTATTGCTTCTATTGCTTCTATTGCTTCCATTGCTTCTATTGTTTCTATTGTTTCAATTGCTTCTATTGCTTCTATTGCTTCTATTGTTTCTATTGCTTCTATCACTTCTCTTGATTTTATTACTTCTATTGCTTCTATCGCTTCTGTTCCATCTGTTGCTTCCATCGCTTCTGTTGCTTCTATTACTTTTATTGATTCCGCTGCTTCTATTATTTCTCTTACTTCTTTTACTTCTATTGCTTTTATAATTTCTATTGCTTCTACAGTTGAACCCACTTATTGTTGGTGAAATAACCCCGTGAAATTAGAAATGTTGAATTATACTGACTAGCACCTAGAAAGGTACTGGTCTAGTGGGACTGAAATTAAGAAACGAATTGGACAAGGTAAGCAAGTGACAAAACAACTAAATTGCGTACCTTCTTTGGAACATAAAAATTAGACAATATACAAAAAACAGAATCTACAAGGCCATAGTCGAAATCATCGTAACTTATTGAGCTAAGGCCTGGCAAATGACAGAATGTTTAAAGATAAAGCTACTGTCAAGGAAAATGGGGTTTTGAAGACGTTGTTAGAGCCAAACACTTCACTACAAAATAAGAACTGACAAGATACGGAAAAGAATGGGTACCTATTGAAAGAACAATAATTGAGAACATTGAAGTCAAGAGTTTGAGATGGTATGGACATGTGAGATCTATGAATAAAGACAGATGGCCAAAGAAAATCATAGAGACCAATGATGAAAATAAATGGAGAAAACCCGAGAAGACAGAATGACAGGAGGGCATTAGAGAAGCCATAACAGAAAGGCATCAACATGATGAAACAGGTGGAAACTAACATGTAAGAAACAACTATAACGTAAATAATAATCGCAACATATAAAATAAAAGAATACGTCTTTATTGAAAACTTTTAACAGTGTAAGTGAAAACAACGCGATAATGAGACAACAGCAGAAAATATCTGAACTGCTACGAAGTTGTCTTCACCAGAGAATTTTCAGAATAATTGGTGCATCAATTATAATCACGTGTTTAATAGGTGGACACGTTTTAGAACATGTGATCAAACGTAAACAAATTTTTTTTCGCGAAAGTCCAAGTGACATATATATTATTAAAACTGTTTGAGTTATTTCCGAATGGCATATATTTCAGCAATATCTGATAGCTAATAGTTGCTAATAGTTCAGAGTATCTAACAGTTCATGATGAAGAAATTAAAATTGGTACATATAGAAATTGCGAGAGGTAGTCCAAGTAATGAAGCTTAAAATAGTACAAAACCTCGCAATTTTTGCAGAATGGATCGATTTGCTTGAAAAAAATGAGAATAAGTAGTGGATAGTCCAAGGATCAAAATCTATATCATGCCGAAAGGCGCTTTTACCATGGGTAAAAGTTGGTAAGAACATTCATTCTAAGCAAAAAACGTTCTATACATTTTTTTGCTAAAATTGATAGTTTTCGATTTATTCGCTATCGAATGTGTTAGTTTTATATCGAAAAAATCAATGTTTTTAATAAGTTTTCTGCTAATAACTTCAAGAGTACCCATTTTTTTTCAGCGAAAAAGTGATCGCAAGCAACCCCCTAATCACCACCCTAATTAAAATTAGTCATTAACCTTATTTGGTATTTTTTATTTATGTATTGTTAATACATAATAGGTTCTAGAAGTTTGACCGGCTGAGAATGATTATTTTTTAAAAAAATGGAGTTAAAAGCGAATAACGAATTTTTGTAGTTTGAAACAAAATGTTCTTTTCTTCAGAACAGCAAGATTAGCATCAGAGATACGAAAAAATATTTAAATATGAAATTGTAGCTTATTTAATTTCCAAAAACTCGGTTTGCAAAAATTTTTTCTACGGCAAAAATTTAGTGAGCTATTGACAATTAAAACTTGTAATAACATGCAAAAACCACCATTACCAATCCTTTCAAAGTCACCTCCTTTTGCGACTGAGGATTTTAAAAAGATTTAATATTAACAGGCTTATAGCCTGTTAATATTAAATATAGCCTGTAGGCTTAAAAGCCTACAAAATTATTTTTTAGCAAACTTTCTAAGATAAAAAATAGAAAAGTTACGGTTAAAAAATCAATATATTTTTTTGAAAAAAAAAAGGAGAAATCCAATTGGAAGCATAATAATGTAAGTTAGCGGTGCTTTTAGTCATTGGCCTTATTTATTCTTATTTATTTATATATTATTAACAGATTGTAGAAGTTTGACTGGCTTAGAATAATTTTAAAAACTGGAGATAAAAGCAAATAACGAATTTTTGTGGTTTGGTAAAAAATGCCATTTTCTTCAGAATAGAAAAAGTAGCATCAGAGATACCAAAAAATGTTTAAATATGAAATTGTAGCTTATTTAATTCCCAAGAACTCGGTTTGCAAAAATTTTTTCTACGGCAAAAATTTAGTGAGCTATTGACAATTAAAACTTGTAATAACATGCAAAAACCACCATTACCAATCCTTTCAAAGTCACCTCTTTTTGCGACTGAGGATTTTGAAAAGATTTAATATTAATAGGCTTATAGATCTTGTAAAACGCTACAAAATTATTTTTTAGCAAACTTTCTAAGATAAAAAATAAAAAAGTTACGGTTAAAAAAACAATATATTTTTTTGAAAAAAAAAGGAGAAATCCAATTGGAAGCATAATAATATAAGTTAGCGGTGCTTTTAGTCATTGGCCTTATTTATTCTTATTTATTTATGTATTATTAACAGATTCTAGAAGTTTGACTGGCTTAAAATAATTAGTTTTTATAAACTGGAGTTAAAAGCAAATAACGAATTTTTGTTGTTTGGTAAAAAATGCCATTTTCTTCAGAATAGAAAGATTAGCATCCGAGATACGAAAAAATGTTTCAATATAAAATTGTAGGTTATTTAATTCCCAAGAACTTGGTTTGAAAAAAAAATTAAGGAAAAAATTAAGTGAATCGTAAATGAGTATGTATATCGAAAAACATTGATTTTTTTCTAAACAAAACTAACAATTTTAACTATTTATAATGGGAAATAAGCCACAATATTATTAAAAAATGATTTTTATTAACGTTTCGACGACCCATAAAAAATCATTTCATCAAGCAGCCCACTCCAAACAAGGGATACCTTCTGCTTCCATGATGTATCTATAATGGATATAATCCATTATAATCCAAAATATATATAATGGATATCTATAGTCACTCTAATGGTATGTGGATTATCATGCAAGAAAATTAAATTTAAAAACCTATACTCGACCACAGGAAAATTGTTCCTTCCCACCAATTTGGATTTCGCAATAAACATTCAACAATAGACCAAATTCATCGAATAACAGATATTATAGAGAGATCTCTGGAGGAGAATAAAATATGCTCAGCTATTTTTCTAGACATAGCAAAAGCATTTGACAAAGTGTGGCACAAAGGCTTGTTACTAAAATTAAAAAGATATCTTCCCATCCAATTTGTACATCTAATACAATCATATTTGGAAGATAGAACTTTTAGAGTTAAACAGGAAGGCGAATATTCAGAATTACGGCCAATTAAAGCAGGAATCCCACAGGGCAGTGTTCTGGGACCCATACTATATTTATTATATGTATACTTGTGACATACCTGTTACAGAAAATATTAAACTGGCAACATTTGCAGACGACACTGCAATACTAGCAGTCGGTGAAACATTCGAAGAAACAACTAGACACCTGCAAAATGCAGTAAACAAAATAAACGCCTGGAATAATAAATGGCGCATAAAAATCAATGAAGGGAAATCTGCCCATATCGATTTCACCTACAAAAAAATAAATGGTCACCCAGTTAGAATAAACAATAAAATCGTTCCGTACAAGAAAACAGTTAAATATCTAGGGCTACATTTGGATAGCAAATTAAAGTGACAGGAACATATCAGAAAGAAAACCGAAGAACTAAAACTGAAGTACAAGAAGTTATATTGGTTATTAGGTAGAAGCTCACAACTTACAATCAAAAACAAAGTATTAGTTTACAAACAAATGCTCCAACCAGTATGGTCCTATGGTCTACAACAGTTATGGGGCTGTACTAGTGAGAGTAACTATGCTTGCCTTCAAAGAGTCCAAAACCGAATACTAAGAAACATAGTCAACGCTCCATGGTATACCCGCAATAAAGACCTACATCGGGAACTTCGTATAGCAACAATCAAAGAAGAAATAAAGAAGATTGCCAAAGGTCACGAAAAACGACTCCACAACCATACAAACAGGGAAGTGTTAGAACTTTTAGATAATCAAAACCTAGTCCGCAGGCTCAAACGCACCAAACCTTTTGAACTTGTGTGATAGTGATAAATCTATAAAAATGTCAGTGTCAGTTTAAATTCGGACAGTGAACCTAGCCACAACAGTGATGTGTGCAACAATAATTATTAAATTCTAAGGTGAACCGTTGGGAATACCTAGGAGAGTACAGTAGTAGATTAAGTTAAATGTAAAATGCTGGTTAGTCTTAAGATTAAGTGCATTGTTTATTTAATAAATAAAAAAAAGGAAAAAATTAAGTAAATGAGCATGTATATCGAAAAACATTGATTTTTTTCTAAACAAAACTAACAATTTTAACTATTTATAATGGGAAATAAGCCACAATATTAGTAAAAAATGATTTTTATTAACGTTTCGACGACCCATAAAAAATCATTTCATCAAGCAGCCCACTCCAAACAAGGGATACCTTCTGCTTCAATGATGTATCTATAATGGATATAATCCATTATAATCCAAAATATATATAATGGATAGCTATAGTCACTCTAATGGTATGTGGAGGCCCATTATCATGCAAGAAATTTAAATTTTCTCCTGTTGCACCTCTCCTGAGTCTAACTACAAGTTATCAAGGTAGCAAAATAGCAATAATCTTTCCCCGTTGTAAGTTCTATAATCCCACATAAGGCATATTCTCGGTTTTGGACGCAAAAGTTAGTTTATTTATTTTCGTTCAATTTGCAACTCAGCAAATAACCTAAACTGTACCGAACTGTACTATCTGATTGTCTTATGGACTTGTTTATTTTCAATAAAAACCTTTATTCTTCGCAACAATAACAATTTTTTTTTAAAGAAATAAATATTACTTTGAAATACGTGGTGATTCCATATAAGTTTGGTTCACATGAGTGCCTTAAAGATGTACTTTTTAACACGTATATCATACAATTTTTTCTACGAACGTTATAAATTTATAAAATACAATATTTTTGTTAATTGCTGAAACCATGAAACCTATGACCCGTAAAAGGTAGAACTGGTTGTCTGCACTCGAGGGGAATGTTTAAAAATTCTTAGCGAAAATATTATACCGTTACATAAACTTGTTATTTCTACAAACGTGTTAAAAATGCAATAATACAGTTTAAATTAAATTTTAAAAAACCTTTTAAACGACCTTTTTCAAGTTGTACTATTAATATTAATGTTAATAAATGAAATATAAATATTTTGACGTTTCACAATTTGACTAGTGCTAAAAATTGCATTTTTAACACGGTTGTAGAAAAATAAATTTAAAATCGAATGAATCGATTTGAAATGAGAAATAACTAGAGATTCGTTAACTTAAAGACAAAATAATCCTTACGGAGCAGCAGCATCCGGCGCCTTCGCCTCGACGTTCTCCTCTAAGCGCGTCGACGCCGACGCCTTATAGCACCGTCGGCGTCGTTTCTCATCGTGTCATCGTGACGCGTCGTGCGTCCGTTGTTTTAGAGCTGATTGGACGCCCACCGACCGCTACAATCGATACTGGCCTTTAACCAATCACGTGACGGTGGTGGTTCCCCTCTCGCGTCCCTCGCTCTACCGCTCACGGCGTACTATCGCGACTGCCTTCTTTTGTCTTTGCCAACCCGATGAAACAATGGAGGAGCGATCGGCCGACACTACACACTTCATCGGATACTTCTTCTTCTTGGGTTGTACTCTCTTGGTCCTTGTAGTCGCTGCGTGGCGGGTGTGAGGACAAACTTGAGACAGACACGTGGTGGCCGTGTATATTACTGTTGTTTTTGTGAATCTAAATATTTTTTAGAGTAAAAATTGGTGGTAAAAGATGTTTAAAATGTTCGTCTGGTGGACAATCTTGAAACTGCCCAAAATAATTTTTACTGCCAGACCGTGTCCCATCATTATGTATACCAGGTTCACAATTATAGTGCCTAGACTTATGCATAATTGTGGTATAAGCGGTAAACCAAGCAATAAAAACAGCGAGGGTTTAAGAAGCTTTGAACTTTTAAAATAAAAATCCACAAGGAAGAATATCCTGTAGCTGGCTGTATACCATTAATTACAAGTAAAATTTAATAAAAAATTTTGGTCTTGGTAAAAGGTATATTAGTTTAAAAAGCCCTATAGGGCTACAAACATCGAACAAAACGTTTTCGCTCTAAAAAGAGCATCATCAGTGTTGCAAGAACATGGTGAGCCAACCAAAAAAATACGAAGGTCAAAGCCTTTCAAAAATGGACTAAAGTCACATCAAAATGCTAACATAGCAAATTCCAAAGGATGGATATAATTCCTAAGGATACGGCCCTAGGATAATATATGAATCCCACACGTGGTAAGTGGGTCAAAGGTAACAAATTAGGTGGTCATTATGTTACAAGAGGTGACAGGCAACAGTGTTACAGTTGCCTGTCACCTCTTGTAACATAATGACCTAATTTGTTACCTTTGACCCACTTACCACGTGTGGGAGTCATATGTTATCCTAGGGCCGTATGCTTAGGAATTATATCCATCCTTTGGAATTTGCTATGTTAGCATTTTGATGTGACTTTTAGTCCATTTTTTTAAAGGCTTTGACCTTCGTATTTTTTGGTTGGCTCACCATGTTCTTGCAACACTGATGATGCTCTTTTTAGAGCGAAAACGTTTTGTTCGATGTTTGGAGCCCTATAGGGCTTTTTAAAATAATATACCTTTTACCAAGACCAAAATTTTTTATTAAATTTTACTTTTAAAATAAAAGTCCAAAGGCCGTACCAGTTTTATACGAGATATCCCTTCTTCTTCTTTTTGTGCCGTGCTTGTTTTCAAGCGTTGTCTATCGTCGTATTAACCTTCGGATGACCAAGGGGGTAAATTTGGACCCCAGCGTATGTTTTTCTTTAATAGATAAATTCAAAAGTATTTTCAATTTTTAACTCATTATTTTTTTATTTGACTTTAATATCATTCTAGATATCCTTATATTTTGAAATAAAAAAAATTCCCTATATTTTACGAATAAAAAATATATTCTGAAGTTGATGTTTAGTAAAATACCGTCTCTTATGTGTAATTCCAAGTAGTTTTACGCTAATGACGTCGACTTTGCAAAGTAACAAGACACTTACTCAACATACACACTACACATGACACTAATACTCATGTTGTGACTGTCTGAATGACATAAAGTCCATGCCATAAAAAAACTTCATTTTTTTGTTAATTGTCATTTTTGACATTTTTGACCTGGGATAATTTTCCCCCCTTGGTCATCCGTGTAAACAAAAAAGGTTAGTCATCGGAAGGTTAAAAAGAGATAAGAAGCAGCAATAAAACTACAGAGGTAGAAACTTTTTAAATACTATTCTAAAACGTACAGTTAAAATTTTATAAAAACTAATTAATCCGAGTAAAAGTTTAGCAGATGAACAACAGGGCTTTCATACTGGAAGATCGTGTACATATGCAGCATTGGTCATAAAGCAAATTACTAAGAAATCACTACAGTATAATAGACCAGCATTTCTATGTCTGATTGACTTGAAGAAAGCATTTGACAGAGTAAGGCTCAAAGATGTATTCCATCTTTTGTATAATAGAGAAGTTTCTCTAAATATTATAAAACTATTAAAAATATCTATCAAAACAACAAAATGGAGGTCAGAATGGATAGACATCTTACAGAGCCTATAGATATAGGCAGCAGAATAAGATAGGTGGATTCATTGAGCCCTATGCTCTTCAATTTAATCATGTATGAAATAGGATGAGAGGATATAGGATGAGAAACAAAGAAGTAAAAATACTCTGTTACGCAGACGGCGCAAGATTGATAGTCCAAAATAAAGATAGTCTACAAAGACTATTCCACAGATTTAACATATGTCAATTTATTATGTCAATCTCATCTCAGAAAACTAGAGCAATAGTAATCAACAAAGAACCAATCAGATGTAAAGTAGAAATTGATGATGTCAGGTAAGTATTGAACAAGTGATGGAAATAAAATACCTTGAATTACGCTGTGGAGACCTGGAAAAGAAAGTGAGAGATCAAGTACATAAAGCAATGAGATTGGATGCCTTAATAACACTAAATGGTGAAAACGACATAGTAACACTGAGATGTAGTCAAGAATTTATAAAGCCAGTGTAAGACCAAAAATGACATAATATATGTCAGAAACAAGACCCGACACAGTCACAGCACAAAGACTACTGGAAACGGCAGAGATGAGAGTACTAGGAAGAATGACAGGAAATACGCTGAGAGATCGAAAAATGAGTGAAGACGTTAGAAGAAAATGTAACATACAGTGTATAAACGAATGTACAATAAATAGAAAAAGACGAGTGGAATGAGCACATAAGCAGAATGGTAGATGGTCAAAATGGCAAGAAATAAATCAGCAATCAGCAGAATTGCTTGTAAAGAGGAAGAAAAAGAGAAAGAAAATAAAGTTAATGTTGTATTATTTTGATAAATTGTACAAAACTAAGGCAAAAATTTATTAATATTAACAGTTTTGTTTGCTTTCAACTATCCTGTTTTATCTTTGCTCTCAAATATATAGGGTATAATTTCCAATAAATATAATAATTGAACGATAAAGCTAACATTTTAAAATTCAAGAAGATATAATTTATGTACCTACAGGTACACAAATACGACAAAAACATGAAAATCCAACTGGTTCTTATTTTTACTGATCGATAAAAAATCAATTTAAACGTATAATCATTGAGCTCTACATATAATTTTCATTGCCTTTGAAAGCAAATAACACGACAGATACACACAAGGGAAACAAAAAAACATGGAATTAAAGTCCAACCAATATAGGTATATTTGTACTCTGCAATTTATTACAAAAGACAGGAGTGACTATTAATAAAACCACTACTTAAGTACAATAATTCTCTACTATTCTCTCCTCGTATAATATTTCTAACTAAAAACCACCAGTCCAAAGGGCATAATTCATAGTTACAAAACTGCATTTACCGAAAACACCCAATTACGTCATTATTTGTCGCTTTTCCATCCTGTATTTACTTCAATAATGGATGTTATTTGTCATAGGCGGCGCCTTTTAAAGGATATACCTGTGATTGTGATTGTAAGTATTAGTCAGTTTTATTAATCTACCTCCATCGTGGAAACATTTTACTTAAATGAATCTGCGTATTTTTAAAATTTATATCGTCAGTTTAGGGGTGAGCCAGCATATACAGGATGGGCGGGCAAAAACGAAGCAGAGTCATTATCAGGAGCTACAATTTTTTTTTGAAAACCCCTGTTGAGCTGCCCCCTCCTTCACTTGCAGAATTTAAAAACAAATAGTGCTGATTTACGAGCTATTTATGAGCTTTCATATCCTACTCATATCATTTTTTATTACCTACTTACTATCTCCAACTTCCTGAAATTCTTCTATTAACTTCAAATCATGCTTCCTACTGTCGTATTTATCTTGATGTCGTTGATTAAATTGCTGAACTGCCATATTGGCACATTTATTGCTCATAAAATTATAGCGAAACTCTATTAATTTACCCTTTCCGAAATGGAATAAACTATGGCGATAAATTTTCAAAGATTACAAATTAATGCTTACAACTGATATTCAGAGATTTTTTTAATTTCATGTTCATCATCATCAATGGTGTTACAACTCTTCGTGAGTCTTTGCTGCGTTTACTATTGCTTTCCATGTTTGTCGGTCCTGTGCCACTAATTCCCATTTTCTTACTCCCATTTTCTCCAGATCGTCTTTGACTGCATCTTTCCACCTTTTTCTAGGCCGTTCTACAGACCTTATTCCACCTGGCCTTTCCCAGAACACATTGTTTTATAAGGCGATTATGGTTACTGCGTATCATATGCCCTGCCCATCTAAGTATTTATATTCATCTTTATATACATATATGACTAGATTTTCCTTTCCGAAAATAGAGACTCTAACTCGTTATTGTATGTATCTGCGCCTCCATTCGTTTGACACGCTGTCTCTTTTATTTACTTCTCTTTTTGTTAGCGTAATTTCATGTTGTTTATGTGTTTGTATAATAGCATTTTAGTAAGTGTGACAAATGGGGCAAAAAATTAAAAAATACAAAAATTAAACTCTAAGCCATTAGCGTACTAAATCAACTAAATAAGCCGTCTGACTCTAAGCAGTCTAGCATCAACTAAGTCTTTTTAAATAAATAAATAAACAAATAAATAAGTATTGGACCGAATTTAAAGATTTAAAGACTTATGCACAAGGAATTGCAAGCACTGGCGAAGCGTCCATGTAACCACTGTTACCATTGGTAACAGTTAAAAATCTTACAAATAAATATTTTATAACGATGAATAATTCTATTTACCAATATTTTTACCAATAGAAATATATTATTATATTATGTGGTAATAGTACCTAACTCAGTAAATAGCCAACTACTCGTAGACACGAAAATATTGGCGAGTTTATGTGACTCCGTTGCACTTTATTACACTCTGTTACCAGACTCATTTCTGGTGACAATGGTTATATACGCACGCTGGCGCTCGGGACCGGCTAGTGACTGAAAATTTTGAAGAAGCGACGGCATAAGCGCGCTGTGTATCAGTAGAGCTGTTACCAAATTTAAAATTGGTGACAGTACCTATAAAAAGTGTGCGTGCAGTTAACCATAGATGAGTGTCGCTTCTTAATCGATCAACTACTTGAAAAGTAATTCTACTTGTATAATTTTGAAGAAAAAAATGAGATTATTAAAAATGAAAGACCTATTTTAAACAATTTAAAAAAGGAATCAACAAAAGTAGTTCGATATTTTAAATTTAGTTGGTACAGTGAAAATCCTTTATTATTATCGTTGCAAGAAAAATATACTGTATTGTTGGCCATGTCTTCTGGTTTCTACAGAAAAATGGGTGGACCAGGTTCACGATTTAAATAGTGTTAGATTTTTAAAAAGGAGACATGAAATTTCTCCGTTACCTACATGTAAGATGTATACCCAATTTGATTCAGTTTGGCAAAACAAAAATCAAAAGTTCTTTTAACCAAGCTTTTAAAGCAAATATTACTAAACATAATGAGTTTGTTCAAAAATAGATAGGTATATCCTTAGCACACTTATAATTTATAATAGATACTGTATGTTTTTTGGCCAAACAATTTCGTGGTCATTTTGAGTGCGACGACTCTGACAATCGTGGCAATTACGGGGAATTGTTAACATTAATTGCCAAAAAAGATCAAAAATTTTGTCAACATCTAGAAACATCTGTTTCGAGAGTTTTAAGTCATATACAAAATGATATTATTGAAGCTACACTCACCGGCACAAAATTCCGCCACCCAAAATTTTTGATTAAGGTTGACAATTTATAACTTCATTATTTGTGCTCCGATTTTAAAGACTCTTGCACCAGTTTGTAGGTACATATATTCATATTGTTTGGTATTATTCCGGTAACAAAAATTTTGGCTTGCATGTCATTGTACAGGGGTGAAAGGAAACGTTGTATTTTCTCCTAATTTTAAAAAATTCTGTGGAAAAATGGAATAGCTGATTTTGTTTCATAGTCCTGTCATATTTTCCCGGAGGCATCACCAACATTTTGTTTTTTGAATTATCCGAATATCTTTATTCTTGTAAGAGCTGTACCATTTTTTGTAAATAAAAACACTGATTGACTCATACAATTGAGGTTGGATTGATAAGATTAGAATGGCCCGCATGAAGCCCAGATCTCAATCATATTGAGCATTTATGGGATGAATAAAAAAAGCTATTTGCCGTCATCCTAGGCCTCCAGAAAAGTTGGTACATTTATGGCCCTAGTAGAGGAATATCGGGCTATTCCCCAGGCAAGGAAAACACATCTTTATTAGATGCTAAACAGATTGCGAGCAGTCGTTGCTGCAAGAGGTGGACATAACCGCTATTGAATTGTTTTGTTGTTAAATTTGTTTTGTTTTGTTAATTTTAGTGCGTTTGATATTTTTAATTAAATAAACCTTCAAAGCAGTGTTTTTAATTAGAGCTCTTACAAGAAAGAAAATATTCAGATAATTCAAAAAAACAAGACCTTAGTGATACCTCCAGGATAATACAAAAGGAGTATGAAACAAAATCAGCTTCCCAATTTTTCCACAGAATTTTTTAAAGTTAGGAGAAAAAACAACGCTTACATTCACTCCCGTATAATGACATCTAAGCAAGAAATTTTTGTTACCGGAATAATAGCAATTGATATAAATACATGTACCTACAAACTCGTGCAAGAATCTTGAAAATTGAAGTACAAATAATAAAGTTATAGATTGTCAAACTTAACCAAAAATTTTGGGTGGCGGAATTTTGTGCCGGTGAGTGTATATATACATACATTTAGCCATATCTTCATTTTTTTAAATACGATTTTTTGCATCTGGTTTTGGTAACACTTCAGAAAAAGTCACGCGTCGCCACTGATTGCAAGGGCTTTAAAACGTATCTTATTTGACCCCATTCCCATTAAAAATCGTTGGGGTTACCCTGGATTAAGCGTGTACGTAAAATAATCGAAAATACCGAAAAAATGTAACCCCCTTTAATCAAAACTTGACCTGTCGCTAGATTTTTCAAAAATGTCGTAGAATAATTTTGGTTTTGAGAAAAACCATTCTTTTGACGACGATTCGACAAGATCTCACTTGCCATTGTCAAGTCAGGTATAGTAATGGTTATTGATGATGCTTGAAGTAAACCATATGTTAGTAGAGGTCTGACTATGGATTTACAGATTTTGATCTTGGAACTTCTTGTAAGATTTTTTGATTTTATAAGCTTATCCAGTGCGAATAGACAGCGATTTGCTGATTGGATTCTGTTTTTTATTTCTTCAGTAACATCGTTATCACTGATTACGGCCATCAGACACTTAAAACGTTGTACTCTTTCGAAATTGAAGGTGTTCATCGTCACATTTTGTCCTATCCTGTCTCTTCGTGTCGTTCTATTTATACACATATATTTCGTCTCCTCTTCATTAATCCTTAGCCCTACTTCGCTTGTTGCTCCTTCCACCTTGTTGAAAATGGCTTTTGTGGATAGGATGGAGTCTCCAACGAGATCAATGTCATCTGCGTAAGCTAGTAATAACTTGGGACCTTGAACCGATAGCAGTTCTGTTTTTATTTCGGCCGACCTCATGGCCTTCTCTAATACAAGGTTAAAAAGTAGTGGAGATAACGCATCACCCTGTTTGAGTCCACTGTTGATTTCAAAGCTGTCAGTTTATTATTTACACGTACTTTTAATATTCCACCCTCCATACAGGCTTTAGTCATCCGAATGAGTTTCTTTGGTATTGAGAACTCCGCCATGGCATTTCATACTTGGCTTCTTTCTATATCATATGCCTGTCGAAAATCTATCAAGAGATTGTGCATGGGTCTGTTGTACTCCCATCCCTTTTCTAGAAGCTGTCTCACCGTGGATAGTTGATCTATTGTAGATATGTTTGCCCTAAAACCGGCTTGGTATTCTCCTAGGATATTTCATCATAGGGGGTTAGTCTACTAAGAATGATGTTTGAGAGGATTTTATATGCCGTGTTTAGGAGTGAAATTCCTCTATAATTCCATTTTGTTTTGTCCCCTTTTTTATGGATGGGCACTATGATGTTTTCCTTCCATCTTGCTGGTACCCTTTCTTCTAACCATTTTTGTGTTATTAACTGGTGGATTTGGCGATGTAGTGCGTCTCCACCATATTTCAGAAGTTCTGCTGGTATATCGTCCGTACCCGGCGCTTTGTGATTTTTCAGCTTATTTAAGGACCTTTGGATTTCTTCAAAAGAGGGATTTTCGACGGGCATGTTCGCTGTGATATAGATCTCTTCTTTGTGCTGCTCTTCCTGTATGATGTTTAGAAGGTCCCTGAAATACCCTTTCCATTCTTCTGTTAGTTCTTTATCGTCGATTATCATATGACCTTGATTTTCTCTCAGTGTATGGATAGAATTGGTTCCATGTCTTTTTTCTCAGAGGAAATTGCTTTATAGAATTCTCTGGAGCCTGGTTTAGGTCGGTCTCTCTCCATAGCTTCATATTTTTGTTGTTCGTAGTTTCTTTTCTTTGTGCGTATCATTTTTCTTGTTTCTCTTCGGCAGTCGTCGTATTCCTTTTTACTTTTGTCTGTTTGTAGTTGTATCCATGTCTTCCTTACTGTTTGTCTTTTTTCCAGCTCTTTGCGACATTCCTCGTCATACCATTTTTTTGCCCTCTTCTGCCTACTCCTTCCAAATATCTTGTCGGCTGTCTTGGTTATTATTTCGGCAGTCGTTTCCCACAGCTCTTCATATTTTACATATTTTATAGAAGTAAATTTATTTTGTTTGTTATTTGAATATCTTTTCATTTAAATTAAACTTGCATTTTACTGAGTCTAGTGTCTAATGTAGCTACTCGACACAATATGATGACCTTTTTTTCTGGTGTATTTTTCTTAAAATAAGTCTTTAATGCTGTCTCTTCTGCTTTTCTTGTGCATACATATGCCGTTCCATCCATCCGCCCAATGGCCCTACAAACCAAACCGGGCCATGGCCTCCTTCAACAAGCTTCTTCAGTCATTTCGATTTACTGCTGTTCTTTTTAATGAGGAAAACATTGGAATACTAGTCAAACTTTTCAATGATGCTTATTCAACAGGTGATATCCCTGAAGATTGGTTAAATTCCGAATTCATAACCCTACCAAAAAAAACAACGTCCGAAAAACTGTAGCGATTATATAATGATAAGCCTTATGAGCCACACTTGGAAAATCTTTCTACGTATGATCCACAGTAGAATCAGAGATAAATGTGAAGAAGACCAGGATGAAACACAATTTGGCTTCAGAAATGGACTGGGAACAAGGGACGCACTCTTTGCACTAAATGTATTATTGCAGAAATGCCTAAATCAAAGGATAGACGTCTCTGCTGTATTTATTGACTATGACAAAGCCTTTGATCGAGTACAACATCACAAATTAATTAAAATATTAAAGGATAAAGGAGGTGATAGTCAAGATGTCCGAATCATAGAAAAATTATACTGGCGTCAAACAGCGACAGCTTGCATAAATGGAAAATCAACAGAAATATGCAAAATACAAAGAGGTGTTAGACAGGGTTGTATACTGTCCCCACTGTTATTCAATTTATATTCAGATAGAATATTTAAGGAAGTGCTGCATAATTTGGAATGGGGTGTGAAAGTTAATGGAATTCTGATAAATACAATCAGATATGCAGACGATACAGTTATTTTAAGTGATGATATAAATGGATTACAACACCTTTTAAATGCCATTGACACAGTGGGAAGAGAGTTTGGCCTAAACATAAACTGTTCAAAAACAAAATACATGGTATTTAGCCGTTTAGCCCATCAAGAGTCACGGTTATATGTTAATGGTCATATAATTCAAAGAGTACCCAGTTTTAAATATCTTGGTTGCCATATTACTGAACAACTATATCCAGATAAAGAGATAAAATGTAGAATCGAGATAGCCCGCACGACATTTTTGAAAATGAGGTCATTCTTCTGTAATGATAACTTGCAACTTCAACTTCGAAAGCGCATGATTAAATGTTACATTTGGGCAGTCCTCTTGTATGGCGTCGAAGCATGGACATTAAAAATATCCACCATTAATCGTTTGGATGCCTTTGAAATGGGGCTGCACAGACGTACACTGAAAATACCATGGACGGCTATGCTGACAAATGTGGCAGTCCTTAAGAGAGCAAATGCTGCCCGCGAGCTGCTTGATAACATCAAATATAGAAAGATGGCCTATTTTGAACACGTAGTAAGGGGAGACCGGTATAATATTCTTCAACTTATTATGATGGGTAAAATCGAAGGACGCAGAAGAATTGGTAGAAAGCAGGCCTCTTGGTTGAAGAATATCCGGGAGTGGACAGGAATAAGAAAGCAGAAAACCTATTTAGAATAGCTCGAGACAGAGACAGTTTCGCCATGTTAATCGCCAACGTCAAGGGGACTTGATAGGGCACGTTAAGAAGAAGAAGCTGTTCTTTTCCAATAACTAGTTTTTAGGAGGTGTTTGGCATCCTCATCTATTTCGTCTTCCCATCTCTTTTTTTGGTCTTCCAACAGGTATTTTTAGTGTTTAGGTATTGTGTTAATGTTGGTTCGTTGGTATATTGTTCATTTTTATGCCATTGAGCCGAGTGAATGCTATACAACCTTCTTGTTTATTTACCTTATACACTTTCTCTCTACGCCTCTGTCAACGTGTTAAAATATTCACAACGGATATAATTCGATGGTTATTACACAGTTACGGGTTCCGACTATCGAAAAATCCCATCTATGTACGTATATCCCAGAAATTTACCTATGAATTATAGAATTATCTTTACATGTCGTTATAATGTCAGGGCCCCACCGACTGCTTTGTGATCTTATCTCTTGTCCTAATCGATAGAACACTGCCATTAAGTGAATATCGAAATTATTTTTTATTACTACATCATTAAAGGTTTATATTTATTGAAAATCGATTACACAAATGACAGACTGATGTACACAGGTTTCATTCGATAAATAAATAATATTCGTGTTAGTATTTACTTATTGAAGAAGAAAAACAGGCCACAGTATAGTTTTTTATTTTCAACAAAAAGAATACATCTAATCTACATGATTAATCAGCATTTTTTAACTTAATTTCCTAAAATTGTTTGTAATCTAGATGTCACCTAATTCATCCTAGGTTTTTTTGAAATGAAATGTCCACTTAGTGTTGCCCAAAATCGGTCTTGGTCTTGCAGTCTTGGTCTTGTTCTTGCGTTTTCGCAAGACCAAAACCAAGACCAAGACCAAGACTTACCGTGCAAGACTTGAGCAAGAACAAGACTAAGCCTGCGAGACTCTTGCGTCTTGCAGTTAGAACTGAGGGTCGTTTTAGGGAGTATATTAGTTCGGCTATATTCTTAGATACTCTATGAGAAACAAAAAAATATATAAAAAAAATTGAAAATTAGATTTATGCGCATTACGAACAATACCATAAACATACATAGCGAATCAAAATATCCATTAACAAAACACGGCACATTTGACATTTACTCAGAGGTGATTATTATAATGTAAAAATAAACTATTTTGTATATAAAGTAAATAAATAAAATAAAGTGATGTAAATAAAGTATATACATCAGTACATAATTAATTTTTTTCATTATTAGTTTTCTAGGAATCCAAACACCAGAAATATTATCGGTATACATAATATTATAGTAAGACTATTATGTATTGTTTATGCTGACTGTGCTATGAGGTCACTCGGCTAAACAAAATTTGCCGAAACAGCGCGGCTATTATTTTTTAAAAGTATCATAAGATAATGATACGAGACAAAAGTAGAGATAATGCCGGATATCGTGTAAACAAAATACCGAAATATTATTTTAACGATAGACATACACTTCTCCAAGAAATTAACGCACCACCTTAAAAACAGGTCATTTTTAATGTCTCTCATTTCCTAAAGCTGTTGTCCGATTTAAGTGATTTTTTTAATATATGTTGTCTTATTCTTTATAAATATTGCTGTAATAATATTGTTGCTAGACAGGTTAATTATTGTCATTGTATACCGGGTGTACCAATCGAAATGTATTTTTTCTCACTCTGTGGAATATTCAAGCATTATGCTAACTTATTATTCAAGCATGCAATAGCATAGGGACCGTTCAAGTATTACGTAACGCAGGTGGGCGGGGAGGGGTCAAAAATCTTCAAAAATTGCGTTACGCAATAGTTAAACTCCCATAAGAGTGCGTTACGTGGGGGAGGGTTAAAAATCTTCAAAAGTCGCCTTACGTAATACTTGAACGCTCCCATACTGAAATTAAAACCAAACTATAGCAACATATTTTCGTAGCATTATGTTTTTTTATTCATTCAGTTATATTGGATAATAAAAAAGTTAGGTAATGTTTTTAAATATGTATGGCAAACTTTAATGGGTAATTCTGCACGAAAAAGTAATGACAGTTTGCTTCATAAACGTTTACTTTAGAAATGCTTCGTTTCCCAAATAGTGGGTGTTGAAATTTTACTTACAAACTGACGATTTATTTTTATTGCTCTTAAACCGGTTGAGATTTATGCAAATTAAATTTTGTGGGTTTTGAGAGGTAGTTTTAACTTTAGTTAGTTAGAACATAGGCAGGTATCACTTAGATCGTGGGTTCAAACCCCACCCGGTGTCAGTTGTTTAGGTATTTATTAATTTGGCTAGTCTTTACTATGGCTATGATATTCAAGCTTAAAATGTACCTCTCTGTTACGTTGTTCTAAGATATGCAATAGGCTAATGGACAACTGCGAGACTTGCAAGAGTCTTGCTGCAAGACCAAGACCAGGTGTACTGGCGCAAGACCAAGACTGTCTAAGTCTCGTCTTGGTCTTGCATTTGGGCAACACTAACCCACTTCTTTGTTGTGGCTACACAGCACAGCACTGTCTCTGTTTTCCACTAACTATTCACGTCCTTATTGTGGCTACAATGCACAACACTAACTAAGCCTTGTACAACTTCTTACATTACACAAGCTCGAATGGTTTGGTTTGGTCCTCTTGAGCCTTCGTATCTGGGGTGGTTGACAAACAGCTGACGTACTTCATGGTTGGGATGGTTATGGAACCTCTCTCGATTTCTCCTAGCGACTTTTTTAATTTCATTTGGAATAGATTCGACTTTAAGGCTTTTGAGGTCTCTACCTAAATCGTCATTCCGAATATTGGACCGTGCAAGTTTGGCAAAGCGACACCTGGTTTCTACGCTCAGCCACATTTTTCGCACTTTTAATTATATTGGCCAATTATATTAGTCCTGGTTACTGAATAATTGTCAAGGCTATAGTCCAAAAAATAATAAGAAGAAAAAATAAGATTCAGGTTATGTTATTAAACAGTAAACAATTGTATGTAGTAAATAAAATTAGTTATTAAAATGCAGTACTGCAAGCAAAATACAATTAATTAAATTTACCTTTATATAATAATTGCATATCATATAAATATTGTGGAGCAATATATAATTTTTCTTCTTCAAAGACAGTAGGTATGAAATATACGTCAATTTGACAATTTCAATTGACAATATGAATTATTTAAGAAAGTTGCAATGTTTCTCTGCTATTCGCGCACGATCGTTTCTCGTATACCCTCCAAGTACTTGCACACCGCGAATACCAAGGAGTATCTACAATTTTCCTTAGTATTCGGTTCTGGAGCGTTTCTAAATTTCTATAATTGCTTTTTTTGATACCGCCCCATAATTGTAGGCCATAGGTCCACACTAGTTTCAATATCTGTTTGTACATCAGTACTTTGTTCTGGATAAAAAGTTGAGAGTATCTACCTACCAGCCAGTACATATTTTTGTACTTTTCTTTTTAACATGTTCCTTCCATTTGAGTTTGACGTCCATATTTAAACCCAGGTATTTCGCTGTTTTTTTTTTTATTAGGAACAATGCTGTTGTTTAAGATAATTGATTTTCTTGTTGATAAAGTTAATATTAACTGATTTTTGTTCATTAAGCTTTAAAAGGCATTTATTTGACCAGCGTTCTATACTCTATACCAGTGATGCTCAAACGGTCGATCGCGATCGACCGGTCGATCGCCAAAGTTTTTGAAGTCGATCGCGATTCACGGAAAAAATACACATGGAAAAGGTGGAGACTGCGCTAACTTGTGGATAATATCGTCGCCTCAAAGCAACAGTAGGATATATCAAATATTGTAGTTTCGAGAAAAACGCAATTGAAATTTTTACGAATTTTTCATTACTTAATAACTTTTTTATATTTGAATGGATTTACATGGAATTTTGTTTGAGTACATATATAACTTTACAGGCCTTACATAAATATTTATATTAATTCATAAAGAAGTGAAAAATAATTGGAAAAAAAGTTACTTGTCCTACTGTTGCTCTAAAAGTTAATCTGTTTTTCACCGATATCCGTAAATATGTGTTACAAAGTGAGGATGTTTGAGTTGGGATAAATTCATTATCTCTAGAATGTTAGCATTTGGAGAGAAATCCTGAGACAGGTCGATTTTTATTTTTAGATTATGACTTTTTACCATATATATCATACTAATGACGTCATCCATCTGGTCGTGATGACGTAATCGATGATTTTTTAAAGGAGAGTAGGGGTGGTGCGATAGCTCATTTGAAAGGTTATTTAATTCTCTATTCATTAATATAAACGTTAACATAATTATTTATACAGGGTGCCCAAAAAAAAATTTTGTTTATTAAATTAATTGAGACAAAAAGAAGAGTGTATGTAATTCATTTACTTTAAAATACATTTGAGTGCTGTCAGAAAACAAAAAGAAATGTTTATTTCATAAATAAACCTTCTTTTTCGCTTAAATTCAATGTTGAATCTGCCACCCACCTGTCTTTTAGCAGCTTGAACTAGCAGAATTTAAGCGAAAAGTAATGTTTATTTTTAAGATAAACATTATCACCTGATTTTCTGACAGCAGTAAAATGTATTTTTAATTAAATAAATTCCTTACATTCTTCTTTTTGTGCCAAAAAATTTAATAAAAAATATTTTTTGAACACACTGTATAAATAATTATGTTAATATTTACATTACTGAATAGAGAATTAAATAACCTTTCAAATGAGCTATAACACAACCCCTACTCTCATTTAAAAAAATCATCGATTACGTCATCACAACCAGATGGATGAAGTAGTATGATGTATATGGTAAAAAGTCATAATTTAAAAATAAAAATCGACCTCTCTCAGGATTTCTCTGCAAATTCGCCCATTCTCGATATAATGAATTTATTCCAACTCAAACGTTCTCACTGTATAACCTTATATACATACTGAAGTTTTGTATAAAATTTTACACATTTTATTATAAAAAACAAAACAATTTTGTTGTTTAAACATTTTATTAGATAAATTATAAACTCAATATAGGCACATGTTTTCCGACAATTTTAAATCTTAACAACGAAAATGACAAACAAAAAAGAATGAAAAATTAATCAGAATTAGTTGTGGTCACATCGGATGCAGATAACGATGTGAAAAAATTATGGTGTCTCTTTGGTATTAAGTTATCGTTGCACAAACTCATTCTTTTTTTTTTAATCTCTCTCTGGCTTCTTAACTTTTTGGTAATATTGATAACATCAAATTCTTCCTGTTTGAATGAAGTCTTATAGAAAATTTTTCCAGGTTCGCCTTTCTTGACTTTAA
The DNA here is from genome assembly GCF_917563875.1 of Diabrotica virgifera virgifera. Taxonomy (NCBI): domain Eukaryota; kingdom Metazoa; phylum Arthropoda; class Insecta; order Coleoptera; family Chrysomelidae; genus Diabrotica; species Diabrotica virgifera. The sequence continues at coordinate 7,758,818 of NC_065445.1, forward strand.
TACATTTGATGTTGATTAAAACTTTTTGGCCTTTTTCATTAACATTAAAGTCCCATGTCTTTGGCTATTTTTTTCCAATCAAAAAATTCTTCAGTTGACATCTCAGTAACTTCATATGGCTTACCTTTCTTTTTAGCTGACTTAGCAATGGTGGAAAATTCAGATGGAACATAAATTGGACCATTTTTAAGTATTTTTGTTCTTTCCTTTTCAATACAATATACTAAATATTGACTCCTACTAGATATTTTAGATTTTTTATAATTTAAATTAGCTGAGGCTGAATTATTCATTTTTATTCTCACAATACAACTTTTAATATGAATGTAATAGTAGAACTGTGGTAAGATTTCTGAAGATAATAAATATTGTGGGTGCAACCGTTTAATATAAACAAAGACAAATATTCGCGATTCGGCAATAACTACATTAACAGTAGGATATGCGTAAGATAACTTAGTGTTGCATTAATATTTTGTGACCAAAATTAGTAAACGACAAAATACAACAGTAGAATATGTATGTTGTCTTAGTGTTACATTTTAGCATATGAGTTAAAGAAAATTAAGCTACACAAGGATATTGTATTAAATAGTGTGATGTTACTGTCTTCTAGGTCGTAATTAATTAAAACTCTCTTCTTAGTTCAAATACATTATATTATTTACACTCAACTCCATCAATGACTAACCATAACAATCTGTTTACATATATCAGTAGCGACCTACCTTACATTAATTAAATACTGAGTACAATAATCTTTCTCCACCGAGTTAATGTTTATATACACATTTAAATAATAACAAAACATGACAATTCAATGTTACTTGCGGTTATTGATACAAGAACAGATACTACATGGATTAATGACTTTGAATGAGTTTTAAACATATTTTGTACAGGGTGATATTATAATACCACACCTCCCCGTTTTGTTAAAATTACATATTTTTAAAATGTGATGCTCCTCTTTCCCTTTTACAAAAATGTTTATGGTTACCTAATACTATTTTGAAAAATTAAATTTCCTAACTATGCTAACTAACTGTAACATTACATTTCAGATCAATCAATTTTTCCCTAAACATGTATATTCTTTTTCCTATTTTACACAAAAGTTCATATTTTCCCTATACCAAACTGGTATTTTATAACCTATTACTAGTTCACGTACTTTCACGTCGTGTCTTTTCGTCCTTTTTTTTCGTTCACTAATTCACTTCCTCAAAACAGTGTCCAAAGTGAATGAAATTGATCCTAACTTTTAAATAGTCTTTTAGTGCCTATAAGCCGTAACTAATCTACTTGTAATAAAATCTCGACTTGAATACTTCCTAAGCTAAGCTAAATATTACCTAAACTTCTATTAAATGGTATATAAAAAAAGAATTTAACGTTACTTTACTATTTCATCTTATTATTTCAGTCTTATTTTGATTTATTTATATACACCTTACTAACTTTAGAATAATGTACCTATAATAAAAATGTAATCTCTCTAAAAAACTTCTAATAACTCTTTTGTAGCTATAATAAAGATTTAATCTCTCTAAAAACTTCTAAAATGTCTCTATAAAACTTTCAATATCTCTCTTGTACCTATAATAAATATTTAATCTATGTTTCTGAATGTCTAAAAATTTCACTTTCTGTGTCCCTTTGCTTACTATCTACTAAAACTATTGTAAGATATTGTCTATCCTTAATTCAAACACTTCCATTTTCCGCGAAAATTTAACCTGAATTCATTATCTACGTTTAAAATTTATAACTTATTTAATTTACGTTACTTTAGAAAAAAAAATTTACAGCTTTAATTCTTAGACATATTCAATGATTAGCTACTTATTTGCTTAATATCTTCTTAATTTTGCTTCTTTTCTTGCAATTTTTATGTGTCTTCTTTCATTTTTCCCACATATTTTACTAAAAATTCTCTTTTTTCTTTCTTTTCTCCTTGTCTGGTACTACAACTCATATAATTCATCTTCATATACATATTTCATATAACAATCATATCATTTATCTCATTATATCATTTCATATAACGTCATAATCATCACTTCATATACTAGCTCCGATACCTTCGTTTTACCTTAATAAAAGAGGTTTCACTCGGATGTCTTAGTTCTCCGCCAATATTAACCCGAATTTTCGCCCTGATCTGTACGCACTATTAAGGTGGTATAGTTAACTCAAAACACGAAATAGGTATTTTATGCGGTTCAAATTCTTCTAAAAATATCACAACCTCAATCCCTTGCTTTGAGGCCGTTGTTTATTCACGAATAATCATGAATAAAATAGGTACTCTCAAAACACAGAGTGGGTCTCTAATAAGCTTTCAAGCTTCTATAAATCACTTAGTACCTTCCTAAATTGACAAGAGCAGTGGGTTTCTTATTGTCTCTAGTTGCCTCATAATATTTAGCTTATAATATTGTTATTTCTTCTTCTAATCTATATAGTTCTTCCTTATCTCGACTCATCAGGTCGGTTCATTAAAAATATATCTCTTGCTTATAGCAATGTTTGTCTTAAAGCTCTTATCTCAACGTATGTCATCACTAATCATTATTCATTAAAAAAATCATTTATATATCATTAGTCACACAAAAATTATTAATTCAGGTTCATATCATACAAAATTTAACATAAAATCGATTAAAATGTATCTATAGAATCAATAAATATCAATAATAAAAACAACTGGCTAATAAAAATTCAATAATAGTATACATATTCGACAAAAATTCAATAAAAATTCAAAATAGCATATTTATGCAAAAAGTTAGATAAAAATATTCAAAATCAGTTCATATCTCAAAATTCGATAGAAATTTTTGAAAAAAAAATTCGATATTCCATAAAATATTAAAAAATAACCGTACTAAAAATCGAAATCGAATAGATTTTTCAAATAAATTCAATAAAAATTCAAAATTCAATAAAAATTCAAGAATAGCATATATAATAAACTTTGATAAAAAATATTCAATTCAAAAATCACTTCATGTTTCAAAATTCATAGATATTCTTAAAAAAAATCGATACTTCATAAATGAAGCAAAGATAAATATTCAATGTTCAATAATAATATAACAAGAATGTGTGTGTACTTTGTACGCACGTAAGAAGTTATACTTCTACTACATATTATCTGATTTTTAAGACAATACCAAAAATTAAAAAAAATAAAAGAATAAAACGCACACAAACACATTGAAAAATGCCACAAAGAAAAAATGATTTCTGAACGATAATAATTGTTGGCAAAAATTTTAAATACGCATTTTCTGAAAAAAAAAAAATTATATAACAAATATACTTACAATCATAACATGCATAAAAAAATAAAAAAATAAAACTTGCATCGGGAATTGCACCCGTGAATTTCGTGGCACTTTGATTCGTAATCGAAGCGTAGACTCACTCGTCCAATGCCACATTATTTATCATGTGGAAAAATACGGTAACTGAACGTTTTACTGTTTGACAGTTGTTTTGAAAATTAAATTATGTAGTTTAAATTTTGTGGAAGAAAATATAAAAATATAACAAAACAGTAAGAAAACAATATATTAGATGAAGATTGGTAGAACTTTTGTTGGTAATCAAATTAAGTATGTAAATCAAAGCATTACATACCTACTAGATAAATAAGTCTACGCCAAAAAATCATAATTTAAAAATAAAAATCGAACCTAATTTGGGATTTCTCTCTAAAATCCGCATTCTTGAGAAAATAAATGTATGTATTTCAACCTAATCCAAATGTATAATTACAATATGATTATAATAAAACTACTTACCAAATTAGAATGAGTTTTCCTTGTCCAAAATAGTCCAAAAGTCCAAAAATATAGGTATATGAAAACTATTTTAAAAGGCAGTATATCTATTAACTAACTTTTGTTTGTTGTTTCTTTTCACACAAATTTTAAAACGCAACAACCATAAATAATCTAACTACAGCTGTGCCACAGCCGCCATATTGAATAATTTTTGACATGTCATTTGAACATCCAATCAGAACAAAGTTATAATGCGCATGCGCCCGGTCGCTAGGTTTTACCATATAAAAATTCACCCTCTATCGCCGGTAAAGAAGTATAACTTCAAAAACGAGGGAAGCATTTTTAATAAAGATAGACATTCTTACTTACATTTTATCACTTTGTCTTTGTTCCCTGGGTTCTCTGCATCTTCGTCCTGGTCCATCTTCGCCGTCTCCGTTTCCAAGCTGGTGCCGCCATCTGTGCTCCTTTCAGAAGACCTCCTCTAGTCTGCAGGATCAGCCATGTATTAAATAGTGTGATGTTACTGTCTTCTAGGTCGTAATTAATTAAAACTCTCTTCTTAGTTCAAATACATTATATTATTTACACTCAACTCCATCAATGACTAACCATAACAATCTGTTTACATATATCAGTAGCGACCTACCTTACATTAATTAAATACTGAGTACAATAATCTTTCTCCACCGAGTTAATGTTTATATACACATTTAAATAATAACAAAACATGACAATTCAATGTTACTTGCGGTTATTGATACAAGAACAGATACTACATGGATTAATGACTTTGAATGAGTTTTAAACATATTTTGTACAGGGTGATATTATAATACCACAATATGTAATATTGTGAAAAAAGTATTCCACTTTTTATTTATCTTAGTGTTACACTCAACAGAAGGGTTTATTTCCAATCATTTGAAATGATTATGCCAAAAGTCATTTTTTTTTACATATCCTACTGTTGCTTTGAGGCGACGATATGAAGTGACATGTACTTTATTAGTACATCAAAGTGCATTAACGCCCAAGTAAAATTAAGATGAAAAGCATCTTTAATTACAAGTGTCTGTAGTTACAACGTTTTATCAAATAGAAATGTGAAATAAAGTTTTTTATTTTCAATTTTTGAAGTTATACTTCTTTACCGGCGATATGAGGGTGAATTTTTATATGTTAAAAATTCTATTGTTAAAAACATTCTGATTGGATGTTCAAATGACATGTCAAAAATTATTCAATATGGCGGCTGTGGCACAGCTGTAGTTAGATTATTTATGGTTGTTGCGTGTTAAAATTTGTGTGAAAAGAAACAACAAACCAAAGTTAGTTAATAGTTATACTGCCTTTTTAAATAGTTTTCATATACCTATATTTTTGGACTTTTGGACTATTTTGGACAAGGAAAACTCATTCGAATTTGGTAAGTAGTTTTTATTATAATCATATTGTAATTATACATTTGGATTAGGTTGAAATACATACATTTATTTTCTCAAGAATGGGGATTTTAGAGAGAAATCCCAAATTAGGTCCGATTTTTATTTTTAAATTATGATTTTTTGGCGTAGATTTATTTAGCTAGTAGGTATGTAATGCTTTGATTTACATACTTAATTTGATTACCAACAAAATTCTACCAATCTTCATCTAATATATTGTTTTCTTACTGTTTTGTTATATTTTAATATTTTCTTCCACAAAATTTAAACTACATAATTTAATTATATTCAAAACAACTGTCAAACAGTAAAACGTTCAGTTACCCTATTTTTCCACATGACAAATAATGTGGAATTGGACGAGTGAGTCTAGGCTTCGATTACGAATCAAAGCGCCCCGAAGTTCACGGGTTCGATTCCCGATGCAAGTTTTTATTTTTTTATTTTTTTATGCATTTTATGATTGTAAGTATATTTGTTATATAATTTTTTTTTTCAGAAAATGCGTATTTAAAATTTTTGCCAACAATTATTATCGTTCAGAAATCATTATTTCTTTGTGGCATTTTTCAATTTGTCTGTGTGCGTTTTATTCTTTTATTTTTTTAAATTTTTGGTATTGTCTTAAAAATCACATAATATGTAGTAGAAGTATAACTTTTTACGTGCGTACAAAGTACACACACATTCTTGTTTTTTTACTAGCAGTTGATCGCTGGTCGCTTGCAGTTTATCTAGTAGATCCCATGAAGTGTAAGTCTGAGCACCACTGCTCTATACTATACCACTATTTGCTTCTTGTAGGTTTACCGTAGATTCTATCGTTGCTTCTATTGTCAGCAGTGCTGTATCATCAGCAAATGTGGCTAGTTGAATGTTTTCTCTCTCCAGAATGTTAGATATAGGTATACAAAAGATATCCTAGTACTGGTGTTAAAGTGTTAAAGAGAATAGACAGAGAGAGGGAAATTGAAAACACAATAAAAGAAAGGAAATTGCAATATCTCGGACATACGATGAGAGGCGAAATATATAACATCTTGAGACTCATAATTCAAGGAAAAAGAGAGAGTAGGAGAAGCGTAGGAAGGAGACTAAGAGAATGGTTTTGTTGTAGCTCAAGGCAACTGTTCAGAGCAGCTGCCTAGAAGGTCAGAATAGCCATGATGATGGCCAACCTTTGTCGCGGAGATGTTACTTAAAGAAGATGATAGTACTGGTCTAAGAACGCTACTTTGTGTATCCCCTGCGTTTATTGGCTTTAACTCAGAGTACTCGTTTTCTATTTTAACTCCAAATGTTCGCTGGTGTAGGTATGACAGCAATATTTCAACGAGTTGCATAGGAAATACTTGGCATGTATGATGTTAATTCATGGTTATCTTGTCCTACTTTGGGTATCATCATGATCTCTGCAGTTTTCCAAAAGATGGGAACATAATATCTAAGTGTAAAAGATGCGTCAATTATAATTATGCACTCATACTGCGAAACCCTTAAATTTAAAGCAGCTGAAGATGGAGACAAATTGAGAAAATGTGTTAGGAGTATTGGAGTTCACGATCCTCAGTATTGGGGAAACGACAAGAGAAAAAACTTCTTCTTTTTCTTTACGCGCCATATCCGTGACGGAGGTTGACAATCATCACGGCTGTTCTGATCTTAGATGCTGCTGCTCTGAATAGTTCGGTTGATGGGCATCCGTACCATTCCCTCAAGTTACGCAACCATGAGATTCTTCTCCTTCCTAAACTTCTCTGGCCCTGGATTTTCCCTTGTATAATTAGTTGAAGTATGTTGTATCTCTGATTACGCATACCATGCCCCAGGTATTGCAGCTTTCGTGTCTTGATGGTTTCCCCATTCCTTTGTTGACTCTTCTCATGACTTCGTTATTTGTTACATGCTCGGTCCATGATATCTTCAGACTTCTATACACTCCACAGTTCAAATGCTTCCTACTTTTTAGTAGTCGACGCGTTAAGTGTCCTTGCTTCTATCCTGTAAAGCAGAGTCAAGCAAATATAACACCTTGCCAGTATAACGGAAAGTGTCAGTTTCAACGGAAAAATCGACGAAAAAAAAAGGAATTGGTAGGAAAAAATATTCATGGCTCCGAATCCTTCGTCAATGGACTGGTTTATCAGCAGATCAACTATTACATGCCGCGCAAGATCGAGAACGATATCGGCAAATTGTCATGGAAGCTAACCACGCCTAAAATTTGGGCACGGTACAAGAAGAAGAAGAAGCAAGCCTAACTCTCAAGATGACCTCTACCACATTTTAAGCCTGAGATTAGATTTCTAATGTAGGTGCTTTCTTCTTGTCTAATAATGCAGCTCCACCAAACCAAGCTCTTCCGTTTTATTTGCGCACTGTAGGTAATATATCTGCAAGGAAGAAGAGGAGTGAGCCGGAAGAAAATATCATGGCCCCGGAATGTCAAACAATGGACAGGGCTAAGAAACATAGGAGACCTAATACATACTGCAAGGGATAGAGAACAGTAGTCAAACGTGATCTTCTTCTTCTTTAGGTGCCGTGTCTGTATTCAGAAGTTGGCCGTCATCATGTTTACAATTTCTTGAAATCTCTCTCTATCGGCTGCTGCGCGAAATAATTCTTCTACTGTGCAGCCACACCATTGTCTAATATTACGCAGCCATGAAAGTTTCTTTCGACCAATCCATCTCTTTCCCTCCACGTTTCCTTGTATTATAAGGCGAAGCAGATGGTATTTAGGTCCTCTAATTATATGGCCGAAGTATTCTGTTTTTCTCCTCTTTATGATGCTTATGAGCAGACGTTCTGAATTCAGCATTTGAAGAACATCTTCATTGGAAGTGTGCGAAACCTACGATATCTTTTGGATTCGTCGATAGCACCACAATTCGAATGCTTCTATTTTGTTTAGCATTGTGGTTTTTAACGTCCATGTCTCACAACCATACAATAGGATAGACCACACATAACATTTCAGCACCTTCTTTCGAATATTCATCAACAAGTTTATGTTACATAAAACTGGTTTCCAGGTCATAAAAGCCTTCCGTGATATTTCGATCCTAGTTATTATCTCTTCATCAGAGTCACAATTTACATTTAACCAGCTGCCAAGGTACTTGAAATGATTTACCCGTTCTAACTCCTCTCCATCAAGAGAAAGCTGACCTTGATCTATATTAATCTTTCCAACTGCCATCCACTTTGTCTTTGAAATGTTGATTTTAAGGCCTCTCCGATAACTTGCAAACGTGATCGCTAACATCCATTAGTGGATTGCATAAGAAGAAGAAGAAGAAGAAGAAGAAGAAGAAGAAGAAGAAGAAGAAGAAGAAGAAGAAGAAGAAGAAGAAGAAGAAGAAGAAGAAAGTAATATCATTTTCATGCTTCCCTGTATATCACTGTCAAAAAACATAATCTATAATTTTTTAATGAGACAGAACAGGTAAATCTGCATGCAACTATTTTTATTGTTTTCGAAAAAAAAACTTCAATCATTTCAATTTCTATTAGTTTTCCTCAAAACTCATCATTTTAATTAAATATTAAAAAACCAAACAAAAAGAAACCATTTCCATCTAATTAATCAATCATTCCGTGCAACCCTTCCCTTCTTATTCTGTTTTCAATAACAAGGTTAAAAGATTCAGATTTCTCTACAGAGAAATCAAACAGTTGCATTGATAACAACAACAATGGAAACACAATTGAATAGTCGCCGCGACTATCACTTTCCGCAAATGCCTCAATTGCTGAATCAACAAATAAGTCCTTCAACAACAGCGACGGCAACAGAAACGGCAACGGCACCAGCGTCGCTCTTCTTCGCTCGCTCGCGATGGCAATAAGCTCCGCATTGGAGACTGTAGCGCCATCTACCGACGACGATAGGTGATATTGGACGGTTTTTATTACGCATGTTGATGTTGCGAGGTTGTCTCTTTGACTCGTTGCAATAGGTTTCACGAGTTTCTTTCCATTTTCTTTCCAAGAGTAAAGACTTATTTTTAAATTAGGTCTTTTTGACACTAGTAGTTTTAATTTAACCAAACTTACTATTAAAAATAAAATCCTTAAACTCATTATTAGTGTTCCAGCTTGCTAGCACTAATACACAGTATAGTCTATGTATTATACAGAATCTGCAATTTATAATGTCTACAATCTACAATGTACGATCTCTACAGTCTGGTGTTACTTAAATCTATAGTCTCTATCTACAGCCTATAGTGTCTATAGTCTCGATAATCTTCAGCCTCTACAACCTACAGTTTATGAAGTATTCAATCGCTACTATACGTGTCCATAAAATCTACAGTCTCTTCATTATACCGTCTAAACAGTCCACAGCCTCTACAGCCTACAGTCATTACAGTACGCAGTCTTTCCAGCCTACAGTCCAAGGTCTTTCATTCTACAAACAACTACAAACTCTAAAGTCTTCAGACCCCATAACCTACAATCATTACAGTTCACAGTCCATATAGTATAGTCTCTAAAGTCTACGCTCTATACATACTACAGTCTCTAAAGACTTAAAGCTCCACAGTCTATAATTGCTACAGTATAGAGCCTGTACAGTCTACAGTATATACAGTCTATTGTGTCTAGTCTAGAATCTCTACTGCCTACACTTTCTACAGTCTGCCTGCAGTCACTAATCTGTAGTCTCTACCGTCTACATGATCTACAGCTTACATATACAGCTATATTTACAATATATGGTCCCTACAGTCGACAGTCTACAATAACTAAATTCTACAGTCTTTTCTATCTATACTTCCTACTGTCTCTATTTTCTTCAGCCTCTACAATTTACAATCTATAGTCCCTATGGCTATAGTATACAATCTCTACAATCTAGATTCTCTAAAATTTACAGTATAGAGTCTCTACAGTACCAATTGAATTTCTATAGTCTTCACAGTGAACAGGCTATACAGTATATAGTCTCGAGTGTATACAGTCTGCATTCTCTACAATCTACAGTCCCTACACTCTACAGTTTCTGTAGTTTGCTATATTCGCAGCCTATAGTATACCATATCTACATTCTTTTTTTTATGTAATTATGTTTATTTACAATCTACATCATTAAAAGAGTATTAAGTAAATTTTTCCATGTTTTTGGGCATGAAGAAGAGACTTCCAATGATGTCTCATCTTATTCTATTTATATTTAAGTTTTAAAATAGGTCCTGCGGCCAGGTTCTATCTAGTCTCCTTGTGGCAGGGCCATTATGGAATAATTCCCTTACTAAATTACTAACTCATTTTCATGGTGAATGGTACGCTCATTTTGTGACTCCGTGGCTCGATGGATTTCTTCTCTGATGAAAGGTATATTTAAGTCTTCGTGAAGTGTTTGATTACTAACATACCATGGTGCATCCACTATTGATCTTAGAACTTTAGGCTGAATTCTTTGGATGATATTCAGTGATGTTGACTTTGCACAGCCCCAGAGGTGTAGTCCGTAGTACCAAATAGGTTGAGTATTGCTTTGTACAGAAGAATTTTCTTTTGGATGTTGAGTTTTGATCTGAGCCCAAGGAGCCAATACATTTGCCGCAATTTCAACTCTAGCTGTCTTCTTTTGGTCTGGATATGTTTCTTCCAAGTAAGACGTTGGTCAAGATGGAGGCCAAGGTATTTAGCGTCTGTTACTGTTGGTATTCGTACATTTTTCATTCTTAAGGTGGGCATGTGTTGTGGCTGTTGATAAACGTTATTTGAGATGATTTTGTTTTGTTTACTTTTGTTCGCCATTTTGTGTACCATTCACTGAGTATGTAGATGGTGTTGCAGGTCTTGTGAGGCTTGTATGGGATCTTCATTTACAGCTAATATTGCTACGTCATCAGCAGAGGTGTAGTCCGTAGTACCAAATAGGTTGAGTATTGCTTTGTACAGAAGAATTTTCTTTTGGATGTTGAGTTTTGATCTGAGCCCAAGGAGCCAATACATTTGCCCGAATTTCAAGTCTAGCTGTCTTCTTTTGGTCTGAATATGTTTCTTCCAAGTAAGACGTTGGTCAAGATGGAGGCCAAGGTATTTAGCGTCTGCTACTGTTGGTATTCGTACATTTTTCATTCTTACAGGTGGGCATGTGTTGTGGCTGTTGGTAAACGTTATTTGAGATGATTTTGTTTTGTTTACTTTTGTTCGCCATTTTGTGTACCATTCACTGAGTATGTCCAGATGGTGTTGCAGGTCTTGTGAGGCTTGTATGAGATCTTCATTTACAGCTAGTATTGCTACGTCATCAGCAAAGGAAGCGATCGTAGTATTACGAGACTCTGGTATATCGGCTGTGTAGAGTGAGAAAAGCAGCGGCCCGAGAACACTACCTTGCGGAACTCCGGAGTTAATAGGACAGAGGCTGGATTGTTGGTCTTTGAATTTTACAGAGAAATATCTATTTGATAAGTAGGATTTTATTAGGCGGAAATAGTTACTAGATAATGCTAATTTTACTTTGTAAAGCAGACCTCTGTGCCAAACTTTGTCAAAAGCTTGTGAGATATCTAGGAATACAGCGTTGCAGTATTTCTTTTCTTCGAGAGTTTTTAATATTTCATTTACTATTCGATGGACTTGTTGTGTAGTAGAGTGATTTTCCCGAAAGCCAAACTGATGTTCTGGTAGTAATATCTACATTCGACAGATTCTTCAGTATAATCTAGATCTAGATAATCTCTCTCTATTTTCTACAGTATACATCTCTACAGTCTCTACAATCTACGATCTCCTCATATAGTTTACTCAGCCTCTATGGTCTGCAGAGTGTGTACAGTATTAACATCATCGACCTGTACGCGTCCACTGCTGCACGTAGGTCTCGCTCCACTCTTTCCAGCTGTCTTGGCCTGCTTAGTGCTTCTTGTATTGGCCTCTTCTCCTTCTTACGGTGCCTATCCGTTCCGGATGCTTACGATCAGCATGCCTATCCTAACTTTGCTTGCTGCTATTCGGAGTAGATCGGTTGTGAATGTATTGAACCGCTTTCTCAGGTTTTGAAGCCAAGATATTCTTCTTTGCCCGGGTCCTCTTTTTCCAAGGGCCTCAACTCGACAAATGTTTTGTCCATCGGTTTTAATCTGGCGATGTGCCCGGCCCAATTCCTGTTTAGCAGTGCGATTTTTTCGATAGTGTCTGTTGTTTCTGCTCTCCGACGTATTTCTTAGTTTGGAATTTGGTTTCTCAGGGAGCCCCCCCCCCACATATGGCGCTCCATAACCCTCTGAGTCACTCGAAAAATCTAAGCCTTAAGACAAGGGTGGATCCAGCGAGGGAGGCCATGGAGGCCATGCTGATTTTTCGACACTCAAAAGTGTGTGAAAAGTGCCTTAAAACTCAAAAAAATTCTCACACACCGCCTGTCCCCCCCCCCCACCCCCTCCCGAAAATCTTTCGTGGATTCACCCTCGGCTTAAGATTTATCAAGGCATAAAGGGTCAGATGGATGGGACATATAAAAGGACAAACATGAGGAAGACCGAAACCGAGATATGAGAACCAGGTCATTTCTGATCTTAAGAAGATGGGAGTTAGAGAATTGATAATCATAAGCAAAAACAGGAACGAATGGAGAAAAATTGTAGAAGATGCCAAGTCACACAACCAATTGTAAAACCATGATGTTAATGCGGATTGATTCACCGCGACAAATGAATCGGAAGAGCCCAAAGAGGGCGGCAATCACTCCGCTAGGAGTGTGGATGCTGAACTATTTTTGAACTATTGTAGTCAAACTTTACGGATGTTAAATTATGAAAAGATTGCTGGTGTGAGTTCATATTAGTGTGTGTTATAGGTTTTATAGGTTTCGTCCGTTTATCTTCTTTTTTAAAGTTCCCTCTCCTATCGGAGGTTGGATATCGATATCATAATGGCTATGGTCACTTTGTTGGCTGCTGCTCTGAATAGTTGTAATAAACTAAGGTTCCTCAGCCAGGAGATGCGTCTTCTTCCTATGCTTCTTCTTCCTTGGATCCTTCCTTGCATAATAATTCTCAGCAACTCATATTTTTCTCCTCTGGTAATGTGACCCAAATATTCCAGTTTTCTAGTTTTTATACTTTTCATAATTTCTAACTCCTTATTTAAACGTCGTAGCACTTCAACATTGGTAATCCTTTGAACCCACTGAATTTTTAAATATTCTTCTGTAACACCACATTTCGAACGATTCTATTCTTCTTATGTGTTGTCTCTTCAATGTCCAAGCTTCCATTCCGTATAGCAATATAGAAAATATGTAGCATCTTAGAACCCTCAATCTGAGAGGCAACTGAAAATCTTTGTTTATAAGCAGTGTCTTCATTTTTATAAATGCTTGCCTTGCAGTTTCAATTCGGACTTTAATTTCTTTGCTTTGGTCATTTTTGTCGTCAACCCAGATATTTGTATGTCTTAACTTTTTTTATTTGGGTTTGCTCTATCAATAACCTTTCATTTCCATGTTTTGTTTTGAGACAATCATAAATTTAGTTTTTTTCTTGTTTATTTTTAGTCCGTATCGAATGCAATAATCGTTAATTCTATTTAGCAATTCTTGTAGCGATTCTAGGGTGTCTGCCATTATAACGGTGTCATCAGCGAATCTTATGTTATTTACTATTCTTCCGTTTACCGAGATTCCATCACTTAGCTCCGCTATCGCTTCCTGAAATATGGCTTCACTGTACAGGTTAAACAGTAGCGGCGACAGAACACAACCCTGTTTTACTCTTCTCTTTATATCAATATTCTCGGATTCTTGTTCTTCTATCTTTATATTGGCCTTTTGATTCCAATACAGATTGATGATAATTCGTACATCTCGTCTGTCTATATCTATGTTTTTCAATAATTCTATTAGTTTTTCATGTCGGACCCTGTCGATCGCTTTTTCGAAGTTGATGAAACAGGAATAAATATCCAGGTTCGTATCTAAGCACCTTTGAGAGAGGACATTAAACGCAAACAACGCCTCTCTTGTTCCAAGTCCTTTGCGGAACCCAAATTGGGTATCATCCATATCATATTCTAGCTTTCTGTATGTATAATCTTCCATGAATCACCTTTAGAAATATTTTGAGGGTATGGCTTATTAGTGATATTGTTCTATAGTCCGAACAATCTTTGGCATATATTGTTTTTGGTATTGTTACAAAGGTGGACACCAACCATTCCTGAGGGATTTTTCCGGTTTTATACAACTTCATTAAACAGATCCAGTAGTACCGGTAGAGTTTCATCGTCTAGACATTTCAGTAATTCCGCAGGTATTTCGTCTGGACCTACAGTTTTTCCGTTTTTTGCGTTTGGTTTTGCTTGTTCGATTTCCTCCATTATAATCTCTGGTCCCGTTTCGCTGTCGATTTCTTCCGGTTCTTGTCTATTATCCTCAAACAGATCTGTTATATATGTCTTCCACTTTTTTAATTGCTCTTTGACTTCTATAATAATTTTTCCATTTATGTCTTTAAGAAGGCCATCTTTCTTTTTTCGTTTATAGGTTTCATTAAATTGAAAAATTGAAAAGGATTGGGCGACCGGTTACGCTGTGTACAAAGTATACAGCATTATAACATATAAAGTAGGTACAAGTTTTAGTTTTTTAGTCCTTAGTTTCTGGTGGGTCTGAATATGCTCTATAATTTGTAAACAGCGAAACCGGTCGCCAATTTTTTTCAATATTTCAACATAATTTGATTTTATTTCTACAGTTTGTACAGTTTTAAGTTTTAATCGGTTCAAGATATTTTGGGGCTTTTCTTCGAATTTCCATGCGTAAATTTGGCAACACCGTCGTCCAACTAATCGTTACTCGGTTGTATCGAGAGTTTAATGTCACATTCGAGATTTATTTAAAGCCTTCATATCTCTCGGCTTCATTAATGACCACCGTTCATCAAATAAATCATTATTATTATTATCATTATTATTTCAACGGTGATAAACCAACGTGATGGGTTGCGCGCACTTTTTTTCTTCTCTTCCTCGAGATTTATTAGCTACTTGTGGTTTAATGGCCACAGTGGAATGCGCGAAATAAATTACAACTTTCGCCTTAAATCAACAACACGTAAACTTTATTGATTTTGATCATTTCAAGATGAAAATCAATTAATGTAACTAGATAATGAAATTCTTGGAAAAATAACCCATTGCGTTTCTACACTTGGACAGTAGGTAATTAATAAACTTGGAAATTACTTGGCATTTTTTTTTTATTTATTCTCGTAAGACTTGAAGAATATTCATAGATAAGATTTTACGTCAAAATCTTTGTATCTATCTACAGGTTTTTGAAAGTTCTAAAAGGTATATAGACCAAGGCCCATCTGTAAAAATATTAGTACATTTGGACGTTGAGAGCTGACTCAAATTTTTTTGCAGAAATTGCTTGAAAATAAATCAAATAATAATATTTGAGTTATCCTCCCTCTCAAAAAGGTCCGGAACATTGTTTAAATAATCAAAATGTCAAAAATTGAAGGAAAAATTCGATTTTTTTCTTCGTCTTTTGATTATAACTTTAAAAGTATTCATTTCCGAGAAAAGTTGTACTAACATAAAAGTTGCGTAATTAAATTTCCTACAGTATAGAATTGGTTAAAAATTTAAAAAATAGTCACCCTAGTTGCAAAATAGCAATAATTGCGAAAAAACCATACAAAAACAAGTATTCGCATTTTACGTTTTTCAACCATTTATGCTACACTTAGGACCTTCATATTTCATCCAGAAAAACTTTATGATACAGTAAAACAATACTGTAAATTTCATTAAGATCATTTCAATAAATTTTGCAATCCGGCTTTCGTAAAAAAAATTCATTTTTTCAAAATGTTACAGGACCGAAAATAAAGCAGATAGCAAGTTGAACATTTTTTTGCAGATAGAAGTGTACTGTACCTTTCATTTGCAATTTTGAAAAATTAAAATCGATTAACACCACGGCGTCAGTAATTTTTTTAAATAAACATTAATTATTGGTGCTACGCGCAGGATAGCGGATAGTTTGCTCTGATTGGGCATTCCAATGACCTTTGATAATGATTGATACATTTTAATTTTTATTACATTTCGATATAAATAAATAAATTTGTTTATTGCAAAATAAAAACACCTACTCTATCCTTTGAAATAACACTTTTATTAGCAAAAACTTTCTTTGTTCATATATTTTAACTTAAATAATAAAAGTTTATTATTTTTAAACATATGCAATTGTTTAAACAATATTTCACAAACAATAATAAAATTAGTTTGATTTTTGTGGAATTAAAATATTAAAATACAACAAAATATAGAGTAAGAACATAATATATTATATAAAGATTGGAAGAAATTTTGGTGGAAATCAACTTGTGTGAATCGAACACCGCTGTCCTGCGCGTAGCACCAAAAATTATTGTTTATTTCAAAAATTTTCTGACGCCGTGGTAATTAATCGATTTTAATTATGAAAATTGCAAATGAAAGGTACAGTAAACTTCTATAAGCAAAAAAAAATTCAACTCTATCTGCTTTATTTTCAGTCCTGTAACATTTTGAAAAAATGAATTTTTTTTGCGAAAGCTGGATTGCAAAATTTATTTTGCAAAATCTATTAAACCGATCTTAAAGAAATTTACAGTATTGTTTTAATGTATCATAAAGTTTTTCTGGGTAAAGTATGAAGGTCCTAAGTGTAGCATAAATGGTTGAAAAACGTAAAATGTGAATACTTGTTTTTGTATGGTTTTTTCGCAATTATTGCTATTTTGCAACTAGGGTGACTATTTTTTAAATTTTTAACCAATTTTATATTGTTGGAAATTTAATTACGCAACTTTTATGTTAGTACAACTTTTCTCGGAAATGAATACTTTTAAACTTATAATAAAAAAACGAAGAAAAAAATCGAATTTTTCCTTTAATTTTTGACATTTTGATTATTTAAACAATGTTCCGGACCTTTTTGAGAGGAAGGATAACTCAAATATTATTCAAATCTTGAATGGGTTGCATGTGAGAGTTCATTTTAAATGAAGTAAAAGTCAGACTTACTCTCAATCTTTATTATAACTTCCGACGACCGGTTTCGCTCTTTAAAATTTGTAGAGCATCTTCAGGTCAAAGGTAACAAGTTACAAAATGATACAAATAAAAACCAGAATTAGGACATTGTCTGGTTGTAAAAGATGCTAAAGATCCATATGATCAAGCCAATGTTGAATAACATACATAAAAGTAGCGAAATAGCATACCAATGCACATGCAAGCATTCATGGGGTCATACTTCATTTCAAATATTATTATTTGATTTATTTTCAAGCAATTTCTGCAAAAAAATTTGAGTCACCTCTCAACGTCCATCTCAAAACAGATGCGCCCTGGACTATTATTATGAGGTATATCTGATGAAAAATCTTTGAAGACGCACTGCTGGTTTTGCTTTGATTTTTTTATAATTACAAAAAGTGAAAACATCATTGTTTGTTTAAATAAAAGTAAAGTTGTAGGTCTTAAGAAGTTTTTTCCAAGAGTTTCTGTGCCATAGAGACCATGATATTGCAATTTTTTATTAGCGCGCGGCAATTTGAAGTTCCATTCTAATAAACGGAGCTCGAACAGGCGGTATTTTATGAGGACCATTCTTTTAACGGGTTATACTTTTTTACTTATTTTCGGTATATGCCCTCTATAAAGTGGATTCTAAAATTTAGATCTTCCTTTATAACCTGGTCAATTTTTAGCTCTTTATTAATAACTAATGGAAATATGGTTTTAAGAAAAAAATTGCCATCTTGGTTTCTAACGGTCATATAAGGTTCTTTTTTTAAAATTGCATTATTTCACCATCTTTTAAGTGAGCCTACTTACTAGCGCGTGACATAATAGTTATTTTCCTAACAAGTGCGAAAAGTCATACTTTTCCGCACGCGATTGCAGTTTGCCGAACGACGCGAAGCGGAGTTCGGCAAGCAGTCGAGTGCGGGAAACAGACTTTCCGCAAGAGTTAGGAACAATATTTTTTCTACTAGCGTTTAAAAAATGACCAAATCTTAATCAATTAATTGAATTAATATGAAAATACACAAATTAATTCTTTGACAGGGTTGTCAAAACCAAACTTTCAATATAATTGGTTACCATGACGACGATCTTGGTTTCCATGACGACGATTCAAAACCACTTATTTGACTTTCGAATATTATGTCAAAATAATTTTATTTCATCGAATTGTCGCGTTAATTTCATTAAAACATGAACGCAATAAGATACATTTGAAATAAATTAGTAAATAATATCTAAATATTAGTTTATTGCATGTATTATAATTATTTTAAGCCCATATTAAAATATCTAAATTCAGTGCGGAAAAGTAAAACTTTCCAAACTAAAACGCGTGCGGAAAAGTCGACTTTTTTTCACGCTCGTAGAAAAAATATATTACGTATAAGTTAATATAAATGTTTATTAGCTAAAATGTATTGAATGATATAATTTTGAATTTTTTTTAACTTATCTTAAAATATAATATTAAAGATGGCGCCCAATGTGGGGCTCATTGTGCTGGGTTCTAACCATGTGGGTTATACCATTTTGAAATCCACGATTGACTTATGATCGTGACGAGGTCAACCTTAGCTAAAATGTTTTCTCTTCACCACCACAAAGACAATCATAGAGATCTCTACCCTGGCTAGCTCTTCTCAAAGGTAATTCGGCTAATCCCTCAAACAACTAATGGTAGCAAAAACGATTACAATGGAAATCAAAGCATGACATAAGACTTAAAAAAACATTTATTTTGGTTCTTAGAATAAAAACAAAACAATAAACAAAAATGAAGGGTCGTTATATTAATATAAATTATTTAAAAACAGGAAGAGAGAATAATGGATAAAAAATTAAGGAAATGTAAAATAGAAACTGATACGTTATATAGAACGTAACAAGGTAACGACGAATCCATAGTTCGACTTATCTTTCTTAATTCTTTCTCCCTATAATTCTCGTTTAATTATGTATCTATAAATTATGTTAAGGATATTGCCTCATGCCTCCTTTCGTAAAGCTCCTCTATTTTTGGTGGAAAATACAAAATGTACTTTTATAGAAGATTGCCTCGTTGAAGATTGGCAACGTTCCCCTACTAATTTAAAGAAACCCGTGTAAAACACAGCGCACACAGTGGCAGTGCCTATTGTAAAGTATTGGGGGTGCAAACATATTAAGATATAAAAATAGATAACACCGTGGGCCTCTGCTTGAACCTTATTTCCGTAGGCAAACATTTTTTGAGTGTCGTGAAATTGTAAAAATCTTTATTTCTGTCTTTCTCCCCTTCCTTATACCCTTTCAGGTGTCGGATTTGGGTTTAGTTATGCGCTACATATTCACCCATCTCTCCCATTCTTATTTTCTGTCTTGGCTATTGTTTTCAATTCTTCGAGCTTTCTGTTTAATCTTTTCTGCATCTACTATTTGATATCAGTCCAGTTTTTCGTCGGTCTACCTTGTTTCTTTTTTGTGATATTTCTTGGTTCTTGGAAATTTTTTTGGATTTGGAAATTTTCTGGTTTTTGTGATATTTTCTGGAATCTTTGGGATCCTATTAATGTCCGTATTTGATTGGTTGATTCTCTCTTTAAAAAATGAAAGGACCTTATTAATAGATTAAAATAAATAATGTATTTTCTTGACTTAAAATTATAATTTTTAGTCAATCAGTAAATTAATCAGCATTTTTTCTTTAACCTAATTTTTCTAAAATTGTTTGTAATGTAGATGTCACCTAGTCCATCCTAACTTTTTTTGACATGAAATGCCCACTTCTTTGTTGTGGCTAGACAGCACAGCACTTACTCTGCTTTTCACTAACTGCTCACGTCCTTGTGGTTACAATGAACAACACTTACTAAGTTCTGCACAACTTCTCACATTAAACAAGCTATAACGGTTTAGTCCTCTTGAGCCTTCGCCTCTGGGGTTGGTTGACAAGTAGCTGAAATACTTCATGGTTGGAATGCTTATGATGAAGCCTCTCTTTATGTCTCCTGGCGACTTTCTTAATTTCATTTAGAGTAGATTCGATTTTAAGGTCTCTACGTAAATCTTCATTCCGAACATACCATGGAGCACCTACAAAATATTCCTTGGTATTCGATTCTGGAGCGTTTCTAAATTTCTATAATAATTGCTTTTTTGGTACAGCCGGTTTCAATATCTGTTTGTAAATCAGTATTTTATTCTGGATGGAAAGTTGAGAGTACCTATCATCAACCAACACATATTTTTGTACTTTATTTTCAACGTCAATTGTTCAGTTTTCTTTTTAACATTTTCCTTCTATTTGAGTTTGACATCCAGGTTTAAACCCAGGCATTTCCCTGTTTTCTTATTTAGGAACAATGCTGTTGTTTAAGATAATTATGAAATAATTTATTTTCTTGTTAGTAAAGTTAATATGAACTGATTCCTATTCATTAAATTTTATACGCCCGCCATTTTTCTGACCAACGTTCTATGACATTAATTGCATTTTGTAGGTTTACCGTAGATTCATTCTTCTATAGTTGCTCCTATTGCCAGCATGTCAGAAGTGCTCTATCATCAGAAAATGCGGCTAGTTGAATGTTTTCTCTCTCCGGAATGTCAGATGTGTAAAAGAGGTACGGTACTGGTTCAAGAACGCTACCTTGTGTAATCCCTGCGTTTATTGGCTTTAACTCAGAGTATTTAATTTCCATTTTAACTTTAAATGTTCGCTGGTGTAGGTATAACTGCAGCATTTCAACGAGTTGCATAGGAAATATTTTCTTTAGCTTCATTAGTAGCAAATTAAACAGTTATATTATAAATAATAGTTCTATAAAAATGTTTGTATGAATATAATTGCGGGAGTACACGTGCATACGTGCACTTATGCTTTTTTACTACAAAAATACGCTTACGTCATTCGTGATTTCTGACGTCAGATCACCACAGCGTTGCCAAAACATTAAAATAATAAGTAAATGTGAGATATTTTCCAAATGTCAACATGACATTTGGAAAAAAATGCACATTGACAATGGACAAATGACGTAAGCGTATTTTTTTAGTAAAAACCATATGAAGGAACCGCCACTGAGCGCACTTTTCCCTTTTCGCGTCTTCGGAAGAGAGACAGAGAGCAATCCCAATGATTACACGTTATATTGTGTCAGTATGATCAAGGAGACCGTGTTTTTTACGCAGGGGACATGTCATTGTTTCCGGCATTACATCGGCGACGGGGCAATCAACTCGCGAGAGCGCCCTCTCTTTGCGCCAACTTAAAACTGATAAATTGCCGTTTGCCAAGTCTTTCCTACGCCTAGATAATTGAATCGGGGTAAAAACGACCTAGAATTAACATTATCTGGCTTCTTTTTCGGTTAAAAAGGCGAGGGGTGACGGTTTTCGGGCCGTGTCGCTGTTTAATTTTGACCCGGCTGCGTTTTGTAGGATCTAAAAAGGGCTTACAATTTTTCAGAAGTGGGACAGGTTCAATTTAATTATCTTGCGGGTGAAAATAGGTTATTTATTGGGTTTAAAAACGTACAAATGAAACGGTACAGTATAAGAAGTGGTAACTCAATTTTTAACAAGTACAGTGGAACCTCGTTAACTCGGATTAATTGGGACAGCGGCCGATACGGGTTATCAAAAATTCGGGTTAGCCGGAGAATATGGTAAAAATTAATAAAATAGGGTATACTTACAGATAAACTCTGTTATAAAATTGAAATAACATGAAATATATATGGACATGCACAGTACACATCTAAATTACGTAAGTTGTATAGAGTATAGGTATAGAGTATTGTTTATTTCGTAGACAACGTTCACAACGTAGACAAAAAACACGCAAACACAAAATCTGAATAGATTTACGAACGATTACAGAACGGAAGCGAACAATACGACTGTACTACACACAATACGGTCTCAATCGGAACGATGTTATGTTATTTAAGAACAGTGGAGACCTGGAGACTAAGTCCATTGTTTAAAAAAGAATTTTTTAATAGTCTTTTAGTCTTTTTTAAATAAGTAATTTATAGAGCTGGTACCCTTTGAAAGGCGTAAATATTGGATATTGAAACATTTTAGTCTTTTTTAAATAAGTTATTTATAGAGCTGGTACCCTTTGAAAGGCGTAAATATTGGATATTGAAACATTTTCCAATACTAACTCCAAATCACTAAAATTCAGACTTGTTACTTTTTGGAACTGGTGTATCGATATACTGAACTAGGTGTAGGTATGCCTAAGAAGAATTTTTTTTCTTCTTGTAGTCCATATCCTTTTCAAATGTTGGCGACCATCATGGCAATCTGTAGGTACTTTGCACACTGCTACTCTGAAAATATTTGTCGTTTTTGTGTTGAACCACATTGAGCCAGGAAATCTTCGCTTTCCTTCTTCCCATTTTGATTCTACTTTTCCCTGTAAAATTAGTTGCAGCAATCTATATCTTTCGATATTCCTCACGATGTGACCGAGGTATTCGATTTGAACTGTTTTTATTGTTGTTAACAGCTTTTCTTTTTGTATTCTTAATAGGACATCCTGATTAGTAACGTGGTATAAGATATCTTAAGAACTCGACGATTTTCTAGCAAGTAGCTTCTGTAAGAGTTCACGACTCAACTGCGTACAAAAGTCTAGGAAAGACATATCATGAGAGTAACCTGATTTTATGGATATCGATAAATCCTGACATTTGAATAGCTTAGCCATTTTTTGAAATGAAGATCTTGCTTTCTTTATGCTACATTTGATTTCTAGAGAATGGTTCCAATTTTCATTGACGTTCGTACGAACGTGGGTGCATGTTGTTACTCTTTCTCTTTCTATTCGTTGTCCTTTCACACTGATTGGTCCAAATAGGGTTTCATAACTGTCAGCGAATACCACCGTATCGTCTGCGTATCTGTTATTGATACATTCTCCGTTAATTCGAATTCCGGCTTCAAGATCCTCTACGGCTTCTTGAAAAATTTCCTCAGAGTATGTTGGACAGCAGGGGTGATAGTATACATCCCTGTTGGACCTCACGTTTGATTTTGATATCATCGGATTCTTCTGGCCCTGTATGGATAGGCGATTTTTGGTTCCAGTAAAGATTCTTAATAATTCTTAGATCGCCAATCACCATCAACAATTAAATATTGTATGCAAAACGAAAATTAAAATTAGATGATGTACCAATGTCCTTTTAAATATTTGATTTCTTTCGAATTTACATTGTATTATTAGCTACAACCAGATACAGTTTGTCCAATAGAGGAACAAGAGAAAATCTCCGTTATGTACATTAGGCAGTAAAAACGCGTACTGCTTTTAAAATTAACCAGAAAATTATTGTCTAGTCAAACGCGAAAAATAGAATCCAATATGATTTTTGCATGAGGTAAGTAACTATATAAAATACGCATTTAAAGGATGTTTATGTCAACGCTTACCAACAGCTAGTCCTCTCTCTGTGTCTCTACACTCCCACCAATAACCTACCACTACCGTCGATGCGCGCTAGAGATAGAACATCCTCCAAAATTATAAAGTGCTTCGAAGAACAACGAGAGTTAAGATCGATCAGGAGTATTGATTTGGTAAGAACTTAAAAAAAACAAAATTATTGATAAAAAAACTAACGTTTTCAATCTAATAGCACATAAAACAACATCCAAAAATGTTACTCTACATCCTACCAGATTGAAAACAATGTGAACCTTCTCTGGTTACATCTCCGGGGCTTCTACAATTTGCAAGCCATAACGGATGCTGAGACTAAGGAAGATGAGGGAATTTTACAATTTATAATTTACGTCCCTTCTGCTCAGTGCGGTAAAGTTCCAACGAGAATGGTTCCCTTCGTACTCCAATCAGAGTAAACATGTAAAATGAATAACCATTTTCAATTTCGTTGCAACACGAAACTGCAGCCGCATCATTATTCTAGTTCAATCAGAGAGTGCAGCAAGCACCTCTACCGGTTGGAGTATATACCGGTACATCAGGAGGCACATATGCTGCTCTCTCTGACCCAACCAGGACAAACCCCGGCGTGCAGTCACGGATTGCAACGAACTAATTTTTTAATAATTTGTATTTTGAAAAATATTTTGAAGCCGGAAGTTGAAACAACAAATAAAATATCAGTCATGCAATTTGTGGTTAATCTACTCTAACATCTCAAAAACATGTAGCAGCTCCCTTCTAATTACTACACCAAATCAAGCCCGAGTCTTTATCACCACCGTACTGAAAATTAAAGAACACCAGAGGGTACAGACACGATAAATCTGTATAAAGAGACACTTGAAAGTTTGTCAACCCCCTATGTATAATGACATGTGGTCTAGAGCCAGCCCTATGTGGATATTCGCGTATACATATATCGACGAGATTGATTAATACGGAGCACAACCAGAGATTGAGATTCATATCTTTTTCTATTAATTCCGGGATAAAAAAGAGGAGCGAGCGACTAGAGGGGGATTGGAAATTGCAATCTGCGATATATAGGATATGTGGGGCACTTTTAGAAGGATTAATTAATTATCTTGATGTTGGTACACCCCTTTTTGATTCAGAAGCCAGCTTGATGCAATAATTATTACCTACTTAAAAGAAAAATGCGTTTTACAAACAATTATCAATGTTTGAGAAGTTTTTAATTATTTTTCTGGTATTTTATTTGTCTTTCCATGGACCATTATTAGTCGAGGAAATGAAGCATTTTGGCTCGCAATTTTTTCGTCCGGCATGGATTTACTTGAAATTTTCACAGAAAGTAGGGAATAGTCCAAGGATCATTTTCTATATCATGCCGCTGTAGGTACGCTAAAACCTTGGGGGTGGTTGCCACCCCATCTGGGGGGGGTGGTTGCCACCCCATCTCGGGGGGTGGGAACTTTTTATTAAATTTTAACAATGTAAACCGATGTAAAACGCAATTCTAAGAAAAAAATATTTTTACATTTTTTTCGTAAAACTAATATTTTTCGAGTTATTCGCGGTTGAGAGTAACAGTTTTTCGCTGAAAAAATCCACTTTTTTAGAGAGTTTTTTGAGAATAACTCGAAAAATATGCACTTAATAAAAAAACTGTAGCTATCGAAATTGTGTCTTTTGGTAACATAAACCAAATTCTTTTTCTTTAATATTTTTACGACCAATACAAACCGAGATACGGCATGTTAAAGGTTAGCATTTTTCATCAAATGTATAATTTGAAATATTCAAAGCCAAATAACGGGAAAACTTTGCATTTTTAGAAGAAAACTTAAATAAACTTAAATAATCTTTTTTCAAGGATACAATTAGACCTTTTATACGGAAAAATCAAAAAGTTTCTAGCATAAAATTGAGTGACTTATGAGTAAAAAAAGGTCGGTGCCTGCTTTTCTTTATGAAAAAATCAGTGAAAACAACCCCCTAACTACCCTCCTAATTAAAAATTGGTCTTCACTTTTCTGTAGTTATTTTTTTATATTTGTATTATCAATATACTCAAGAAGTTTGACCCATTTAAAAGGCCTAATTTTAGAAAAATTGGAATTTAGAGAAAAAATTGATTTTTTGCAATTTCGTATTTTTCACCATTTTCTTCAAAATATCTCCGAAAATACTAGAGATACGAAAAAAATGATAGACTACTAAATTTTCGTTTTTTTTATAACTAAAATTTACTTGTGCATCGATTTTCATTACAGTGAATGGTTAGCGAGATATAGCTGTTTAAAACCTCTATTTACGAGCAAACACCCCCTTATCGAGCCCTTTAAATCCACCCCAATTAAAAACTAAGGGATATTACGGAATTTAATTTACACAGTCTTATAGCTCTTCAAAAATCCTACAAAATCATTTTTGAAAAAACTTTTTATTTCCAAAAATAAAGGAGCTATGTTTATAAAACAATTTTTTTTTTTCGAAAAATTCGAATAGTCCGCTTATAGAGCATTTTCAATGTATACAGGGTGTTTCATTAATAATTGTCCATATAGCAACTGGAGAAACCTTACACCTTGAGGCACAAAATACGAAGATTTAACCTAAAACACTTAAATAAAATGTAGTTCCTTACTGAGTTACAGGGTGTTTTATCTAAAAATTCAAAAACTAGTTTTGCTCAGCATTTTAAAAATATTCGACGTATCCTTTTCATACTTGGCAGGAAGTATAGGTATTGTACAAACTACTAAACTATGTTAAACAAACGTTTCTGGCTATTATCAGAGGCGTACGACTGGGGAAATTGAATGGTTGACCCTTTCCAAAATCTACGCCACTGGCGGAATTGCTATTTTCGTTAAATTTTTCGATTCTCCAATACTTTCTATGAAAATAACATACCCTTCATTCGTAACGATAAAGTCATTAATTTTCGAGATATTTGAAGTTAAAAATTAAACGACACGGTTATTTTGATTAATGTATTGTGTCGCTTTATTTTTAATTTCAAATATCTCGAAAACTAATCATTTTATCGTTACGAATGAAGAGTATATTATTTACATAAAAAGTATTGGAAAATCAAAAAATTACACTAAAATAGCAATTTCGTCAGTGGCGTAGAATTTGGGAAGGGTCAACCAGCCACTATCCCCTGACGTACGCCTCTGGAAGTAGCTAGAAACGTTTGTTTATCTTAATTTAGTAGGGTGTACAGTACCTACACTTTCTACCAAGTATAATAAGGATACGTCAAATGGTTTTAAAGTACTGGGCACAAATAATTTTTAAATTTTAATCATATTTTATGAATCATATTGTAAATTAATCAAAATAAGTGTGCCGTTTCATATTTAACTTCAAATATCTTGAAAACTAATGACTTTATCGTTACCAATGAAGAGTATATTATGTACGTAAAAAGTATTGGAGAATCTAAAAATGGCACTAAAATAGTAATTCCTCCAGTGGCGTAGAATTTGAGAAGGGTCAACCAGTCACTGTCCCCCGTCGTACGCCTCTGGTAGTAGCTATAAACGTTTGTTTATGATAATTTAGTAGGGTGTATCGTAGTCGCATTTTCTGCCAAGTATGAAAAGGATACGTCGAATAGTTTTAAAATGCTGAGCCAAAATAATTTTTAAATATTTAGATAAAACACCCTGTAACTCTGTAAGGAACCACATTTTATTTAAGCGTTTTAGGTTAAATCTTCGTATTTTGTGCTAAGGTTTCTCCAGTTACTATATGGACAATTATTATTGAAACACCCTGTATAATACCACAGAACTAGTTCGTACCTATACTAGAAGATGACTAAAAAACTATTTGTATTTTTGTATTTGTACATATTTGTAAATTCGTATTTTTGTGTAAATTTATGTTTTTGTAATTCTTTAATTCTACTTTTTTTCTGTATAGATCTAATAAATTATCTACTTATAAAAATTGCAATGTTATTAAGGGTGGATTTTAAGGGTTGAAATATGATATTATATCCTTTAACATAACACAATCATTATTTAACCAATCAAAACCAAATTTTACACATATTAAAGTTTACAATGTTTGTATATAATTTTTGACAATAAGGTGTAGTTTACACCCATAAAAATAATCAACGCCCTTGAGCATGATATGGAATATGAAGTACAGGGTTAGATGATCCTAATATCAAATTTTTATGTAAATCGATGCAAGCCGGAATTATTTTTTTAGGATAAGTAAATTTTTTATATATGGCTCCAACAAGGGTGGTTGTAAGGGTTGAAATATTATGATATTATATCTTAAAGCATAAAACAATCATTATGTAACTCATAAGAAGCAAATACATATTGACAATATTAAAGTTTAAAATGTTATTTTATAATTTTTTACAATTAGGGGTAGTTTTCACCCTTAAAAAACCAAAAGCGTACAACGGCTCTATATAAAAAATGAACTAGAGGGTGAAATGAGCCTAATCCCAAATTTTTGAACAAATCGATGCTGGACGAAAAAATTGCGAGGTTTTGCCATTTTTTCAGTTTTATTTCCTCGACTATATTATGAACTTTATTTATTAATATGTATTTATTTATTTATTATAAAAATTTTGTACAAACTTACATAATAAATACTCACAATAAGTGAAACATCGTCGAAATGTCGAAACGTAGAACCTAATAGACTCATGACTTGATTGGCCATTCTCCTCCATCCCATCTTGGCCATTGCTTTCATCCTCCAATTTGTAACGTAGAGTCTTTTTAGATCAGTTTCTACATCCGTTGTTCACTTTGTTCTGGATCGATCATAGAGATGGAATCGAGCCGAGCCGAGCCGAGCCGAGCCGAGCTTTTGATAAGCTTGAGGTCGGCTTGAAATTTCGAACTGAGCTCCAGATTTCGAGCTCGGCTTGAACTTCGAGCTGCAGGTTGAGCTCGTGGCTCGTATCGGATCGGCTCGAATAGTTGCAGCAGAGAAAATATACGTAAGTCGATACAGTGCGTCCATAAAGTAACGCATAAATTCATTATTTCGTAAACCGACGACTTTAAGAAAAAATCCCGAAACAGGTCGATTTTTATTTTTAAATTACAATTTTTTGGCATATACATCATACTAGTGACGTCATCCATCTGGGCGTGATGACGTAATCCATCCATGTGGCCTACATATTCAAGTTTTTTTTGTTTAATTGTGCTCACGATTTCTTTCTCTTTTCCGATTCTGTGAATTACCTCTATACATAAGATTCTACATGGTCAATTAGTATGTTGTTTATCCTTAACTGTCGAGCAGGTTGTTGCTGTTTGCTTATCAGCATCCATTTTGTCTTCTTGAGGTTGAGATTCAGGCCGTATTCATCACTAACTGAATTAACTCTTTCCATTACCTATTATAATTTATCTATGCTACTGGCAAGGATCGCCGTGTCATCGGCATGTCTTATATTGTTGCTTAACTCACCAACATTGGTCTATTTTTATGCTCTCATTTGCATTTTCCATACATTTTTTAAATATTTCCTCGGAATAAATATTGAATAGGAGTTACGATACACCCCTGCCGGGCATTTCTTTTGATCTCTACACTTTCAGTAAGTTCGTTGCCAATTTTTGCTATTGCTGTTTGACCCCAGTATAGGTTTGCCACAATCCGAATATCCTTGTCCTTGTCGTCAATAGGGAGTTTTTGTGCACACAAATACGTAAACGTAACGTATCATTTTGACATATACGCTTGCGCATTAATGGTTTAACTCCCGTATCTCGATACGTATTAACCTAAAGTAACGCTCTGATACGTACGTGAGAACGCATCCCTATCGAGACGAAAGTCACCGAATGCACACGAGGATCTTGCCCGATTACCTACCAAATGAACATTTTATCAGCGTACTACCCGTTTATAAACATTTTAAGGTTATTTTGGTTATTGTTTTAGTCTATTTGAGTAAAATTATTCTATGTTTGTAATTGGAAATTGGAACTTCATAATAGATTTAAAATTTTATTGTTTTAAGTTGTCTATTAATAAAGCAAAACAAACAAATCTTGTATTAATTTAAGAAATACAGTGATCACCACAATTAATAACTAGATAAACAAATGACCTAATTTCAGTAAAATTTTCAAATAAATATGACCAAACTATTTACATTATACTGGAATTCTGATGTAGGTACAATAATTTACAACTAAAAAGTAGGTATAAACAAAAATAAAAAAAATTTAACCAAAGGAAAAATAATATTTTTATATTTAAATAGAAGCAATTAAAACCATACAATTTCATCATTCATTTATCTTTTTTTACATTTGTATATTAATTGTATATTGTGTGAGCATTGTTTTATTTTTTTAATGTCAACGGAATTTAAAAATGACTTTACGATTTGCTTTACGTTACGTTAAGGCAGTTACAAAAACTACCTATTTTAACGTTCATCCTCTACGACACGTTAGTTGCTTTACGTATACGGAGATGCGTTACGTTACGTAGCAACAAAAACTCCCTAATACCTGTATTTCGCAGAATATCTCATGATTGACGGTGTCAAAAGCTTTTCTAAAATCCGCAAAGCACAATTACGCATCCTTATCAACGTCTCTACACCGCTGTATAAGCACCTGGAGAACGAAAAGTGCCTCTCTAGTTCCAATAGCTTTCCGAAAGCCAAACTGCATTATTATAATTGAATCTATAATGCACAACGATACAATTTTGTTATCACTCTTTCTTATACGAAGACTTTTCTTCTGTATAATTTAATGATCACATCCTTTAAGATCTTCATTATTATCCACTTAACTGATTCGTAGCGTGAAAGTCGCCCAGTCTACCTAGACAGCGTAATCTACATAAAAATAAAAACTTTTCATCGGCCTGAATTACGATTCAATTTCCGACACCCAACAAACATCAGGACTCATTCATTCTTTTACAATGAATGAAAAGAACAAACCTTAATCCATACAAAGTCCTCGTCAAAGCTCTACTTACAAAACTTTAGTCTATACAGAGTGTCACGGACTGAATGGAGATTATAATCATGTGATTCTATAACAATTTTTAGATTTTTTATTTAGGAGAAATATTGATAATTTGATAATAATGTATAAAAAAAATGAATATTTATTTTAATGCTTAAAACAAAAAACAGCTAATAATGTTCTGAAGCTATTTTCTTATATATACAGTTTACTATTTTGGTTAGGAATAAGCAACAATTTTATTTTAGAATGAGTTTATTTGACGTTTCGATTTCCACTTCGGAAATCGCACCCTAATAGTCTGGACCTAAAAGGTCGTTAGCAGTTTTGCTGGAATTGAATCTTAAGATTGCATATTAAAGATTTGTGGCAAAGTCCGCAGAAAGTGTGCTATTTTGTTTATTAACAAATCAGCGCGTCGAAATCTTGTTTTTTAATTATCAATTTTCCTCGGAAAATCCGGGTTTTCTCAACAAAATCTTTTATTTTCAACTAAAATTTTAGGGAAGCAATTATTTCTCAACAAATAAATAACTAGGTGGCCTACAAGCTTTTTGTAGTAGATTATATTATTTTCAGAAGCCCGCGAAAATCGAATGCGATTTTTTGGCAATTTTCGGATTTTAAATCGCTTATAACTTTAAAACTATTAACTTTTGGGAAAAATGTCAAGAAACTTATTTTATTTAGAATATCCCAAAGAATATACAAAAATTATTTTTCGGAGAAAAATAGGAGATTTTTGAAATAGAGCTCGCCGCACCGGTAATAAAATCGGATAAACACGCATATTTAACAATTAAAAAACAACGGTATAA
This sequence comes from Diabrotica virgifera virgifera, assembly GCF_917563875.1. NCBI lineage: Eukaryota > Metazoa > Arthropoda > Insecta > Coleoptera > Chrysomelidae > Diabrotica > Diabrotica virgifera. The sequence continues at coordinate 7,790,336 of NC_065445.1, forward strand.
ATTAGGGTTAGACACGATCACTCTTCAGAATCTTGAAGCTGAATGTTTAGTCTTCAATTTAAGTATCTGGAAACCTCAAAAATACTAATTTAAATATGAGTTTTTAAGCCTCGAAAATGCGTATTTTCGCATTTTTCAGATTTTAAATCGCTTATAACTCGAAAACTATCAATTTTTGAAAAAATTTAAAAGATACCTTTCTTGTTTAGAATAGACTACAAAACTTAAAAATATATGTTCCGGAGCAAAAAAACGTGATCTTTTGTATTTGTTTAAAAAAATTGTTTAAACAATTTCTGCCCAAAAATTCCGCCCGGTACCCTTCAAATTTTTGTTTAAAGGGGACATTTTTGAATAGGAATCCACAAAGAAACCGAATCAGAAATTTTTCCAGATGGGAGCGGTCTCACCACATGGACTATCTAAAGATTTATAAAACTGAAATACACCATAAAATGGTTACAATAAGTAAATGAATATAAAACGTAATGAATTAATGGCGCTGAGTTTAAACATTACAATGACATGACGTCACGACCAATGAGGGCTCGTTTTGGGCTGGCCGCTATAATTTGAATTTTCTCTCGATTTTAATCGTCTTTAGGGGCCAAACGAAAGACAAAAACAACTTTTTGTCGAATTTTTTAGCATCTTTGTCGAATTAAAAATTTTATGCAAGTTCCCTATTTAAATTAGAGTATGTATGAGCGGATTCAGGAATGTTACACAATTATTTGGCATATCAACAAATAGAATATCTTACAGCATACTAATAATATATTATATCAAAATAATCAAAACGATCGGTATTATGCGTGAAAACTATCAAAAATGCCAAAAAAACTAGGTTGAAGAAAATAGAACTTCAACTGAAGTTCAAAATCGGTGAACGTTAAAAATATGTATTTCCTCGGCTTCCCATAGAGCAATTTCCTTAATTTTTTTTAATCCGAACTAACTTGAGTAGAGCCAGCTAACTAAATCATTAACAGATGCCAAAGATGCTTTAGTTTTTTTATAATAAATTAATTTATTTAGGAACAAAATAAAACTACATATTTTTTCTATGTTATAGACTTTTTTGTAAAAGCTTACCACACGTGTGCCTTTTAACGTTCTAAATACAAATATGTACAATTATTTAAACAATTGTTGTTTAAACAAATTAAAAACAGTTTTTTACCAAACGGCGGACTGAACGGTTTCAGCGGATTTGATTTCGCTCCGGAACAATCTGTCATCTGTTTTTATATTTCCTTGATGAAATAAAAACTATTTAATTAAACAAAAGATTGTTTTGATTGTCTAAACAAGAGTTTCCAAGTGAAAACAACTACATTTTCAACAGGACACATACAGGCTTTTTGTATCTTTTTCAGTATTTTTTTGCCAATATTTTTTATGGTAACACCATCAATTACCACCTTATTAAAAAAATAATCAGATGCACTGTGTCACTCCGTATATATAAAATGTCCTAAAGACATATAGAACCTCTCGCGTCTTCTTCTTCCAGTGGTAACTGGAGCTGAGGATGTTAAGAATTTCGCCACCTGCGGCGCTGCAGTGTTTTATCTTCTTCTGCATCTATCCCGTGGATTTATGCGTTCCTTGGCAAGTATTTGTCACAGTCGTAGCTCTCTCTTTAGTATTAGTTAGAACAAGTAGCTGCCACTGTTTTACCCAACAAACGACGGGGGGTACAGTTGACCAATTCAACGTTGCGAGTTGTTCCGGTCTCATGTTTTCTTTTCACAATAGTTCAGATATTATTTGACTCTCAACTATATTATGATCTAGTTTTATTGCATCTAGTATCTAGTGCAAGATCCGAATGAAAACACGTATCTATCATAAAAATAAAAATTCATATTACATCATCTTCTTCTTCTTCATGTACCATGTCCTTTTGAACGTTAGTTACCATCATAGCTATCTTGATTTTATTCACTGCCACCCTAAATATCATGCTGCTGGTATTAATACCATACCAATCTCGCAAGTTTTCCAACCATGAAGTCTTCGTTCGTTCTGGACTGTGTTTGCTGCTATTTTACCTTGCATAATATTTTGTAGTAACCTCTATTTGGGACCTCTCATTCCATTTTCGAAATACTCCAGCTTTCTCTTATTATTTTATAATCTCCTTAGTCTTGGAGAGACGATCTAGTATTGTGGAGTTTCCAATTTTCTCCACCCAAGAAACTTTTAAAATTCTTCTGTAACACATTTTAATACTCAAGTAATTTTCTAGTCCAACTGTCGTCGTTCATTCTTGCAACATCTCCCGCCCATCTCCCTTTTTTGTCTTGTAATACGTTCGATAATATTTTCCACTCCGGTTAGTCTACGATTGTCCTGGTTCCTTTTCTTAGTCTTTTCCTAAGCTTGTGTGACTCTTTGTTAATTGCTGTAGTTGTTGTAGCATAACTCTGGCTTCTCCTAAGTCTACGAGAATAGTGTCATCGGTATATCGGAGGTGGTTTAAAATACAACAAGGTGCTTATACCAAAAAAATAGTAGAGAAATACAGAAACATATAATCGATATAGCAGCGTTAGAGTAGAAGAAAGCTGGGTAAAAATTAAAGGAAACCTCTTAAACTCAGCTAAAGAAGCGTGCGAAGATACAAGAGAGAGATAGAAGAGAGAGAAGAGGTAGAAGAGAAGAGAAGAGTGATAGAAGATAGTAAGACATGAAACACATGCACTTGTAAGAATAGACGTACAATGGGGACGTACCTCAAAAGAACTGGGGCATAATTTTTCTTCTTCTTCTTCTTTGTGTGTAGACATGACTCTGTCTGTTTTTCAATGTGCCTCTAGTAAGTTATCATTCGTTTTCGTGGTCTTCCCACTGATCATCTCCCTATTGGGGAACAGTCTCTCGCTGTCCTTACTGCTGTTTGTTATCATTCGGCTTATGTGGTCATTCCATTCTATTTTTCTGTTTCTTACCCAGTTATTAATGCTGTCCGTCCTGCATTTCCGTCGTATATATGTACTTCTAGCTATGTCCCATAGAGTCTTACTATCGATTTTTCGAAGGATTTTCATCTCCACTGTTTCGAGCAATCTTTTTGTCTTCTCTGTGACTGGTCGTGTTTCTGCCGCATAGTTCATTATGGGTCTGATGATTGTTTCGTAAATTTTGCCTTTCATTTCTCTTCCGATATTTTTATTTCTCCATATTTTGTCATTCAGGCAACCTGCGGCTCTGTTTGCTCAATTCACTTGATCTTCCACTTCTGTATCGAGCCTTCCGTACGTGGATAGTCTGATGCCTAGATATTTAAACTCCATCACTTATTCTATTATCTGATCCTCCAGCTCCAAATTACATCTTATTTAATTTGCTGTTATAACCATGCATTTTGTCTTTTTTGGGGAAATTAACATGTTAAATTTTCTGGCGGTTATAATTAATGGAAATAAGGTACCTAGGGAAAACCTCTTTATGGTAGAAATATAAATAATAATGAATACTATGAGAATTATTTTAACAAAAACCTAGAACATCTTTAATATTTTTTACTCAATTTACTGTTTGTAAAATATAAATTGTGGACGATTAAAATGGTCCACTGGACGAGAAGTTTATTAAATATGTATACCGCACACGTACTAGTACCACCTTATTATTCATTTTTGTGTATTTATATGGCATTTCAAATATTTTTACCAGTCAAAGACCCCAGTTAAAGAGACAGTGTCCGATCACCCACGAAGAATACTTATTAAAATATTAATATCAATAATTTATTTATTTATAAATAATGTATTAATTGTAAGAACAATTTAGAAAACGATGGTTAGACGACATAGAGGACGTAAAAGTTATTTCGCCTGCATTATATTTTTTATTTTTAGCTATATTTTGTGGAACGAACACATTAGTAGAACGGCAGAGGATAGGATAGTATGAATAGCACGAAATAATTCACCAAATGGACGAAGAAGTATTGGCAGAACAAGAAAAAGATGGTGCGATAATTTAAACAATTTAGGAGGCTAATATTAAAGAAGAAACAGGCTTTAAAGCCTACATACCAGAAGGAAAAAGAAGAAAAACATTACACCTCTATTCTCTGCACCATTGCTAATGTAAACTAAATCTACCAATATATCTCATTCCTTATTTCCAATCCAAAAGTTTCTGCACCGTCAGTATCCGCTTTCTTGCTTACCTTGGCACTTAAGTCTCAGATGAACATTTTGATTTATTTTTGTTTTATATTTTTGATATTTTGATGGTAAAAAAACTTTAAAAATACAAATTTTATACTCATCTTATAGCAAAAATTATCTTCCTCTTCTTTTTAATCATTTGGCAAAATTTTATGATGGTAATATTATTTACGTCCAGAATTTATTATACAGGGTGGTGAATCGTAAAACGGGCCAGAGGAAACTCAATGTAAAATTCTAAACTGTTGAATTCCTGCTTCCCTAATTATTTTACATCAAAAGTCATGAGAGAATAATTGTAGAGGACTGAAATCTGTAATAAAATCAAAAGTTAAAATTGTTCTACGATTTAAACGCATTCCAAAATTTTGAAAAACAATACATTTGCCACAGTCAGAGCCTATTTTACTTCAAATCAAGCCTGAGGCACTATACACTTTTTGGGGCCCTAAATATAATTTAACAATAATAATAATAATAATAATTCATGGAAATTCAAATACGGAGACAATGGAGAATGCAAAGTACCCAGACAATAACGATTATAATGTCTACTACTGGAATCATTTCGAAGACCCTCCTCGAAACATCAAAAAGCTGGGTCTGAATGAACATCTTTATAAGACCCTGCAGAAAGCTGTACTACTCGCGACGGCCAGAAGTGTACGAAAATTTTTGGGAGATACACCTGCATACCAAGTCACCTAGGGCTCGATAACATGGAAAGAGTCCCACCAGAGCTCAATCCTTTTGATACCGTAGGTATCTGGAATGAGTCAATTTTTCCCTTAGAGGGAGTGTGAGCCGTATGGCTAAATCTGGATGACAATAATAATACTGCACCAGAAATTTAAATTTTTATAAACAATAAATAAAATTTATACCTATTTAAACAATTAAACATTGATTAATAATTATAATTCTTATTGTTATCATTCATCATTTCCTGTTCGTAAAATGAAATAATTTTGAAAATCTATTTTGATATTGTAATAATTTTTTTTTGTGATTTTCCAGACCCCATTAAAATACGGGCCCGAGGCAGGTGCCTCACTGGCCTAGTGGTAAAATAGGCCCTGGCCACAGTAGGTATTTGTGTAAAAGTTAGGCCACACGTTACTATTTAACTGACAGTGCTCACACCATTGACTGAATAAAAAATCTTTATTATTAATACTTTCTCCGCAACTGAGGGTATCTTATCAGCTGTATTGTTTTTAGACAATAAATGATAAAATAAAAATATTGACAGTTCAAAAATGTGAAAATAATAACTTCATTGTAACACATTATTGCACTGTGTGTGGCCTAATTTTGGGCTGAAAAACTGAAAAATGTATTACATTTTTACCAAATTTTGGAATATGTTTAATTCGTAGAACAATTTTAACAGTTGTTTTCAATAAAGGTTTCAATCCTCTACAAATAGTTTCTAATGTCTTCTGACGTAAAATAATTAGGGAAGCGGGAATTAAACAGCTTAGAATTTTACATTGAGTTCCATATGGCCCATTTTCCAATTCACCACCCGGTATATACTAATGTTTTGAAATTTCTGTTTTGAAATAATTGTTTTGAAATTTCAAGTCACTGTGTCGTTATTTTCGAAGAAAATTGAATATTGTTACCACCAGTCGTTGTATTCCCTTTAGTTGATTTCAATGTACACAACGATTCTGAAGCAGTTATTTCCATGGTCCTTAAAAAGTCCAGTAATAACACCTTTGGCATCCATCTATCGGTTGCAATCCGCAAAGAGGGTGCTTTGGGGGAGATTTGGGGCCGAGGGGTGAACATTACGAAACCACTAAAGCACTTAAAATGCCTCTCGAAAGCAAGTCACAGCCGCAGAACACAAATAATAAGCATTCCCGGTTTGATATTGGCAGAGCAGCGACACTGCCACTGCACGGAGTAATAAGAGATTTTGGATATTTGATTCAGGACCAGAGACGGGCTTTTTATTTGATAAAAATTACAATTACAATGGCCACTAATAATTACGAACTTTATACTAGTGTATAATATTGTATATATGCAACTTACTATTCTCAATACATACAGGGTGGCCGAATGAAAACGAAGCAGAGGTATTATTAGGAACTACGACAAAATTTATTAAGAACAAAGACGCACAATTTTGGGCCAATGATTTTTAAGTGCATTCATTTTTTCGAATCCTGAGAAAACTAATCAGTATGTATGTTTGAAAAATTTAGACGCAGAATGAAAGATTACTACCGAGGGCCGAAAGTCTCTGAAATCTTCTATAATGTTTATTTTAATAAGTTACTGTGGTAAAAAAAGAGAAAATTTAGTGTGATTTTAATTTCAAATATCTCATTCAAAAGAAACGTTTCGTTTATTTTCAGGGAGTTTCAGCACTCGGTAATAACGTAATATTTCATTCTGCGTTAAAATTTTTCAAAAATATTTATTAGTTTTCTCAAGATTCGAAAAAATGTGAATGCATTTAAAAAAATGTATTTTGTTAAAAAGCATTGGTTCGAAATTTTGCGCTTACGCTCTTAAACGAGGACACATTTTCCCGGTATTTTCGATACCTTTAAGCCAGAGTAAACATCACCCCAAGTCAAATAAGATTTAAAATCATTTTAAAACCCTTGCAATTCCTGAATTCCTGTAAATATATTAGTCTTATATTTTTTTAATTTATTAAATTTATTACCTGCTTAATAATTGATTAATTACGTCAATGGTTTAGATTTTAATTTATTTCCTTGCTCAGCTTTTGTTTTTTTTTTGTCACAACCAAGTACTCAATTAAATGATTCTCTTGTGAATGTTAGTTGTATACGATTTATTCCATTCCAAAAAGGATAGATAGCGTTTTCTTGTATGTACATACTTTGTTTTTGCATTTAGAAGAAGAATAAATTCAAGCCGTATAAAATATTCTCAATGCAGAAACGGGGATTATTACTTACATACTTTTCCGCACGCGACTGTAGTTTGCCGAACGACGCAAAGCGGGAGTTCGGCAAGCAGTCGAGTGCGGAAAAGAGACTTTATGCAAGCGTTAGGAACAATATTTTTTCTACGAGTCTTTAAAAAATGACCAAATCTTAATCAATTAATTTAATTAATATGAAAATACATACATAAATTAATTCTTTGGCAAGGTTGTCAAAACCAAAGTTTCAGCATAATTGGTTAGCATGACGACGATTTTGGTTTCCATGACGACAATTCAAAACCACTGTTATTGTCTACTGATTTGACTTTCGAATATGAATATTACGTCAAAATTATTTTATTTCATCGAATTCTCGCGTTAATTTCATTAAAACATGAACACAATAAGATATATTTGAAATAAATTAGTAAATAATATCTAAATATTAGTTTATTGCATTTATTATAATTACTTTAAGGCCATATTAACATATCTAAATTAACACGCGTGCGGAAAAGTAAAACGCGTGCGGAAAAGTAAAACTTTCTAAACTAAAATGCGTACGCGAAAGTAGACATTTTTGCACGCTCGTAGAAAAAATTAATTTCGCAATAACTAATGTAAAAAATTAGTATACAACTTTGAAATTTTTGTCAAATGAGAGTTCTTTGGTGCTTAATAGGTGAGAAAAATTTCAAAGCAATTCATTCAATTGTTAAAATTTTGTTAAATTTTTTTTACCAGGGAGCTTTTTTGCAATAACATAAGTCAGAAAAAATGATTTTAGAACCATTTTACAGGTGTCAAATGAAAGAGCATGAGCTAGACTTTCAAATTAGTTGCAAAAAGGTGAATAAAAAATGCATTTATTAGTAATAAATAATTATGCAAAAGTATCGTCAATTTTTCCTTATAAACTTTTTGAATAACTTTTTTCAAAAAAATCTATTTGTTTACCCTGTTTTAGGTACACAACTACCAAGTAATGGTATTTATATAATAACTAATTGATAAAAATTGTAATAAATATACATAATTTATCAAAGGTAATACCACGAGTTCTCTAAATTTTATCGATAAATTTTTTTGTTTTCACGAAACTTCTTTATTTGGTAAAATTACGAAAACAAACCGAATGATAAAATCACGAGTCCGAAGGACGAGTGATTTTATCCATTTCGGTTTGTTTGGGTGATTTTACCCTAAATAAAGAAGTTTAAGTATGAAAACGAAAAAATTTATCAAGCAAAATTTAGAGGACGAGTGGTATTTGAAAAGATTATTTTGTGAACCAATATGTATTACTAGTAAATACGGGCATCTGTGAAATATTTTTAAGAGGATCGGAACGTATTTTCGGCTGCAATGCTATTCAAATGGGGATTCATTTTTTTCAAATCCTGAGAAAACTAATAAGTATTTTTGAAAAATTTAAACGCAGAATGAAAGATTACGTTATTAGCGAGGGCCGAAAGTCCCTGAGAACTTCTACAATGTTTATTTTAATAAGTTACAGGGGTGAAAAAACTAAGAGAAAATTTAGTGTGATTTTTAAATTCAAATATCTCATTCAAAATAAGCTTTTTATTTATTCTAAGGGACTTTCGGCCCTCGGTAATAATTTAGTCTTTCATTCTGCGTTTAAATTTTTCAAAAATATTTATTGGTTTTTTCAGGATTTGAAAAAAATGAACACAATGCCGTGGTAATATTTTCCAAATCTGTCTTTGTCTTACAACGCACTCAACCGAATATAATATTGTCAGCATATATTGTCAGTCAGACACTGACAATCAGTGACAATTTTAAATATTTGACATTGCATCGGGAATATTTTGAGAAATTGATTAAATATTATTGATATATAGTGTATTTGATAAATAATTGATTTAAGACGTGAACTTAATAAAAAGTTATTTATTGTGTATTATTTGTGAAAAATCCAAGCAGAGAATACATCAGATATATCCTGTGATCCAAGTATTTTGTTGTTAGAGATGTTCAAAATTGTAAGCGTTCCAAAATAACAACATATTATTAAAAAATCACTTTAACACTTTTCCTCTTTTCTCGATTGATTATTAGTTTTTGTTGTACAAATAAATTATTACAATCACTGAAAACATAGTTAGTGAAAAAATTATCACATTTATTAACTGAATTAATAATTTGCAATTATAAAAATAACAGTTATCCAAGAACATTCAAAAGCCATCTCTTTAAATTAATTATGACATTTTCAAGTAGAATGACATTCTAGTAATGTTTACATATCCACACCAGTGTGAATTTTACTACACGTAATTTGCCGTGTAAAGACAGAAAAAGTAGGGATACACGTAAAATATTTGCGAATTATGTACCCATAGCCTTAAGACAACTATATTATGTGAAATTTAGGGTACCTTAAGTTTTATGAGGGAAGAGACTGTTTTATCAAGGAAGAGGCTGTTTTATCAGTATTACACTCAATGATTGGCTAGAACGACGCGTGGTGATTGGCTGAAAAAGCAAAAACATCAGAATTTGACAGGTGAAAATAATAATCATATAAAAAAATTAAAAGTTTATAAGGAAATATTGACGATACTTTTGCATAATTATTTATTACCAATAAATGCATTTTTTATTCACTTTTTTTAAGCCAAGTTGAAAATGTAGCTCTTGCTCTTTCATTTGATACCTGTGGAATGGTTCTAACGTCATTTCTTCCTGACTTATGTTATTGCAAAAAAGATGCTCTCTGGGATAAACAATTTGAATAAAAATTAAACAATTAAATGAATCGCTTTTAAATTTTTATCGCATATTAAGCACCATTTGATGAAAATTTCAAAGCTGTACACTAATTTTTACAATAGTTATTGAGAAATTAATTTTTTTTTTAATTTCGACCTTTTTTTCGCAATTATATTAACAATAAATAAGTATATCAAACTTTGTAATACATCATTTTAAAGCTTTTTTCATACTCTCAAAGATGTTTGTACTAAAAAAACCATAAGTTTCACTGTTTTCCATTGATTTGAAACAAAAGGAAATAGGCCGTTTTTTGACACTAAATTGTTTATAAATAAAAATGGCCGCCAGATCCTACGCAGGAAATAGTTACAATTTGCTCTTATAGGTATTACCTGTCGAAAAAAACGCTTCAGTACCCTGGCTGTTGAAGTATCATGGAAAAAACCTTATTACCCTGGACTATGAAAAATAATATAATATAATATTTTTTTTTAAAACAAGAGGTCCGCACACTGAAAGACTAAGGACATATTGCCAGATAGAGGCACCACGAAAACAGTGAACGATTTGTTGAATGATTCCGCATATAATCGAGGCCATTTTAAAGCCAATATATGTTATTAAAAATAAAATACGTTCCTGCGAATATGTCCCAGTCCCAGTTATGTGCACGTATATTTTCTCTATATGTCGAGAGCCTCCGCAATGCCGAGATATAGACCGGGAGGCCTTCTAGTGGCATAGAGCTGTCAATCACAGGGTGAGTAAAGACATCGTCGGCATATTACGAGGCCAGCATGTCGATGCCGGTGATAACTTGGGGAAGACGGCGTCGGGGGGCGGCAGGAGGATTTGGTATTGTTCGCAGCCCCGACGACGATGCTGCGGCAGTGGCACACATGACCAAAAAAAGAGTCTTAAGCGATAAAGAATTTTCAAGTGTGTATTTATCCATAAAACATTGAATTTCATTGAATCATTGAATCAAGCATTGAATTTTTATCTTGTCTCAGGGTTCTTCGCGCTTCATATCTTAATTCTGTATTGCATTTAGACTGATAAATGATTTAGATTGATAAATGACAGTAAAAATTCACACTAAAAAAACTAATACTTTATACCACATACAAAAAAATTATTTTTAATATTCCTAAATTCCTAATAAAAAAAACTTCCTGATGAAATCGGTCCATTTTCGGCCTCTGATTGAAAGAAAGGAAGAACCAAGTTAAAATGGAAGCAAATAACTGACAGTGTATCTCGGGACTCAGCTATCTCCAATCTTCTAGGACTCTCGTAGAACAATTACTTTCACTAATACTTCCTTTTTTCTTAATCAATTTAAATAAATACTTAAGTGTTTTCAAAAATTCATTGCTTCTCATTTTTGACAGCCATAGTTTTTAAAAATTTATTCTAAGATGATTTTTCTGTATTCTACCTAAATTACACTAATCACAAAATGTATCGCATAATTTTTGAAACAGAAAAAAAGTTTAAAAATAATTTTTAATTTTTAGCAGAATTAGTCTAGACGCCAAAGGGCTCACCGTGTCCTTTTCAATTCTGATGGACAAGCTCAACGGTTTCTTATGGATTTTTGGCGGCTGATTACGAATTTCGAGAGTGGATTTCGATCCCAGTGGTCAAAAAATTGTTATAAACAATTTAATTGTTTACAAGGCTCTGGATCATAAACTAAAAGAGATAAAAAAATGTTTTAAATAAAATTTGTTCCCTAATAAAAAACGAAGAAAAAACGTTTACTAAACTTAAATCCAGCAATTAGAACTCAAGATATTGTAAAATTAGTGCACAATGCAAATTGCAAATTGCAAAATAAGTATTTGTCGAAGCTTTATCGATCGTAACTCGGCTTCTACGCATGCAAATGAGCCTTAGAAGGTATCATTTTAAAGCTTAATTAATAGGCTTCCAAAAAAAGTTCGTTAAATTACTTTATCTTTATTAGTTTATAAGTGATACACGTTTGAAGTTATAATTTTCTTTAAAAAATTGTACGTTAATTTGTTTATAAGGGTTTCAAGCAAATTTGAGCTATAAACATTTATTGTTTAATTAACAATAACGATAGAAGAACTCAAAAAGAACACTACTGGATAACGTAATGAGAAAATTGGCAACCCTTTCATCATTTCAAAAAGAACAATTTGAGCTTATAAAAATGTTCGTAAGTTTATTTTTGGCCAAGATATCGATATTTTAATGGCGCGCTATGAGGCGCAAGATCGGCTCACAGTCAAGTAAGTGACGAAATTCGTAGCCAAAATATCAATATCTTGGCCAAAAATAAATTTACGAACATTTTCGTAAGCTCAAATTGTTCCTTTTAAGTTATTCTATCATTATTGTTAATTAAAGTATAAATGTTTGTAGCTCAAATTTGCTTGAAACCCTTATAAACAAATTAATGTACAATTTAAAAAAAAAAAAATTAACTTCAAACGGGTATAACTTTAAAACAAATGAAGATAAAGTAATTTAACAAACTTTGTTTGGAATCCTATTAATTATACTTTAAAATGAGACCTTCTAAGGCTCATTTACATGCGGAGAAGCCAAGCCGAGTTACGATCGATAAAGCTTTGAAAAATACTTATTTTGCAATTTGCATTGTGTACTTATTTTACAATATCTTGAGTTCTAATTATTGGATTTAAGTTTAGTAAACGTTTTTTTCTTCGTTTTTTATTTATGAACAGATTTTATTTGAAACATTGTTTTTATCTCTTTTAGTTTATGAGCCAGAGCCTTATAAAAAATTAAATTGTTTGTAACAATTTTTTGACCACTCGAAGAAACAATTTGAGCTTATGAAAATGTTCGTAAGTTTATTTTTGGCCAAGATTTTTTTTGTTTTTTCCTATAAATTTAGAACCTAAACTTGTTTATAAATTAAGTCTATTTAGTCTATCTTGTTTCGAAGTAGCAAAATGGGTTATAACGACATTGTAAAATTTATTATTGTTTTGGGGAGATTTTGAAAGTTTTTTTCTATTGACATTTGAAATTTGAGACAAGTTTGACATTCTCTCTTGTTTCATGGTGTTTCGACAATACGTTTTGACTCTTTTGAGTCAACAGAGATCCCGTTCATTTGAGGCAGAATTTGCCCACATTTGAGCACAATAATTTATTAATTTCTGGAACAGTTTGTTGTACCTAATGAATTGCAGTATATAAAATTATACATATTTTGTAACTTATCCCACCTTCCAAAAATATTTGGATCAGCTTATAAACCTGTTAATCCATTTTCTTATTTTATTTGATTAAAGAATGATGGATCATTTTTAATGAACTTGTCTAATAGATATTTTGAAAATTCTTTGGCGTAACTTTTAAATTTTGAATCGCCAAAGAGGTCAATGACTTATAACAGTGAGTAAATATGTAATAGTTTTGCCTGATACAATAGTTTTAACTTTTGCCTGGAGACCATACAATTCACCGGACGTCAAGGCAGCGGCTTCATAAATTTGCCTTACCAATTTATTTTTGATATCAAAAAATTTTAATAGGTTCTTTAAAACACCAAAAATATATTCTGTCTTATGGCTTCTACTCACGTCTGAAAACCTAAAAAGCTCTCATAAATATTAGACGTAACGCGTATCGAAGAACAATTGATACTTGTGAATGACATGTTAGCTCTATCAGTAGTTTCGTCTACTTCTATATCGAAAAGCATAAAAATGTAACTACTAATTGATTCTTTCATTCTGTGCTGTTTTAGGTACGCCGCTAAAAGTCTTCGAGCCAGAAAGTAAATTAGAAAATTTGTTAAACAATTTTATTTGTTCTCTATAATTAACTTGATGTAACGAATCCTCCGATTCATCCTGTCACCTAAATGGTAATTCCTAACAACTTAAAAAATTACAATATCAATCATTAAACGACGTAAAACTACCTACTTACCTATTTCATAATTTTATCCCGGACGCGATAGCAAGGTATGTGGCTGTACGTGCCTTGCTACCGTTTGCAGATCACCGCTCGGCAGATTGGTTTCTGCCGTACTTGCCATTCAAATTGTACGGGAAATGTATAATTGGTTGCCTATCGGCTAATATTCCATAGCTTCTCATTACAAGCAAATCTTCAATCTGGGGACGGCTTGCCGAGCCGGGCTTTATAATAAGAATTCACACAATCGCAATCGGGTGCATGGCTATAGGATCATTTTTGAAAAGTCTCTTACGCACAGCGCAAAGGGATCACTTAACGTATGGGATCGATCGAATTCTTTTAAAAACAATGAATAAAATTTAGTCTGTATTATCTCACAGATATTTTTTTTATTTCACAGAAACGAATATGATCAACTCTGATTAAATTAAATATTTAAAAAGATCTATAATGTGTCCATAAATGTGTGGGTCGGCACTTCCGACCCTGCCGACCCTGACCACTGTTATTTTTTATAAATGATTTTAGTAATTTTTCCAAACAATTACTCCAGAAAAAACACCTACCAACATTGACCGTTTCGTCCCCCTGTATAATTCTCGTGAGTGCCGCCAATGTATTCCGACTAGTATAGTTTAATTGAAACCTCGGATCAGGCCGGCTAAAAAGAGGATGTCATTTCGCCGAGCCACAAAATGAGACCAGCGGAGCCAAAGGAGTGGAACCGGAGAGAGGCCACCCTACTTTCGCCTCCTTTCTTCTTCTTTTTCAATTTGGAGGATTTATCATCCCTGCTTTTACTCAGAACCGACGCCCAGCACACGATGACGAAAAGGATTAATTGATTATTCGGGGACCACTAGCTTTTTACTGATACCATTCCGAATCGGACTCTTATTTATTATCGGAAATATATGTTATTTATGACTTGGATTCCTACAATTGGCCGGAAAAGCTGGAAACTGGCAAGCGTAAGTTTTCAGGAATTTCTCAGAGGTTAAAATCTCTAATTGTATTAAGTGGACTACAGTATCTTTCATGATGAGTAGGAATATTTTTAAATAGAGACTTTTTAAATTCTTGGGTTTTAGGGTTTGTCGGTCTATTTCAGTGCGCGTCATTAAAAGAGGCCACCTAGAATTTTATAAAAATTTTTTAATAATTTTAATTTTATACAATTGAAGTTCAATTGCAATACAATTACAGATAAATTACAAACCAAAAGAAAGAAAAATATAAGACTTAGATTAACTTGTGTAGGATTAGAAAAATAGATACCTCTGGAATGAAGAAGAAGAAAATTCTAATTTATTTGTTAAGAGTTCGTAAATATTTTTGTAAATCTTAAAAATATGAAAAAGCATAATTGAGTGGCCGTTTGCCAAAAGCTGATATGTCCCCTTTCGATATTTTTCAGAAGATCAAATTCAAATGTCCACGATGTCCATAAAATGACAGTTTTAGAAATATCATATTTGGTTTTGAGTTTAATGTTTATACAGCTATTTATGTGAGTTGACATATAAGAAAAAACGAGTTTGAATTTGCTCTCCTGAAAAGTATCAAAAATGGACATATCTGCTTTTGGCAAAAGACCACTGAATTATAGCATAGGCAAGTAATTTTTATAATTACTATCGACTATTATGAACGGAAATTAAGCAATAATTCTCATTTAAAAAACTTATTTAATTCGTCTATGCTAGTCTTTTTTCTTATTAAAAAACAATTGTCTGTCAAACAGATGTCCCTGACAAAATTCTAGAACAGCCGACTTCCTTTCCTCATTATCAATTTATTATCTCACCCACTAGCTCCTTGATAAGATAAGCAACAAAAGAGAAATAATTACCGTCAAAGGAAGGGTGTGTTTATGATTTAGTGAAGACGAGAAGAAGACCAGAGCAAGTTTGCATCGTAGTTGCGATGCACAGGTGTGAGTTGGACTTCTTTTAGTAAGAGAGCTTACCACAAAGTTTCCGAGAACCATTATTATTTTAAAAAACCCTCGAGGAAAAATAAATTCTTGTAGCCGACTGTTTACCATGAATCACAAAAAGTGGTTATATTTATTTGTAAAAGGTATATTTATAAAATCTCTAAAAAGGGCTACATCAAAAAACAAATGTTTTCGGACATCATTAGGTTTAATTTCAGGCATGCTAACCTGAAATTGGAATTGCCATTTTAGCGCAATTTTTCGATTCTTTAATACTTTCTATGTAAATAACATACTCTTCACTCGTAACGATAAAGTCGTTATTTTTTTAGATATTTAAAGTTAAACATGTAAGGACACTGATATTTTGATTAATGCATTGTGCCGCTTAATATTTTAAACTTCAAATATATCGAAAAATAATGATTTTATCGTTAATACTGAAGAGTTATTCATTATTAATAATAATACATCAATCAAACTAACTGTGCCATTACATGTTTAACTTCAAATATCTCGAAGAGATATTTCATTGGAAAATCGAAAAATTGCGCTAAAATAGCAATTCCGCCAGTGGTGTAGAATTTGGGAAGCGTCAACCATTCACCGTCCCCTGTCGTATGCCTCTGGTAATAGCCAAAAACGTTTATTTAGCATAATTTCATAGGGTGTATATTATTCTTTTTCTCATGAGCATCTTTCAGTGTGTCACAGTTTTTTGATTTCTTTCTAACGACATTTATAACATTTATTCTAGTTGTCGATAGATGGCGCTATAATCGAAAAAAAAATTATTTACGAATTATATAATATATCTACGAATATAATATGTACAATTTATAAGACTATACAAATCAAAGAAAATACCATTATAAATGCAATAAACACAATTGATTTGTTTTTATGCCAAATTTCAAATAAAATGTGTGACAACTGTCAGATTTAACTAAAGCATCATGTTAGAATAAATGTTATAAATGTGTATTATTACGGACTTACCTTTTTTCTATCATTTGTGACGCACTGAAAAATGCTCATGAAAAGGACCATATTCTACACTTTCTGCCACGTATGAAAAGAATACGTCGAATAGTTTTAAAATACCTAAGTACTGATGTACAGTACGTAAATCGTTCAGCTGGACATAGGGAACATACATTGTATTATATTTAGATACATAAATAAATACATTGTATCGTATTGACATAATTGTGGCAACTGAGCTCTCTCGATGACAATATGGTTGTTAGCAATAATGGGCATTAACCTCAAAATTTCTTCTTCTTTAGTTTATTGGCCTCCACTTACTAACCTCAAAATTCGACTGACACACATACATAAACGTCAAAATATGACAATGTAGTAGCTAAATATTTTTGGCCTAAGGGAATGGGAAAACTGTTTAGTTTTGAAATTAGTTTTTAAATAAAAAATATTTTAAAAATTAAATTAAAATTATTATTAACTCATTAATCATAAACTTCGTTTTTGATTTATTTATGGACAGCCTTGCTTCAAAACTAATTATATTCGTTCTAACAGCTCTATTGCACCAAAAACTCGTTCTTGAACAGAAGCCTCAACTAACACAGGTTAGCGCAGTTGTCACAATTCTCTCAATGTATATTCCCTATGTCCAACTGAACGATTTACATAATGTATGAGCCAATATAGTTTTTAAATTTTTAAATAAAATACCCTACAATTCAGTAAGGAGACATACTTTATTTAAGTGATTTTGGTTAAATCTTGATATTTTGAGGTCTTGAATCTACAACTCAGAGATTGGACATTCTTAATGAAACAACCTGTATACAGAAATAAAAATATGGCATTTAAAATGCACTCAAACTAAAAAAAACTAAAAATTTGTTCAGAAGAAACCAACGACTAATACAAGTCTGTAACAGCCACCAATGCTCAATGCTCTTTAATATAAATGCAAATGTTGACAGAATAATAAGTGTGAAGGTATGGTGCATGGTATCAGAGTCAAAACCTTTCTCTTATAATATTGCTATTGCTAATGCTTTTATTTATTTATTGAGTAGGATGGAAGTGAGATTTACTCCGGCTCTCAAACTATCTGTGTTTTATTCCATGTGTGGGCAAGCTTACTAGATGCTACTGGTGCGATAGCATCAAGTTACCAATTTCCATATTCATACAATAATCCCAGTGTGCCCTGGGCAAGAAACCCATGATGGCATGATGTGGTGCGAGCCGCTGCTGTGAGCACGAGAACCTCTATTTGTCTCTACTTTTCGATTTTAGTTTTTTTCGTCTTACTTAATGAGGGTCTCAGAGGTGGCCGGAAGTTGTTAAATGGGAATTAAGAAGACCTTCCCACATCAGTTAAGAGTTTGTGGTTATTGAGCTGCAAGAAATTTTCACAAATAGAAAGTCAACATGTTCGTATGATTTATTGGTAGATTTTACTTCTGAGTATTATTATTCTGTTATTTTTGCAGTATAATACTCTTTTCCTACTACTTTATGCGGTCTACCCCGAGGATGCGATCTACCTGTGCATATCTGTTATAGTGTGGTCTACCGATCGCAATCTGAAAATCCCTGAATGATTTGTGGAATATAACGAAATGTCAAAAACTCTTGTAGAAAAAAATGTTTATTCACAAGTAATAAACATTTCCCTACAAACGGTTTGTTGCTTTTCATTATTGTGTGCAAATCGTTCTGGGAAAAATTATAGTAGGGGAGGAAAGTATGCTAATAGTGCAGTCACTCGAGCGTTATGAGGACCTATTGGGTTGTGAAGAGTAGGTCCTAAAACCAAAAACAGTTAAGTTAAAATTTCCATTTTAGTGGGGACTTTCCATTTTTTAATTTAATTTTCCATTTCCAACAATCGCACTGAAAAAAATATTGTACGTAGTACCAATGAACGCCAATCATTGACTTTTTTACATTGATTCAATGAAAATTTCGTTAATACTATAAACAGGTAGTCATTAAGTAATGACCATATTCATTATTACAATGTAATTCTATTCATTAAAAAATAATGAATAGAATCATTAATTCAATGAATCTTTTTATCTATCCAATGACTTTATTCGTAGTAATACTAAAAATTTGTTCATTGTATATATGAAATTATATACCCTATTCCACGAACATACGCCTGTTTTGGATTACTTCGACAACGAATATTTTACTGTGCAAAATAAGAAGAACGAAAGTAAATTGCAAATTACATTGTTGTTTATTGGAATAATTATTAGCTCCATTTACTTTCGTACTTCTTATGTTGCACAGTAAAATATTCGCTGTCGAAGTAATCCAAAACAGGCGTATGTTCGTGGAATTGCCCATACATCAGGATTATGCGGTTAAATTAATGAATGTAAAACGTTGCACTAACGTACAGTGTTCTTTAAATTACGAACTCGTTTATTGAATCAATTTTTTTCGTAACATTAAATTAATGTTTTCGACTTTGATTAATAACTCGATACATTGTTTTGATGTAACGCAATCATTGTATTAATGTAATATACCTGAATCAATGATCAATTCATTGTAGCAATGATCTTGTACATAAACTGATACATTTCTTAAAACTCTTATAAGTGTTTTTATTGGTGTGAAAAAATCACGTGAAAACAGTTGCAGCCTCCTAGCAGACAGTCACCCTGCAGACTCTGAGGAGCGGTGTTTGGCACTAGTGATTTGGTTGATTTTTCTAAGGTATGTATTTACATATATTTTTAATTGTATTTATAAATTATTTTGTTGGATTTCTATAAAAAAAAGTTGTACTTCTATTTCCACTTTTGCAGATTGATATGGACTTTGGAGTGGCATTTGGAAGTGGAAATGGACTTATTGATTGATGGGACAGCAATTTCGAAAGAATTATCTCCTTTCTTCCGTGTGAAAGTCATATCAAGGATAAAACAAATAAATTTTTATTTGAAAAGATTACCCTTGAAGACATTACGGAATGTAAGTACCTATTTCATTATTCAATCCTGCATATCCAGTATTAATTAATTTTTGTTCTCTGTAAATTTTTTCAAAAGCTAATTCGACACATAGGTAAAAGAAAATAGGAACCATTTGAAAATATTTCTAAATGGTGTAATCTTATAAAAGATTAGTAAATTAAATCTTTAGGTGATTAAAAGGTGATATTTGTTAAAAATCCTTTTTTTCAATATAACTTAAAAATTGTTAGAGTTACAAAAAATCTTAAACAATAAAAAAAGTCGGCTTTACTTTTCTGAATATTTTGTATTCTTTTGTTTTTCTGTAAGACAAAAATTGGTTATAAGATTCGGTGTTTCTAAATTTGCATACACTCGTGATAAGTGACTCGTTCAAGCCCTTTTAACTACAGCTCTTTCAAAAATAAGGACTTTGAACCGATGAAACTTACAGATCATATGATTAATACATACGCGAGTAAAAACTTGTGAAGTGGTAACAATTCAGTTCATTTGAAATGCTAATTAGGGGGCGATTTTCCCGATTTCTTACCAAAAAAAGGGACCAACTTTATTTTGAGCGTATCTTGTTTACTTTTAATGCTAAAAGATTTTGTTTAAAAAACAAAAATAAGCATTTTTTAAACATTTAAAAAAAGTTAAAATGAGTTTTCCCCAAATAAGTGCTTCGTTTTTTGGTTATGGCAACTAAAATATTCGATTTGGAATTTGACGAATATGAACCTATTTTTCATTAGCTATAACTCTGCTTCTACTAGGTATAGTGACCTAATATATATGTTATAGTCAAAGCCCGAATTTCAGGCACTCCTAGGTTTGACTAGGCAATCCTCAGGTCTGACTGACGGTCTTAGTCAAAGCCCGAAATAAATTACAGTTTCGGCCTTTGACTAGTCAAACCTAGGAGAGACTGAGTTGGTCAGACAAAGGTCGAAATTTAATTTTATGACATCGGGGTTTGACTAGTCAAACCCCGATCAGCTATTAAACTGTCGTAATTTGTTAGATTAGATTTAATAAAACGTCATTTTTTAATTTTAATGTTTATTATTTTTATATTTTCGTAATTAAAATAAAATAAATAGTGTTTACTCACACATGTTGAGGCATTATGGCATTTAGGGTTGCACAATACGTTAGACCTTTTTTACACTTACATAATTTTGAAGAACATTTCTTATTGCAGTAGCATTTTATACAGCCTTGTCCTCCAAATTTAGAATCTTTTGTACTAATTTCTCTTAGAGGCATCTTAACGTCTGGAACATCTTCGAAATTAAAAAAATTCTCTTTGTATTCTCTTATTTGATTTCTTGAAAAAATAATGTTTATTGTTCCGTATTTTGTACCAACTCTATATAAACCGTCAATTGTTTTAACTTTTATGATACCCAAAATATTTCGAGCATCTCCTTTGGCTATATGAAAGCTGGGATATAGGTATTGTTACACAGACAGAAAAGATTGAAATAAATATAGGAAAGGCGATTGAAGGTCTTCATGCCCAGGTTAATACTATGAAACAATTAAATGAAAAAAAAAATCCTCCAATTTCTATCGGAATAACTGTAACAATACCTATCCCCAGTTTTGATAGAGCCAAAGAGATGCTCGAAATATTTTGAGTATCATACAAGATAAAACAATTGACCGTTTATATAGAGTTGGTACGAAATACATACGGAACAATAAACAAACTTGTTTCAAGAAATCAAATAAGAGAATGCAAAGAGAATTTTCTTAATTTCGATGATGTTCCAGACGTTAAGTTGTCTCTAAGAGAAATGAGTACAAAAGATTTTAAATTTGGAGGACAAGGCTTTATAAAATGCTACTGCAATAAGAAATGCTCCTCAAAATTGTAAAAGGTCTAACGTATTGTGCAACTCTAAATGCCATAATGCCTCAACATGTGAGAATAAACACTATTTTTGTAATATTAATTACGACAATATAAAAATAATAAACATTAAAATTAAAAAATGACGTTTTATTAAACTTAATCTACCAAATTACGACATTTTAATAGCTGATCGGGGTTTGACTAGTCAAACCCCGATTTCATAAAATTAAATTTCGACCTTTACCTGACCAACTTAGTCTCTCCTAGGTTTGACTAGTCAAAGGCCGAAACTGTAACTTTATTTCGGGCTTTGACTAAGATCGTCAGTCAGACCTGAGGATTGCCTAGTCAAACCTAGGAGTGCCTGAAATTCGGGCTTTGACTATAACATATACAGCATGTTTTTCACTTTTTTACGTGCTATTTTTTTGATAAGAAAATTTTTTCGACCAAATACTTACTTTTTGAGTTATTTGCGAAAAACCGTCTGATAGCGTAGTTATTTTGTAAAAAAATTAACATATTCACTCGCAAATAACTCGAAAAGTATTAACTTGGTGAAAAAACTTTATAGAACAAAAGTTGCTTAGAATTAGTCATTTTATCTATTTCCGTACCCTTTTCGAACATATATTTTTTACCCCCTAAAGGCGGTGAAACTCGCCCCTAGGGCAATAGCACACATTGGCACAATATCACTTTTTTTCTTTTACTTGTTAGCTATGTGTATGCCAAATTTCATGTCAATCTAATCGGTTCTTTAAAATTTAGAGGTTTTGCAATATTTTACCTTTAAAGAACGTACTAGTATATTAATCTCTGTATTTATCCAATAAGGAAAATACTACCGATTTTTAATAATTGTGATGTTTCATTTATAATATAATTTGTTAGAATCTACGCTGCTCCCTATCGCACAAACTGAGAGGCACACAGAAAAGAATGGAGCGATCAATGTTAGGAATAACTCTGCGAGACAAAATAAAAAACGAAGAGATCATAAGAAGAATCATGGTGACTGACGTCATCCAAAGGACTGCCAGACTAAAATGGAGATAGACAGGACACATAGGTAAATATAATGACAGATGAGCGATAGACAAAGAGGTTATTGGAGACCAAGAGAAGACAAGAGAAGTGTCGATCGACCACCAACCATTGTTGCCAACCGCATTTCTCTAGATTATCCGATGATCGCCCGAAAAAGATCCGATTTGTCACAAAAAGATACGTTCATAGGCGTAACCAGGGTTGGGGGGTTATAACCCCCCATTTGGGTGTACTTCGAGCTCTCTACGTTTAACACCATTACTATTCCATACCTCCCAGAGAACATCCAGTAGGTACTTGTAACCCCCTCCCCCTTGTGTTTAATGTTAAATCATTAAAAACCTAAAGATGTACGTAATGCAAAACACACAAAAAATATAATATAATAAAGTACAAAATTCCTATTTTTTATTTTGCCATACGTTACATTGTAACATTTTTTTAAGGTGTAAATTTTACACAGCCAGTATTACCGACACTATCTTTTGTTGCCAATACCTAAAGCCCTAATTGTAGATGTATTTAAGAGGTTTCTTTTATCTGTTTTTATATTGAACACATTACTGAAAACTTTTTCTACACTAGCCAGTGGCGTAACCAGGGGGTTTTGGGGTTGTAACCCCCCCATTGGGATGTACTTTGAGCTCTATACGTTTAACACCATTACTATTCCCCTAGCAAGAGACCCTCCAGTATGTAGTTGTAACCCCCCTTAGGATCTTCCTGGTTACACCGTTGACATTAGCATTTGAAAATGGTAGAACGAATAGCAATGAAAATACTTTTTCTAAATTAGGAAACAAATATATATATTAGCTTCATTTTTTAATTTCACCATTTATCGATTATAAAAAAGTATTTTCACAAACCAAAACTTATTTCAACAGACGTTTACTTAAGCACTGCACTACATAAAATAAAAATAAAACTAAATCGTGCAGTAAGTTTAAAGACTAAAAACCCATAAATAAAATCGGACGGCAGAATCCCTGTTTTTGAAATTTGAATTGGATCAGTATGCCTTAAGTGGAAACATTTGTGCATTCAAATTCTAAACAAAACAATTCGCACAGGTCGTTTTGTCCCTTCTTCTCTATCCCTACTTAGATAATTACCATGAAAAGAATCGGATGTCGCTAACATTCATCCAATATTAGGTTATTTATCCAACAGGTTATTTATAGAAATTTGGGTGGAACCAAAGAAAATTAATGTGTTGTTGGGAATAAATGAATGAGAAGCGGATTTTTTTTAAGTTTATTCTTTCGTTTATTTTTTTCAACTCTCAAAAAGATACGCAAATCGGATAATTATCCGCCGATTGGCAACACTGCTACCAACACAATGAACTGACGATTTAAGAAAGATAAAAAAACTGGATGAGAGCGGAATAAGATAGACAGGGCTGGAAACACGAGGAATAGGCCTATATTCAGCAGTGGACTTTTGAGGCTAGATGATGATAATAATTTGTTAGGGAGATAATTCTCATTTTCCGTCTGTGTTTATACGTTTGATGCGTATGCTATTTTAATCCGACTGGTTTTATATCAAACCGTTTATAAAACCAGTCGTTACGATTCTAACGGTATATTTAATCTGAACCTCTTTGTTTAATACCCAATCCAAATTCGTATATATTAACTCCGAATTCCATTAAACACCATCTAGTAATTTCACATATTCAGTTTCTAATGAATTCCATTTTTATTAATGATCCTAATTTCCGTTATAGATCCGCTGCACGTCGCGTCGAGGCGAAAGCAGCAAAAAACGAAGGCTCCCAATTTTCCACGACACTATTTTTAATAAGTGCCCCCTGGGTCGTCAGCCGCCCCGCAGAGATGATGAAAAGAAACCGCCTCTTCAAATCACTCCATCGACACTTCACTCATTTTTTAACCTTCAGTGGTCGTACGAGAGATGCTTCTGCCTCCACATTGTTAATTATCCTTAAACTCATTATATTTTAGTTGCTTGCGTACGATATTATTAAGAAAAAAGTGAGAAGGGGGTTAACTGGTTTACGGAACTTTTTATGTTGTAAGACGACGATTTCAAAAATTTGTTAAAAATTAATACATGAAATACGAGGAAGACGAAAAGCCCTAGATACAAAGTTTACTACTGTTATTGTTGATTGAATACACGTAATCCGTGTATTCAATCAACGCTTTTATACAATTAGAATAATTGAAATAAAAATAATAAACAATAATTTAAATCCAAGACTTTTCGTTAAGAAACTGTTTTCTGGCTGCATCCTGTATCTCCGGCTTTTTCAATATATAAGCACAAGAGACGACGAATATAGAAGAAAGCAAATAAAGGACACTTTGGCCACGTATTTACCTTCTTTTCGTCTAGGAAAAGGACCGAAAGACAGTTTCAAGTACTCAAATCTGAGTAAAGATGAAAAATATAAAGGCAGTTTTGTTTTTATTTGAT
Source organism: Diabrotica virgifera virgifera (assembly GCF_917563875.1). Classification (NCBI taxonomy): domain Eukaryota; kingdom Metazoa; phylum Arthropoda; class Insecta; order Coleoptera; family Chrysomelidae; genus Diabrotica; species Diabrotica virgifera. The sequence goes on from NC_065445.1 coordinate 7,815,366, forward strand.
TCAGAGTAGGACCACTATCTCCATATAGCTATTTCAGCATCTATGCATCCTTAGTGAAGCTATGCAGTGACAAGTCACAACTCTGAAACAAATATCAACAATCCTGCATATTTAAGGGAAAACATCGCGATGCAATGTTTCCACCTTTTGAGACTGGAAACATTGCCTTTATATTAGTACATGAAAATAGTTTCTGTCCTTGCAGTGGCGTACTGATAGATCAGCGGGCCCTGGTTCCAGTTGGGATGCGGGCCCGCTCGCCCAATAAAAACACCCAACATTGACGGTATGGAATGTATGAAGGAGAAAACGTTTCAGAGACTATAAAAGAAGTAGTGATCTTGATATCCGGATTTTTTCATATCCGGATCGGTCTGTCGCCACATTGATCCGGATATGGCAGGTTTTACTGTAGTAAAAAATATTATTTTTAAAATAATTATATTATAGGTTTTGCTATTGTATTTTGGACTTTTTATTTCCCTGAAGACAAAAATTGGTTTAGATATGGCTGTTTAAAATTTGCATACACTCGTGATTAGTGACTCGTTTAAGCCCATTTAACTGCACCCTTTTGAAAAATAAGCACTTTAAACCAATGATGAATCTTACAGATATTATAAACAATAAAAACTAAAGTAATTTCTGAAGCGGTAACGATTAATTTTATGTTGGATGCTAATTGGAAGTGATTTTCACGATTTTTTTACCAACAAAAAAAAAATGGACCAAAATTCTTTTGATCGCAACTTACTTACTTTGACGTTAGAAACTTTTTTAAAAACCAAAAATAAAGCCTTTTTCAAATACTTTAAAAAATTGAAGTTTTCCCCGAAAGTGCTTGATTTTTGGTTATTTCACGTTGAAATATTCGATTTGGAATTTGACTAGTAAGAACTCACTGTTATTAGCTACAACTGTGCTTCTACTGGGTCTGCAGACCTTATACTACTACATACACCATTTTTTCACTTTTTTATAAGCTATATTTTTGCTAATAAAATTTTTTTCCACGAGCGTGCAAAAATGTCTACTTTCGCGCACGCATTTTAGTTTAGAAAGTTTCACTTTTCCGCACGCGTGTAACTTTTCCGCACGCGTGTTACTTTTCCTCACGCGGCTTTTACTTTTCCGCACGCGTGTTAATTTAGATATGTTAATATGGCCTTAAAGTAATTATAATACATGCAATAAACTAATATTTAGATATTATTTACTAATTTATTTCAAATATATCTTATTGTGTTCCTGTTTTATTGAAATTTTTTTTTCTCTGATTCTTGTTTTGGTTAAGAACTAGAACCTTTAGCCACGTAATTGTATAACTTATTACTAAGTCAGGGGAGTAATGTGTAGTGTGTGTGTTGAGTAAGTGTCTTGTTACTTTGCAAAGTAACAATTAACAAAGTAATGAAATTAACGCGACAATTCGATGAAATAAAATTATTTTGACATAATATTCGAAAGTCAAATCGGTAGACAATAACAGTCGTTTTGAATCATCGTCATGGAAACCAAGATCGTCGTCATGCTAACTAATTATATTGAAAGTTTGGTTTTGACAACCTTGTCAAAGAATTCATTTGTGTATGTATTTTCATATTAATTAAATTAATTGATTAAGATTTGGTAATTTTTTAAAGACTCTTAGAAAAAATATTGTTCCTAACTCTTGCAGAAAGTCTCTTTTCCGCACTCGACTGCTTGCCGAACTCCCGCTTCGCGTCGTTCGGCAAACTACAGTCGCGTGCGGAAAAGAATGACTTTCTTCACTTGTTAGGAAAATAACTATTTTGATAAAATACTTTTGATAAAAATATATTTTTGAGTTATTTGCAAAAAACCGTCTGCAACGTGGTTTTTTGTTGAAAAATAAATATTTTCACTCGCAAATAACTCGAAAAGTATCGACTTAGTGAAAAAACGGTATAGAAAAAAAGTTGCGTAGAATTAGTTAGTTCATCCAATTCCGGACTTATCCAGTCCCTAAACTTATCAATTTCTTAATAAATATTGTTTTTAAATTTTTTTATTTTAATATTGGTAGGTATTCTTCGTTTTTATTTAGAAGTACCTACACAAAAATTAAAATGTATTAAGCAGTTAGATTTCCTAGTGTGTACTGTGTACTTGTGTACTTTTGTGGTTCAAAATGTCCATATCAAGTTAAAAACAAAAGCAGCAAAAAGGGCGCTAGAGCGGGCCCCCGTGAGGCCCGGGCCCTGGTTCCACGGAACCTGCGGAAACATGCTCAGTACGCCACTGTGTCCTTGTGGGATCGATACTCACCGGAGAGACCGCAGACGTAAGGGTACAGTTAGCGTCTCTTTATAAAGACAATGAAGTCGACTTTACTAAGTAACAAGACATTTACTCAACACACGCTACACATTACACTTTAATCTGATTGCGAAATCAATTGTACCATGCCAATAGCCAGTAGTTGTCGAGTCATGAAGGTAAATAAAAAAATGTATCATGTAGCCTACTTTATCATTCTTTATGTAGTCTTTCAGTTATGTGACATAAGATGCTAAAGTGTTACGTTTGGCCTGTGTTCTTGCACGGAATGGACGTTAAAAGCCAGTTCCACTAACAAACTTGAAGTGTTTGAAATGTGGTGCCTGCGTCGAATGCTTAGAATATCATGGACGGACAGAGTCAGAAATGAGAAAGTACTCAGAAGAGCGGGGTTACAGCATAGGGAGCTTTTTAATTATATTAAAAGTAAGAAAACTGCATACTTGGGGCTTATATTACGAGGAGAACGATACACTTTTCACCAACTGATACTTAAAGGGAAGTTAGAGGGTAAGAGGAGTCTGGGACGTAAAAATATGTCATGGCTGCGTAATATTCGCCAATGGACAGGAATCTACAGCTACGAACTGCTTCGCAATGCTGATAAAAACATAATTATTTACCAGATCTCAGATAGAGATTTACCAAATCTCACCAGACAAGACAATGCACGGTGGACGCCTACGCAGAAATGCACGGCACTTTAAGAAGAAGAATCAGAAAGTTATTTAATGCTTCTGATCCAAATGGAGACATACAGCATATAAGTACATATCTCCACCATTAGTACGTTAAATATACCAATTGTACAAAAAAAGAAAACGAAATTTTTATACCTTCTTATTATTTTTTTAATGAATTTTAAAAAATATAAACATAAAGAAATAGCCGTTCTGGTGCAATAATAACCATAATAATTTTGAGGAACTGATCCCTAAAATTAAGAATTCGTGACCAGAAGACATACACTCATACACACCATATGTAACAAAGTTTCACTTTATGCGTACACAAATAAAAAATGTAGAACAAATTTCCTATCACGGCGGCCAAAAATCGTGCAGGTAAATCTGGAAAAATTGCGGGCGATATCCCTATCGAATAATCTATAAATATGTTCCGAGATTATGGCGGACCGCCCTAATAACAGGGCCTGATCCCTAATTGAATCAAATTGAGCATACATCTCCTTGTTTACCTACCTCTTGTTATCTGTTAATATATGGGTTCGTGTTACTGAGCCGTTTAGAAAGAAGAAACTGAAAAGTTCGTTTAAACGTTCCCAAGGTGATTAAAAAGCTATCAATTTTAAGACTCTACGAAATTTATAATGTTTATATAGATGAATACGAACAGGAATTAAAAACGTATAAAAGTTTTTCTATTCTTACTTCTTCTCATAAAGACATAATAGACCAGGGCGCATCTGTAAAAATATTAGTACATTTGGACGTTGAGAGGTGACTCATATTTTTTTGCAGAAATTGCTTGAAAATAACTCATATAATAATATTTGAGTTATCCTCCCACTCAAAAGGATCCGGAACATTGTTTAATAATCAAAATGTCAAAAAATGAAGGAAAAATTCAATTTATTTCTTCGTTTTTTGATAAAAACTTTGAAAGTATTCATTTCTGAGAAAAGTTGTACTGACATAAAAGTTACGCAATTAAATTTCCAACAATAAAGAATTCGTTAAAAATTTTAAAAATTGTCACCCTTGTTGCAAAATAGCAATAATTGCGAAAAAACGATAAAAAAACAAGTATTCGCATTTTACGTTTTTCAACCATTTATGCTACACTTAGGACCTTCATATTTTACCAAGAAAAACTTTATGATATAAGAAAACAAGAAAACAATACTGTCAATTTCATTAAGATCCGTTGAACAGATTTTGCAAAATAAATTTTGCAATCCAGCTTTCGCAAAAAAAATTAATTTTTTCAAAATCTTGCAGGACTGAATATAAAGCAGACAGCAAGTTTATTTTTTTTTACATATAGAAGAGTACCGTACCTTTCATATGCAATGTGTACCGTACCTTTCATGTAATAATCTGACGCGCTCGATTAACTGCAAAAATCCCCGCTTGCGCTCCCCTACCATATCGATAAGTAATAATTTATAACCTCCTTCTTCTTTTTCTTCTTCTTTTAATATAGACATTACCATGTCTTTTTTTTTTCAATTTGCCTCCAGTAAATTGTCTTTTCAACGTTTTCGTGATCTGCCCACGAGGTCCTCCTATTAGGAAATCGTCACTCACCGTATCTACTGCTCTATTTGTTATCCTTAGGCTTATATGATCGTTCCATTCTACGGTTCTCTTTCTTCTCTCACTCTTTATCTCTCTCCCTCTCTCTCCTAGGGCGCAACAGCTCATGTCGGGTCCTTGATCCCCCAGCATCCACCTCCATGGACCTCTTTCTTTGGCTTCTCTCCTCCAGTTACACACGAGCGTTCTTTGTAGCATTGATGCAAATCGTGGTTGAACCTTATTCTCCGCATACCACTGTCGCAGATGGGTCTCAATATATTTCTCTCAAAAGTATTGATAAGGTTTATTGTCTTTTCTGTCATGATCCGTGTTCCTACGCCATATGTTACTATTGGTCGGATGATGGTTTTATATATTTTATACTTTACCTATGGATGTCTTTGGATCCAATACCGGCGACAGAGAGAAGAGAGCAGTATGCTTTGTTAGCAAGCATTATCCTTTTCGTATTGCCTTCTCCTCGCTTTCGTCCTCAGGTATGTGTACACCCAGATACATGAGCTGTTTTACTACTTCAATATTTGCGTTGTATATGGTCAAATTTTGCAAGTTTTATTGTTTTCCACCTACCTCTATCGAAAGTATACTTTTCCGGACCTGATTGTAGGGAGCAAAGTTGTACTTTTCCTCCCTAGGGAGAAAAAGTATTTTTCCTCTCTTTTTCCTCGTGGTAAAAGTAAAAGTGACGTCATGGTATTTCATTCATGAAATATAACTTATTGACGCCCTGTACAATATCTATTTTCTATTACGTAAGTATCTACACATTTTAACGTTTATTTATAAAACACCCTGTATTTTGCAGAATGATAAAAAACAGTAAATTGTTATTTTGATTTAACAATGTTTACATTAATAATTTGACTTATATTTGACAGTTGACAGTTATATTGTACCTACTTGTTAGTTTTAGTTCTAATACATTTTGTTGGTTAGTTACATAAATAAATTAAGTAAAAATGAAAAAATTACTTGTTATTTGAGGAAGGTGGAAAAACCATATGTATAACATGGGAGTAAAGTGCCTTTTCCTCACTTAAACGATTACTGCCCTCCGCTACGCGTCGGGCATTAAACTTCATTCTCGGGAGGAAAAGTAGCACTTTCCTCCCTTGTTATACAATAGCTATTTGTATAACAAGGGAGGAAAGTGCTACTTTTCCTCCCGAGAATGAAGTTTACTGCCCGACGCGTAGCGGAGGGCAGTAATCATTCAAGGGAGGAAAAGGCACTTTACTCCCATGTTATACATATGGGTTTTCCACCTTCCTCAAATAACAAGTCATTTTTTCATTTTTACTTAATTTATTTATGTAACTAACCAACAAAATTTATTAGAACTAAAACAACAAGTAGGTACAATATAACTGTCAACTGTCAAATATAAATCAAATTATTAATGTAAACATTGTTAAATCAAAATAACAATTTACTGTTTTTTACCATTCTGCAAAATACAGGATGTTTTATAAATAAACGTTAAAATGTATAGATACTTCGTAATAGAAAATAGATATTATACAGGGCGTCAATAAGTTATATTTCATGAATGAAATACCATGACGTCACTTTTACTTTTCCTCCCTAGGGAGGAAAAATATTTTCCTCCCTAGGGAGGAAAAGTACAACTTTGCTCCCTACAATCAGGTCCGGAAAAGTATACTTTCGGTAGAGGTAGGTGGAAAATAGCTATTCCTTGTCCTTGCTTGTATTAATGCTTTAGTTTTATCTTCGTTGCTGGCTAGTAATATTTCCTTTCAATTTTCTGTAAGCTGATGTCTGTTGTAGTTCGTCCAATTCGTCCCATTAATTTTACATTATATGCTTACATCACAATCTGTTCAGACTTATTAAACAATAATTTTTGTGGGTTTACAGACATTTTTATTAAATTTATATTCCATACTTATATAAAACAGAGTCGGAGTCAGTCCATCTCCCTGTGTTAGCCCCTTAGTTATCTGGAAGAAATCTGTCAATTAAACACCTTGTTTGTCCTCCAATTTTTCAGCAGATATGTTGTCAATGCCTGGGGCTTTATTATTCTCCAGTGCTTTAATGAGATCCATTATTTCCTGTCTTGTGGGTGGTTATGTTAATTCATTACTCTGATTCTGATCTTCTGTTTTCCCGAAATCCTCTACTTCTACTGTATGGGCTGCGTTTGTTTGTATTTACTCTCTTAGCAAACCCTAGAAATAGTTTTTCCCGCCAGATTTTATTGTGCTTTACTATTTCTAAACAGATTAGTACGTGGTTTATATACTCAGTCACTCTGAAACCTTCCTCTATTTTTAGTATTTCGTCTTTTTGGTTTCTCCTCTTCTTTCTTCTGCATATTGTGTCTACCTTTCTTCTTCAAATTTTTCACATGTCCTTCTTTGAGTATATTGCAGGTAATTCATCTCTTTTGTCTATTGTGTGTTTACATTCCTCACCAAACCAAAGCTCTTTCCTTTGATGTATTTTCATTTTTATCACTTCTATGTTTGTTCTTCTCCTGTCTGTTTATGCTGCATCTGTCAAATTAGCTGACATTTTATGTCGCTCGTCAGTATGAGCCAATAGAGACACTTAGGGAGAAATCCCAGAGTGATAAAAGCATAATGATAATGATGATACGTCTAAGTAAGCTTTTAATTTTTTAAGAAATATTGATGATTGTGATATATTTTGTGTGTAATTTCCCATTTTCTTTCGACAAATTGTCTTCTGATTATTATCTGCTATCGTGTTATAGAATTGAATAGAAATATGCTTTATTGTCACTGAAAATTTTTACAATTTTATGGACAAAGCTTATATACAGTCAGAAGAAAAATAATATCAACAACAAATAACAAATAACAACTACAATTTACTAAAATTAGATAAATCGTCAATATACAGTAAATAAGATATAAAACCTAAGACAAAAACAATTAATTACAAAATTTATATAAATTGCAAATTGAACATACAACAAATAAAATATAACATAACATATGTTACAGTTCAAGTTGATTCTCAGTTAGAGTCGACTCCAACTAGTTGGAGTCAACTCCAACTGAAACGAGCAGTAAAAGTTGATTTTAAAAATTTAAATCAACTTGTACTAGTTGGAGTTGACTCTTCCTGGATCGATTCAGTAAATGTTGATTATACGAGAATCTCAAGTGCATTTTTGATGAGTGTGCGTTTCTTTGTCTTTACCGTTTTAACTACTTATTAGTAGAGTCTGTAACGTCGTCCCCGTTAGGTTAATTATTCTGATTCGATTTTTTGCACAAACTTACTTAAAGAAATACATCCGTATAACAATCCTTATAACAAATACACAGGGTGTCACGCGGTACCGCGGTCGAAAAATTGTTTAACCAATTCACAAAAATAATTTTTATCTACTTTATCTCATATTATGTAAGTAAAGGTTTTATTGTGTGAAAATTGTAAATATAGATAGCAGTACATGAAGGGCTTAAAGTGTGTCTGAAGTAACAATGTATTTTAAATGGCTTTTAATTTTTCGCACTGTTTTTTATGGATATAGATTATCAATAAACATCAAGAAAACTAAATTTATGAGGATATCAAAAACCCAAAATAATGATGAAAGCCTGACAATTAAAGGTAAAACTTTGGAACAAGTAGAAAACTATAACTATCTTGGTACAATAATTAATCACACAAACGATTACTCCAAAGAAATCAAAGTTCGAATAGAGAAAGCAAGAACAAACTTCAATAAAATGAGAAAGGTACTTTGTGCAAGAGAACTGAAATTAGACTTGAGAGTTAGGCTGGCAAGGTGTTACATTTTTTCGACTCTGCTTTACGGGATAGAAGCATTATGGACTCTTAGCGCATCGACTACTAAAAAGTTGGAAGCATTTGAACTGTGGGTGTATAGAAGAATCCTGAAGATATCATGGACCGAGCATATAAGAAACAACGAAGTCATGAAAAGAGTCAACAAAAGACTGGAAATATTGGAAACCATCAAGACACGAAAGGTGCAGTACCTGGGGCATGTTATGCGTAATAAGAGATACAACGTACTTCAGTTGATTATATTGGGGAAAATCCAGGGCAAGAGAAGTGTAGGAAGGAGACGAATTTCGTGGTTGCCTAACTTGAGGGAATGGTACGGATGCACATCAACCGAACTGTTTAAAGCAGCAGCATCTAAGATCAGAATAGCCATGATGATTGCCAACCTCCGTCGAGGAGATGGCACGTGAAGAAGAAGAAGACTGTTTTTAGCACACTTTCATATAATTAAACATCCTTAACTTTGGCCTTCGGGAGGAAATCAGACTCGCCCTTGCAACGGCAACTGAAATGCTCACAAAACAGCGACCACGGAAGCAAAGATGGATGACAGAGGAAATATTGGATTTAATGGATAAAAGAAGAAAATTCAAACAGCACAAAGCAATGCACAAAGCATTAAATATAACCATTAAAAAAAATAAAAATTGCAAAAGAAAAATGGATAACAGAACAATGTGAAGAAATCGAAAACTTATATAAAAAACATGATGACTTCCATCTGTATGAGAAACTCAGGAATTCACAGGCACGACATATTCACAAGGACTATATAATCTAATCAACGCAGAATGCAAACTGATTTCAAGCCCTGAAGAACAAATAAACATGTGGGAAGACTATATAAAGGAACTCTTCTATCATACATTAAATACCGAAAACGACGAAGGTCTTCCAATACTGAAGTCCGAATTGGAATATGCTCTACGTCAACTAAAAAACAACAAAACTGTAGGAAAAGATGAAAAACCAGCTGAGCTGTTGAAGTTAATCAACGAGAAAACTTAGACCTTCTTCTTGGACTATTTAATAATGTTTACAATACAGGGACTATCCATAAAATATGGCTTGAATCAGTCTTCATACCACTACCTACAAAGAAGAATGCCAAATTATGCCAGGACTTCCGCCTTATAAGTCTATTAAATAACATTCTAAAGCTTTTCTTGCGTATCATACAGAACAGAATATACATAGTAGAGTCTCGGTTACCCGCCCTTCATTTATCCGCCGTTCCGTTTTATCCGCCGCTCCATTTAAGTAATATTTTTTTTTCAAATTTATATAACTTTGAAAATATTAAAGAATGAGTAAAAATTTTTTAAGATGAGATAAAATAAGCCGAGCATTCCGAGCAACAAGAAGAAAGAGCTGTCGATATTATGATGCTACAAGATGGCGAGTATTGGCAGCAACAAAACGAGATACATCAGCAAGGCAGATGAAAATCGCTAGTTTTTTTCGTTTATCCTAAATCATTCTATCTACAATGTCCAATGTCAGTCAAAATTAAACTGATTCTCTTCTTCTTCTTCTTGTGCCACTCCTATCGGAGACTGGAAATCATCAAGGGCTCAACTTGTGTTTCATTTAACGCTCCCTATTATCCGCCATTTTTGCTTATTCGCCCTTCCGTCGGCCTGTTTATGGCGGATAACCGAGATTCTACTGTATTATAAAAAATGTGATGAGGTCACCGGTCAAGAACAATTTGGCTTCAGGAAAGGTATGGGGACACGAGAAGCAATATTCTGTCTTCAAACTCTGGCACAAAGATACAAAGATCAGCAAGCAGACCTTTATATCTGTTTCATAGATTTTGAAAAAGCGTTCGATAGGGTGACGCACAAGACCTTGATAGAAAGATTGAACAACATCGGAGTCGACAAAAGAGATTCTAAAATTATAGAGGCTATTTATTGGAACCAGGCAGCAATCGTAAAGACCAATGATAATACGTCAAGGCCAATTGAAATACAACGAGGTGTTAGACAGGGTTGTGTGCTATCACCCATACTTTTAACGTCTACTCTTAGGTAATATTTGCGAACTCATTATCGCACTCTTCAGAAGGAATCAGGATAAACGGTCAGAGAGTAAATAACATCCGCTATGCAGATGACACAGTATTAATGACTGATTCGGACCATAGTCTGCAGATACTGTTGGATAGGGATACTGAGAGTTGTGAAAAAATGGGGATGAAGATCAATACTGCGAAAACCAAAGTTGTAAAAATATCAAGGAACAAAAATTTACCTCTTCCAATAAATATGTGAAACACCAACAGCTTAAATACGTAAGCCAGTACAAATATCTTGGTTGCTGGTTCAACAATCAACTTGATTATAAACAAGAAGTCAAGAGCGAAAATACAGGTAGCCCGACAGGGGTTTATCAAAATGAAAAGCTTATTTTGTAACAGTAGCATTAATATCAGCCTTAGATGTCGTTTTCTGCATTGCTATGTGTGGTCAATACTTTTGTATGGAACGGAGGCCTGGACACAACACAATACTGATGAACAAGCCTTTGAACTCTGGCTTTATAGCAGTGACTTGAAAATACCTTGGACAACCCACACCACCAACGAATATGTTCTGAGGAGAATAGGTACAGGTAGGGAACTGCTAAAAATCATTAAAGTCAGAAAAGTTAGCTACCTGGGACACATAATGAGAAACGAAAAGTACCGCCTCACGCAACTGATCATCCAGGGTAAGATTGAAGGAAAACGGGGTCCCGGTAGGCTCCAGATTTCATGGCTTAGAAATATCAGAGACTGGACCGGCCTTGATTCAACATCCTTGTTTAGAGCCGCATTGGACAGATACAGATTTGCAAGTGTAGTCGCTAACCTCCACTAAAGGAGACAGCACCACAAGAAGAAGAACTTTCGCCTTGTCATGGTGATGACATGTGAGCAATAAATTACAAAAAAAAGTGTTTTTGTGGTTTGACAGAAGTTTGAATTTTTAAATGTCAAAATGGTGCAATGGTGCATCTCACTCGCACTCACATTGATAGCTGCGTCAATATGCTCCTAGCGCTCATTGTTAATAATTAAAAATAACCGCTTAGTAATAAAATAATAACAACTTCAGTATCTTGTAGGGGGGTCGTTAAAATTTTATTTGGTGACTTTCGGACTTTCTCGTGACTTTCGGTGACTTTCTCGTCACTTTCGGTGACTAATATAATTTTTAACTGAGTTACTATATAAGCCTTGAAAATGGTCATTTTCGTATTTTGCAAATTTTAAATCGCGTATAACTCAAGAACAATAAATTTTACAGAAAAATCACAAAAGACCTCTTTTGACCTTGCTCTGAATGACCCAAATGATGTAAAGAAAATTGTCCTAAATGAATTTTTTTTATGAGTTTGTTTAAAAAATTTGTTTAAACAATTTTTCGACCACAGTACCATCTGACACCCTGTGGATTCCTTATAAGGACCTCTTTTTGAGTAAGTTTGTGCAAAAAAATCGAACCGGAATAATTTACCTATCGGAGGCGACGATACAGCCTAGAATATAAATATCACAATTTGAACATAATTATTTCCAGTAACATTTAATTTCTAGAATCGGTTGTTTGCGTGAATCAACTTTTACTAAATGGCATTGGGAAGAGTATACTTTAACTAGTTGGAGTCTACTTTTTGGTTTTGCTTAAACAATTATGAACCAAAATTTAGTAAAGATGACTCAAAATTAGTAAAATCGTATACCAATCGACGCAAAGTTAAACGAAGAGTTTAAATATTGACTTCCAGTTCTACTTTAGATTACTTTGGGTGAAAATCTAGGACTTACGAAGTCCAATTTCTTGCTAATTAAATTTATGTCAAAAACTGAAATTCTGTAGTGTTTTTCAATTATATTCATATAAAATAAGTAAATACTTTAAAGATTTAGTAATTAGTTATTCAATATTGATAATTATCGATTAAACATCGAAACCGGCCATCATGCAAAAGTCATCTGTCATTACTGTCACCCAAAATTTTTATTTCGTCTGAAATAAAAAAAATCTTAAATTGCATAATGTTTTTTACGATTGGCGATAAAATTTTGTATGCACCACGTCAGTAAAGACTCTTTAGGTATCGAACTCGTCTGTTACTCGCCTCGCTCGCTTAGCTCCCTCTGCTCGTAATATCAGACTCGTTCGATAAAGAGTCACTGTACAGGGCCTCCATTTTTGACCCTTCGCTTCGTTATCGAACGTATTCGCTTCGTATCTGTTTAGTATACGAAGCGAATACGTTGGATAACGAAGCGAAGGGTCAAAAATCGAGGCCCTGACTTGTTACATAAATAACTATTTTACGACTTATTAAGCCTTGAAAATGGTCATTTTCGCATTTTTCAAATTTTAAATCGCGTATAACTCGACAACATTCAATTTTATAGAAAAATCACAAAATACCTTTTTTTGCTCAGAATAACTCAAATGATCTAAAAAAAATTGTTCGAAGTGAAAAAATTATTTTTGTGAATTTGTCTAAAAAAATTGTTTAAACAATTTATCGCCTGGCACCCAGTAGATTTGTTATAAGGACCTCTTTTTGAGTAAGTTTGTGCAAAAAATTCGAATCGGAGTAATTTCACAACGGGGACGACGATACAGCCTAGACTAATTTGAACATATTCAGTAACATTAATTTAATTTCTAGAATCGGCTGTTTGTGTGAATCAGAATCAACTTTTACTAAATGGCATTGGGAAGAGTATACTTTTCCTAGTTGGAGTCTACTTTTACTAGTAAATGTTGAATATAAATCTTCATTTTATATTTATAATCAACTTTTACTGAAACCAGCCGTTAGAGTCGACTCCAACTAGTTGGAGTCAACTCCAACTGGATAATCAACTTGAACTGTAACATATGTTAAATATATTCATTAAGAAATTCTTCTATTGAATAATATGGTCTTTTAGATAGATAGGCTTTTGTCATTTTACGGAACTTTGGGAAAGATGTTGAAGATTTAAGTTGTAAAGGGAGATGGTTGTAAAGTTTTTTTGCGGAATATAATATAGATTTCTTTACTAACTCAGTGGATGGGATCGGTAAATAAATATCAAAGATTTAATTTCTGGTGGAGTAAAGACCTACACAACAATATGACGATGAAGTTGTCGAAAGCTTTTATTCAGATCTAGACTATTTATTATCACTCACAGGAAGCCAAGATATAAACATTGTATTGGGGGATTTCAATGCCAAGGTTGGAAGAGGTAGTGAAGAAGATGTCGTTGGCAAGTTTGGTTTAGGAACGAGAAACGACCGTGGAGATAGAATGATTAGATTTTGTGTAGAAAAACAATTAGTAATTTCCAACACTTTTTTTGACTTGCCTAAGCGACGACTTTACACCTGGAAATCTCCTATGGACACTTACGGAAGAATAGTAAGAAATCAAATTGATTATATCTGTATATCAAAAAGATATAGAAATGCTATCTTGTCCTCCAAAACATATCCAGGAGCGGATGTACCCTCCAACCACAACTTACTAGCAGCTAAAGTATTACTTAAATTTAAAAAGATTAAAAAACCCAAAATATCTCCTAGGATCAGCAAAGATAAACTTTCAAATGCGGAAGTGAAAGAAATAGTAACCGATAAATTAGAAGATCAGTTTCAGAAATTGGGAAATAAAAATTCAGAAGAACAATTATGGGAGTCATGCAAAGAAACATTGGAAAAAGTCCAAGAAGACCATCTAATGGAAAATCAGCGTAGGAATAAGCAACAGTGGATGACAGAAGAGATATTGAATTTAATGGATGCAAGAAGAAAATATAAGAATGCTAATCTGACAGAATACAAAAAGCTAAACAGTATGATTCGAAGAAAAATAAGATCAGCTAAATCAGAGTGGCATAAACAACAATGTAAAGAAATTGAGAACTACGAGCGTATCTATGACGCATTCAATATGCACAAAAAACTGAAAGAAGTTGCAGGACTGAATAAAAAATGTAATCCTCCACTAATCGAAGATAAAAACGGAAAAATTATAATCGATATCGAAGGTCAACTAATACGATGGACAGAATATATAAAGGAATTATTCGATGATGAAAGAAGCGAACTAGAAACGCTAAATGACATAAGCGGTCCTCCAATATCTAAGGAAGAAGTGCAATACGCTATAAAGAACGCAAAAAACGGGAAGGCGATCGGACCAGATGGGATTTACGTAGAAACACTAAAGCTTTTAGGTGTCGAGGGCATTAAGATACTTACGAAATTGTTCAACTTAATCTATGAAAGCGGAAAAATTCCTAAAGATTGGCTTAAATCCTCATTTGTTGTACTACCAAAAAAACACAGAGCCACAAAATGCAGCGACTATCGCACCATCAGCCTAATGAGTCATGTATTGAAAACGTTTCTTAGAATCATTCATCAAAGAACATATAGAAAAATTGAGGAAAGAATCTCAAGTACTCAATTCGGTTTTCGCTGTGGCCTTGGAACGCGTGATGCACTATTCGCAACCCAAGTTTTAATTCAGAGATGCAGAGATGTAAATCATGACGTTTTCATGTGCGCGATTGATTTTGAAAAGGCCTTTGATAAAGTTCGCCATGAAAAAATGCTACATATTCTCAAAACTACCGGTCTGGACGGTAGGGACATTAGAATAATCGCAAATTTGTATTGGGGCCAGGCTGCATGTATTAGGGTTGCGAATCAGTGCTCTGAAGAAGTAAAAATCAAGCGCGGAGTTCGACAAGGCTGTATATTGTCACCAATGTTGTTTAATCTTTACGCTGAAACAATCTTAAATGAAGTCTTGGAAAACGCAAAAGAGGGAATACTCATTAATGGTATGCTTATGAACAATATCAGATACGCAGATGACACCTTGTTGCTGACTGGATCAATTGAACATCTTCAAGCGTTATTGAATCGAATGGTGGCATTCTGCGCGATATATGGACTCAAACTCAACGCAAGAAAAACAAAGTTTATGGTTATTAGTAAACAGGCAGCCGTAAATAATAATAACTATAACGTAACAATCGGTAATGACTCAATTGAACGAGTAAGTAATCTTGTATATCTGGGTACTCATATTAATGAAAGCTGGAACCCTAGTACAGAAATAAAAAGTAGAATTGCCAAAGCAAGAACAAGTTTTATGAAATTTAAGAAAATCCTGTGCAGTCATGATCTAAATTTGGAACTTCGCATAAGAATGGTCCGATGTTATATATTCCCAGTACTACTTTACGGGGTTGAAGCATGGACACTGACAGAATCGCTTTTAAAAAACCTAGAAGCATTTGAAATGTGGGTCTACCGCCGTATTCTGAAGATCAGTTGGGTAGAAAGAGTCACAAACGAAAGGGTTTTGCAACGTTTGAATAAAAGTTGCGAAGTAGTGAACACGGTTAAAAGGCGCAAATTGGAATACTTTGGTCATATAATGCGTCACCCAGAAAAATATGACATACTTCACCTTGTCATGCAAGGTAAAATAATGGGAAAAAGAAGTGTGGGCCGCCGTACAACTTCTTGGCTTAAAAACCTACGCCAATGGTTTGGGAAAACTAGCACTGAACTATTTCGTGCGGCTGTAAATAAGACAATGATTGTTAATATGCTGCACAACATGAGAGCCAACGATCGACAAGCGGTCTCGGCACCTTAAGAAGAAGAAGAAGGAGTAAAGATGATTGGGCCTTGCTGGAAAAACATGAACATGAAAGTGTTTACGAATTAAACAAACCGTTTCTAGAATATATAAAGATGGAAGTGTTAAAATCCCGTGATTTCTGAAGTAACTTCTGCAATGTGTAGATCTTCTGAGGCCAAACAGGTATCTTATTGCTCTTTTTTGCAATTTAAAAATAACATCAAATTGAGCAGCTATACTAGAACCCCAAAAAGGAAGACCATATCGAAGATTAGACTCGAACAACGAAAAATATATTATTTTAGAAGATGCTAAATTGAGTTCCCTTGAGACAGATCTTATTGCATAGCAAGCTGAGGCGAGTTTCTTACTTAATGAATCGATATGAAGGGACCATTTGAGGTTGCTGTCTAAAAAAATACCAAGAAATTTTACAGAATCAACGGTACTGATCTCGCTGTTATTAAGAGGCAAAGGTTGAAAATCTTCTTTATAGGATAATGCTACTGTTTTATCTACGTTAAAAGAGAGTAAATTAGAGTCAGACCAGGTCTTTATCGTCAGTAGATCCGAGGTTATAGTTTCATAAAGAGATGCAATAGTTGAGTTGCTCCAAGTGATACTGGTATCATCAGCAAAAAGGAAAATTTTCCCATCGATTTTTAAATTAGTGATGTCATTTATAAAGATAAGTAACAGAAGAGGACCCAATACTGAACCTTGTGGTACTCCACATACAATGTTTTTGAGACTAGTGTCAGTTTGATTTGCTCTAACTAGTGGTTTCCTATTACTCAAGTAGGATTGGAACCAATTCAAAGAAATACCTCGAATTCCATAGAAATTTATTTTTTTAATGAAGATGTCACAATGACACAAGATGATCAATATAGACACTTAGGGAGAAATCACAGAGTGATAAAAGCATGATAATACTGATGATACTTCTAAGTCAGCTTTTAATTTTTGATTTGTGTAATTTTCCATTTTCTTTTGACAAATTGTCTTCTGATTTATCTGCTATAGTGTTTACTTTGAAATGCCTTAAAACCTTCAAATTATAGAGACCTATGATTTGTTTCTTTTTAATAATTCCGTCATTCGTTAACAAACTGATTCTTATGATTAGTGGGCCATCTACTAATTTTTCCAAAATACCAATACTGCCATGTATCGTTTTTGACATTTCCCCGTACCTATTAGAATTCGATAGATCGACAGACCATCATCAAGCAACATCACAGCGAAGTGTGAAGGTTGGCAGTTCGAGTTCTTTGTCGGCCTCGGCTCGTCATTAGACTGTGACTCAGCACCAAAAGTGTTGTTCGGAGAATGCTCAGCTCAACACGCCTCGTATACGCACGGTATGTCAAACCGTCGAAACGTTTGATGCCAACTAGATTAATGTTTCTCGAATATTAGTTGTTTCTGGCCTTCACGATGACAAAGATGTACCGAAAACGTTTTTTAAAGGGGCAGACTTTAACGTGGGCAGTACAGCTAAATGGAATAGATAATATCAGCATAGAAGAAATAAAAACAATTATAAAGAAAATTTAAATTAGTATGAATCTGGTGAATTATCTGTTAAAATTCCTAAGGGTCAGTACAGGAGCATACGGTCTGGACAACAGGACGAAAGAGGTAATAGACTTATCGGATTTTGCCAAAAGAATAAATTTTGTTCTTCTTCTTCTTTTTCTTCTACGGCACTACAGCCCAAATTGAGCCTTGGTCTCCTTTATTTTTTGTCTCCACCCTTGCTTGTCTGTGGCTGTTCTTCTCCATACACGGACTCCTAAAAGGACTTGTGCGTCGCTGTTTACTGTGTCTTCCCTGCGCTTTCTTGGCTTTCCAACCGATCTCTTTCCCTGCATTCTAGCATTATGTGCTCTTTTTGGTAGCCTATCCTCTTCCATTCTTATCACATGTCCGGCCCATTGCAATCTTTGTATTCTAATGAAGTCTGACAGGGGTGTTTCCTTATAAATTTGATAAAGGTCGTTGTTATATCGACTTCTGAAGATTCCGTTTGCCCTCACAGGTCCTAGTATTCTCCTCAGTACTTTTCTTTCGAATGTGTCGAGTTTGTTTTTGGATGTTTCTTTCAGGACCCATGCTTCACTGCCATAGCATGCTATTGATCGAATTAAGGTTTTAAAGATTCTCATCTTTGTATTTCGGTGGACATTTTTAGACCGAAATATATGGGAGAGGGCAAAATAAGCTCTGTTTGCCTGCGTTATTATCTTCCGTATTTCTCCATCCTCTGATCCGTCGGCATATAGTTCTACTCCCAGGTATGTAAACTTTCCAGGCATGTGTACGAATACAAAACCACCGGACAGACTTTTTCAAAATTTCGCAGGGACTAAAGCAGGGAGATGGGCTGGCTTAAGTTTTGTTTAACCTGGCACTGGAGTATACGGTTAGGCAAATGCAAACTGGACGAGGAAACTTACTGACCAACCGAACGGTTCAACTGGCCGCTTATGCCGATGATATTAATATTATGAGTAGAACATCAATAGGAGCACAGGAAACATACGCAGAGTTAAAAACGCAAACAAAAAGGCTAGGTCTGGAAGTTAAGACAGAAAAAAAAAATAATGATACAGGCGAGAAGAAATATAGTCCCACAAAACATTATACATCAAGATGGAAAATTTTGTTCTAGCTAATAGAATATTTAAAATGCCAAAGGGAAGACTATATACGTGGAAGACATTGACATTGTGATAAACAAAGTCACCAATGCGAAGGAGACTTTCAATAAATTGGAGGTAAATTCAAAGAAAACTGGTTTAAGGGTAAATGAAGAGAAAACCAAATGCATGTGCATCAATAGGAAAAAGAAATGATATAGAATAGTTCAAAATGTTACAACAGAAATATAACATTGAAAGAGTGGAAAGTTTTAAATATCTCGGAGCAACAATCAATGCAGATAACGATATTGCCGAAGAGATTCAAGGGAAAATTCAGGAAGCAAATAGGTGTATGTATAGCTTCCACAATACTATTAAATCTAAGAGCCTAACACGAACATCAAAGATCAGAATATATAAAAACAGTGATTAGACCGGTGCTCATGTATGGGTGTGAAACGTGGACTCTGACCAAAGCAAGTGAAAGAAAACTTAAATGTTTTGAGGGAAAAATCCTTAGAAGAATCTTTGGACCTTACCAAGACCCTATCTGTATCTGTAGAGCAGGGAGTGTGAGTCAAGTCCCACAGCACTTAGGCCACAATTGATCCATTGTACATCCTCCCAGGGGGTTGTCGTCCTTAGTTCATCATCCATCCTGCCATTTCCAGGAAGGTGGACAAATCACCTGGTGACATCTCCCCTATATCGGTAGGTGTAGGCCAAGGCTCGCCGAACGCATACTCTCGTATTAATGATAACTCCGGACATTCACACAGGACATGCTCGACAGTTTCGTCATCTTGTTCACACCTCCTGCATAGAGATGTGTCTACTAACCCCAGGTGTTTTCTTAGTTGACAATGACCAGTTAAAAAACCAACTGTCAAGCGTAGGTGTTTCCTGGTCATTCTCAAGTACTTTTCTGATGCTGACTTCCCAAGGTCCCTTAGTGTTACCTTGGCAAGTCTACATCCTGGCCCTTCTTCCCATCTTTTCACGGTTTGCGTGTGGGAGTGACATCTGACAATTTCCGCGATTGTTGCAGTTGACCAGCCAAAAAGATCACCAGGTCCTAATAGTCTTAGGCCAGCTGCCTTCCTAGCTAACTGGTCAGCAATGCGGTTGCCTTTATTTCCGTTGTGTCCTTTAACCCACCTCATGATGATGTTGTTACCATCCGAAGCTTGGGCTAGTGATTCATGACACTCATTACTAGCCCTGATATGACACGTGGTCTGTTCAGGGTTAGTAGCGCTTGTCTGCTGTCTGTGCAGATTATTTTAGTTTTGCCGGCTATACCTTTCCCGATTATCTCTTTTGCAGCTATGGAGATACCAGCCAGTTCACTCTGAACTACGCTGGCATTTTTGCCCATACCCCATTTACCAAGACCCTAATAGCAACCAATACTGAATGAAAGCAAATGCTGAGGTCAAGAAATTCAATCTCAATGTTTAAGATGGGCTGGCCATGTCCATAGATTCCCTAATAACCACCTTTCCAAGTTAATCTGGGAGGAAACCCCCACAGGAATGCTTTTAGAACGCCCACGAATGCGATGGAGAGACAATATATGGTCAGATCTAAGAACAATGGGGCTACCCATTGACCCAACTATCATGGACGACCGTTCAAGATGGAAGCGAGTTCGCCAAGACTCACCCCGAGTTGTAGTGCTACGAGAAGAAGAAGAATAGTAAAGACAGAAATCAATAAAAGTGAAAAAAATAATTCTAAAACAAACTAGATTGAATGAACCGTGGATTTAATGGAAAAATTACATCAACATGAAAACAAAGATATAGATTAGAAAACCAGGAAAACTGAAAGATGCAAATGAGAAACTTGTGTTAAATACTAACGAAAAAATAAAGAGATAGACAGAATACATCAATAAATTTTTCAAAGACAATAAAACAGAACAGATGGAAGTAGAAGTAGAAGATGGTATTGTTTTAAAGATATTAAAAGAGGAAATTAAAATCGCATTAAAAAACACCAAAATGGCAAAGTAGTAGGTCCAGACCAAATCCAGTAAGTAGCTTAAAATACATAAAATGATGAAACCTTAGACATTATAGTAGACAAACGCTAAAGACTGCAGTAAATACAGGACAATGTCATTAATAAGTCATGTTTTCAAATTATTATTGATTGAACATAATACATGGTCGTGTAAATAAAAAACTGGAAGAAGGAACAGATTATAGTCAGTTTAGGTTCAGAAACGGACTAGGAACCAGAGGGGCGTTATTTGCCTTTAGTCTGATAGCTCAAACTCAAAGATACATGATTTTGAATGTGGATGTGCGTGCTTGTTACATTGATTTTGAAAAAGCATTTGACAAAGTAAGACATGAAAAATTATTCAAGCTTACTGAGCCATTCTGATCTGCCTATTGCTTGGATTTTCCAATTGGCAACACCGATCTTCTCAGCATCCTGTTTTACCCTGTTATGCACCTCAACTTTGGTCTACCCCATCTTCTCATCCCCAACGGTTGTGCTGAATATTTATCATGTGCGATTCCGAGGCTCGTGCTACATGTTCTGCCCGTTGCAGACAGTTGCACTTGATTATTGTGGTAATATCTTATCATACAATTTATGTTTGCAGATATTCTGTAGTTTAAAGTTATACCAACGCCACCATATACTTATGCCTATGCCAAATAAACTTAACATACAAAAAACTAAAGTCAGAAGAAACAAAAGAAAATCTGAAACACGAAATCAACACAAATATAGACAGAAACCCAGGAAATAATTGCAACGTAGGACAGCAGTGGCAATTCTTCAAAACCTCTATATTAGAGCCAAGTAAGAAAGTACTTACAACAACCAAATGCAAGAAAGAAGAATAGATGACGGAGGAAATTCTAGAGTTGATGAATGAAAGAAGAAAAAACAAAACCATCAATAAGACCCGCTATAAACAGCTTCAAAACCAAATACGAAGAAAAATTAAGGAGGCTAAAGAAGCCTACTTCTCTGGCAAATGTAAAGAAATAGAAGAACTGCAAAACAGATATGACAACTTCAACCTACATAAAAAAGTCAAACAACTAGCCGGAATAGGAAATAGAAGAACCTCAAATATATTGCTTGACAAAATGGAAATATTGTAATGGAGACAGAACGAAAACTACGACGATGGAAAGAGTACATCAAAGAACTATTTCATAACCAGAGAGAAGCTAGTACATCCATAGATAGCCAAACCAGAGATGTGGGTCCAGAGACAACCAAATCAGAGGTTAGTCAGGCAATAGACTCTATGAAAACCAATAAATCTGCTGGTCCAGATGAATTACCTAGCGAGCTGATAAAGTTGGTCAACGAGAAAAACCTGGACATAATAGTAGAACTGTTCAACGCTACCTATACTACGGGAATCATCCCTAGAGAAATGTTGACATCAGCATTTGTGTGTTTGCCAAAGAAAGTGAATGCCAAAGAATGCAGTGACTACCGAACCATAAGCTTAATGTCACATACCTTGAAAATTCTGCTGAAAATTATCCACGCCAGAATACACTCTAAACTGGAGCTGGATATTAGTGACACTCAATATGGGTTCCGCAATGGTATGGGTACCAGAGAGGCATTATTCTCCTTCAACGTGCTGACACAGAGATGTTTGGATGTTAATCGTCCTCTTTACGTCTGTTTTATAGACTACAATAAAGCGTTTAATAAAGTAAAATATGATCGACTCATGGAAATTCTGAAAACTAAAAACCTAGATGAAAAAGATTTAGGACTAATTAACACACCTTTATTACAATCAGTGAGCAATAGTAAGAATTGAAAAAGAAACATCTGAAGAAATGGAAATAAACAGAGGAGTCAGGCAAGGCTGCATACTATCACCTCTATTATTTAACGCTTATTCTGAAGAGGCAATGCGAGAAACTCTGGAAGATGAAATAGTCGGCATAAGAGTAAATGGAGTCTTAGTTAACAACATCAGATATGCAGATGATACAGTAATAATAGCCGGGTAGTTTACAAGACCTGCAAAGACTCATGAGTAAAATAGTAAGATGTAGTAGAGAGTACGGACTCTCTCTCTCTCTCTCAATATAAAGTACGTGTAACAAAATGTTACGTATACAGTGTACTATACTGTGGAGTGGAATCATGGACGTTAAATATAGAGACAATGAGACGACTTAACGCCATTGAAATGTGGACCTATAGAAGAATTATGAGGGTTTCCTGGGTAGATAGAGTTACGAACAACGAAGTACTGAGAAGAATAGTTAAAGAGAAGGAAGTTGAACTACAATTAAAGAAAGAAAACTACAGTATCTCGGACATGTGATTCGGGGCGAGAAGTATGGCATCCTGCGACTCATAATCCAAGGAAAGATAGATGGCAGAAGAAGCATCGGAAGAAGACGAATTTCATGGCTGAAGAACCTGAGAGAATGGTTTGGATGCAGCTCAAAACAATTATTTAAAGCCACTGCCTCAAAAATTAAAATAGCTATGATGATTGCCAACCTCCGTAGCGGAGATGGCACCCGAAGAAGAAGAACGCCACCGTATTTCGTTCTCACAGACCTTGTCACGAATATCTTGCCTAGTACCTTTCTTTCAAACATCGATAGAGAAATTAAGGACTATTGTCCTCAAATGTAGTCAGTTATGACTAAAATATAAAATTTGTTAAAGGTGTTAAAGCCTGAATTCTTGTAGTCCCCTTCAGCACCTCACTGATCCATCTTTTTGAAGCGTTCAGCGTATAGAGGCAGTGACGTGGCGAATTTTTTCAACCACGAAGACCTATCTAGTAGGCTGGGAAGAATTCGAGATGGCAGGCCTCAAATTAACGAATGTAATTATTATCGACATATCCAGTATCAAATGTGAATATAAATCGGATAATTAAGGCGGGACGATGAAATTAGTGTATGCCGTTCCGTTCGAGACAGTCATCAGGCTCTTCATGTTGAGTGTGCAAATAGAGGGAAGTGCGAGGAAATAGAGCAATTATTACGTTATAACGGTAGGTTGGGTTTTATTTCGTACAAAAGGAAAGATGAGCAAAATAATTAATTCGAAAGTTCAAGAGTTATTCATTGATTAACTATAACAGTTTGTCTTATGTATATGTCACTTAAATTACATAAATAATTATTATAATAAGGTTCAGAAACTGTTGTCTTGTGGCATATTTAAGTTAAGTGTTATGTTATTTTCACCTAATTTTAACAAAATGTGAAAACGTTGAACTATCCACGTCCGTCTGTCTAGGTAGAATGACAAATGAGGTGTCGAATGACAGCTTATAACCCAAGGATGGTATTAAAGACGAGAAATTTGAGTTCGGACATTCGGTTTTACAGTTGCAACGGGAAGTTCCATTTTAACGTCACCGAAATAGTATAAGCGATATATTATTCGACGTGCAAGATAGAACAAATGTAAACTTTGGGTTTTTAGGGAGCGTTCAAGTATTACGTATCGCAATTTTTGAAGATTGTTGACTCCCCCCAACCTGCGTTACGTAATACTTGAACGGCCCCTTATATCATTTCCGGTTAAAAAGTTCTAACCAGAAGTGCCGTTATAGTCGCAGAAATAGTACATGTGACGTATCAATCGAAGCGTATTGAAATGTCGAGCTTGAATCTTTAGTTCTGGTTTTGAAGTCATTTCCGTTTAAACAATTATGACCGAAAGTTTGGTAAAAATGACTCAAAATTAATAGTGACATCGTATACCAATCGACGCAAAGTTACAAGAACAGTTCAACTATCTACTTCCGGTTTAACTTCGGGTCACGTTGGGTGAAAAACTATGATAGGACTTACGAAGTCTAATTACTTGTTTATGTGGGATTAGCCGCAGTTTGGTTGTAATGACAGTTACACTATTACCTAAAAAATACTGATGTTTAGATTTCTACTCCGGAAATGGTTTTCAAAGAAATATTTAAGAAAATTTTGTTAAAAGCTGTGTATAACCACCAACGATTGGCGGTTATATGATTTTTGTTTTTTTTTATGTAAAAAAAATAAAAACCTTATCTTGTAAAAGGTATATTTAAAATCCCTAAAAAGGACTATATCATAACAAAACGTTTTCGGAATCAATATTCCATCATCAGTGTTATCACAGGTTTACACGCTTTAAGCCACCAAAATATACGGGTAAAAGTACCCTTGAGTTGTTATTAAACAGTTGAGGTTACATTATATTATCAGGTTTTAAAGGATGTTAAGAATATTTCCAGATTAACCCCTGGCATCATATGACATCAACCATATTGGTTGGAAATTTGAGCTAAACTCTGCAATGTACGGTCCTACCTACAAATTTCCAACCAATATGGTTGATGTCATATGATGCCAGGGGTTAATCTGGAAATATTTTTAACATCCTTTAAAATCTGATAATATAATGTAACATCAACTGTTTAATAACAACTCAAGGGTACTTTTACCCGTATATTTTGGTGGCTTAAAGCGTGTAAACCTGTGATAACACTGATGATCGAATATTGATTCCGAAAACGTTTTGTTGTGATATAGCCCTTTTTAGGGATTTTAAATATACCTTTTACAACAATGGTGCTCAGATTTACACTGCATGGGATCTACCACATAAACTGCAAACGTCCAGCGATCGACTGCTAGTAAAAAAAAATTGAAAATAAAAAACTTTATTTCACATTTCTATTTGATAAAACGTTGTAACTACAGAGAGTTGTAATTAAAGATGTTTTTCATCTTAGTTTTACTTGGATGTTAATGCACTTCATGAAGAGCATGGCACTTCATATAATCCACAAGTGAGTGCAGTCTCCACCTTTTCCATGTGTATTTTTTCCGTGAATCGCGATCGACTTCAAAAACTTTGGCGATCGACCGGTCGATCGCGATCGACCGTTTGAGCACCGCTGTTTTACAAGATAAGGTTTTTATTTTTTGTGATTTATGGTATACAGCCAGTTGCAGGAATTTTTCCTTGTGATATTTTTTTATGTGTTTGTAATCTAAAACTATTCAGGAGGTTATTACCTGTGTTCCATTAATGGATGTCTTCATTGATGTCCTTCTAGTGCCTCTTTAAACATCTCTTTTGATCACATATTAAAAAGAAGAGGGAATAGTACACATACTTGTCGTACTCCTCTTATTGTAGATTTTTATTGGTCTACTCGTATTATGGCTTTCTGATATCGGTATTAAATATTGATCGAACGATATATTGCCCTCCAATTGTTGAGAGGATATGATATATGATAATGCTCAGGGTATTCTCTAATTCTTTGCATTTTTCTGTAGCGTTAAGTTGTCCTTATCTTTCTATTGTATCTACCTATAGACTTCCTTGTATATTTGTTCTTTGATCTGTTGGCAGCATTCAGTTAATTTTAGTATTCTTAGATTAATTCTAGGTATTTTGGTGGCTGTTTTTATTTTCTCTAGTTTGAGTTTCATATCTGCTAAAATAAGCTTGTGGTCTCTTACTATATCTGACCCTGGAAAAGCATTAGTCGACACTATGGCGTTGCGAAATCTTCGGTTTATAATGATATAGTTAATTCGGTTTTCTACTATGTTGTCGCCATCATCTCTAGAGGTTTTCAGGTGTATATTCTTCGGACTGGTAGCTTGTAATACCATTATGTATTCTTAATAATAAACTCGTTGTCCTTTCAAAACTGAACTACCCTCTCTCCTCTCTCATTACTCATTTCTAGTACTTCTTACTATGTACTTCTCCATCGAGAGTATTACCTTTTTTATTTCAAAGATATTAACCTGGTTCCTGGTTTTTTGTTTCGAAGAAAATTTAAAAACTGCTTTGTGATTCTCGAATAAAACTCGAAATTCGACTACGTTTATCAAAAAGCTACGTTTGGTTGACTCTTCTTTATGCAGTTGAGACATGGACCCTTAAAATATCAACTGTAAATAAATTGATGGCCTTTGAAATGTGAATCTATGGAAGAATCCTTAAAATTTCATGGACATTGCATACCTAAAACGATGATGTGCTGCATAGAATAGGCAGACCCGCGCCGTCCATAAGGGCGAAAAGGGGCGGAGCCCCCCGGCGCCGTATTCAAAAGGCGCCAGTAGGAGCCGAAAAAAAATTTTTACAATACCGAAATTACCAGAAATATTAGTAATATTTTATTATCTTGTAAAATTTAAAACTTACCAATCGTAGGTAGGTATAAAAATGGCAGTAAGTATTACTTTGATCCCATAATTGTACGAACCCTTATTTCTCTTATTAAACTGAACCATATTTGTTCTCTGATGGTGTAATCGTTGTTTTTTTGTAAATATTTATAGTATTCATAATAATTTATCGGTATGTATATTACTTTCCTAAACACATAACAAATAGTTTGTAGGTATTCGCTCCGTGCATGACTGACGCAACACCTAGCTTCACCAGGACCTCGATTTTTGACCCTTCGCTTCGTTATCGATTATTCGCTATCTGTACACTAAACAGATACGAAGCGAATACGTTTGATAACGAAGGGAAGGGTCAAAAATCGAGGCCCTGACCTTTTTAGGGTCTCAAAAATTGACGTTAAACATAATATGATAAATAGATAACATTTATTTACAATTTTTTATAAAATTTATTATACCAACAATGCCAATGACATTACAAAGATAGCTCCAAAAATGTCATGTTCGCCACTACTCACGCTGACATCGTTTCTAGGTACCCCCACCATGGTCACGCACGGATCGAATACCGAATACCGATTCTAGTCCATTCACTCACAATAAAATATTGCAAAACTTCCGAATTTTAAAGAAGCGCTTCGCTTGACATCAAGTTTGGCATACACATAGCTAACCTGCCAAATAAAAAGTGATATGCTGATATGTCTTTTGCCCTAGGGGTGAGTTTCAGCCCTTCTCGGGTGTGAAAAAGTATACGTTTAAAACAAGTCCGGAAATTAATAAACTGACAAATTCTAAGTAACTTTTGTTGTATAGAGTTTTTTCACTAAGTCAATACTTTTCGAGTTACTTGCGAGTGCATGTCCATTTTTCAACAAACAAAAACACGTTTAGAAACCCACGAAAAGCACTTTTCGGGGAAAACTCATCATAACTTGTTTATTTTTGTTTTTTTTTAAGTTTCTACCATTAAAAGTAAGCAAGTTACACTCAAAATAAAGTTGGTCCCTTTTTTTGGTAAAAAAAATCGTGAAAAGTACCCCCTAACTAGCATCCTAAATGAAATTAACCGTTTCCGCTTCACAAGTTACTTTACTTACATATGTATTATTTCTATTATCTGTAAGTTTCGTTGGTTCAAAGTGGTTATTTTTGAAAGGTCTGTAGTTGAAACAGCTTGAACGAGTCCCTAATCACGAGAGTATGCAAATTTTGAACAGCCATATCTTATAGTCCAATCTGTCCAATCAAAATTTTCTCGTGGAATTTTGAGAATCAAGGTCGATTTCAGGGTAGGGTAGATTTTAACCTTTGTCAAAATCTACCCTACGCCAAAGCGGGCTTTTGGCCTGGAGGTGAAAACAACCCCGTCTAGGGGTTGAAAATATTTTTAATCAAAACAACTATGGAAGTCGATATATTGACCAATAATTCTGAGTAAATTTTATTCTATAAACTTTTTTTGGAAAGTTGATACTTTGAAAGTTATTAGAACCGAATTATGAGAACTTTCAATCTCAAATAACTCGAATGTGGTGAAATTTTTTGGGAAAACAAGAGAAATCTTTCATAGGTCATTAAAAAATTTAAGTTATTCATGAAAAACGGTCATAAAACGTGAGTTTTTTCAATGAAAAATGCATAGTTTCAATAACTATACTTGGAAAATATCAAATTTGCAAAAATAATTTATAGAACAAAATTTACTCAGAATTGGTCAATCTAACGACTTCCATAGTTATCTTGATTGAAAAATTTTCATTCCCTAGATGGGGTTGTTTTCACCCCCAGGGCAGAAGCCCGGTTCGGCATAGGGTAGATTTTGAAGAAGAGGATCAACCGAGCTTAAATCCAAATTTTCATTAAAATCGGTGTTGATTCTCAAAATATCACGGTTTTAATTTTTTTACCGCTGATTAACCAATTTTTGTCTTGAAAAACAAAAAATCCCAAATATTCAAAAAAGCAAAACGTACATTTTTTACTCTTTGAGATTTTTGGTATCACTAATGATTTTCAAGTTTTTTTTTTTGAAAAAAATGTAATTTTTTCAAAATTAAAAAAAAATTACTTTAAAACCAATTTTTTTAAAGCATTTTGAACCGATGAAACTTAGTTGTAATGAGTTTACCTCGAAAAGTGCTTCATTTTTTGTTTATTTCTTGTTGAAATAGGTATTTGATTTGGAATTTGACGAATAAGAACCTAGTTATCATTAGCTACAATTCTGCTTCATCTGGGTCTACTGACTTCATGCATACACCATTTTTTTTCACTTTTTTATAAGCTATATTTTTGCTAAGAATGTTTTTTCGATAAAATATTTTTGAGTTATTTGCGAAAGAAAAACGTGTTTTTTTTTGTTGAAAAATGGACATATTCACTCGCAAATAATCGAAAAGTATTGACTTAGTGAAAAAACTCTATAGAACAAAAGTGGCTTAGAATTAGTCAGTTTATCCATTTCCGTACTTATTTTAAACGTATAGTTTTTCACCCACGAGAATGGGTATAACTCACCCTCAGAGCAAAAGCACACATCGGCACAATATCACTTTTTTTCTTTGACATGTTAGCTACGCTTATGCCAATTTTCTTTTCAATACAAGCGGTGCTTTAAAATCCGGAGCAAAAACCGTGAGTAAATGGACTTATTCACTAAGTTGCAAAAAACTACTTACAACGGGAGGAGGAAAGGGGCGCCTAAAATTACTTGCCCCGGGGCGCTTGAAAGCCTTGGCGCGGCTCTGAGAATAGGCAAGGA